>NC_141544.1:29460274-30194024 GCF_021556685.1 Rattus norvegicus | reverse complement strand
AAGAGATGGAATATGGGTAGTCCCTGATAAGCTTTAGTATTGTATGTTATTCTAATGTCATTTGATGAAGTGCAGATGGAAGGAGATAAAGTGGTTCTAGTATTTTTCATGGACGGTAACGGAAGTGATTATAAGATTGTTGGGTTCTTTCAATTTGTTCATAATTCTAGAGGTATACAGTAAGCAAATATAAGCACTAGCTACTAACAACAATTTATGAATACCTGTGGAGAACCAGACTCTGCTTGATGCAGTATCTTCTCTCTCATGTGTTCATTGTGGATTTATGTCTGAAGACCAGCAAGTTGTATTATAAGCATCAGTTCATTTCTGGGCTTTTCTAAGTTATCTCATACTAAGAAATGGACCATGATGGGAAAGTCCAGTGTTCTTATGGATGGGAGGGAGAAATTTATTCACTTGGAACAAGCACGAGCTTGTCTGGATTTATCTTAACTGCCCCATACCTTCTCACCTGTATGATCTTTTGCCTCGCTTTGCAAGTTGGATGTAGATTTGAGTCACCTGGGGTTCCCTTCAAAATGAAGACTTGAATTCAGTGGTTAGGGAGTCAAAGGAATGAGGTTTGGATTATCTTCTCAAGTATTTACATTGAAGTCTTTACATTCATTAAGAATGGCAGACAGAATTGTTGAAAGTTGGAAATATCTTGTTAGGAAATATCCATGCCAAATACCAGAAGACAGATGTTAATTAAGCCCGATGGTATCCATAACTGTGAAATTCTCAGTGGTTCACGGTAAGGTAATCCTGCTGAAATAAAGGACAAGCCGTTTCACCTTAATCAGGGAAAGAGACACATACTCCCCTTTTCAGATTTTAGAAGCACTATATATTATCTTTCGTCATCTTTTTGAAACACATCTACTCATCTGGACCTGCAAGCTGCTAGGAATGATTTAGATCTCAAATAGAAAACACTATAAGAAATCTTGTTTTCGTTTCAATTACCTTCCCATTTGAGCCTAATAACCTAACACAGCAGTGACTTTTTAAAATGCTATGGATAATTCAAATGAACAAAATCCTGGCATGGACACTTTAGAAGTAACGTGGTGATGTCGTGTTTCCTTTTCTAATATTGTATGAATATTTACACCTCCCTTATAGTGCTCTGATAAGCAGGAGGTTGGAATTTGTGAAATGGAGCCATATTTTTCAGGCTGTACTGTTTGTTATTGTATCAACCCAGCCACAAAATGGGCTGTTGCACTTTAAAACACAGAGATGGTATATCTTAGCCCTTAATGTATGTGCTTTGGGAGACACAAGTATATAGAATGAATGTTGGGGGGGTCAGTTTAACAGGGTATCTGCTTTATTCCTTTGCAGTCATGGAGAAAGGAGAAGAATGTGTTTGATTTGATGAATAATTTGATTGTTATACCAACTATAGCTAGGCAAGGACATCAACTCCCAAGGTGTCAAGTGTAAAGATGCCGAGGAACAGTAAAGACCATCGTTTGCTGTCCAGATTCTTTGACTTTTGAGGACTGGGGATCTCACTTTCCACTCTCTTAAGTATTTTGGCAGCAACGGTTTCAAGAGAGTTCGTGCTCAGGACTTGCTTGTTTTGGCCGCTCATGAAATCATGTTCCAACTTTGGGGATAGCATGATCCACCCTTGGTCAGCAGAGAGATGCGAAGGCCCGTCTCAGGCCATAATATAGACTAAATCCAAAGAAGCATCAGGTCCGAAGTTAGCCACAGCCATTACAACTGTTTACATTCTTCTGCGTTCCTCATCGGTCTCTTCACTTCTTATTTATTCCTGTGTATGTCCACTTATACTGTCTGCTCCCAAATCTGAGTTTGTTCTTTTAAGGATGGCGAGGCTGTGACAAGTTAGGGGCCAGAGAGATTGATTTTCTGAAATGGTTGTGAAGTAAACAACGGCTTATTAATTAATGAAATTCGTCTCTAAATGAGCGTCAGGAACAGACTGTTGCAGATATTTTTGTGTTCCCTAATTACTTTCCTCATTTACTTTTTTATGAAAAATATTAACAACAGACAACAGGCCACATTTCAAACGGAAAATGACCCCAACGATGTAGTGCTGGCGAGTATTTGTGTGTCTCCTGTGTGGAAACAAAAGCCCACCTACGAGCGTGAGAGGCAAAGGTAGATTTGAGAGGGAGAAACGGTGCTCCTCACCAGAGACCTCTGTCCCCCACTGCTGCCCGGGTGTGTTCTCCACACTCTTCTACTACACTCTAGGCCCTGATAGCCTCGTAGGTTGCTCAATGAAGAACTATGTCCTCTGGTTTATGCTTAGATTCATAAATGAGGGCTCCACAGTAAATAGGAACAGGTCAGAGAGAAAGCTGGGTGCCTTTGCTTTGTCCCCTTCATTCTTGTGAGGTTCTCGTAGGCTGACTGTTTCCACCAAAGTTGTGTCCTCTTAAAGCATCCCTAGGAGTCTAGGATGTTAAGAACTTGGCAGTTCCTAATATCAAATATTTACTGTGTTCTTGTGATTTTTCTGAATCTCAAGTTTTTGTAAGCAACTTTCTTCTTTATTAAAATCTTCTTGAATATATTTTTTTTAAAAAAAATCAAGATTCTGACAAACATTTGGTCAAAGAAAGAAAAATAATTACTTTTCTAGTGGGACCAAGTGTAAGAAGCTAACAAGCCTGAGAGGAAAAATTCATATCCTGGTCTTACCCATTTACAGTATAAGGACTTCCACAGATTCTGTAATGTAACTTCATTCTCAATTAAAAACAGAAATTTATTTCTATTTAAAGGAGATATCAATATTAAAATTTCCAGTAACATTTCAGAGACCTAGGGAACATTGCAAATATAGGCTCAAATACTTCAGTCTGTTTTGCTTGGAGTGAAAAAAAAATGTATATATAGTCTGTATATATATACATATATATATATAGTTTCTGAATATATTGTCTTTGAATACACACAAACACACACACACACACACACACACACACACACACACACACACACACACATAGTCTCTGAGAGTAGATCTGGGAGGGAAAGTAGAGGTTTCTGGTGTGGAACACTCTTTCTCCCCATCAAATCTACCTCTGGCCATGATTCTCACAGGTGGGTGTTCTTTTTCCACTCAGGAGCTATCAAATTGTCAAACGAAATATTTTTCATTTCAATACATTGTTAAAATTCTTCATAATGAAGTGGATATTTTAGAACGAAAAGTTGAAAATACAGAGGTGAGTGCTATAGTGTAGCTATTCAAATACCTCCCATAAACACATTGTCAAAGGTTTGGTTCCTTAGCTGGCACTATTGGAAAGTGGTAGAACATCGAGGATGCTAGTGAAGAGTTCCTTACACCATTGAGGGGAATGAAGGAACCCACAGTGTTTGTTTTCTTTGTCTCTGCCTCCTGGTCTGTGATATAGGCAGTTTTGCTCTGCCATGTTCTCTGGCCAGCACTAGTTATTAAACCTGAGACCCAAGGCAAGGACTCACATCAGTGATGTACCACATACAGATCAAACACTGATACTATTTTATTATTTCAATGAATTTAACATATTTGGGAATTTTAACTCAATTTTGAAATTGTTTATCATAAAATAAAAATTTTTCATTATTCTTTGTAATCACTGTGTATTTGGGCCTTGAAAAGTGTTACTGTGATTGGCTAATTATTTGCAGCATAATAGATTCAGAACATGAAACTTTGTATCTGTGTTTACTTTTGTTGACTACCAGTGACCATTTGCAATTTATTCCTTTCCTTTGATTCACTCCTAGCAACAGAATATATTTATTCCAATAAGTTTGGTCCAAGTTGATTACAAAGATTGGTGTAAAAACTTGAAACATAATAGCTAACATCTGTATTTCTTTTATTTGAAATAACTATGATGTATAAGTAAATTTAAACTTTTCTAGTGTTTTTTTCCAGTGGGAAATATCAAAATTTGAATCCCTGTGTGTTTATCTGGTATCATTTTGCCCTGTTAGAGGGACACTTCAGCCATAAGATCATAATCCAATAAGCACAGAAAAGCAGAGTTCTTATTTTTCTTTCCTTGGTTTATTATTTTCATAAATTCCATTCCATTTTCTGCAGTTGCTCAAAGCTGGTATGAAATATTCCTTTGCATCTTGTGGTTTTGAACACTCACTGGAATTTTTATCAAGAAATTAGACAGTAGAGGGATTCACTTCCCATGTTGCAGTCTGGATCCGGCATGAATAATCTCCCTGCCCATCATATTGTCTTGGTCAAGAATTGGAACTTCTGAAAGATAAATATCATGGTGGGTAGTGCTTACAGATGTTCTGTGAGTGTGTTTTGGAAAAACCCCTCTCTTTCACTGCTTCCTGTTTTTAATCATTTAGATGATACTTTTAGAAGGTTTTAAAATTTTATTTTATCTTTTTAGATATTTATATTTTTCTTTCAATTGAAGTTACTTAAAGTGAACTTTTAGCACACACAAAAATATAATTATTGTAAGTATTACTGGAGCCTGTGAAGTTTTGGTACATGGATTTTTATATTTTAGTAGGACATCAGCTTGGATGAGTAGTAAGTTCTTCTTAACCACAGAACCATCTCCCTCCATCCCCTAAACCGTTTTTATTTACCTATGTACTTAACTGATGTTATTATAAATTTATGTATATGCATTTGTTTATGTGCGTGCATATGTGCTCATGAGCGTGAGTATGTGGACATGTATATCTGTTCACACTTCTGCAACACCCAGAAAAGGACGTTGGGTTCCTTGCTCTCCCTTTTTGCTATCTTATTTCCTTGAGTCAGAAGCTCTGCCTCCGGTACAGTTACTTACACTGTGCATTCACTCAACAAATGGAAGAGAAACACACAAATATCTAGTCCAGAGGACT
Source organism: Rattus norvegicus (assembly GCF_021556685.1). NCBI lineage: Eukaryota > Metazoa > Chordata > Mammalia > Rodentia > Muridae > Rattus > Rattus norvegicus. The sequence continues at coordinate 30,189,146 of NC_141544.1, read as the reverse complement.
GAATTACCACAATGTGAACCCATTTTAAACAAATTTCAGACTAGAGTTCAACGTTCATTTTTAGATGCACATATTTTCTAACGTCTACTCAGAGTGCTAATCCAACAGTAGAGTCATGGGCTACATGATAATAAACTCTTCCTCATTTTATTCTATTTTGTAGTTTCCTCTCCCTTTTTATGTTTATATTACACAAGAAAATTTGCCATTAACATGTGTGTGTATACACACACACACACACACACACACACACACACACACACGGGCTTAGAAACAGAATTAAAGGCCATCAAACAGGAAGTTATGACCAGAGGTAAAGTTATGGTCATTTTGTTGTTAATCCATGGCTTTTCAAAATTACATGTTATTGACAATAGAGCAGTGTTTGACAAGGGTATTAGGAAGAAATGAAACTCCTTCCCAATTTGAATAGCATTCATATTTCACACTTAAAGGTTTATATGTGCTTTCAAAACTCCACTGAATAAATATCGCAAACAACTGGTTTGACATTTAATCTTTGCTTATGTATTATATGCGCTTTCTAGTCTCCAGGCCAAGAAAAGTAATGTAAATACTTTTCAGCCCCTTTTAACGTTCCTGAGGTTTCATAATAGAATATGAGAAATGAATACTCAAATTTGTATTTCTCCTACCAGTTATTAGGGTGAGGTAAGGGTAAATAGTTTATAACTTTAGCCACCTTGTTAGGTGTCATAATTATTAGTTGAGATACCATGTTATATTTTTCTATCAACTAATAAGAATCTGTGCTGTTTAAAAATGTAAAATAAAGTCTGGAGAGATAGTTAAGAGGGTAAAAGAGGACTGGGTACTCTTTCAGAGTATCTGGGTTCAATTCCCAGTACCCACATGGCAGCCCCCAACCATTTGTAACTTCAGTTCTAGAGGATCTGACACTCTACTTTGTCAGGTGTGGATACCAAGCACACAAAGGGATGCACAAATGTAAACACAGGCAAAAGATCCATACATATGAAATACAAATACTAATACTAATAAAAATCAGGGATGTAAAAAGAGATAAATTATTTCAAAACTATAATTCATTGGAAATGCTCTCATTTTCTGGTCAATTTTTCTTTGTGCTATTTTATATCTCACAAAGACTACATTTTCTACAATTTTTTTCAATAGATGCAGGTAGAGGCAACATGATACTGCTTTAATGGCTGACGATTAGGAAAAGAGGTGTACAGTGTCGTAGATATGAGATGTGCCACTGATACTCTCAAAATACCAGTTTACAGGTACTTACTTGTCCTGGTAATATTCAACTATTTAATATTTCCAAATAAAGGTCTACAGTCAGATTCTCACTATTTTTCCTTACCTTTTTCTTAAAGATCAGGGTGGACTGTCTTGAATACTCCCTACATAAAGATAAACATAATTTTCATAGTGTCACATTGGGAACCAGATACCCATAATGTTAACTATTTTATTAAAATATTTGTAACTACAGTGTAAAAACGGTGGACTTTCCTGGCACATCCATTAAATCACAGTTCTTAGAATTGTCTTTCTATCATACACTTTTGTTCCAAAAGCTGATTGACCTTAAGCAGTTTTGTGAGGAGATGAATTCAAGTTAAATACAAGTTAAATAATGGGAAGATGGAAATAAGAAATTGTGCTGAGATTTCTTTCTTTATTGCCAGGACAACATAGTTCCTTGGTGAAGTATTTTAATATCCAAATTTATGGCCCATATAATATGGTGATTTAAAACAGCAGTGAATCAGCTGCTGGGTGAAGTTTCTCAGAAGACAGCCATGCTAGATTCCTGTCTGCAAGCATAACAGAGCTTCATTAATAGTGTAAGGCCATTAATTGTGCTTGCCCATGGGATGGGTCTCAAGGTGGGCAGGGTATTGGTTGGCTATTCCTTCAGTCTCTGCTCTGTCCCCAGTCACTGCATTTCTTGTAGACAGGTTAAGTTTTGGTTCAAACATTGGTGCTCCTATCACTCCACTGGGGTCACCTGAGGCAGCCTCCCCAAGCTTCATATCCCCAATGCTGTGGGTCACAGTTAAGGACATCCCCCATTGATTCTTGCATGCCTTGCTTATTCCAGGTCTCCGTCTCTTCCCAAAGATGCCCCCAACTTCAACCTCCCGCAACCACTGTTGTCACTTGCAGGTTTCCATTAATTCTCATAATCCTGCCCCTCCTCAAACCCTACCCTGAGGCCCCTCTCACCATCTCCCTCCCAGGACTATTCCATTCCCTTTCCAAGTTAGACTCAAGCATCTTTGCTGTGCCATCCTTTTTGTCCATCCTCTTTGGGGGATTATGGAGTATAGCATGGGCATCTGTATTTTACAGCCAATATCCACCTACAAGTAAGCACATACCATGCATGTCCCTTTATGACTGAGCCACAGCACTCAGGATGATATTCTCAAAATACATCTATTTGCCTGCAAGATTCATGATGTCTTTGTTTTTCATATCTGCGTAGTATTCCATTGAAAATAGACATACCACATTTTCTTTATCCATTCTTTAGATGAGAGATGTTTAGGTTGTTTCCAGTTTCTGGCTATCAAGAATAAAGCTGACCTGATGACCCAGCTATACCTCTCTTGGGCATATACCCAAAAGATGCCCCAACAGATAAAAAAGACACGTGCTCCGCTATGTTCATAGCAGCCTTATTTATAATAGCCAGAAGCTGGAAAGAACCCAGATGCCCTTCAACAGAGGAATGGATACAGAAAATATGGTACATCTACACAATGGAATATTACTCAGCTATCAAAAACAATGACTTTATGAAATTCGTAGGCAAATGGTTGGAATTGGAAAATATCATTCTGAGTGAGCTAACCCAATCACAGAAAAACACACAAGGTATGCACTCATTGATAGGTGGCTATTAGCCCAAATGCTTGAATTACCCTTGATGCCTAGAACACATGAAACTCAAGACGGATCATCAAAATGCGAATGCCTCACTCCTTCTTTAAAAGGGGAACAAGAATACCCTTGGCAGGGAATAGGGAGGCAAAGATTAAAACAGAGGCAGAAGGAACACCCATTCAGAGCCTGCCCCACATGTGGCCCATACATATACAGCCACCCAGTTAGACAAGATGGATGAAGCAAAGAAGTGCAGGCTGACAGGAGCCGGATGTAGATCGCTCCTGAGAGACACAGCCAGAATACAGCAAACACAGAGGCGAATGCCAGCAGCAAACCACTGAACTGAGAACAGGACCCCTGTTGAAGGAATTAGAGAAAGGACTGGAAGAGCTTGAAGGGGCTCGAGACCCCATATGAACAACAATGCCAAGCAACCAGAGCTTCCAGGGACTAAGCCACTACCCAAAGACTATACATGGACTGACCCTGGACTCTAACCTCATAGGTAGCAATGAATAGCCTAGTAAGAGCACCAGTGGAAGGGGAAGCCCTTGGTCCTGCTAAGACTGAACCCCAGTTAACATGATTGTTGGGGGGAGGGTGGTAATGGGGGGAGGATGGGGAGGGGAACATCCATAAAGAAGGGAAGGGGGAGGGGTTAGGGGGATGTTGGCCCGGAAACTGGGAAAGGGAATAACATTCGAAATGTAAAAAAGAAATACTCAAGTTAATAAAAAAAATTAAAAAAAAGTTTTGCTAATGGATAATTTGATACATTATGTGGGATTCGTATATGGAATAATAAATAGAAATTTGAATTCCATTAAAAAATAAATCTGAATTTCAAATCAGAAAAAAAAAGAATAAAGCTGGCATGGACATATTTGGGCAAGTGTCTTTGTTGGGTGGTAAAACACATTCTGGATATATGGCCATCAGTAGTATAGCAGGGTCTTGAGGCAGAACCATTCCCAGTTTTCTGAGAAACTTCCAAACTGATTTCTACAGTGATTGTACAAGTTTGTACTCCTAGCAGCAGTGGAGGAGTGTTCTCCCACTCCACATAATTGTTAGCCATTTTGATGGGTGCAAGATGGAATCTTAGAGCCGTTTTGATTTACAATTCCCCAATGAGCAAGGACTTGAGAGGCTCCACTCACCAGCTGATCAGACAGATGCACACACTCAGAGCCAAACAGTAGATGGAGCTTGCAGGCACTTATGGAAGGTAGGAGGAAGGGTTGCAGCCCCATAAGGAGATAGGAACTCCACAGGAAGACCAATAGAGTCAACTAACCTGGACCCTTTGGGCTCTCAGAGTCTGAACCACTGACCAAAGAACATACATGGGCTAGACCTAGGCCTCCCTACACATGTGTACCAGATGTACAGTTTGGTATTCATGTAGGTCCTGAACAATTGCTTGTATGTGGGATATGTTCTTCTAGCTGGACTACTTTGTCTGGCCTTAGTGGGAGTATGTGTCTAGCCTCATGGAGACTTGATGTACAGGGTAGGGGGATATTGTTGGTGGTGGGGCAGCTGCTCAGAGGAGAAGAGAGGGGAGGGATTGTGAGAGGGGGTGCCTGGGAGGGGTGCAGTGAGCCAGATGTAAAGTGAATATTTAAAAAATATAATTTAAAAAAGTAATGAACATGGGAGGAGGGATTCACAGTACTAATTCTTGAATACTTTTCAGGAGATATAAATAAATAAAACCTTTTAAAAGTTTTGACCATATTTAAAGCTCTAAGTGGTCTTAAAATTGACCCAACAATATATTTTTTTTTATTAACTTGAGTATTTCTTATATACATTTCGAGTGTTATTCCCTTTCCCGGTTTCCGGGCAAACATCCCCGACCCCCTCTTATCGGTGTTCCCCTCCCCATCCTCCCCCCATTGCCGCCCTCCCCCCAACAATTAGTTCACTGGGGGTTCAGTCTTAGCAGGACCCAGGGCTTCCCCTTCCACTGGTGCTCTTACTAGGATATTCACTGCTACCTATGAGGTCAGAGTCCAGGGTCAGTCCATGTATAGTCTTTAGGTAGTGGCTTAGTCCCTGGAAGCTCTGGTTGGTTGGCATTGTTGTACATATGGGGTCTCGAGCCCCTTCAAGCTCTTCCAGTTCTTTCTCTGATTCCTTCAACAGGGGTCCTATTCTCAGTTCAGTGGTTTGCTGCTGGCATTTGCCTCTGTGTTTGCTGTATTCTGGCTGTGTCTCTCAGGAGCGATCTACATCTGGCTCCTGTCAGCCTGCACTTCTTTGCTTCATCCATCTTGTCTAATTGGGTGGCTGTATATATATGGGCCACATGTGGGGCAGGCTCTGAATGGGTGTTCCTTCTGTGTCTGTTTTAATCTTTGCCTCTCTATTCCCTGCCAAGGGTATTCTTGTTCCCCTTTTAAAGAAGGAGTGAAGCATTCGGATTTTGATCATCCATCTTGAGATTCATGTGTTCTAGGCATCAAGGGTAATTCAAGCATTTGGGCTAATAGCCACTTATCAATGAGTACATACCATGTGTGTTTTTCTGTGATTGGGTTACCTCACTCAGGATGATATTTTCCAGTTCCAACCATTTGCCTATGAATTTCATAAAGTCGTTGTTTTTGATAGCTGAGTAATATTCCATTGGGTAGATGTACCATATTTTTGAATCCATTCCTCTGTTGAAGGGCATCTGGGTTCTTTCAAGCTTCTGGCTATTATAAATAAGGCTGCGATGAACATAGTGGAGCACGTGTCTTTTTTATATGTTGGGGCATCTTTTGGGCATATGCCCAAGAGGGTATAGCTGGATCCTCAGGCATTTCAATGTCCAATTTTCTGAGAAACCTCCAGACTGATATCCAGAATGGTTGTACCAGTCTGCAATCCCACCAACAATGGAGGAGTGTTCCTCTTTCTCCACATCCTCGCCAGGATCTGCTGTCACCTGAGTTTTTGATCTTAGCCATTCTCACTGGTGTGAGGTGAAATTTCAGGGTTGTTTTGATTTGCATTTCCCTTATGACTAAAGATGTTGAACATTTCTTTAGGTCTTTCTCAGCCATTCGGCATTCCTCAGCTGTGAATTCTTTGTTTAGTTCTGAGCCCCATTTTTAATAGGGTTATTTGTCTCCCTGCGGTCTAACTTCTTGAGTTCTTTGTATATTTTGGATATAAGCCTTCTCTCAGTTGTAGGATTGGTAAAGATCTTTTCCCAATCTGTTGGTTGCCGTTTTGTCCTAGCCACAGTGTCCTTTGCCTTACAGAAGCTTTGCAGTTTTATGAGATCCCATTTGTCGATTCTTGATCTTAGAGCATAAGCCATTGGTGTTTTGTTCAGGAAATTTTTTCCAGTGCCCATGTGTTTGAGATGCTTCCCTAGTTTTTCTTCTATTAGTTTGAGTGTATCTGGTTTGATGTGGAGGTCCTTGATCCACTTGTACTTAAGCTTTGTACAGGGTGATAAGCATGGATCGATCTGCATTCTTCTACATGTTGCCCTCCAGTTGAACCAGCACCATTTGCTGAAAATGCTATCTTTTTTCCATTGGATGGTTTTGGCTCCTTTGTCAAAAATCAAGTGACCATAGGTGTGTGGGTTCATTTCTGGGTCCTCAATTCTGTTCCATTGGTCTATCTGTCTGTCTCTGTACCAATACCATGCGGTTTTTATCACTATTGCTCTGTAATACTGCTTGAGTTCAGGGATAGTGATTGCCCCTGAAGTCCTTTTATTGTTGAGGATAGTTTTAGCTATCCTGGGTTTTTTGTTATTCCAGATGAATTTGCAAATTGTTCTGTCTAACTCTTTGAAGAATTGGATTGGTATTTTAATGGGGATTGCATTGAATCTGTAGATCGCTTTTGGTAAAATGGCTATTTTTACTATATTAATCCTGCCAATCCATGAGCATGGGAGATCTTTCCATCTTCTGAGGTCTTCTTCAATTTCTTTCTTCAGAGTCTTGAAGTTCTTAATGTACAGATCTTTTACTTGCTTGGTTAAAGTCACACCGAGGTACTTTATATTATTTGAGTCTATTATGAAGGGTGTCGTTTCCCTAATTTCTTTCTCGGCTTGTTTCTCTTTTGTGTAGAGGAAGGCTACTGATTTATTTGAGTTAATTTTATACCCAGCCACTTTCCTGAACTTGTTTATCAGCTTTAGTAGTTCTCTGGTGGAACTTTTGGGATCACTTAAATATACTATCATATCATCTGCTAATAGTGATATTTTGACTTCTTTTCCGATCTGTATCCCCTTGACCTCCTATTGTTGTCTGATTGCTCTGGCTAGAACTTCAAGAACTATACTGAATAAGTAGGGAGAGAGTGGGCAGACTTGTCTAGTCCCTGATACTAGTGGGATTACTTCAAGTTTCTCTCCATTTAGTTTAATGTTAGCGACTGGTTTGCTGTATATGGCTTTTACTATGTTTAGGTATGGGCCATGAATTCTTATTCTTTCCAGGACTTTTATCATGAAGGGGTGTTGAATTTTGTCAAATGCTTTCTCAGCATCTAATGAAATGATCATGTGGTTTTGTTCTTTCAGTTTGTTTATATAATGGATCACGTTGCTGGTTTCCATATATTAAACCATCCCTGCATGCCTGGGATGAAGCCTACTTGATCATGGTGGATGATTGTTTTGATGTGCTCTTGGATTCGGTTTGCCAGAATTTTATTGATTATTTTTGCGTCGATATTCATAAGGGAATTTGGTCTGAAGTTCTCTTTCTTTGTTGGGTCTTTGTGTGGTTTAGGTATAAGAGTAATTGTGGCTTCATAGAAGCAATGTGGTAGTGCTCCATCTGTTTCAATTTTGTGGAATAGTTTGGATAATATTGGTATGAGGTCTTCTACGAAGGTCTGATAGAATTCTGCACTAAAGCCGTCTGGACCTGGACTCTTTTTGGTTGGGAGACCTTTAATGACTGCTTCTATTTCCTTAGGAGTTATGGGGTTGTTTAACTGGTTTATCTGTTCCTGATTTAACTTCGGTACCTGGTATCTGTCTAGGAAATTGTCCATTACCTGCAGATTTTCAAGTTTTGTTGAATATAGGCTTTTATAGTAAGATCTGATGATTTTTTGAATTTCCTCTGAATCTGTAGTTATGTCTCCCTTTTCCTTTCTGATTTTGTTAATTTGGACACACTCTCTGTGTCCTCTCGTTAGTCTGGCTAAGGGTTTATCTATCTTGTTGATTTTCTCAAAGAACCAACTTTTGGTTCTGTTGATTCTTTCTATGGTCCTTTTTGTTTCTACTTGGTTGATTTCAGCTCTGAGTTTGATTATTTCCGGCCTTCTACTCCTCCTGGGTGTATTTGCTTCTTTTTTTTTCTAGAGCTTTTAGGTGTGCTGTCAAGCTGCTGACATATGCTCTTTCCTGTTTCTTTCTGCAGGCACTCAGTGCTATGAGTTTTCCTCTTAGCACAGCTTTCATTGTGTCCCATAAGTTTGGGTATGTTGTACCTTCATTTTCATTAAATTCTAAAAAGTTTTTAATTTCTTTCTTTATTTCTTCCTTGACCAGGTTATCATTGAGTAGAGCATTGTTCAATTTCCAAGTATATGTGGGCATTCTTCCTTGATTGTTATTGAAGACCAGTTTTAGGCCGTGGTGGTCCGATAGCACGCATGGGATTATTTCTAACTTTCTGTACCTGTTGAGGTCCGTTTTTTGACCAATTATATGGTCAATTGTGGAGAAAGTACCATGAGGAGCGGAGAAGAAGGTATATCCTTTTGCTTTAGGATAGAATGTTCTATAAATATCCGTTAAGTCCATTTGGCTCATGACTTCTCTTAGTCTGTCTACATCTCTGTTTAATTTCTGTTTCCATGATCTGTCCATTGATGAGAGTGGTGTGTTGAAATCTCCCACTATTATTGTGTGAGGTGCAATGTGTGTTTTGAGCTTTAGTAAGGTTTCTTTTACATATGTAGTTGCCCATGTATTTGGGACATAGATATTTAGGATTGAGAGTTCATCTTGGTGGATTTTTCCTTTGATGAATATGAAGTGTCCTTCCTTATCTTTTTTGATGACTTTTAGTTGGAAATTGATTTTATTTGATATTAGAATGGCTACTCCAGCTTGCTTCTTCTGACCATTTGCTTGGAAAGTTGTTTTCCAGCCTTTCACTCTGAGGTAGTGTCTGTCTTTGTCTCTGAGGTGTGTTTCCTGTAGGCAGCAGAATGCAGGGTCCTCGTTGCGTATCCAGTTTGTTAATCTATGTCTTTTTATTGGGGAGTTGAAGCCATTGATGTTGAGACATATCAAGGAATAGTGATTTGTGCTTCCTGTTATATTCATGTTTGCATAGGAGGTTATGTTTGTGTTCTTTTCTTCTCTTTGTTTTGTTGCCAAGACGATTAGTTTCTTGCTTCTTCTAGGGTATAGCTTGCCTCCTTATGTTGGGCTTTACCATTTATTATCCTTTGTAGTGCTGGATTTGTAGAAAAATATTGTGTAAATTTGGTTTTGTCATGGAGTATCTTGGTTTCTCCAGCTATGTCAATTGAGAGTTTTGCAGGATACAGTAACCTGGGCTGGCATTTGTGTTCTCTTAGGGTCTGTATGACATCGGTCCAGGATCTTCTGGCTTTCATAGTCTCTTGCGAAAAGTCTCATGTGATTCTGATAGGTTTGCCTTTATATGTTACTTGACCTTTTTCCCTTACTGCTTTTAATATTCTTTCTTTATTTTGTGCGTTTGGTGTTTTGACTATTATGTGACGGGAGGTGTTTCTTTTCTGGTCCAATCTATTTGGAGTTCTGTAGGCTTCTTGTATGCCTATGGGTATCTCTTTTTTTAGGTTAGGGAAGTTTTCTTCTATGATTTTGTTGAAGATATTTACTGGTCCTTTGAGCTGGGATTCTTCACTCTCTTCTATACCTATTATCCTTAGGTTTGATCTTCTCATTGAGTCCTGTATTTCCTGTATGTTTTGGACCAGTAGCTTTTTCTGCTTTACATTATCTTTGACAGTTCAGTCAATGATTTCTATGGAATCTTCTGCTCCTGAGATTCTCTCTTCCATCTCTTGTATTCTGTTGGTGAAGCTTGTATCTACAGCTCCTTGTCTCTTCTTTTGGTTTTCTATATCCAGGGTTGTTTCCATGTGTTCTTTCTTGATTGCTTCTATTTCCATTTTTAATTCCTTCAACTGTTTGATTGTGTTTTCCTGGAATCCTTTCAGGGATTTTTGTGCCTCCTCTCTATTGGCTTCTACTTGTTTATTTATGTTTTCCTGGAATTCTTTCAGGGATTTTTGCGATTCCTCTCTGTAGGCTTCTACTTGTTTATTAATGTTTTCCTGTGTTTCTCTAAGGGAGTTCTTCACGTCTTTCTTGAAGTCCTCCTGCATCATGATCAAATATGATTTTAAATCTAGGTCTTGCTTTTCTGGTGTGTTTGTTTATTCCGTGTTTGTTTTGATGGGGGAATTGGGCTCCGATGGTGCCATGTAGTCTTGGTTTCTGTTGCTTTGGTTCCTGCGCTTGCCTCTTGCCATCAGATTATCTCTAGTGTTACTTTGTTCTGCTATTTCTGACAGTGGCTAGACTGTCCTATAAGCCTGTGTGTCAGGAGTGCTGTAGACCTGTTTTCCTGTTTTCTTTCAGCCAGTTATGGTGACAGAGTGTTCTGCTTTCGGGCGTGTAGTTTTTCCTCTCTACAGGTCTTTAGCTGTTCCTGTGGGCCTGTGTCTTGAGTTCACCAGGCAGGTCACTTCCAACAGAAAAGTTGGTCTTACCTGTGGTCCCGAGGCTCAAGTTCGCTCGTGGGGTGCTGCCCTCGAGCTCTCTGCGGGGGCAGCAACCAGGAAATCTGAGCCCCAATTTCTGGGAGCTTCTGTGCACCAGGGTTCCAGATGGCATTTGGTGTTTTCCTCTGGCATCCGAGATGTGTGCAGTGTGCAGTCTCTTCTGGTTTCCCAGGCGTGTCTGCCTCTCTGAAGGTTTAGCTCTCCCTCCCACGGGATTTGGGTGCAGAGAACTGTTTATCTGGTCTGTCCCCTCAGGTTCTGGCGGTGTCTCAGATGCAGCGGTCCTGCTGCTCTTGGGCAACAATACTATTTTTAAAGTGTAGCTTAGAGATACATTTACAAGTATGTACACAGATGTTTATAGAATGCCAATACAAAATAGATTATTTGGGCTAGACATCAGAATACATTTATCTATGGTCTCCAATTTTTTTAAAATGTATTATCAGGCAGATCTGGATCAGGCTAGCTAATTTGGAACTTTGTGGACATGTATGGAATGTTTTTCCAATGTGTAGCTCAGAGACACGGTAGATATTATTTATGAAAAAAAGATGTCCCAAAGCAAGCTATATACTTATTCTTGTCAATTTTTGAACTTAAATCCTCAGGTCATAATTGCTCATCTCCAGGGCTCATTCAAACCTTGAAGCCTTCTCATTCTGGGTACCCGAGTCCTACTGGAAAATCACTACCTTAAAATTCCCAAGGAATCAAGTTCCTGATTGTTCAAAAGGAGTTGAACAACACAGGGCAAGTCTTTAAACTTTTGAGGATCGAAGCTTGATTATTATTAGCATGAGACTGAAAGGACAGCATGATTTAGTTTGCAAATTCTAAAATTCCTTGGTTTTTTCCTATTCTCCAAACATTATAAGAACAGGGGATACTGGCAATAGCCAACATTCTAAAAGCAGGACCTGTAATTACATCTACTGCAGCAACCAAGTTCGGAAAATAAATCCCAGTGAAATTTAAAGCTATACCCTTCCAAATTTCCTTATTATTTAAGATTGAGGTTGTATGCTCAAAGTGCTAATGGACTCTGTGAGGGGATGAAGCAAAACCATGGTTTTGTCGACACATATTTTCACTTTCAAGGCCTTAGCTAAATGTTGATGGTTATTTAGTAAACCAACTAGTATGCAAGGTAAGTCGCAAGATTATCCTATGTCAAAGCTTGGTAGTTTTTGAGGGAAAACTAGAACATAGTTTTGAGTATAGTTGACAGCAGATCTGCACTTCATTCAAGACCATAAGTAGCTCAGGTGTTTGCTGGTGCAGTGGACTCTGTTTGCTGTGTATCCCTGTTTCATTTCCATGGCGATGTTTGCTAGACAAACTTGAAATAAATGACTAGGTTCAGACCTAGTCTCATTTAATGTTGCCATGTCCCTGGGCAATCTAATGGTACTTTTGCAAGCTCGGGATTTGTGTTCTAAGATTTTAGGCAATTATTTATGTCATAACAGATCATTAGCATAAATTATTCTATGTTATAGGCAGGATGCAGAGTGCAGAACATTATATTAGAGTGAAATCCTCCTCACTGCTCACTATAATCACAGAACAGCTCAAAATTAGATTCAAATTGGAAGCACATATCAAGGAAGAGGATAAAGGACCTTTTGTAATTTTACCCCATTGCTTTTAAAGTGAGTTCAGAGAGAAGGACAAGTAAAAATAAGGAACAAAGATGACGGTTATAATTGTTATAGTAAGCACATCTTAGCCCATAAATAGCTTATGGATGGATGAGTCATATTCTTTATTTTCTTTCAGGCTTGAGTAGCTCCTGTTTCATACACGAGCGAGGATTGCCCACTCTTCACATTGCATGCAACCTGGGATCTGAGAATATTTGACTTCAGGAATAGACATGGTGGTGTGTGTCTTCTCAAAGTTCTTTTGAGAGCTGTTTGGCAAGAAGAGCTGAAAAGCTAAGGAAGAAACCTTATATGCTATGATTGGAGTCACTTTGGGTAATTTTTCTCTCATATGGCTGTATTTCTCTCATTAAGTATACTTAATTATCAATGACAACTCATAACAGAAATCATATGTATTTTTATAGGGGAAAAACCTCTTCAACCACACACACACACACACACACACACACACACACACACACACACACACACACAGAGAGAGAGAGAGAGAGAGAGAGAGAGAGAGAGAGAGAGAGAGAGAGAGAGAGAGATTGCTTCTCTGGCCCTTTTTACTGGCTCAAACAGTACCTCCATGAACCCCTTTACTCAATTACAATATAATGACGCCATTACTCCCCTTCTGTTTCCCTTTCCACATCTTTCATGTATCTCCCCTTTGCTCCCTTTCAAATTCATGTCTCCTTAAATGTATAGGTATATCATTACAACATGCTGGGTCTCTTTAGTATTGCTTGTATGACTATGCTTTCAGAGATGACCACTTGGAATTGAATAACCAAGCAGGGGACTCATCAAGTAAATTTCCCTCTTAATCAGTATTTCTATTCCTGCACAAAACATCACGGAAGTTGGGGAAGGAAGGATTTATTCAGTTTACATTCCACATTGTTGTTCATTATCAAAGGAAGTCATGATAGGAACTTAGAGGCCGGAGTTGATGCAGAGGCCATGGAGGGATCCTGCTTACTGGTTTGCTTCCCCTGGCTTGCTCAGCTTGCTTTCTTAAAGAATATAGGGGCTGGGGATTTAGCTCAGTGGTAGAGCGCTTACCTAGGAAGCGCAAGGCCTGGGGTTCGGTCCCCAGCTCCGAAAAAAAGAACCAAAAAAAAAAAAAAAAGAATATAGGACTACCAGCCCACAATGGGCAGGGCCCTTGCTGCTTGGTCGCTAATTGAGAAAATGCCTTACAGTTGGATCTCATGGAGGCATTTACTCAAGGGAGGCTTCTTTCTGTGTGATAACTTTAGCTTGGGTCAAGTTGACCCATAAAACCAGGCAGTACCTCTTTCAACAATTTTTAGTGGTCCACAGTTTTTGTCTAGAGGCCCTATGTGATTTTGTCATTCCACATTATCATGTCTGTTGGTGTTGGGGTTCTTTGGGTCCTGTTTAGTCAACCATATTGTTGAGGTATTATGGGCACAGCTCCCCAGTTTGTTCTATGGCAGATTTCTTGCTCCTCTGGCTCTCACAATCTTTCCACCTCTTCGTGGATGTTCCCTGAGCCTTGAGTTCAGGAGGTGTGTTGTACATATAGCCATGGGACCTAGGCTCTCCACAGTCCTTTTGATTTGTATCTTGACCAGTTGTGGGTTTTCTATAACATTCTTTTGTGAAGAGGAGTTACTGTGAGGAGTGAGGAAGGCTACACTTACCTGTGTAAGGAATCATACTGGTTTATTAAAGAAGGTTCTCCTCTGAGACCAATGACCATAGTAGCCAAGAGACGTTTGGTAGGTTTCCAAGACCAGACATAACTTCTTCCTCTTGAGTGGCTCTTAAGTCCATTAGAAGGGGACTTAAGTTATGGTCAAGATATGAATGCCACTGTTTCTTTTCTAATATGTCTTACCATGTTGATCACTGCTGAGGTTCATAGGCATCACAAATAAGGAAGACCACTACTTGCCTCCCTCCCTTGGCAGCCTACATAGTATCTTCTTTTTTCTTTTTCTTTTTAAATTTTTTATTAGATATATTTTTTTACTTACATTTCAAATGTTGTTCCCCTTCCCAGTTTCCTGTCCATAAGCCTCTATCCTCTCCCCTCCCCCTCCCCCATACAGGTATTCCCCCCATGCATCCCCTTACTGCCCCCGCCCATATTCCCCTGCACTGGGGGTCCAACTTTTGGCAGGACCAAGGGCTTTCCCCTTCCACTGGTGCCCCAACAAAGCTATTCTCTGCTACATATGCAGTTATAACCCAAGGTCAGACCATGTATAGTCTTTTGGTAGTAGTTTAGCCCCTGGAGGCTTTGGTTGGTTGCATTGTTGTTCTTATGGGGTTGCAAGCTCCTTCAACTCTTTCAATCCTTTCCCTAATTCTCCCCAATGGGGTCCTGTTCTGAGTTCAGTGGTTTGCTGCTAGCATTGACCTCTGTATTGGACATGCTCTTGATGTGTCTTTCAGGAGAGATCTATATCCAGTCCTTTTCAGCATGCATTTTTTTTTAGCTTCATCAATCTTATCTAGTTTTGGTGAATTTGGTGAATATATATATATATATATATATATATATATATATATATATATATATATATATATATATATGGGCCACATGTGGGGCAAGCTCTGAATGACTGTTCCTTCAGTTGTGGATTTTTTTTTCCTTTTAAGAAGTAGTGGGAGCATCCACATTTTGTCATCCTTCTTGAGCTTCCTGTGGTCTGTGGATTGCATCTTGGGTAATTTGAGCTTTTTGGCTAATATCCACTTATCAATGAGTGCATACCAAGTGTGTTTTTCTGTGATTGAGTTGCCTCACTCAGGGTGATATTTTCTAGTCCTGAGAAAGATAGTCATTACAGAGGAGGCTTTCATGTGAGATCATCCTGGATTTTCTGTATCCAGTGTCTTAGTGTATGGTGTCTTCAGCAACAAGTATCTCTGAAGAGTCAAGAATGAGCAGCACCAATAGCCTATCTATATCTATATCTATCTATATCTATCTATCTCTATCTCTATCTCTATCTCTATCTCTATCTCTATCTCTATCTCTATCTCTATCTCTATCTCTATCTCTATATCATATCATATCTATCTATCTATCTATCTATCTATCTATCTATCTATCTATCTGAATGTATGTATATTTTGAGTATCTCTTCAATGCTGGTGACCACCAAGTCAAAAGGGGATTTTTTTATGCATATTGTTGAGTTTTTGTTATGTAGTTAATGACTCTTATGGGTAGTATTATCAGCCAAAGTGAAAGAACCTCATTTAATACATTTTAATTTTATACCTCCACAACAGTATTTATACATGTAATTTTAGGTTAAAAAATAACGTTACTTTTTCTGGCAAATATTCTTAGGATTAGTTTCTCCTCCCTTCTTTTTCTTCTGTATTGACATCTTTCCTCTTCAGGGTTGAATGCTTGACCCTCTGTTTCTCTTACTCCTCCTTTACATCACTCTATTCGCCCGTTCCCATGTGTGCAACTTCTCTTCACCTTTATTGTTCCTGTTCAGTGTATGGATCTCTGGTTACTCCAGGTTATATACTAACATCTGAAGATTTGTAAGCACAGATGAGTGAGAAAATGCAGTATTTGTCTGCCTGTGTTTGGATTACCTCACTCAATGCAATATTTAAAAATAAATTTTTATTAATCATTTCATTTGTTTACATCTCAAATGATATCCTCCTTCCTGGTTACCTCTACACAAACTCCCCTGCTCCCCCATCCCATCTAACCTCTTCTCCCCTCCCCTTTGCCTTTATGAGGTTGCTTCCCTACTCACCCACCCATTCCCGCTCTACCACTCCAGCATCCCCCTACGCTTGGGCATCAGACCTTTACAAGACCAAGGGTCTTCCCTCCCATTAATGTCAGACAAGGCCATCCTCTGCTACATCTGTCTGGAGACATGGATCCCTCCATGTAGACTCCTTGGTTGGTGGTCTAGTCCCTGAGAGCTCTGGGTGGTCTGGCCAGTAGACATTGTTCTTCCTATAGGGTTGCAATACCCCTCCACTCCTCCAGTCCTTTGTCCAGTTCCCTGACTTGAGTCCCCAAGCTCAGTCTGATGGTTGAATGCCAACATCCACATCTGCATTGGTCAGGTGCTGGCAGAACCTCCCAAAGAACAGCCACACCAGGTTCTTGTCAGCAAGCGCCTCTTGGCAACAGCAACAGTGTTGGCGTTTGGTGTCTGCAGACAGGATGAATCCCTAGGTGGGGCAGTCTCTGGATGGCCCTTTCTTTAGTCTCTGCTCCATTTTTTGTCCCTGTCTTTCCTTTGGACAGAAACACTTCTGGGTTTAAAAACTTTGAAATGGGTGGGTGGCCCTATCCCTCCACTCGGGATTATGCTTATCTACTTCAGCTAAAGTCATCCCATATGTAGCAATGGGGGATAAAATTTTTTTTGTTCCATCCATTTTCAGTTAATGATTTCATTTTTTCTTTACAGCTCTCTAGTATTTTGTAGCATATGCATTATTTTTTCATTATCCATTCATTTGCTGAATTTGGAAACTTGTAGCCCCAAATGAAATATTAAATTATTCCTGGTGAGATTTTCAAACTTATGCCTATCAAGTTCAACATCCTCATTTTTACCTGTTTAATATAAACTTCCTTTGACCTTAGCTTGGTGTAACATGCCATGGACAAGAAGGTCATTATCATGAATAAAATTGAAGTTGAGTGTATGTTTTAGTATTCTGTCAGACACGCTAGTTGATAATTCAACACCATTGGAGTGAGCACCGGAACCCCAATGGAGGAGTTAGAGAAAGGACTGAAGGAGCTGAAGGGGTTTGCAACCCCATAGGAAGAACAACACTAACCAACCAGACCCCCCAGAGTTTCCAGGGACTAAGCCACAAACCAAAGCGTACACATGGGGGAACCCATGGCTCCAGTCCCATATGTAGCAGAGGATGGCCTTGTCTGGCATCAGTAGGAGGGGAGGGCCTTGGTCCTGTGAGGACTCGATGCTCTTGTGTAGGGGATGCCAGGGCAGGGAGATGGGAGTGGGTGGGTTGGAGGCGGAGCACCCTCATATAAGTAGAGGGAGGGGGAGGGATAGGGGGTTTTTGGAAGGGAAACCAGGAAAGGGGATAACATTTGAAATGTAAATACATAAAATATCCAAGAAAACAAAAAGAAAAGAAAAAAAAATACAAGTGTGGATTACCTGTACAAATGAACATTACCTGCGCAATGAACTCAAGTGTTTTTGAGGGCATAGAGGTTGTTTAACTAACATACAATGCCAGAACAAAATACAAATGACTATACAAATAACTGGAGAAAAGTAGATTGTAATAGTCACAAACAATCTTTTTTATACCTGATACCATGGTTTTCTTCACATTTTATATTATACAACATAAGTTTAATGTATACAGCTGTCTTAACTAGAAGTTGATACTCAGGGCCCCATGAAAGTATCTAGGATCTGATATTCTATCCTAATTACAAATTAACAATGACTTTTCTCTGCTCTAGTAGAAATTATGAGATGCTTGGGTCAAGGAGAGAAGGAAGTTGCTATGGAAAGAGCATGGGCTTGAGTGGCAGGTGGTATGTTTAATAAGATCTCAATTGCTCAATTTTTACCAATAAAGACTTGAGAGCCTTGTGCTGAGGTAAAAGCCTGCTAGCTCAGAGAGGCAGAGAAAGCACTGACCTTTCTCCACAGATGTCCCAAATGGAAGTTCTGCTTCTCCAGGACACTTCAAAAGCCCTTCAAACTGAATGTCCCTCCCTTCTCCTTCCTGTGTGTCTTGCCATTCACCTTCCTGACTTCTTCTTACTCTATGTTTTTTCTATGTTCACTCCCTGTCAACTGGTTCCTTGCTCTGTCTCTTGACCAAGGGTTGACTTTATTTAATCCTGTTTATAATAATCAGAAAGTTCTTGGATTAAAGGAGTAGGCTAGTGCTGGATCACACCACAACAGGAAACAGGTTTTTCCAGTAAATAATACAATCTCAGGCTCACAGTATGATCAAATATCCTGAAAAGAGGGTGAGGGTGGGGGAAGGGGGAGGCTACTCCAATGTTCTTCTAGCCCAACTTCCTAGAGTTTCAGGTTATGGAGGCAAAATGTCAGCTTCTCATTGCGTCTCTGGAACTGCTGAGAAAGAATACAGACACTCGGATCTCCATCTTTTATGGAAAGGATTTGTAAAAAGCTTGGTTAACCTCTTTAGAACGGGAATGCTAACATTTGTAGGGATATTTGTTTCTGAAGACGGGATACTTTTGTTTTCATTACTGTAGAATATAGACAACTCCATTATCCAAGCATTCTTGAGAACACAGTACAAAACTAATCAGCTGCTAAGATATCTGAAGGCAGCAAAAATGAGATAGCCATGAAGAAATATCTCCTCTAAATCAAAATGGGGATTGCTGGATGTTGAAAGGTAAGAACCCACAGAAAAGAGAAGAATTAAAATCATTCATTGAAAAGGAAGTTGTGTTTTCCTCTGGGGAAAAGCTACAGATATGATAAATTGTACAAAAGCAGATTGCTACTATCTACCCTATCATAGTTTAAAAATTATGTTTCTTTGGATGATAGATGTACTTCAGAGATACATATATATGGAATATGCTCTTTTTTATTGATTTAACTGATTTAACATGAAGCTATATTTCTTTGCTGTTCTGTAAGGGTTAAACACAAGAGTAATTTCATGACGTTTGAAGTTGTGGTGAAGAAGCAGAGAGCTGGAGAGGTCCTATTGCAGGTTTTCCACGGTTTTATGGACTTGGTAAATCATTGTGTTAGTTAGGGCTGTTATTGCTGTGAAGGGACACTATGACCACAGACACTTTCATAAATGAAGCTGGCTTGTTCGCAGGTTCAGAGGTTTCATTCATTGTCAACATGGCAGGAAGCATGGTGGCATCCAGGCAGACATGGCGCAGGAGAGGGAGCTCAGAGGTGTACACCTGGATAAAGGCAGTCAGCAGGACAAGTGAGTGACAGAGGGTCTGTCTTGAGGATGGGAAACCTTAAAGCCCATGCCCACAGTGACACACTTCCTCCAACAAGGCCACATCTACTCCAAGACCACATCTCCTTACTGTACCACTCCCTATGAGCCTACGGGAGCTGTTTTCGTCACTCATTGTATAAGTGTGTATTGTCAGCTAGGCTAGCAGGTTTTCAGATTATACTGAATAATCAATCTACGTCAATCCATGGCTTTGAGTTCTGGAACCAAGAATACCGTTTCTGTGCCAAAGGTTCTCAGGTTCATCTATAGTTCATTTACTCCAGGTTAAAAGATCTGAGCTTCACGTATGAGTTCTAGTGTATTCTCATGAGTCTCCGTTTACTCTGTGGAGCCCTGGATTATCCTTGTTCTGTTCATCCTGTGGAGTGCACATGTTCTTTTTCCTCAGAGCTTGTTCTGATACTAAACAGTGACTCCAAGCACAGTTCTTTCTCCAGCCTGGTTCTCTTCATCAACTCCCATAGCTGTGAGTCTCCAGCACTCTGATCCTTTGATCCTTTACACTGGTTTTCTTCTCTCATCACTCATCGGTTAATGCAGCTGCCATGTTCATTATAACAAAGACTTCCAATGTAATCTTTAAGGTAACGCTTAATCCTTGCCATTACTTTAGTCCTCTGTATCATTTGTAGCCTATTCTTAAATATTTGTAACTGTCATCATATTTTTAATTTATGAATGAAAGGCATTAAGAATATTCTGAAACAATATTTCTTTTAAGTGAACTAGCTTAGCAGGTAAAGGGATTTACTGCAGAGCCAAATGACCTATGTTTGACCACCATGATCTATATGCTGGCTCCAGCAAGCTGTCTTCTGACATCTATACACAGACCATGGTATACATGTACACTGACTGCATGAACTTATGAACACAATCACTATTTTTAACCAATAAAAATTATTTGTCCCTCTGAAATCAGAACAAAGAGAAACATGAAGTTAGTTTTCTTTCATCAATGCAGCCATTCACTAACAACGAGTACCAATGTGAACATACAATTTCTTGTAGTAGATTTACCTATATTGGAACACTAAAAGGACCCAAGTGGGTAGAATTTATAATACTAGAATAAGGAAGACTAGAACAGGAAAGAAATAACAGAGTGGAGCATCAAGAAACTGTAAAAGAAACTATGGTTCTTTAAATGTAGAGTTAAATTCTTTTACTTGCCTTTTATAGGAAACAATTTTTTCCCCTGATATATCTTTATTTACAATATGTATCTATGGATCCCTTGGTAGTGCTTTGGAATCTTAGGTTCTTCAAAACAGTTGCCACATTAGCAATTTCATTTTTTCTAGGCTTTTCTATAAAATGGCAGCCTTCTGATAGTTATCTGATAATGCCAGCATCCACAGCAGCAATAGTTTCTATTCAGATCAACCAATTGCATCTTTTTGCTCTAAAATTATTCTGTTTCAATTCAAACACACACACACACACACAGAGAGAGAGAGAGAGAGAGAGAGAGAGAGAGAGAGAGAGACAGAGAGAGAGAGATAGAGACAGAGAGAGAGACAGAGAGAGAGACAGAGAGAGAGACAGAGAGACAGAGAGAGAGACAGAGAGAGAGACAGAGAGAGAGAAAGAGAGACAGAGAGAGAGAGAGAGAGAGAGAGAGAGAGAGAGAGAGAGAGAGAGAAAGCAGAAACATGTTTCATTCCAGGAAATTAGAGTTCAGAACAATATTACTAACTAAGGTATTAATTCTCTTTTTTTGTTCTATTAACTTTATTAAAAAATTAGGTTATGGTTAACATATTTCTGTGCCTCTAGAGTTATATTTTAGTTTGTGGGGTTCTTTCAGACATATAGTTTATCTGTCCCATAAAAGATGCCAATTTGTGTCAGTCAGGAAGAAGAACTTTGTCTCTTAACTCACAAAGCTTTTGGTTAGAGTTAGGTCAAGTGAATCAATAAAGCACAAAAGCCAGACACATTTACTTCTATAATCTACTCGTCATTAATATATTAAAGAAAAACAAACATCCACTGTTGATTTAAAAATAGGTATAGCAAGAAGTGGATGAATAAAGAGAATAAGAAAGAAACAGAGTACATAGCCACCAGCAGAAAGACTACTAAATGTCTTTATTTATTCATATATGTAAAATGTTTCATTCATCCTAAGCACCATCATGGGCTGAGGCTACTAATCAAAATAAAATTCATGCAAATGTATGTACATGATTTGCAGATGAGCCATGGCCTCCAGGTTTCTGGAAAGCTGCCAGTATTGTCCTTCATACAGCAAACTTTGTGCTTTTTAAGCACTGAAATTGACTTTTCTTTGTTTTCAACGCAGAGGTCACAAATGTTGGAGGGCAGAACGGGAAATAGGGAATCTCCTCACCCAGCCATGGCTGTCCCAAGAGGTGGATACTCAAGTTTTCTGTATTACAAGACAGCATCGCCCTCTGGATTGCCGAAAAATTGACTTAAAAAAGGGTCAATTCAGCACACAATTGGCTTGAAAGAATATGACAATAATTTATGAGCAGATTTTAGCATTGTGTCCATTGAGAGAATCCAGTTTCTAGAATCTCTAATCACAGAAACAATTCTATTATTTAAGATGTGCCTTATGAAATGTCCTATGGGGTGCAAGCTAGAACCAGTTATCTTTCTTTTGTTCTAATAAGAAACAGATATTACCACATAAGAGTGCAACTTGCCTGAAACCATGGTGCTGCGAGAAAGCCACATCTGCCACGTTGAATGGCCACATGAAAGAGTGCCAAGTACCCAGACATTTGAAGAAAGCCTTATTTGTCTTTGTAGCCCCAGGTCAGGCAGACCAGCTTCCAAGCTCCAAACTCCATGACCACATGTAGAGCACAGAGGCACCCAGCTAATCACAACAAAGCCCAGGCAACTGAGAAACTATACACCTTGGTTGTTTGAGCCAGGCATGTGAGGAAGTTATTCTGTTATACAGCACTAGATAAGGGAAACAGAAAACAGGACAAAGGACGAAAGTCCTAGACACATTGTCATATAGAAATCATAGGTTGAATACCATAGTGGGGACAAAACAGAGGTAGACTGCTCAGAGGTATGGACTCAACCATGAGCACAAGGTGTTTTTTTTTTTTTGTTGTTGTTTTGTTTTGTTTTTTTGTTTTTTTTCTATTTAATCTTGCAAACTTAACAAACTTATTTATTAGTTCTAATTTACTGATGGTAGAGTTTTGTGATTTACTATAGGATATCATGGTATCATGGCTCTGTAAAAAAATGACTAGTTGGTTCCTTTTTCAATTTGGATACTAATTACTCCCCTCTCTTTCCTGATTTCGCTTGCTACGACTGTCTGCATTACAGTGGATAAAGTGCTGAAAGGGGGAGTCCTGGTCAGTCATAGATCTGTCAGCTGTCAGCTGTCCCTCACTTGCCACAACAGTAGTGTTTAAATGATTATGTGTGGACTTTATTATGTGAGACGTATTCTCTCCTTCCCTAACTTATCCAGCATTTGTTATTTTACAGGGAAACTGCACTTCCTGCACGAGACATAAAATACCTTTTGTATTTTTGTTGTCAGTGTGTATCTTCTATATTTATTTTTTAAATATAAACATGTCTCGCTGGACTTTCGTCTTAGACTTTCTACCATATCCTCTCATTTTGTTTTTGTTGTTTTGTTGTTTTGTTTTGAATTATTTTTTGGTGTATTCAATATAGTTTTGTTTGTTTCAAGAAGTGAGAACTCTCTCTTATTTTTATATGTTGACTCTTTAATACTATTAGTAAATGATTCACAAACAGTAGGATGACAGGTGAGAGAATTATGATGAGTCAGCGAAACTATTATTTAATTATGGAGACTAATTTATCATCTTTAATAGAAGTCTTAAGTACTCTAAAATTAATTTTGAATGATCAGTCATCCACTCTTTCTGATACCATAGCTTTATTCATTTAATGATCTAGATCTAAGCTTATGCAAACTTATATAAACCTATAATTAGATGAGAAATGAGAGCCTTTGAGTTCAGCTTCAGAATATTAACTTATCAGCATAAGATGATGCATACGACTTGCTGAATTTTCCACTTTAATTAGAGAGATTACTTATTCATTAACTTAATTTAATACAAGCCCAGGGTCTTAAAGCTAATGATTCTTGAGACAGCATTTAAACTGGTCAAACAGCACAACAGAGTCCAAATGAATACCAAGCGTTCTTAGATATATAAACTTTTATAATTTTATTAAGATAAAGTCAACAGAATGCATGAGTTTACAAGATTAGTAGCGTTGACTCGAGTTCAGGAGTTATTTTAAAACATCAGTACTTATAATTTAATATAGTCAGAGACTTATGTTTAGAATTTCATAATCTTAAAAATTCCTTGAAATAATTATAAATGATCTTTATCATAAGCATAGTATAACAATTTAATAAACTATAAGTAGATTAGCAATAGTAAAGTTGTAATTACCCTTACCTAAAATGTGCCTGTTGTGTTACATTAGACTGCAAAAATTTCTCGAAACTTTTCTGCCTCTTAATTCACTTTTGAGCTCCACACATAATGAGGCAGAATTATTTTTTATACCTCTTGAGACTGAAATGGAACATATAATTTGCTTTGGGCCAAAGGACAGATTAAAAGTAAGAGCCAAAGAGACCATACCAGCACTAAAATAAATGACAACACTAAAAATATAAAAAGAAGTATTGCAAGGTGATTTTCTTGCTGATTTGAGAAACATATAACCCTTGGGTTAAAGTGAGGCTGCAGGATGAAGAGACAGAAAGCCATGCTATTAGTGCCACTAACAGCAAGTTTGCTGTCTGATGTATAGAGGAAAACATTTGAAAGCATTTAACTATCATATGCAAATAAAGAGTCAAACAGGAGTATAAAAATAATAAATATGCACTGCTTACATCAAAATAGTTTAATGTAAAAATATAAAATATGAAACTAGTACCAGTACTGGAATATTGTCATATCAAACATGAAGGGTATAGTAAAACATTAAAGTAACATTAGCTTTGAATCAAGAGAGCAGCAGGTAGGGGTTGAAAACAAAAGAAAAGATTTTTTCAATTTTATTTTTCTTGGATATTTTATGTATTTACATTTCAAATGTTATCCTCTTTCCTTCCTCTCCTGTACCCTTCCCCTCCTCCTGCTTCCCATTCCCATCCACCCACTTCTACCTGAACACCTTGGCATTTGCCTATATTGGGCAATGAGCCTTCACAGGACCAAGGGCTTTTCCTCCTATTGATGCTGGATCATGCCATCCTCTGCTACATATGTGGCTGGAGTCATGCCCCCCCCCAATGTGTACACAGTACTTGGTGGTTTAGTCCCTGGGAGCTCTGGTGGGGTCTGGTTGGTTGATATTGTTCTTCCTATGGGGTTGCAAACCCCTTCAGTTCCTTCAGTCCTTTCTCAAATTCCTCCATTGGAGTCCCCTTGTTCATTCCAATGGTTAGCTGCAAGCATACTGATCTGTATCAGTAGGGCTCTGGCAGGGCCTCTCAGGAGACACTCATATCTGGCTCCTGTCAGCAGGCACTTCTTGGTATCAGCAATAATGACTGGGTTTGGTGACAGCGTATGGCTTGGATTCCCAGGTGGAGCAGTCTCTGGATGACATTTTCTTCAGTCCCTGCTCCACACTTCGTCCCTGTAGTTTCTCCTGTATTTTGTTTTCCCTCCTAAGAAGAACTGAAGCATCCACATTTTGGTCTTCCTTCCTCTTGAGCTTCATATGTTCTGTGCATTTTCTCTTAGTTATTCCAAGCTTTTGGGCTAATATCCACTTATCAGTGAGTGCATAGCATGTGTGTTCTTTTGTGACTGGGTTACCTCACTCAGGATGATATTTTCTAGTTTCATCCATTTGCCTAAGAATTTCATGTAGTCATTTCTTTAATAGCTGAGTACTACTCCATTGTGTAAATGTATCACATTTTCTGCATCCATTCCTCTGATGAAGGGCATCTGGGTTCTTTCCAGCTTCTGGCTATTATAGATAAGGCTGCTATGAACATAGTGGAGCATGTGTCCTTGTAATGTGTTGGAGCATCTTTTGGGTATGTGTCAGGGAGTGATATAGCTGGTCCTCAGGTAGTACTATGTCCAATTTTCTGAAGAACCACAAGACTGATTACCAGGTTGATTTCCAGCTTGCAATCCAACATTGGAGAAGTGTTACTCTTTCACCACATCCTCACCAGCATCTGCTGTCTCCTGAGTTTTTGATCTTAGCCATTCTGACTGGTGTGAGGTGGAATCTCAGGGTTGTTTTGATTTGCACTTCTCTGATGACTAAGGATATTGAACATTTCTTTAGGTGCTTCTCAGTCATTCTGTATTCCTCAGTTGAGAATTCTTTATCTAACTCTGTACCCCATTTTTAGTAGGATTATTTAATTTTCTGAGTCTAACTTCTTGAGTTCTTTGTATATATTAGATATTGGCCCTCTATCAAATGTAGGATTGGAAAAGACCTTTTCCCAATCTGTTTGTTGCCGTTTTGTCCTAATGACAGTGTCCTTTGCTTTACAGAAGCTTTGCAATTTTATGAGGTCCCACTTGTTTATTCCTGTTCTTAGAACCTAAGCCATTGGTGTTCTGTTCAGGAAATTTCCCCTGTGTCCATGTGTTCAAGGCTCTTCTATACTTTTCCTTTTATTAGTTTGAGTGTATCTAGTTTGATGTAGAGGTCCACTTGGGCTTAAGCTTTGTACAGGATGGGTCAATATGCATTCTTCTACATGCTGACCTCCAACTGAACCAGGACCATTTGTTGAAAATGCTATCTTTTTTTCCATTGGATAGTTTTACCTCCTTTGTCAAAAATCAAGTGACCATAGGTATGTGGGTTCATTTCTGGGTCTTCAATTCTATTCCATTGATCTACCTGTCTGTCTCTGTACCAATACCATACAGTTTTTATCACTATTGCTCTGTAATACTGCTTGAGTTCAGGCATGGTGATTCCCCCAGAAGTTCTTTTATTTTTGAGAATAGTTTTTGCTCTCCTATTTTTTTTTGCTTGTTTTTTGGTATTTTTTGCTTTTCCAAATGAATTTGCAAATTCACCTTCTAATTCTATGGAAAATTTGAGTTGGAATTTTAATGGGAATTGCATTGAATTTGTAGATTGCTTTTGGCATTATGGCAAATTTTACTATAATAATCTTGCCAATCCATGAGCATGGCTTCTGAGATCTTCTTTGATTTCTTCAGAGACTTGACGTTCTTGTCATACAGATCTTTTACTTGTGTGATTAGAATCTCGCCAAGTTATTTTATATTATTTGTGGCTATTGTGAAGGGTGTCTTGTCCCTAATTTCTTTCTGAAGTTGTTTCGAAAAGTTGGGCCATAGTGGAATTTATGACAAAACCTGAAATTTGAAAAGTTAAAAAATTGTATCTATTTGTGGAACCTAAAAGTTTGTCTTATGTAATGCTGAAGGTACCAATGAACTCAATCACCTTTTTATACCACAAATGTTAAGGTCTGGAAAAAGGAGTATAAATTTAAAAATTATGAATTATTTTATTTTACCATAGATTTAACAATAGAAATTAGTCATCAATTTCTGGGTTAAAAATTTTATCTCCTAAGGTGCAACATTTCACAAAGAAATAAATAGCCTTAAAGTAAATTTACAACTGAAATATTGAGTTATATAGTCGTTTATAAAAAAGCACTGAGGATTCTAAGCAAGACAATGGTATCTTTGGTAACATATATACATTCAGATAATCTTAAGATAGCCTGCTGTGTCCAAAGTACGGATGTGCCAAATTTGGAAATATATGGATGTGAGTTTTAGTGGAGAATTTTAGGAAGAGCTGTCAATAAAATTTGTAAGCAAGGAGTGATGGTTTTAAGAATATTACACTAGTAAAAACACCAAAGATTTGTTCTAAAAATTGCTGCCATTTTTGTAAAGGGAAAGTCCTCTCAGAGTTCCCCATGGGGATCATCCCTGTGGGACTTCAAATTCAGGAATTTGCCAAAGCATGTCTCTTCTATGGGTGGAAATGAGGAACAGTCAGTCAGAGGTCAGAGCGGAGGATTCGTTCATGTGGGGCTTGGTGAATCAGGCTCTCTATGTTGCGCATTCCTTTCCATTCCGATGAGAAGCTTCGATTGCATTCATCTTTATCTTCCTTTGGCCATCTGTCTGAGGTCATACGGCAGGTTGTTCCTTGTTCAGGAATTCTTTGCAGTTGCCAACTTTCATGGCCCTCTTCAAGGCCGAACCTGGTCATTTATTTCTTCAGTTCTATGCCCGTTTTTCCGTTGGCAAGAAGTGCCTGGTTTAAGTAGACCTCACTCAGGCCTGCCAGAGGCTCAGCAGGTTCCGACACTTGCTGCCAAGCCTGATGACCTGAGTTTGATCCTCAGGACCCACATGGCGGAAGTGAGAACTAATTCTCGAGCACTGTCTTCCAACACCAGGAACACAGCAGTGTGCTGTGCTCCCCCACATAAATAAATGTAATAAAAAATTACAAAGACGAGTATTCATTAGTTGACTTGATCCTCTAAAACATGTGGAATGACCTCACAGAGCTAAAATCCATTTATACTCAGCTGCATATTCACGTGAAGAATGCGGCACTTTAAACTTCATTTTTATATAATTGAGAATATCATATCATTATACCATTTCCCACTTCCCTTTCCCCTCTCCAAATCTTCCATATACTCCATTTTGCTCTATCAAATTAATTGTTTCTTTTTCCTAACACACATACACACATACATACACATATGTGTGTGTGTGTGTGTGTGTGTATATATGTATATGTATATTATATATTCCTATTCATGGCTTGGTAGTAGTCAATAGCTCTCTAACTTGACTTATGACCCATATTACAAGAAGGAAATTATACCTAATACCACAACACTTTTAATAATAGTTAAGTTATGGAATTAACCGGGGTGTTTACCAATACAGCAACGAGTAAAAGAAAACATGGGTAACATTCACAGCAGAACTTTATTTAGTCACAAAAGAGAACAAAAGTTGTCGTTTTATAGATGTATATAAAACAATGCTTATTTTATACATTTCATTTCATTTAAACTTCATATTACTCAGATGATACCATTATGATAAGATTTACTGATTTTTGTGTTTATGAAAATTTTGCCTGCATGCTGGTGTGTGTACGTACCACTTGCAGGACTGGTGACTCTGGAGGCCTAAAACCAGCATTGTATCCTCAGGAGCTGGAGCTGTACATGGCTGCGAGCTGCCGCATGAGTGCTAGGAATCAGACCTGGGTCCTCAGGTGGCATGAGCAGCAAATACTTGTAAGCACCGGGATGTTTCTCCAGCCCCAGCCTCACTATTAGGTTGAAAATAATCTCTGACCCAGAATTGTTTTTGTCTAAAAGAATTGCAGGGACAAAAATGGAAAAAGACTGAGGGAAAGGCAGTCCAGTGACAGGCCCAACTTGGGATCCATCTCAAGGGGAGGCTCCAAGGCCTGACACTATTACTGAGGCTATGGTCTGCTCACAGACAGGATCCTAGCATGGCTGTCCTCTGAGAGGCCCATCAAACAGCTGACTGAGACTGAAGCAGATACATATACCCAACCAATCTGCCAAGAGACTGAAGTTCAGGACCCCAGTGGTTGAATTAGGGAAAGGCTAGAAGAAGCTGACGAGGAGTGTGACCCCATAGGAAGATCAGCAGTCTCAACCAACCCGGACGACCGGGATCTCTCAGACACTGAACCACCAACCAGGCAGCATACACCATCTGATATGAGGTCTCTAATACATATACAGCAGAGGACTGCCTGGTCTGGCCTTAGTGAGAGAAGATGCACCTCACCCTGGAGAGACTTGAGGCCCTAAGGAGTAGGGAGGTCTAGCTGAGCAGGGTACATTCTCTTGGACACCGGGAGAAGGAAGAATGGGATGAGGGAACTGTAGTAGAATGGCCCAGGAGGGTGATAATGAATAGACTATGAAAATGATTAAATATAAATAGCTTTTAAAAGATAGAAGAAAGATTCCGTAAGTTCACTGATATCACACAAAGACTGAATATGAGAGTTGAGTTTGCTTGGAAGCAGCTCTGGTTTCAGAAGCAGATTTCCTCAGCATCCAGAACACGAAGTGAAATGGAGTACAAGTCACTCAAGTCCTGGAGCTACCTCAGCAGCTAAAGGAGGTAGAGCTTGGCTGTTTGTCTTTATTTCTCCAGCAAAATAATATATCCTTGGGCCCAAATATATTCTCACCTGGTAATGATAAACTCACATTCAATATCATATAATCTACTTAATTGCACTGTTTTTCTTGTATTTTATGTTCTCATGTGTCCAAACATATTAGTGGATATTGATTCAGAGATGAAGGGATGAAAGTCCTACTAGCAGAGGTATGGAGACTGAAGTGCCCACCTCCTACAGCGAGGCAGAACTTCCAGTGGGAGGATGGGGGGCACTAACCCTCCCACAAATTCTTTAAACCCCAAATTTGTCCTGCCTACAAGATATGCCCAACCATTGACTGGCCCAACTTGAGATCCATCTCATAGGAGAGAGTGGACCCTTGACATTATTAATGATAGTCTGACATGCTTGCTGATAGGAATCTAGCATAACTGTCTCCTGAGAGGCTTCATCTAACAGCTGATGGAAACAGATGCAGGCACCCAGAGGCAAGCATCAAGTGGAGCTCAGAGAGTATTGTGGATGAGTGAGGGCTAGAACTGAGGGAGCCTGAGGGGTAAAGGACACCACAAGAAGACGGACAGAGTCAATTAACCTAGGTCCATGGGGACTCACAGTGACTAACTAAGCTACCAACGAAAGAGCATGCAGAGGCTGGACCCAGCCCCCTCCCCCACATTTATAGCAGATGTGTGGCTTGGTTTTCATGTGGGCCTCCTAACAATTGGAGTGGAGGTTTGTGTGTGTGTGTGTGTGTGTGTGTGTGTGTGTGTGTGTGTGTGTGTGTGTGGTGTGGTATGTCTGACTCTATGCTTGTCATTGGATCCCCCTTCCCCTACCTGGACTGCCTGTCTGAGCCTCACTGGGAGAGGAGGTGCTTAGTCTTCTATTACTAGATGTCCCAGGGTTGGACGGTACCCAAGAGGAGCCTTCCCTTGGGGAGAAGTTTGTACGGGCAGGACCGGAAGGAGGAGGGGTTTAATTGGGATGACATGTGAGTAAAAACAAATTATGGGAAAAAAGAGATGAGATAAATTTTCAGGAAAATGAATGTATAGCAGTGACTTCAGAGATAATATTTGTACACAATTTTCCTTTCTTACTCTCATTCTCTTGTGACTTTACAGTACAGTTTTCCAGAACCAACATTGTATATGACTGGGCAACAGGGTAAGGGTAAAGTCAGGAAATGATCAGAAAATAAAAATGAACAACACGGAGGTGTACAAAATATAAACGAAATCTTCTCAAAGTCTTCCTTTGTTTTCATAAAATTTGACTGTGCATGTTAACATACAAAATATTTATTATTTATTTTCATAAATGTTTCTTTACTTTTACTTCTAATATGTTAAATATCGGTAGGTCGAATCCCCGTAATTTTTAAAAAATAAGAGTGGTATGTTAACTCCTAGGTTAGAAAGTTTGTCTTAAAATATTTTTTGACTGCTCATATTAGAAAAATAATATTAATTTAACAATTATTACACTTTAGTGCCACAAATTTGACATATTCTAAGATGTTTTATTCATTTTTTATGTTTGTGACCAAGAAATGCCCTCTTAACTTTATCCCCCAAACTTGCATTTCTTTGTTTGACCATGCTTGCACGCTGTACATAAGCATCGCCCTTTTTATTGTCTTGTGCATATAAAGACAGGCTTGTAATCTGTGATAATTAACCATCTTTATTACTAATTTAAGTTGTAGTTCCCAAAGTTAAGGAAGCATATTGTTTCAGGAGAATTTCTTGCTTTGTTTTGATATTTTGGCACATTTAAAATATATGTTAATATCGCCTTGAGAATCATTATTGGGTTTCTCTATATAGTACTGAGAGGGGAAACAATTAAAATGGCTCTTCAGTATCAATAATTTATGAGGGAAAAGTATATTTCTATTAGATTACATCTTAAAAATCCAAGGGAGACGGGAGGGAGCCCATTGATTCTTTTCCGTAGCCTCGTCTTAGGGATTCATGCTGTTCTTGAAGTGCATCTTCCCATAGTTCCAGTATCTTCTTTAGCAATTTAAATATAGGAATGAGATCCGCCACAAAGTCACTTATCAGACACACTCTGCATCTTTCTGATTAAGCGCCACAGCACCTTGCTTGATTTCCTCCACAGAGAAAGATCCAACAGGCCGGCTCGCTCTCAGATGCTCCAGCCCCTCCGACGGTTCAGACATTTCATCCCTTCAGCTTGGCTTCTCAACTCTCCCACCCGCTTGAACCCTGGGGTTTCCTAAATGATTTCCAGGCCTGCTGCCATATCCGATTTTTAATAGGAGCCTCTAGAGCGAACTATAATTTGAAAGTACGTAATCAAGGACACTGTGGGATTCTCAGCTTTAGGCAATATGCTCTTTCGAGTAGAAGAAAGCTCTGGCAAACAGCGTACCAGCCTCCTTGCACCAGTTGTGCCCAGGGCTTTCTCTAAAATTCCAGTGAAGTCACTCTAGCCTCCATTGTCTGTCTGCTTGACTGGTGGAATCTACAGTCATCCTGCCTGCTGGACTCCTTAACGGTGATCACGTGAGGATTAGTGGATGAGGGCTGGAGAGACAGCTCCCCTTTGGGGAAAGGCACGCTCAAAGAAAGGTTTTACAGAAAAGCTGTGCCAATGGTTTCCAAGAACGCAGAGCCCCTCCACCCCCACCCCAGTCTCATGTTGTATGCATGTTTTCTGAGAATTAGGTCATTATTGCCTTTTCTCTTTGAAACAAAAACATTTTTTTTAAAAGAAAAGTCTTCGTTTGAAATTGAACAAAGGAAGCCAGCTTTTGCTTCTTTCATGTACAATGCAATTTATTTTTTTATTTTTAGCATAAGCATATTGCCTTATAGCACGAGCTGGCAGCTTTATCCTCAAAACACTCCCATCTGCTGACTGGACCTCAATTGAACGTGCTCAATTGCACAGTGTTTAATTACCCAGCGAGGCTAGTGGCAGGGCTATATTATAATTTACAAGTGTCTCCATACATGTACATAGAAGCATGTTTTGGCCTCCTTTTTTTTTTTTTTTTTGAGTTGTTCTACTGCAAGTTAGAAATCACGATTCTAAAGAACTGGAAGAGCTTGAAGGGGCTCGAGACCCCATATGTACAACAATGCCAACCAAGCAAGACTATACATGGACTGACCCTGGACTCTGACCCCATAGGTAGCAATGAATATCCTAGTAAGAGCACCAGTGGAAGGGGAAGCCCTGGGTCCTGCTAAGACTGAACCCCCAGTGAACTAGACTGTTGGGGGGAGGGCGGCAATGGGGGGAGGGTGGGGAGGGAATCACCCATAAGGAAGGGGAGGGTGGAGGGGGATGTTTGCCCGGAAACCGGGAAAGGGAATAACACTGGAAATGTATATAAGAAATACTCAACTTAATAAAAAAAAAAAAAGAAATCACGATTCTATGTATGTATTTTAGCAGTAACACCCGTCACAGTATCTGTTTAAAACCATGCCCAGAGGCATAGACTGAGGGGACGCCTGTTCTGGCTTCACCTCCCTGCACTTCAAAAGAATGTGCACGTTTGTGATGCGGGAATAGGGGAGCTGAGGAAAAGGATAGGAAGAAAAATCCCTGTGGATATGACTCCCCCCCCCTTTTTTTTGGTTTTTCTTCAACATTTAAATATCCACATCCGGGGCTTTCACTGGGTTCTTCAGTTTAAAGTGTTGGTTTTGATTGTGCTTTACTATGGGCTCGTTTAGGAGTAATCACCAAACACTGGTGACACTTTCATCCTTCGGCCGTTCTCTCTCAACCAAAAGGAAAATTTGCTCTGAACACCTCATTAAGGCCCAAGAAAGCTTTTGAAGTCACTTTGTAATGAAAAATAGGATTTAGTTTGATTTGAAAATACTTTCCAAACAAATCATCAAATTACCCTCCGTGGTGCTCCGAGATGAGGAAGTCCGCTGCCCGTGTGGTATTCTCAAGAGAGATTCCAATGTCTGCCTCTTAGTTGGGGGAGTTAATTGTTTCAACAGTACTCATAATTTCACGAGCTTCATTGATACAGTAAAACCTCACAAATAAAATCGGTACAGAAGAGTTCTGTTCTCCTGAAACACTGAGGACTAGCAGTACAGACTGACCCTTTTCAGATCTATAGCAATTCCTTACCCTGTAGGGCCTCGCCCATGACTGCTAAAAGAGATGTAGCTTATTTGTTTCTGGAATGAATTTTTCTGGGAAGAAATGCTGCTTTTGTCCCCTTTCTTCATTTAAAGATTGAAGGGTAAGAAAATGATACTTGCTTTTGGCTTGAGATGTGTGTTATATTTCAATATTAAATAAAAGTCCACGACATGGTTCTAGCACGTTAACATAAGGTACGATGTTCATGAAGAAAAAGTTTTGCAATCCATATTATGATTTTAACACTTCTTCCCATTGTAAAATGTTGTTTAAAGAACCAAAGAATTATAATGAAAATTTCCCTCTGGGGAAAAAAAAGTATATAAGTATGCACTCAAAATACAGAAGGGATCTTAGACAGAAAAATAGGCCATTCACATTGAAGTAGCTGGACAGCTCATACCTGTTCATAGTCTATTAAATGAATTAAGTTTCTTCCTATGGCAAACCTTTTAGGGTTTTTGCTACATTTACTACATCGAAAGTCAAAACAAGAAGAACACTCATGTAAATTCATGTCTTAAAAGAAAGAAGAGATAATATTTATATAAATGAATCACACATAAATTATGTCTCTAAGTGAAATGACTAAATGAACACTAACACAGAGTTTAGACAATTTACATTTTTTAAAAATTTATTTTGTCCACTGGGCATCATGAATTTAGGATATGACAAACTATAAAATTAATTTCTTTGTTTCAATGATTAAGCCTTCACTGATTCATCTCATGTAAAAGTTTCCCAAATTGTAGAATCTACTATTTGTCTCAAGATGGAAAGGAGTTGTAAAGGGAGAGAAGCAGTCTAGTGGAAATAAGTTAGTTGTATTGAAAAATTTAAAGCAAGAGCAAAATATGATTTATCTCAAAGAAAATGAAAGCTATGAATAACCCCAAGGAGGAGGGAGGGAGGGACAGGGGAGCAAAAGGGGATGGGGTGGGAGGAGAGGGGAATATGATCTGGTATTGGGTGGGAGAAAAGGACTGAAGTTCTGAGGGCCAGCAGAAAGAATGGAAACAGGCGATGTTGGAAGGAAAAGAGGTTGGGAGGACCTTCTAGAATGTACCAGAGACCTGGGAAGTGAGAGACTTTCAGGAATCAAAGGGCGGGACCCTAGATGAAAAGTCGTACAGTAGGGAAAGGAAACTTATGAATCCTCCTTCAACAGAAGGACAGGGCATCAAGTGAAGGATGGGGTTTCTATCTCACATTCAAAGCTCTGACCCATAATTCTTCCTGTCTGAAAGAAATGCAGGGATGGAAATGGAGAAGACCCCAAGGAAAAACAGGACCAGCAACAGGTCCAAAGAGAGATCCAGTTTAAGGGGAGGCCCCAAGGCTTGACACCATTACTGAGGCTATGAAGCATTCACAAAAAGGGACCTATCATGACTGCTCTCCAAAAGACCCAACAAGCAGCTGAAAGAGTCAGATATGTGGACTCAATCAAAGAACAGAAACTGCTGACCCCTGTGGTTGAATTAGGGAAAACCTGGAGGAAGATGAGGAGGAGGGCAACCCTGCAGGAGGACCAGCAGTCTTAATTAACCTTGACCTCTGACTTCTCCCAGACACAGGATCACCAACCAGGCAGCATACACCAGCTGAGGTGAGGCCCCCAACACATATAGAGCAGAGGACTCCTGGGTCTGGGTTCAGTCAGAGAAGATGCACCTAACCCTCAAGAGACTGGAGGTCCCAGGAAGTTTAGAAGTGTGGTGGGGTGGGTGGGGTGGGTGGGGTGGGTGGGGTGGGGACATCCTTGTAGAGACATGGGGGTGAGGGGCTGGGAGGAGGTATGGGATGTAGAATTGTGTGTGGGGTGGACTGGGGAAGGAGTAAATTCTGGAGTGTAATAACTAAACAAACAAACAAATAAATAAAAATTTAAAAACTGAAAAGGAACATAAGCCATATTCTGTTAGAGTGTATGCTAATCCATAGGAAATGTACAGGCAGCATTAGAAGTTAGGGGCTGGAAGACCACCACGTAACCCTGTACTAGATGACCAAAAAATGACTTGTAATTTTGGAGTAGTATTATTTTAAAATTTCAAATGTAAAATTATCTACCTACATTGTTTTTTTTTTCATTGTAAAGTAAACAATGCCATGTGGTTAAGTGAGTTTCACATTCCTCACAGAAGATAGTCTTAATGGAATCCTTACCCCTGATGAAGCTGATGCTTGCTATGGGGAAGGAAAGGCAGTGTCTTTTGAGTCCTGTAAATGAAATCCAAGATATCTCAGAAAGAAAGATAAAGGCTTCCACACACAATTTGCAGCACAAGCATATATCCTGAGATCATTCTCTGAAACACCTTGCCATGAAGAGCTCGTCTCAGAATATGTATAGAGAGTGTCAACTTAGTAATCATAACTTGGTAAAGATCAGGCAGCCAAGGTGTATGTCATGTATCAAGCAAGAGACAAAATGAAAGGAAGGACCTGTGCACAATGATCTACATAAGCAATGCTGTATTAGTTATTTTGTATTATTTATTTGAAATCTTGTGTTTCGATTGTATTCACCCTTTATTTCCTAACTCTTCCCAAATCTATCTTTCCTTCTTCTTCCACTCCAACTCTATTTCTTCTCCCCCCTCCCCCAATCAAGATCAGTTGTTTTGCTCAAATGTTCTTCAATGTGTGGCCTTCCTCTGGAGCAGGGTTGACTTATCAGGGGCTATATCTCAGATAAGACTTATTACATGAACTCTGTCCAGTCTCTGTGTTCATCATCATCCACTGCAAGTAGAAGCTTCTCTGGTAGAAGTTGAGAGAAGACTTAATCTATATGTGTAAATGATAACTCATTAAGAGTTGGTTTAATACTATGTTCACTTGGCAGAATAATAGCAGTAGGCTGAGTCTTAACGGTTTATGATCTATCTAGCCGTAAGTGCTAGACTGATAATGGTGCTAGGCATGAATTGGCCTTAAATCCAGTAACAAAGTAGTTTGTTACTCCCTCATATTTGTATCATGATTGTACCAGTAAACATGTCTTTTCTGGCTTGTCACTATTGTAGCTCACTACTAAGTAAGATTGATACATGCTATGTTTCTCCTCTGGTAGTATGCATGGTACCTTCTGGCATTATGAAAGTTAGCCAAGTAAAATCAGTTGTTTCTCCATGTTCAATATTCAAGGATGTGATTTCTTCAGGACTAGGGACTCATGTTAACGTTTTAGAGGAGAGTAACTCTATTGGCAATACTTTGAAATGTTTGAGGGTTTTTGGAAACTTGCTGGCCAACAACTCCAAAAGCAGCAAACCATTCCTGGAACTGGGCTTTCTTACTTGGTAGTCTCTGGTGTCTAGTAAGGGGCATAGTTGCCTATTATAAGTTAACTTCATTTTCACTTGCTTTATGAATGTGTGTAGATATGTTTTAGGAAACTTCATATGGAAAGCTTTTGAAAAGTCAAGAAGGAGACCTGGAGGGATAAATTGCAATAGTTCTAATAGAGTTTACTAGAAGGTTTTGGTGGCTATATGGAGAGCCTGATGATCCTGTTGCTTCAGAATTAGGGCAATTGGAATCTTCTTTCCCTCCACAAGTTTCTGCAGGATGAGCCTGCCTTCCT
This sequence comes from Rattus norvegicus, assembly GCF_021556685.1. Taxonomy (NCBI): domain Eukaryota; kingdom Metazoa; phylum Chordata; class Mammalia; order Rodentia; family Muridae; genus Rattus; species Rattus norvegicus. The sequence continues at coordinate 30,151,904 of NC_141544.1, read as the reverse complement.
CCTGTATAGCTCATTTACATTCCTAGTGCAGTGTGGAGTCTTCCCACAGGATCCCATTGCACCAAATTCTACCTGATCTACACCATTGGCTATCTTATGTCTTTACGTTTCTCGCTCTTTCCTTCATCCATTTCATGTTCCTTCTAAGGAGTATACCAATGAAAGCCTCATGTGTACAGGATTTCCTATTGCAGTAATTTGTTTCCCTAACGTAAGAGTTTTTCAGCATCTTGTCTATTATATCTCTATTACCCAATTTTAGAGTTGGAAACGACAGCATATCATGTTATTTTTATACAAAAAATACAGTGTAATAATTTGCCAATTTTTAATTAAAAATTGAAAAATAGGAATAGTGGAATTTCAGTATATAAAATGTGGGATGGTTGGATCAGGTAATTAATATATTTATGATCTGAAACAGTCACAAATTAATTCCTCCTGACCAAAAACTTCTACTCTCTCAGCTACGTTTTTCCCTTTCCACTCTATGTTGTCTTATTAACCATTCTTTTTTTGACTCTTTCCAGGTAAATTGCTAGATATTTCTGGGCTCTGATTTCATGATATTATTGAACTTATTGATTTATTATGTTTTAATAGGGAAATTATTAACCTTGAGCATTTTAGAACTATGAGAGTTGCATTATACTGGTGAGCTAAAATGTCTCCTTCTATCTTATAACATGTGCTCATGTCTCAAATGTGTTGAATTTGGGACTATATAGGATTTTATATTTTTTCCTGGGTAAAATTTTAAGCATTGATTCTGTGACAATGTATATGTGAAGGTATAATAATTATGGGTTGAAAAATAAAACATTTAGGACAGTTCCATCAAATCTAGAATTTTTCCATCAATCAGGTCCCTCTCAAGTATTGTTTGGTACCTTGGTCAATGTTACATTTTGTTTATTTGATTGATTTTGCGTTTAACTGGAGTAAGTAGTCATGTTTCATGCTCTATGAGTCATTTTTACAACAGATCTTTATTCTATGCACAGAATGGTAGCATACCAAATAACTTATTTTGAATTAGTTAACTTACAAATGCCATGCAATTGTTATTTATGAAATGTATGAAAATAAATCATGGATTTCTGTGATAGAAAAATCAATATTAAGGGACTATATTCCTGTGATATGCTTTCTTTTTTGGTGCTCTTTGGACTATGCCAGTTATGACCCATTGCAGATTATTAATATTTATATTTTCTTTTCCAAAAACCATCATTTCTACAACAGTGAAACCATTGTATTATTTTCTCACTTCTTTTTCACCTACAGGAAAATTGCTTTAAAGTCTGTTTTGTTATTTCTATCTATCAGGAAAGGCTAGTTGACTGACATGTTGATGTATGTACATGGTGTAATACTTTGTCGATGTCTCTGTGTCCAGACCAGAACCTCAACAGAGTTATACTTTCACATGTGTTCAGTCTCAAAAAGGGAGAGGTAAACAAAAAAGAGGCACCATAGAAAACCTCTCAGGTGACAGCTTTACAGGCACATATGTATCAGACAGTGTGTTAGTGTCACAGGGGTTAAGGGATAGAAAAAATATCCAAGTCACCTCATCAATTCTGAACTACACAGAGAGTTAACATAGAATTAGTAGAAAGGAAATTTAGAAGTGAATTTTAAAAATAGATCTTACAGGATACACAGGTGAACACTACAGATTAGAATTGTCTCTAGAAAACAAGAGTGAAATGGTTTAAGATTGCTTATATTTAGAAACCAGATTTGGTACTAAATTTGGCCAGGACCAATGACAGTGTCAACTAGCAACCAGCATGAATATTTACTGTGAGAAAGAATATTAAAATCTTGTCAATCACGGTATTTTATGGTTTTTTGTTAGATATTACATTTCTATTCAGTCTTAGCTAAAACTAGTACCTAACTTATCATTACCATTAGGTATAAAATTGTTATAAATTTGTTATACTTACTTAAGATAGAAAAATAAGAATGGTGGGAATTGCTGCCTTGAATCATTTTGTCTATATGCTGACCTTTACCTTTTAAAATATGGGCCTACACACACACACACACACACACACACACACACACACACACACACACCCTAAAGCTTTTAAGAAATATTTGCTCTGGAGAGTTGAGTTGTAGCTGCTAGACAAGGCACCCACTCTGGTAACTAGAACATTGGATTACATTTTTGGCTTTGACACAGCTAGGCATCACTTTGTACTATGAAACTGACTTCATCTGGTCATAGGTGAGGTGAACCATTTGCTTGTTCAGATCTACCATTGTGTGGTAATGAGTCTGGGAGCTTTCACATCTGTAGCCATGATATTGGGGGATGGCCCCATCACACTAAGAGAAAAGAGATTAATAAGAAATTCATTGAGCAAACGTGCAAAAACAAAAAGCGCTGTCTTTCCAGGAAACGTTACATCTTCCTTGATATCCTGGCCATGATTTTATTTACTAATTTTTATTTCTAGACAGATTGTGGATATATCCATGACATCTTCATACTTTAACTTATTGAAATATGATTCTAACATGGAGGCTCCATGGCATAAGCTAGTGATCTTAGGTACGCAGGTGACTGAGGCAGAATGACTACAAATTCAATGCCAACCTGAATCCTAGTGAACAGTCAAGGCTAGAGATAGAATCAGTAAGAGTGCATTAAAATAAACAGCAGCAGTAGAATGTTTCCTAGAAACTGTGATACCTTGTTTAATCTGTGGTACGCAATCAATCAAGCAATCAAGCAATCAGTCAATCAAGCAAGCAAGCAAACAATAACAAAAACAACATTCCCTGAAAATTGGTGTCAAAGATTCTATACTTCTAATAAAAATATCCAAAAAGGCCAGACTAACTGAATTGTGAGATCATGTTGACCTCACCATTCTATTTGAACTGAATGACCATCAAGAGAGAACAATGATTCCTCAAATTTGTGCTTTCACTTTACTTACTTTAAAAAGGAGTGTTTATTGTGTGCAGCATATTGTTCATGTTCAGGCCAAGGTTGCTTCATGCTGGTCAAGCATTTTTAACTACAAAGCCAAAACTTACTCTAGTACAATTGAGATCTAACATTATATTTGGATGTGGCTTCTACAAGGGAGGCTCAAAGAATAATTTTACTGTTTTCATACAGAATAAAACCCTATGCTCCCCCTAAGCCTAAACATGTTTTTGCTAAATGTGACTTCATGGACAGTGCATTTTTGGTGTAATATTGTGTTGGATGAGGAGGCTTTGTTTAGACATATCCTCATGCACTACTGACTGTTGCTATAAAAATGATGCTCAATCTTTCCACAGTTTCCATTAAAATCTGGTGTTTACTGCAACAGAATTTCAGATTTTGCAACACGATACCCCAAACAACAGGCCAACATAGGCAGCTCCTTGGAAACAAGAATTATGGTAATCCCAACAGCCAATACTGGCCAAACACCACAGAAAGAGAAATGACACTGAGATGGGTGTGCTGAATTTCCAGGACTCCAAGTCCTTTGGTGGAATGTCTTTTGACAATCTGTGGATACTGTTTTGCTGTGGCTGTTATTGTTGATATAGTTTGCCTGTGTTTCTCTTACCCACACTATTCTGGAAGAAATTTCACCATGTGGATGTGGTTTTTGTTTCTGGAAGAAAAAAAATTGTGTCAATGACATATCCCTTGTCTACACGTATTCAAAAGAGGAGAAAGCACATGGATCAAGATGTTGTAGACTTCCAGGTCAGACTGGGACAAGTTATTTGATAAATACAGCTAAGGATGAAAAGGGTACTTATGACAAAACATATTCGTGGGGGATTCCAACATAAGCTGACAATATGTTTGGGGCAGTCATGTGGCCTGCATACAACACGACCATCTGAAAGTTCAAAGGCAGCATGAGTCTCTGCACTGGATAAACTTGTAAGAGTTTTACAGTTTCAGTTCAAAAGACCTTGATATTCTTGTTCCACTATGAAGGCAGCTGTAAGACAGGAGTCTGGAATTTGCAGCAAACTCTATGGCAAATTGACAAGCGAGTCAAATCATGACAGTCAGCCGCCCTTCGAGTTTTCTCTTCCTTCCCTTATTCCAGGACATTTCAATAATTTCAGTGTTTACTTGATCTATAAGTCCAACTTTATTGTTTCTGTGCTAGTTAATTTTTGTCAACTTGACACAGGTTAGTCATTGAGGAGGACGTGTCTGTGGGCCATTTTGAGTGATGAATGATGTGGGATGCCCTAGGTCGCAGAGGGCTGTACACCCTTGGCAAGGTGGTCCAGGGTTGCCTAAGAAAGTAAACTAAACAAGCCATGGGTAACAGGCCAGTAAGCTTTGTTCTTTATGATCTTGAAATTACTTCCTATTTCTAGGTCTGCCCTTGAGTTCCTGCTTTGGCTTCCCTTGATGATAAAATATGACCTTTATTCTTCCACATTGCTTTAGACCATGGTCTTTACTAGAATAAATAAGATAATCAAATCAGAAATAAATTTGAAAGTTGAACAAATGAGTGAGGTTTTAGCTCATTTGAATGCTCTGCTCTGGTACTTTAAAAAATATACTCTGACCTATTAATGAATGAAATAAAGACACATATCTGGGATCAATTAAAGTTTTATTTCTTTAATCCCTTTTCTATGAAGCCACATTACAGTTTCTCCTAGTTCTGTACATAAAATGACTGAAGTTTCAGAAACTGGTTGGTACCAGTCTTCTCTGCTCTGAAAACTAGGTTTTCTCAGTCTTGTTCTTGAGATACAATGCCTCCTTTTCTTTTCTATGGGCCTTAGGGGCCATGAAGACACTACTAGTACTATCTTGTGTCTATTTCATTTGTCTATGAATGAAAGTATATCTAAAGAGTTATCATTCCATACTATAAGATACACCTTCCTAAGTTTTACCATTTTAACCAGCTACTTCGTACTCATTTAGGCTAATTCACAGAGAAACATTTTAGTAACTGTTTTAACAGTATAGACTAATCTGTGTCAAATATTATAACATAAAATCTAGCAGGGACATACTGAAAGATTCCTGCAAACACCACATTTTCAAGGTTATGTGTATTTAGAGTCTTTAAGACTCTGCATTAAATTCAGTAAGTTCTACTTAGTTCTGTCCATCCTTGAGTGTTAGTTCTGTATTAATACAACATTAGATCTTAGAGACAACTAAGAAAACCATGTCCTTGGCAGCAGCATGAGAGTCCTTGGCAGCATCGGGAGAATCTGGTCTAATCAAGGTGTTTGATCACCCAGACTGTGCAAATGCCCTGCTTTTACGATATGCTAGGAAAAGCTATGGAATCAAAAGCAAATGCTATAATTAGGATTTATGTGAACTCCATAGAATGTGCAATTATAAAAAATGAGCTAGGGCGAGGAAGTTGTGTTCCATGTTCTATAGTCTAAACATCAATATGAGGCATTTGTCATCAGCCTATTTAAAAGCTACTGCTTTTATAATAGCCACGGTGATGGATGACTTAAATCCAGACAATAACAGCCCTTAAGAGCAAGGTCAACCGCAAAGAATTACTTCCTTTCATTTTAAGAAATCTTGGACCTCTTAACAAATCAGCAGATGATATATTATAATGATTTTTATATTAATATGCTATATCTACCATTAAACTGGTTGCATTATCCATAAACTTAACAGACAAATAGGTTTCTCTAAAGACAGGTTGCTCAATAGCCTGTTGTTAATGGGGAGTGAGCAGGTCTTCAGGGATGTGGATGGCAACCAGGGATTGCTCAGGTTTAAATGCCTTCTTAAGCATCTCCACTGCATAAAAATGATGTAATCTGCAGTAAGACAGTACAATTAAAGCCACTCTAAATGTAGGCCATTTTTCTTACGAATAATCTGTTACTGTGAACACTGTGCTTTTCTTTAGCGTGCTCTGCTATAACTTACCAGGGCGATTATTCCGTATGTGTTGCCGACTGATAATTTTCATGACGCTCTTTCCACCCTGGCAGTGTAAGGAAAAACTACATTGTAAAAACAATAGTACTACCAGCAAAACACCAAAAGGGTAAAAACAAATCCTTCTGGACTGCGTACATCTACTTTCAAAACCATGGTAGAAATGAGCGGGGAGCCAAGGTGAAAGTTGGCAAAGGGCTACACAACACGCCACTTCAGCAATGTGAACCAAGGGAAGCAAAAATAGTTTTCCATTTTCACTTAGGTATGATCAAGCAGGATATCAACTGCAGAACTCCTGAACTTTGAATCAGTATGGGAAACAATGTAAGGCATTTAGTGTTTCTACGGAGTCTATTGAATTAGTCAGAAGCCGTGTCTCGGGAGTTTATAAACAAAGATCAATTCTTGAGACAAATATCTAAGCATTGACAATGGACATTGTTGTTTAGAGATTCTGAGATAAATATGCATAATACCAGTGACAGGAATAAAACTCTCAGGTAATTATATCGTTCATAGTTCACTTTCAGTATCTGCCTTGTGAGAAGAAGGAATAGATGTTTCATTCCCTCCAGTCCCCTTGCTACCTTTCCTCCTCATCATGCTATTATTCTCATGGACACCTTTCCTTCAGGCGCTGCCTGCCCCGTTCCACACAGTTTGTGGCACGGTGTGTTCTTTACTGAAACAGTGACGAGGAATTGAGAGTTAGATAATCAATAGGTATGCCTCAAGTGCAGTTTACAGTTAAAGGTGAGGGCTAAATGAAGTTTAAAAATATGGATAAAGTGGAAAATATATCTCAGTCGAGATTCTAGGCTTCTTCCCATGTTGGTCAGGGTCACAAAAGAACCAATATTATCATCATCATTAACGCTAGTTAAGTCAAAGTGTTTAATAAAACTTTTGATCAGCGTCAAACTGCTAGGTTGAGAGTTACATAGTTGTAATTTGTAATTAATGAGTGAAAATAATGTTGAAAATCATTTCATGTTTAGAATAATTATTTCTCTGATTTGTGAATCCCTAAAAATTTTGTACATTTTCTGGAGTGCCTCATAAGTTTTGCACGTTTTCTATAGTGGTTGAAATTCTTGCTTTGCAAGAATGTTGAAGTTTTAGCTATTTTTATCAAAATTTGTTGACTTTTTTGTAGTATATTTTCCTGTAACACCTTTTTTTTTCTCTAAAGGAAACACATCAATAATATTTTCATTGATTTTTGGGTGGCTTTTCTTTATTTGTTTCATGCTGTCTTGGCTTTGAAAGACTGCTGGTACTTTAGAAATACTCTTCAGTGCACAAACCAAGGGGCTATATTACCAGTTAAGATAAGACAATGTATTTAGTGTCTTATTGCTAATAGTAATTATCTGTACTTAGTAACTTCAGGAAATAACTGAAAATATGCAGAAAAACATGTACAAAAATTTATAGACATGGATAATCAATAAACTACAGAAAAGGTAAACAAAACAAATATAAATATAAAATAAGTTTGAGGGAGGATGGGAGCAGAAGGAGCTGGGAAATGGAATAATATTTGAAATGTAAATACATAAAATATCCAAAAAAGATTAATTATAGCATAAAATAAGCTCAATAAAAATTTTAGTAAAACTTTTCAATGAGAGTGTGAGATGTCAAACAAGTCTTACAGAAGTATATTATGTCTACTATGTGCTTGTAGAGGAAGCCGCAATATAATAGAAAGGATCATGTCCTGAATTAATCAATGAATCTAAAACAATTCCCTTAAACTACTTGATATTAAAAGTTTGACTCAAAAGTTTACATTGGAAAAGAGAAAAGGAAATGTAATTCCAAATGGAAAGATTTGCAAGTTATGAATTATTTTCTTATGTACTTCATGAGACACAAAGCTGAGGAAACAGAAATCATATTCAGAAATCATAAACAGAAATCATAACATTTTCATTAAACTTTAAAAGTACATGTGTTAAGACTTTTAGAACACAACAAATAGAGCTACCTATACATTAAAATAAAATGAACTTTATTTTGGTGTTCATAGGGAAAAGCTGGCCCACACCAGTGACATATACGTTGTATACACTTTTCTCACATTCTTGTCAGGCTTTTTGTGTCCCGGTGACTGCTATTCTGACTAGGAAGATATGGGATCTGGACAAAATGTGGGTGCTGCGTCTTGAGTTGGGCTCTTTTGTAAAAGCAGCAAATGTTCTTAACCACTGAGCCATTTTTCTAGTCCCCTAAGGAATAATTTTATAAAGAGCAACTGTTAGAGAAAAAACATCTTAGAATTTTCTATGCCATGTAGCAAAGTGCCATTTCAAAACATAGCTCTATTTGATTTGGTTTTAGGTCCTAAATTATTTATTAGTTGTCTTGGAATGTTCTTCGCAGACACAGTAGAATATCAAGACGAGTTGTCTTCTAATTCTGAAAGTGTTTTCTCCTTCAAGCCGCTTTTGTCATCAAGGGTCAGCTCTGGCTGTCACGGTTTAGACCCAGACATGGATACTGTTTTAACTTTTCCCAATTAGCTTTTTTATTAGTCCGCGGTCTGGTTTGGAAAACAAAGAAAGGTGGATGAGAAGTTGAGACTAGGTCTGGTTCAAGCTTTCTAGTGCTGAAATCTTTATTGTCGTGAGCCAAGGGCGGAAGAAAACGGCGGCTCAAAATGGAAAATTGAATTTAGGTAGATGGTGTGTACAGCACGCTGGCCGTAAGCAGAGCGGCATAATGTCATGTGTAGCAGCCTTCCAAATGATACACTACTGCTTTGAAATGTTATGAATTTCCAAGACACCTCCATGCAGAAATACAAAAGAAATCCCCACACTTCAAAGCAGAACACAAATCATTGCTATTATGCACTTTAATTGTCAATAAACTGCAATAAACTATATATTATAAAATAATAGGCGTATGAGCTGGTGTATCTGAAAGCTTTTATTAGGCCCTAATGTGATCTACAAGTGCTAATTATGTTTTTATACTGATAATTAAAATTGTTGCTACTACAGTCCATGGTTCAACATTTATTGAGTTTTTTTTCCTTCAGAGCCTTGTTCCTTGCTATTAACGTAGAAATAGTCTGTTGAAGAGATGTCTCGGCAGCATGCATGGAAAAGCGCTAATAATCAACCGACGTGCACAGACAAGCATGTCAAGACACACTGGAAGAAACGTATTTACGGATATCTAACAAAAAGAGAACAATTTGTTGGTGATGTGCAAAGAAGGAGATGGCTGTCCAAAAGAGGAGAATTCCTGTGTGAGGTAAAATTTGGAGCTATGCTTTGAGAAAGTGATAATAGAAAAAGGGTAACTGACGGGAAATAGTCTGGACAACAAAATGAACAATAGTAAAGTCAGGAATTTGAAAAAAATATATAAAAGAGACATGGAATTTGAACCTAGCTGCAGTGAGAATATGTGAGAACAAATGGAAATTTGTTCAATGAGAAGTCAGCTGAATCTGGTCAAACCACCAAATTTATGGAAAGTCTTTCTAAAGACCAGTTTTCATTGAATTTTCAGTACAACCTCTTAAAACCTGTTGGCGTCTTCCTTTCTCTTATTGTATGTTACTAAAACTACCCATCCCCCCACTTAAAATTTTAACTCCTTTATGTTTAACTACCAGTTAAATAATGGTGTGCACATCTTCTTATCCTCTCTTTTTATTGGGAAACAGCAAGAGCACAAAAATGGTTTATACATTAAAAGTTAACATTTATACTCTTTTGGTGCCAGGAAAAAAGCAAATATTTTTACAAAGTTATGACCAGGTAAGTAATATTTGATGGCAGAAGGTTTATTTTTAGAATAATTCCTCATTGTCATATCTTATTCCTGATTTTCATAAAGGATGAAAAAGTCTGAGAAATGTGGAAAGCCAGAGGAATAGAAATAATAGAGAATTATAGAGCATGACCAAAATCAAAAAATGCAATGTTAGACCTGTTGCCCTCAGTCAAACTCTCATTTTCTTTGAATGACATGGGCGTGTGTGTGTTGGACAGATGAGATCCATTGCTGGGAAGCCCATCTTTCTAATCATTCAACCACTTACAGGTCTGCCAGAATCTCACGATTCAAATTAAGAGTGCTGATTTGATTTCTTTGTAGTGAAGTTATGAAAACCATATTTTTTTTGTTATAGAAGTACATTATTTAGAAAGTATGCTGAACTTGACAATTTTATATGTTTTGGAGAGAATTGCCTCTGAACAATTCCTACTTATCAAGTTTAGCCTGGCTTTTCTTCTGTGTTCTAACGTGTACAGAGCCAGCTCTGTGGATCAGCTCCATGGTATCTGTGTAATGTCTCCACAGACTTAAATGTCCCTATTTAGCAGAATCCTTTTACACATATTTGCTTTAGTTGACTAAATTTAGACATGGATTAATTCATCTTAAAATCCTATGTAAATCATAGGAGCACTCTTTACAGTTATTCGCCATTGGTTCTACAACTTAGGGGGAAACCAGAGGAAGACTAAGTAGACCACATACTCCCTGATTATTTTATCAAAAGCACAAAATTTATGTTTATTTATGATTTGACTCTTTACCTTGAGATCATTAAAGTAAACCAAACCAGAAAGGAGTTGTAACATAATTTGTGAAAGTAGTTTTATTATTATTGTAGTTATTATTATTGTTGTTGATAATGCAACCAGTTTAATTATTGCTTTTCTTTTGCAAATGTGTTTACAGCCCCCATTTGGGTGATGCCCAGCTTGAGACGAAGCTGCTAAACCCTCATTTTAGCTTTCCAAGTATGTAAACCCAAGTTTTTCTCTGAAACCGTACGGTCCTCACAAACTTGCATGTTTCTTCAATGCCAGATAAATTGTTTTCCTTTGAAATATCTTCCAAAAATAAAGATTCTACAACATCTCCAAATTGTACCACTAGGTAGGAGTCAATTGTTCAAATACATGAGACTGTGGGGATATTTCACATTCAAATCATAATTTTTTTTTACCATTAGTTCGCAAAGATGAATGGCAATCTCATAATGTTAAAACACATTTGGTTCGAATTTGAGATTTCCCATAATCTCAGCAATTTCATCACAGTTTGAAAGTCCAAAATTTCTTCTCTTCAAGCCCTCTAGTAACTATGATCTATAAAAGTTAGAAATCAAGTTACACCTCTCCAATATACAATGGCACAGAATTAATATTCCCATCACAAAAGGTAGAGGAATGAAAACAGCATGGGGAGATTGGATCAAAGGGCGACCAAAGCCTTGGAGATAAACATCAGACATTGAGGCTGCATGTGTGGCTCCTGGGGCAGGTGGTCACTTGATATGGGTCCCAAATGGGCATGGCTGTTTGTGCCTTGCTGTCTGTATTGCATATTGTCCTGCCTGAAGAGTTTGACAGCCAGTGTCTACAGCCTTCCTCACAAAGACTCCACCTCCCTGTCATTTCTAGTATCCTCAGTTTCTTCATTTCAACGTGGGCTGTGGGCTGCTCCCTCAAAATATTAGACAAGGGTGTCTCAGGGCCACTCTGATTGCTTTTTCCTGGAAGCTTGGTGTCAGCTACCACGAGGATAACATTCCTCTTGTATTTACGGCTCCAGAAAAGCTAGTGTCAGATTCATAATGCAAAGCCTGTCAATGTGTCCCAGGTGGGCATGTTCCTGGACCTCTCTCAACCATGGCTTCTGGTGACAAGTGATTACCTGACTAACATATAAAACTCACTTTTATAGAAGTGTATGTTTGAACCAGGTACCCTCCTTCCCCATCTGCTATATGTTCTCAAAGTACTCTCTTTGTAAAGGAAAGTCTTTTGAAATGACATTACATTTTTGTGCCTTGGAGACTTTAAATGGTAGCATTTTGCTCTCAAGACACTATTCCTATTATCTCAATGAAAGATATCATTTCTATTGAATGGTGTTTATTTTTATTTTTTATTTTTGGTGTTTATTTGTTTAAATAAAGCTATTGCTGCCTTGTCTTTGTGCTTTGTCTCAGATTTTAACTTCATCAATTCTTTTTTCCTCATTAATCTGCATTTTTACATAGCTTTCTTCTATGCCCGTATTTGAATTCTCACTATAAGCATACTTAAAATGCATCCAGCAACACACATACCACAACCAGAATAATGTAATATCTTGAAATTTCCTCACCAAGCAAATTGCCCACTTACTGTGAATTCCATCTCACTAGAATTTCACAGATAGTTGGGGGATAAGGATCAACATCGAGTACTTTATAGTCTGCATGGAACTCTGGCTTCCATCCACAGTACTGAGATTAAATTTCAAAAGCAGTGTAGAGCACAAGTGTCCTGAAGTTGAATTTCTAATAAGACCCTTGTTTCCTTCTGAAGCTTCATGGTACAGTCTGTCCTGTCCACCTTTATGTCACCATTCTACTATCTCAAACTTTCACTAGCGCAGTTCACTGATCTCTGACTGTAGTGTTAGAAGGTTATGTTAGACCACAGCACAAGACTTCTCCACATTCCTCATGCAAACTAATCTTGAAGGCCTATGAGATACATGGTCTAATTTAGTCACAGCAAGTTCCCTACTCCTCTTAATAATATTATTAATTGCTTTTGTAATGCTGTGACAAAATTCCTGATGGAAGCAAATTAAAACAAAGAACACTTTGCTTTGGCTTATGGTTTCAGGATATTTTATTCCACTGTGATGAACAATTCATGGTGAACAGGAGTCATATAGTAATGGGAGTTACTGATCACATTATTAATCCAAGTAAATGACACAGAGTGGAGGCCATAACTGATAAAATATACAAGGTCCATTTCTAGTAATGTAATCCAAAACCATGAGTAGGTCAAAATGGTGTCACCAGCTAGGGATTCTTTCTTTAGATGCATGACTTAGTGTGGCATGTTTAGCACTCAACTTATAACTAATTTTCTTAAATTCACAATTACTTTTGGAAATATCCCATTTTCAAATTTCAGCTCTATAAATAACAAAATTTATTTGTATTTTAATCAAAAGTTATCAGACTGAGAAAAGAGATTAATGACTCTAAAGATAGGCTAATGAAATCATAGAATCATGAATAAATTGATCAATAAATGTATAATGAGAACTGAAGGGGTAAATGGTATGGATACTCTTGATTAGAGCAATGTATGGAAATTCTAAAATGAAATGAGCAAGGAAATGAGATAAAGGACTCATTTGAAGAAAGAATGTGAAAATCCAGCCAAATATGAGAAAAGAAATAGATTCAAGATGGTTGAGTGTGTCCAGTGACCCTAAATCTAATGTGAATGAAGACACACTATGGTCTAAGTAGTTGAGGCTGAGAACAAAGAAAATCTTCTTACAGCAAGAGAAAGTTATTGTCCAGCTCAATGGTTTTTGTAATGGACAGAAGGGGAACAAACCAAGCCAATCAAGTGCCAACTTTTAAAGACTCATTAGATAGGTCAGGCTGGCCCTCAGTTTAAAATAATTTTACCTCCACGTTCTGAATCCTGAGATCACAGCCATACAGCACCACATTCAGCTGTGGTCTTAATATTTACTATTATTGAATACTATATTGTATGGATTTGTTTATCCAATGTCCCTTAAGGGACAGCTATTCAAGAATTTTAGATATTTTAAAGGTCTTTAAGAGGACCACGGAGATCTGATTTATTGCTGAAAATCTGGGTAAATTCACAAATGTCAGCTTTAGCTTGGTAGCCTCTTTAGATATCAGCTATTGGGGTAATTTGTTCTTTTTTGCCATTGGTGTTATGAATTAAATTGGTAGTGTAAGACTGACTTTATGAATGCTGCATTCTGTCACTCCAGGGTATGCGGGGAGCCCAAGTATTTTTATCTCTCTATACTGTATTTCTTTCATTCTATTCTGTATTCTACAAATCTTGCAATATTAAACCTTATCTCTATAAATGTCCAAAAAATACAATGAAACTGAATTGTTCCCTTAGCTATTGTAACATACCTAGAGTGCGCTATGTAATTCTATGTACTTCCCCACAGAGGTTAGAGTATTCACCTACAATCATTTGAAATGGTTTTCAGATTCTCAAGTTTTAAGATATTATCCTTTGGGAAGACCGAGTCTCCATTTTACATCTGCTTCTCTCATTTTCCGATCATTTGTAGGTTAGGCATGTCTTATATCTCCTAAGCGAACTAACAGGCCTATGAAATGGAATCCCTCCCAAGACACAGTTACCAGGTTTATAGAACAATTCCAAGCTCAAATTGTACAACTCTTTGCAATCGATCACCTTCTTGAGATTAGGTAGTGTTGGAAAAAATGCAGTTCACAATGGCCTCAATTCTCTTTTCAGAGCAATGGTGGGGCTTGTTGAAAAAAGAGAAGAAATGAAAAACAACACCACAGTTTGCCTATTACTTCTCTGGAGGTTTCTGTTTCTTGACTCTTGCAAGAATCACAATAATGCATTGGAAAATAGTAACCTCGACTTCATGGAAAAAGCAGACCATTTCAGGCATAGTTATTTTATAAATTTTCAATATTTTATAATTTTTTACGTTAGAATCTGAGAATATACTGTATATTTCATAATCCTTCATATATATCTGTAAATAATTTTTGTATGGTATTAAAAACAGGCACAAAACACCATAAATTATCCAGGCTCTGAGCATCATGGCATTAAAAATAACTTCTATTCTTTTATTTGCTCTCATAACATAAGCATACTCAGCTAGAACAAAATTATGTAAGTAGTTCATACTTAAGTTTACTCATAAAGTCAAAGCCAACTAAATTAGATTAAGGTTCCATTAATTACTTTCTGCAAGAGAACTGATCATAATATTAGTAGTGATAACAACTGTCTGTAGGCTCGCTCTATCTATCTATCTATCTATCTATCTATCTATCTATCTATCTATCATCTATCTGTCATAGATCTATCCACTTATCTATTTATATATCATCTATATGTTTATTTATAATCTATCTATCATCTATCACCATCATCTATCATCATCATCATTATCACCACCACCATCATCATCACTGTAATCCTTGTCTCTGAGTGTAATATCCATTTACTATATTCAGGTACTGTTTGAACCAATAATATTTAATATACGTAACAGGGTCTGTCATCACTACCACTTTACAGATGAAACTAATTCATAGAAAAGTCAAGGAATTTACTTAGCGTTAGAAATCTAGGACACAATACAACTAGATTCAAAGCACAGCCTTCCAGAACGGGGTGCTTCAACATTACATTTCAGCCCTTGTGGTAAGAGTCAGTATTAAATTGGCTTTAGTGTGTGAACTTGTTATGCTTTGGAAGTCATGTTTTAAGTGTGTGTGTGTGTGTGTGTGTGTGTGTGTGTTGCAAGTGGTGCTACTATGTTATCAAGGCTGAAAAATGATAAGTATCTTGATTCACTCATTCACTGACTTTAAGATGTCTTCACCTATTATTAACCCTGGATGAACATTTTTTTCTCCAGCTCAGATTTAACAATTTTTGAGGTATGTCTTCAGGGAACTTACAGCTCTATCTCTAAGCCATGACATTCACGACACATTGTATTTAATGAAAGAACAGGAGATTAAAAATAATTTTTCCTCCATGTTTCCCATGAACAAAAGAATGGAGCTTGCACAGCTAAGCCCTACTATGCTGTAACACATAGCTTCTGAAACTTTGCGTCACCACCGTGAGGACAGCCAGACCACTGAAAGTGGAGAATGTGAAAAACTTGGCAACAACATTTTTGTGAGGCTTACAAAAAAATTGGTCAGCAAATAACTTAACATTAATTTTACACAATGCACAATGAATCTGAAATATTTTTAGCAGTGACAGCTTATGCTGTATTGTAGACTACACTACAGTCTCAGTTCTTGGTTCTGAGTCTAAGAAATGTGCACTTGGCATCAAGTATGCTATCACTTTGCCCAGTGTCAGTGACCACAGCCTGAAATAACCTGGCTCAAATTCAACACCATTGTATATTATGAACTGTGGTGCTTTTACTCTACATACGAAGTTTTCTGTTCTTGCCAAAACAATAGCTTACTTACAGAAACCAGGCTTGTAATACTGATTTAGTAGAATACCTCAACATCCACATGCCCTATCTGTGTCTTTGGATTCTATAGAGTTAAAATATTCAATTTAAAAATTTTCTGTTTGATGTACCATTGTGGGTTTATTTAAAGAATCATTAAATAAATATGGGCTTGGGATAAGGACAGAATTTTCATCAATTTCTAAAATGGTCCTAAACATATTTCTGCCACATTTTATTGAGTATTTACACAAAGAGGCATTCTCAGTATTGACGATTGTAAGTCAAATGTTAGTCTACTCTGTAAAAAATACTGAAGATATTTTAAACCTGTATTATTAAATATTCATCCAAGATAGAAATTTTTATGTGAACATAAGTGAAACCATCAATCTCTTTAGCATGCGACAAAACTTCAATTTTGTCTTTAATAAAAAGGTAAAATTACATGTATACCAAAGAGTTGTTTTAAGATAAATTTCTCTATGATTTACCCCTAGTGGCAATTTATTTGAATCTCTATTTTACATAACCATAAACTTTATGTATATAGAATCACATAAAATTTTCTCAGGTGCAAAGGAGTTGCAAGTGGAACTTATAGAGTCCTACGTCTACCCATTCCACCTCTTTTAAATCATTCCTGTTTCATTTTCTATCATGAGAAAAGTTCATGCTTGCATATACTGTGTTTGGACAAGTGTATTCCTTTCTCCTTCCCTTCTTTCTTTATTTACCATTCTGCTTTTCATCTCAACTTTGCTTGCTAGTTTTCTTTATTTCTTCTCTTCTTTTCTCTTCTCTTCTCTTCTCTTCTCTTCTCTTCTCTTCTCTTCTCTTCTCTTCTCTTCTCTCCTCTCCTCTCCTCTCCTCTCCTCTCCTCTCCTCTCCTCTCCTCTCCTCTCCTCTCCTCTTCTCTTCTCTTCTCTTCTCTTCTCTTCTCTTCTCTTCTCTTCTCTGTTCTTCAACTCACTGAGTCTGCTTAGTGCTGCCTGTATGTGCATGGGTGCAAGGCCTTCTAGCAGAGCAAATGAACCTATCTTAGGCTGCATCTCTGCCTAAAACAGACTCTTACCTGACTAGCAGCTGTCAATCACCAATAGCTCCCTGGCTAAGGGTAGGACTTCATGAGTTCCTTTCCTATCGAGTCTGATATTTTTGCTGTCTTGATCCTGTGCAAGTTTTGTGCTTGCTGCTGCAGCTGATGTGAGTTTGTTTTCCAACTGTGTCATTGTGTTCACCAAATGCTGTTTTGCTACATGTATCTACTACCCTTACTACTACTACTGACTCTTGTCTTTCCATTCATTCTTCCCTCATGTTTCCTGAGTGTTACTGTAAAGGTGAGTGATATACCTGTCCATTTAGAGAAGTGAAGTAGATAGTCTCTTATTCTCTGAGTATGGACCAATTTTGTATTAATTGCTACCTGCTATAAAAAGGATTTTTTGGGGTTGGGGATTTAGCTCAGTGGTAGAGCACTTGCCTAGCAAGCGCAAGGCCCTAGGTTTGGTTCCCAGCTCCGAAAAAAAAGAAGAAAAAAAAAAAGAATTTTTCTCTGGTAAGAGTTGGGAGATGCTCTAATCTACAGATGTAAACATAAGAACTTGGAGGGCAGTTTATTATTATGGCCACTTGTCAGAATAATATCATTAGTAGATCATAAGTAGACCATATTCTTATGGTCTATTTAGCCGTGGGTTCATGGCCCCATTAATGGTATCAGGTAGGAGTTCCACCTTGTGGAGTGGGCCTTAAATCTGACCAAAATGTGGTTAATTATTTGTATAACGTTCATGTCTATATTGCACCAGCAAGTGTATTTTGCTAGGCCAGTTCCTATCATAACCTGTGACTTTCTCTGCACCCAGGGATCCCAGGAAGTCCTGAGAGAATTTATGGTAATATTGACACTGGGACTAGCTTTAGGGAGGCAGATCAACTTTACCCTGGGTGACTCAAGGATTGTACAGTTTTGGGGACAGGATGATGTTGGGGGCAGAGCTGTAGGAATATACAGGATGGGCAAAGGTCATTGGCTGAAAGCTAAGGTAATGAGATCGCTCATTAGCATGGCGAGGCCTTCCAGGAATCTCAGGTGCGAGCTGAACAGGAGAAAGGAAGTTGAACCTGAGATTTAAGTCTACATGATATTCTCCAGGTAGAGGTATGTGTGGGGTTTCAAGCTCCCCAGACAAGGTCAGAGAAGGAAAGGCCTTGCTGGTAAAAGGGAGACTTCCATTTTGTGCAAAACCAAAAGGCTATCAGGACAGTGGTAGACTTTGACGTCAATTAGCAACAGTACTTTGTAGAGTCTGTGGTTGTGTAGGAAGGCAGAACAAGAAAGGTTAGATTCAGTGACAGATGTATGGCAGGGTAGTGGAGGGAATATGGGGAGAGATAAGTAATAAGAAACGCTTGAAAATGCCATATAGAAATGTAATACTATAGAGGTTCCTTAAAATACATCTGTATACATTCATAAGGAACTTGATATGGACTTATCCCAAGATAAAGGAGTAATGCTTCCGAGACAACATAGGTGAGCAAATAAAAATCCAAGGGAGAGAACGAGTCATCTGTTTAAGTGTCTGTCAGTGGGGTCCCATAGGCACTCTTTTACACATTACAGGTTCTGGCCCTTTGCTCTTGGTTACCATCTAGAACTAGACGAGAAGACACTGTTGCTGAAGACACCGTATACTTGAGTCACAGGACTTGGAGAAACCAAGCTGGTGGCAACTGGCCACTTCATTCTTACCGGTTAGCTCTCATCACACTGGAAATGCTGTGCACCCCGTCAGGGAAGCAACAGTCAATATTTATATTTATTTTTTAGCCTTTTATTCACTTTGCTCTTTTTATTGAAAATGGATTCTTTTCTCATACAATATGTCCGGATTACAGTTTTCCCTCTCACTGCTCCTCCCAGTTCCTCCCACCTCCCCTCCCATCTGGGGCCACTCCATATTTGTCTGTCATTAGAAAAGATCAGGCTTCTAAGACAAACACGACAAAATCAAATATAGTAGGATAAAACAACAACGAAAAACATCACACTGAGGCTGGGCAAGGCAACTCCCAAGAAGGAAAAGAGCCGTTTTCTTTCTCTTAACACATGGCCCTGACATGTTTTCTCATCAGAGTTTATTTTCTCAAACGTAGGTTTAAACAAAACAAAAACAAACAAACAACGCAAACAGCCTACTTCCATCTCATATTAAGTCTTAGAAACAGGAGAGGCATAAGGAAACAGAACGGGGGTGGGGGGCAGCAACCCTCACACTGTTTGAAATCTTCTTCTGTATGTTTCCTTTCGGGAGATGGCGGTCTTTTATATTCTACTCAGCAGTGCTGTATTCATACAGACAGCTGCTACATATGTACAAGGAATTCATCTTTCAAATATATATCTACAGCAGTGCCTCAGGGCAGTACCAGTGAGCCACACACATGGACAAGCGAACAGGCAGTCAATAGCTGACAAGGGACATAGGAATGTCAGGAGATATAATTCCAAAACATCCTTCATTTCTTGTTTCCACTGGAACAGCACCTAGTGTCTTCCCACCTTCCTCCGATGATATTTCTAGCCAGCTCACCTAAGTGCACCATATTATCTTGTGAATAGTATACAGGAACTATAAGTAACCGGTACCTGGAAGAAGGAGATACTTAGGAAAGAATATGTCATTCAGCATACTGAGTCAGAATGGGGCTCACCCATGTAAAATGCTGGGAGAGGGTATTGCAGGAGATCTCACAATATTCAAAAGCCCACTGAGGCCCTTGCTGTGTAACACACGGTGCATCGCAGTGAGAGGAGAAAGGACCTGACGTCGAAGTGAGAGAGGATTTCCACACTCACATATTACAGTGAGCAGCAATCCAAGCCTCCAGTGCAACACAAGCTGAAGAATTTCTTTTACTTTTTTTCTTCATTTTTCCTTATCTCCACCCAGTAGCTCTTCTTTATTTCACTGGACAATCGTATTTAAAGAGGGTTGTGCTTTTGAGTCATTTCCAAAGTTCTCCATTATCCCTGGGTAGATGGAAAAACTATGGATGAATCTCTGAGAAACATTCCATCACTGACAGTGTGTTTAGCTTCTGAGCCAGTTTTCAAGGGAGGCAAGTTTTTGATAATCCTCTCACAAAGGTGCAAAAGTAGCTTTGCGGGGTAACTGTTTCCAGTGATTCAATTCTCTTTACAATAGAAGCGCGCAGAAGGTTGTAATAGACAAATCTGGTTCTTGTAGGAAACTTTCCTTTTTATTGTTTGAGAGCAGTTGAATTGCCATCAGTGTGATATAAAGGATGAAGGCAGTTGCTTTTCTCTCTTCAGGTGAACATTTTTATGTTAGATTTTTTTCCAGATAAACAGATGGGACTATAGGCGAAATATGATAAAACCAAGCTTCAGTAACTAAGTGCTGTGCTCTAACATCAGCTTTAAAATCACTAAGTTAAAAACGTGCTTCTGCCGCTTTATAGCAATTATAGAATGTTCTATCATTTTATTTGAAATTTGATTTTATTTGAAAAACAAGCACAAAAATAAAGACCAATGGTCAC
Organism: Rattus norvegicus; assembly: GCF_021556685.1. Classification (NCBI taxonomy): domain Eukaryota; kingdom Metazoa; phylum Chordata; class Mammalia; order Rodentia; family Muridae; genus Rattus; species Rattus norvegicus. Next base: position 30,131,365 of record NC_141544.1, on the reverse strand, counting down.
CGTGGCTCGATGCAGCGTTAAACAACTTAGTTACAGAAGGATCTGCCAGTCTCTAGATTTTTAAAGTATGTGTGTGCTTGTGTGTATGTGTGTAGGTGACATTCGTGTTCATGGATGTGTACAGGGATGGATATTGAGGGCAGAGGCGCACATCTAAGGTTCTTTATTATCAGTCTGTAACTTAATCCATGAGACAGAGTTTCTTCTAGGATGTGAAGCTCATTGTTTCAGATAGTCAGGATGGCCATTGAGTTCCCATATCTACCTGTCTCTGCCTGACCCTACTGGGCACAGAGTCTGACAGCCATTCCCTACTTCTATGGAAGATGCTGGAACTCTGAACATGCTTGTACAGCAAGTGTTTTTACCATACAGCGATCCCCCTGCAATGTCAAAAATTACCTTTAAAATTAAATGCTAGCCAGGAACACAACATTCAGAAATAGTATTCACAGGAGGATTCATTCACAATGAAGGATGGGAGGAAGAATAGTGCCAAACAAGTTGTTAAGAAAAAAATTCGCAAAATATTTGCAAAATTAATTAATGAGGCTGAAAACATAAATAATATTCATTAATTTAGTACAAGAATGTGTGAATATAATAATTAGCCATTCTCTAGCAGTTCTAATTATTTCTATATGTGTTCAGGAAATCTTTGATATTTGTAGTTATATCTGTGTGTGTGTGTGTGTGTGTGTGTGTGTGTGTGTACACTCCTTTACTTTGTGTGATTTGCTAAGTAAATTTTTTTCACCATACAAACTGATATAATGTGAAAGTGCAAAGGTCACACCCCCACCAGTTATGATTTAAACACTTTAGGGATAAGAAGTAGCAATTTTGATGAGCAGTTCTCAGACACAAACAGCTAGAAAGTTTTCTAAAGTTCGTTTGTCCTGGACCTGCAGAGACATTGTGACTAAAAAGGCATGTACGGATGGTTCGGAAAATGCAACACCTGCTTTTAGATTTAGAAGAAACCTTTCAGAGCAGGGGGAAAAGGTAGCCTCAGGGAGGAACTTCCAAGGCCATAGGTCATGACCAAGATGATCAAGTTGTGAGAAGGTTTGGAGGTATGTCCTGTGTATGTCTTACAGTCCAGTTGGACTATTTCAGGATCGTGCTTCTTCTCAGCTAGCCATCTTAAAAGAACCAGAGTGATTTGCAAACAGAGGCAAACTGCCCTTGGGTGGGTAGGTCAACAATGGGAGGAGTGATTGTAAGGCTGATTCAAGGCTGTCTTGGTCAGTGTTCTACTGCTGTGAAGAGACACCATGACTGAGGAAACTCTCCTAAAAGAAAGTGTTTAATTGGTGCTCACTTCAGTTTCTGAAGTACAGTCATCATTGTCTCAGCAGGGAGTATATTGACCTGCTGGTAGGCATGATGCTGGAGAAATAACCGAGAGTTAGTTCTGTGTCCAGAACCACTGCAAGCAGGACAAGAGAGCCACTGAACCTGGCTTGGGCTTTTGGAAGCTCAAATCCCCACCTATAGGGATAAACATCCTCCAGCAAGGATCTCCTTCTTAATTAGTGTCACTCCTGATGAAGATTAAGCATTCAAATATATGAGCCTACTTGTAGGGGACATTCTTATTTAAACCACCACATAGGCCTTTCTTTGAATGCAGACTTCCACAGATCAGTCTCTTCTATGTGGGACAAACAGGTCTGCTCTAGTGCCTTCTTGAGAGGAATTAAGGAGAAATTGAAATGAGCATCTTGGTGGATGCTCAACTAACAAAATGGAGTTGTGGGCCTATGCTAAAGGTGGTAGAGCTGAGGCTAAGAAAGGAGAGAAGGAGGCTGAAATGTTATTGAAAAGAGTAGTGGACACATTTTATTTGCTGCTGTCAGTCCCCATCACTGTAACGAAGAAGAAAATGGCCAAAGGATAATTTTCCATTTAGAAAGACTGTATGTATTGTAGGAGCCCAATTGATGGTGTGAAGTTTATTTAATTCTTTATGTATTGTACTTACGTCCCCCTGGCGGTCCTTATTTCTCTGTTTATATTTTAGGAAATTTCTGTTGGAGAATCAAATGCTGAGTATTGAAATTTCATCTAGGATTTGGGGCCTTAGGTCCATGTTCTTTGACCTTGTATTCTTGACAGATGGCATTTTGACTTAGATGTAAAGCTACGAGGAGATCGTTCTTTCTCCATGGTTGCTACTCCATCTAGAACTGAGAAAGACAGGGACATGGTGACATGAGTAACAGAGCATGTGCAACTCTCAAGATAAAGGTGAGCACTGGTCTGCTTTCTGGTTAGCTATCAAGAAATAGAGCCATTTCCCAGATATTTGTCTTGTGAAGTACACAGCTGTCTATGATTTTAAGAAATGCCACTTTTATACACATATCATAGGCTCCTAAGGATTGTTAAGCTTTCAATCTAGTGATTCCTGGTAAGTTCTGTCAATTTGTCAATGCTTGTCCTACTTTTGTGGCCTTTGAACATTTTATTTCTTTCTCACATTTTATTTCCTTTGCCTAAGTTTCTTGTAATCAATGACCAAAGTTCAAGACTTTTGGTAAACCCATCTAACCGTCTGATAACCTCTTCTCTTACCTGCTTTTCTTTCCTGAACTTTCACAGTTATTTGGCGATCTCTCTCTCTCTCTCTCTCTCTCTCTCTCTCTCTCTCTCTCCCTCTCTCTCTCTCTCTCTCTCTCTCTCTTTCTCTCTCTCTGTGTGTGTCTTTCTCTGTTAAAGACTCTCTTGTTTATGTGCAATTGGCCACCACTTTTCCTTAAACAGCTCTCAGAAATGTGTATAAATTACTTAGTTTTTCACCTTCCAGTAAACGTTAACATATATTTTAGCCTACTTTATAGTCCTATATCTGAATATTATTTTCAGGATATGCATGGTAGATGATCAGGATTTTTGTTTGTTGTTAGCCTTCATGAAAATTTCATTGTTAGTTTCTTAACATATTGATGCTTGGGAGTTATTTTTAAGATACATATTTCTGATGCACTTTTGTTTGATAGTACACCTTCTTACTATACATTAATGCAAAATGTGTGTTAAGGATCTATTCTATTAAAGGAAGTCATAAATTCCAGATGGACCAATGCAGATTCTTATTCTGAACCATTAGTTATTGTCTGGTAGCTTAACATGTATATATCTCTACAAAGTGGGATGGTATTGCTATCTTTTATACACTGTAACACTTAAGATGTGCTTTTGAACAAAGTGCATTTATAAAGGAAAAGGTTAATAATACATGTTATCAATGCAATTTGTTGAAATACGACAGATTTCATTGAAAAGAATGAGACATGTGTTTTGAGAGAGGTATTATCTGATTATAAGGAGAGCTAACACTGTAACATATTTATTAGATTATATTGCATAACATACCACTTAACCTAGATTTGATGTGTAGCTCTAATAACCAATTGACATGTGAGAACGAAGTATCTGGGAGATTTCTACTCATTTCAGAAGGACCCCCTGAAAGAAGGCTATTCATTTAAGAACCAAAAGCAATAATAAACCACTTTCTGCTTGGAACAACAAAAAAAAAAGGTTAGAAAAAAAATGACCTCTTTCAAAGTCATCATATTGCCAGTATATCTGTTCAACAAATTCCATGAAAAAACTATTTACTTATTTATTTATTTGGACAGAAGAAAATTCTTGCATTTTTTTCTTTTTTTGATGGATTGATAACTCCATCCAGAAAAGGCACTTGCACCTGATGGAAAAAGAAACATTCTATAGCCAGCTTTGTGGCTGCCTTCAAAAATCTTTCCCCATCTGAATAACCCCCGAGGTTAAATAGCTGGTAGACATCTGTAGGGAGAAGTAAGAGAAATGAGATCATCAAGGGACGATATTGTGCTTACAACATGTGGCGAAATGAGTGTCTCTTCACCATCTGTTATTTGTGTGTGTATTTTATTATGTAAATGTTCGTACACACTGCATTCCAAACAAAGGAACATTACTTCCACTTTGTCAGTGCTGCCAAGCTTGTGTGCGTATGTGTCCTGGAAAAAGAAAGTGGCAGACAGAAGATTCGGGGTTCATCTGGCCACTTGTGTCCCTTTCCTTTCACCAAGAGGGTGAGAGACTATAAGTGGGTTTGATTCCTTTTCTACATCCTGTTAACAAACACAAAGCTCGCCTGTGAATGAAAAACAGGGTCTTAAATACTACAGCTATGGTCTAAGGCTGCTTTTGCCGGCATCTGTAGGAAGAAAGATACTGGATGCTAGGATGCCCTGGGATGGTTCCAATGTACACTAGTGATAAATCTAGGCTAGAAAATGAATCTGGACGAAGAAAACAGTCTCTGTTCAATTTTTTGCTCATCTGTTTAATTCCCGGCACATATCTCCGGGTCATGGGAAGGTTCTGGTGGACTGCTGTCATTGTCTCCCCCAAAACAAGAGGAGTGTGTGTGTGTGTGTGTGTGTGTGTGTGTGTGTGTGTAGACACGTGTGTGCGCACACGCAATGTTTGGGGGGAATAAAAGTAAGGAGATTTGGGTGACACACATTCCCATTTAAATTTTCATAAAATTACCAATTTAAATTGAAATGTAATTATCCTAACTGGCATCTTTTTGGCAGCAAGATAAAAAAAAAATCCCCGGCTTTACTGTACCAAGCAAAAGCCCCGAGGAGTCCTGACACTGGCCTTTAATCAAAAGCTGAAAAGACACAAAAGCTTTCGGATAATCTATGCCAAGCTACCTTGGACAGCATGGAATTGCCTGGAGCACCCTTCTGGTGGCATTTAAAACACCTGGTGCCCTTAGAAAAAAAAAGTACATCTGTGTCTGCGATTTCTCCTTCTGTAATTCCCTTAAATCCTTCTATCGCGACCCATTCGCCTATCTTTTCAGAAGGAAGGATGCTTCAATGACAGCAAAATAAAGCGATTTTATTTACCAAGAGAACGGTACTTGTCACTGGCTGTGCCTGGAGGTGTCAGACGCGGGTGGCCATCTGCACAAACCCTTCCTCACTGTTTATTTCGTGGGGCTTTAATATAATTAAACTATCATTGTGCTCACTGAGTCAGTTCAAATTTTAATTTGATAATTGGGGGAAAGGTGTGCATTTGAAATGGAGGCAATTAATTGGCACTTTAAATGCACTTGAACAGAAATAATTTAAGTTACACTGTACTTAGTGGTGACTTACACTGCCATGTTTATGCGGCTTCTTCCATTTAGCTTGTATCATTACTGGGTAGAGGTAAATAACGTTTCTCACTCCCAATTCCATTGATACCCGAAGTCTAATTCTGAAAGGTGGAATATTTTCCCTGCCTAAAATAATCCCATTCATTTTGCAGTGATTGGCTTTTCTAAGATTCAGACGTTTTTAACTCTGAATGACAATCTAATCATTCATAACTAACCTAGCGCATATGCAAAATAAGTATGCAGGTTGTCGCATAATTTTGTAAACAGTCTGATTCTCCTTCTAGCAAACACCTTGCACAAAGAAATAACGCAAATAACAAAGACGCAGATTTCCGATTTATAGTAGCAGCTCTCCTTGGTTGGAATAAAGGAAAGAACAACGACTGGTTATGACATATTTAACTTTTTTCCCGGTACCAGGTTTCCTGTAATTTGTTCAAAGGGAAAGCACGCATACGTTTTGGTGAACCTACTAAAATTTCAGAAGGAACCATATTTATGGATAAAGCAGTTTTTGTGTGTTAATTAATCTTCCATCTGGAAACAAATATGCTCCCTTATTTTTTTCTACATCAAGAACAAAAGCTAGGGTATCTTAGAGAGCCGCAATATGATCGTCAGTTTCCACTAGAGTTGTTTGATTCCCGGAGCCTGCAATCCATTTCGTCAAAAAGCCTAGGAAAATTCCATTTTGTAAAATGTTAACCATCTCAGATTATACCTATAGTAAACAATATCTAATAAGAAATGGTTGGTGTTTCTCCATATGCCCTGAGAGGTTCTGTTCCTAATGGGTAAGGTTGGAGCAACTGTGCTACTTCACATATGAAACTGTATTCTTTTTACAATGTACTAATCAATACTTTTAATATTCAGTGTAACCATGGATAAACATTGGAAAGTTCTGGCAAGTCTCCTCAGTGAGGCAATGAAGCTCACATTGTTAAAGTTGGAAACCTTATTAAAATAGGCCCTGTGAAGATTTTATGAAGTCTAGCTTCTATTCCAACTTGGCAACAATGCTCTTAAAATATTTCTATATAAGTGTAGTTTTTTTCATAGTTGAAAGTTTATGAGTAAGAATTCCAAACTCCATCAAAGGGGGAAAATAAACAAACATGCAAACAAACAAACAAACAAACAAAACCCCAAACATATAAGAACACAAAAGCACTTACAACACAATACATGCTTGGTAAAGAAATACTTCACCCATAAAATAAATATATTTTTTATACCAACCCTTTCCGTTATATATATTCAAACAAATTTCTGTAAAAAACCATTTTGTAAATCAACGAATATAATTGTTTTAGGAAGGAAAATTATAAGGCAGACATGATTGTTAATCATCCTTAGACACCAAATGATAATGTAGCTCTCCATAAATGTGTATAATTAAAATAGTAATAACAGTGTGCGAGTCCCAAGTAGAATTGTGGTCTTTAAAAACATTAGAAAATTCCCAGCGTGGATGGATATTGACAGACAACATGGTTCAAAAGCCCAGAGCCATCAACAGACAACGGTCCGGTGCTTAAAAGTCTATAAACCCAACAACTAGTTAATGACAGGACCAGGATTAGCAATGTCTGAACTGCCACATAAATGTTTATTATGCCCAGTTGCTTGTTATTTTGATAATCTTGGGTCAAATGATAGCACTTTTGGACAATCTGACATCCAATTTAGAAATACACCTTTAATACAGTTTTTGTTGTTTTATATTTTGTTTTGCAGAAAAGCCAGATTTGATGAATATAGGAAGGGATGGCTACTTTCACTTTTTCTTTCCTTGCACTCAGAAAGCTGTCCACGTCACTGCTTGTGACGCTCCTTTTGAGTACACGAAGGGTCCTGGTCCTTGTATGTGTTGCTGTTTAATCAGTTTTCAGAATGTCTTTTCTCCTTTCTCTAGCCTTTATTAATCATGTACAAGTCCTTAGTTAGAAGATAAAATCCTTAACTTCTTATTTTCTAGTAGGCAAATTTTCTAGAACCCAATTCTGTATCTTACCAAAACTGTTTTAAAATGAAGATTACCATATAATCTTTGGATTCTACATTATGTATGTCAGGTTTTGTTTTCCAGAAGGAGAACCTAAATTTCTCAACTTCGTCATAGTTTAATTAAACAGAACTAATAACTATCCTCAGTCTATCATCTTAGGTAATAAAAGCATGTAACATAATTACTTTTTATAGACTTACTCAAAAATATATACACACACATTTAAGCACACAAACTGTAACACCATTCAAAGAAAGTGTGAGAAAAATGGTGAAATGTGTGTGCTAATAGCAAGAATAAAAACTTCTTTTATCTACAAATACATATGTTTGGTATAATTTTTTTCAGATGTAAATTGAAAATTAAATTGTGTACAAATATTTTCTGATTTCATTAGCTTTCTTTTTTCTCTGAGCATTAATTTGGTCAAAATAAGATCAGATAGAAGGAAATTGGGTGTAAATCAAACACAGCAATTTTATCTCAGAAGCTTATGGCTTTATCAAACTGGTGACCAAAAAAGATAAGCACTCTTCTCATAAAGAAAAAAATTGAGTTGGATAATTTTTAGCTATGAAAGTAGTTAGAAGATGGGTAAGAAAAGATCAAAGATATGATGTAAATACAGAGCCAAGTAAAAGTCAGGAAGAGAATGCCCCATCTAGACTTGACTTGTTGATGTTAACTTTGGTCTCAACCAAGTTTGTGGGAGTCATGCTATTCCTTTATGTGCCCATGCAGATTTTTAATTTGGGGGTCAATATTTGAATTTAAAGTTTTCTAAATTGTGATGTTTCCTCAGGCATACAAACTGCATTGAAATGTATTTATTTTCAATTCGAAACAAAATAATACTGAAATGCTAAGCAACTTGTGTACTGTGATTTTAACTTAGAAATAATCTAAAGGTAAGTAGAATCAATTTTCACCCACTAAAAGATAATTGACATTCATGGAAACACCCCTTTAGTTTTCAAAACCTTGACATTTAAACAGCAGCTTCTGGTTATAACGTAGTCTTCTCTTTCTGTGTGTTAACATTGGCCTGCCATTTTACAGACATTGCAAGTATGTCAAGAATTTGGCTGCGTTAGCGATTTTGTTTTAGTGTTTTCTTGGAAATTTTATCTGGAGCATTGTGTGTTTGTTACAGCAAGTGGCTGAAGGAGAGAATGGGTTTCTGACTCTGATGTGGTTGTTCCTAGTATGACTATCAGTCACGCAACATGGAATTCGTATGGCATGGGACACGTGGCGTGTGGCTTGCCTTGCCATTGTTCTCCCACTTCTCCAAACCCGAGTTGCTTTGTGCTAATATCCGGAAGCTCCCTGCATACCAAACTTACTCATTCCTCTTGTAAAAGCCTTAATGGTTGTTCCGACAGCTCAAGTACCTCACTAAAATAAGAGATGTGGTGTATGTGTATAATTCCTTCTCCAACAGACAGCCAGTGGCAAAAGATAAAATGAACCTTGAAACTCAACAAACCCAAGCGTCTTCATTTGTTACAATGTCTCTGGGCAGCAGGATGTATTTTAATGCAATGACAAATATGTCCAATCAAAATAAAAGCAACAGCAACATTTGTGTGCAGGTTACGAAGTGCCCTATTTTAACCATGTGTGCCTCCCTCTAACTTTGCTGTACACTAGCTTTTGGGTTGGTATGGCTTTCCACAGCATTACATGCAAACGAGAAGAGTGTACACCTCCAAAACTTAGGAGAAACTTCTAGCTAAGTTCAGTTCTTACCCATGTTAGTTTCCTAACCCAGGTTCCCCTTATAAATCAGGCTGGTAGGACATTGGTTCTTGCTTTTCAGAAAGACACTTTTTCTTCAAGTTAAAAAACATAAAATGTTAAAACAAACCTGCTAGTTAAATTTTATTCCCCGAGGGTTTTGTGCATTTGATTCTGGAGGGTTGAGTGGTCGGAGACAAAAAGCTACTGTTTTATGTGTGAATGAGTGGAAGAATGGGTACTCTGAAGCTAATAGCATTTCTATCTATTATGACCTTATTTACAGTAAGGGAATGTCATGGCTATAATATTTCATCGGCAATGATATCTTGACTGTGTTCTGTGAGTAATTACGGTATCTTTTCATTTCCCTTTTGTTATAAGAACGCTTTATACTAAAAGCTTTTAAATATACACTGAGAGTGTATAATCCAAGTTATCAAGTCTAATAAGAAATTATTTTGGCAAGTTCAAAGCCCTCTCAGAATTCATGGGCTTAGAGTTTCATATCTAATTGGAACCATTTAATGTTGGAATACATTTGTTCTACTAAAACAGTGCAGTGCTTTTGTACGGGCATTAGAGGAAGGCTTTAAGAAATTCTTAGAAGGTTTTTGTGACATTTAAATAGTGTTTATTTGACAGTAGAAATTCCTGTGCGCTGAAGTTTTGAAATAGAGACAAAAATGGAAACAAAAGGCTTATATACATAACTACAAGAATGAAAAGGCTTTAAAAGTGATTTTCACAAAAAAAAAATTGTGAGTTGCTATAGGGCCAGATTATTGAAAAATACCATGACAGTGTCAGGGGTTCTGTTTAACGCGTTATTTGCTATTATTTTTCTTAAGTGTTCAGATCAGTGACAAAAAAGACCCAACTCAGGTTTTGATCTGAGTCAGGTTTGATTTGATCAGGTATTGGCTTAGTCCATTCCAAGACTGTAAGACTTCCAGAGAGGGCAGCAGCCTCTATAACTCTCTGAAAATCTTTTCCACACCTGACTTTGAGCCGACTTGTACAGCAAGGCACGGTTATGAGTCATGGTGTGCACTCAAGTAAAATAAAATATAAAATTTATATTTAGTCTCCTTTCAATATCTAGGCCTAGGATAAAAGAATCTCATATGGCTCAACCTTTGTCAGAATGTTATATATGTCACACACACACAAGAAAACCATTTCGATCAGTCACTTAAAGATACTTAATACTAACTAGATTGTTGGGGGGAGGGAGACGGGGGGAGGATGGGGAGGGGAACACCCATAAAGAAGAGGAGGGGGGAGGGGGATGTTTGCCCGGAAACCGGGAAAGGGAATAACACTCGAAATGTATATATGAAATACTCAAGTTAATAAAAAAAAAAAGAAAAAAAAGAAAAGAAAAGATACTTAATATTTTAAAAAATAATTTGGTTAATTATATTTTAGTTTATTTCTGTATACATTTGTTTTCCATTTATGTAAATGACTATTTTCTTGCAATCTAGTATCTTTTGATTCATAACTTATACATCTTATATGCATTATTTTCTTCTTTTAAAATTGCTTGGCTATTCTTCATTTCCATCTTTATAAGTTTAAGAGCCGCCATGTTGATATCTGCAAAAACATGCTTTCTTGTGTACTTTTATTTCATTGAAACCAGAAATCCACTTGTTATGTCTTTGATCTCTTATTCGGGAAGGGTTTCTTAGCCTTCTTGTAAGCATGCCCATGACACATGTGAAGAGTTTCCCATGGTTGTTTTTCAAAAATACTTTTCAGTTTTAGCTTATTGGACGTTTCCTCATATTAAATTTAGGTTTTTCAGTTTTGGAAAGAATATTATAAAAATGATCCCACCCCCTTTCGAATATAGGACATCAGTAAGAAGACGGTGTTACTTTTTCCTCATTATTATGTAATTTAGTCATTTGGTTAAGGCAGTGTATACTAACATCTAATATTACATCCTTTTAAATTAGTAAATATATCATGGGACAATTATATTCTATCAATATACTTTCAAATTTCCTAACTTACTTTAATATTCAATGAATGCTTTAGTCTATCCTGTAAACTTTCATTTCAAATACTAATTCTTTGATTCTGGGATTTTCAGTTTTTGAAGGTCAGATAGATATCCACTTACTCAGCATATATTTAATTTTATTTATATCATTCAAAATTGCTATTATGGCTTCTTTAAAACCTTTATCTAAAATTTCAAGCCTTCACTAATTTCATGGGGTTTGTGCACATATAGCCTTTTCCTTTGGTGTATCACAATTCTATGACAGTTTTTACATAAACAATACTGAACTATATATTGTACATTTTAAATATTACATTGTGAAGAATTCTAACGTACTTCCCTAAAAGGTGAAATATAGCTGCATTAATATGAGCAGATAACTAACTTAATTAGATTCAAACTAAAAGCGAGCTTGCCTGTGGTGGGCAGCAGCTTAGATCTCTGCTCAGTCCTTGAGTCACCCTGTGAGAGTTTCTCTTGGGAAAGTCTCATCCAGCGTACAGTTTAGTGGTTATTGAAGTGTTTCTGCCTTAAGCTGACTATACTAGTGTTGTCTGCCCTTTATTGTCTTTCTCTTCAGTGACCCTCAGCACCTGTGCCTCTCTCTGTTTCCTTTCTTCAGTAGCCAATGGGCTGCAGAGCATTTGAATTCGAACCATTCTACACCATGGCAATTGTGACTGTGGTATTTGGCTGCACTCCACATAAAACCAAAAAAGAACAGGGGGAGCAATGGAGACGCATGAACAGAGATGCATGAGATAGAGAAGACTCTGTTTTGATTTTGTGATTCCCACAAGCCTTGGATCTATTCCAAAATCTCACCTTTGTTCTTCAGTTTTCTGAATTTCACTGGTAACTGTATAAACAACTTTACATGTTGTAACTATATCTAAAAGGACAGCTTTATAATATGATAAGTTATTCTTTAACATGGCTTAAAATGATTTAAAATCTTAATTTTCAATGGTAGATTCCCCCCAAAAATTACTGAATGTGAATTTGCAAGCCTTTGAGAAGAAAATGTTAACTCTGTTGGATATCCTGTAACCTATGACCAACCTCTTACTCTCACAGCCTTCTGACCTGCCAATAGTCACAGCACATTAGAAGTTAGCCATCACCTGTGTTCAACATCACCTCAATTTTCTGGCCATAACTCATTGGAAATGGGGGTGCACTAACTGGACCGGAATCCACGTTCCATTCTAAAAAAAATAGGATAAAGAGGCTCTGTCTCTGGGTATTATTTGAATCCCAGTTGGTAACTTGTATCTTTCACATCCTGCCATCAAGGAAGTTGAATAGAAAGCAAATAGAAGGGGAAAAAAACAAAAGAAAACAAACAAAACTGAAGCAGGGTCCTAAGAGCAGTGGTGGAGTAAGTGTTCACAGAGAGGTGTAAACAAGAACTGTGGTGTAAGTGACTCAGCTGCCCAAAGTCCTCTCTCTAGTCTACCTTCCTACCCTGCTGTAATGTTTGCAGCATCGTTCCTCAAGTAGTTGTTAGAAATCTTTGTATCATCACGGGAAGCCTTCTTTCCCCTTGAACTGACTTTTCTAATTTGCAAGTTTAAAGATCCCCCAGACAGCTCCAAGTCCTTTCAGGGGCGTTGTGAGGAAGTTTATTATGTAACCACAACCAATGTGGCAGGTGGTGCCAAAACCTCAGGTGGTCAAAATAGTTTGTTATTTAAAGCAAGATAATTTCTAAGTAATTATGTTAAAGTCACCCGAAAGTTAATTAGACAAGGATCCTATCTGTTAATTTGAATGCAATCAGAAGAAATAGGGACAAAAAATGTATTGCAAGCTATGGATTTTTCTTATTTGAATAATGCTAACTAAGGCGATGCTTAGTGGAAGCCCTCCAAACGCAGTTTGTCCTCTCCCGGTACTTATTCTCCACCGCTGGGTCAATCCCATTACTATAATTAAATTTCTGCTTAATCAATTTTATTTCTGTACTTAATAAAACGATGCAATTTTTCTAGATGCTCTGGTTTTCCAATTATGTAGCCACTAAGAAATCAATTGCTTAACAAAAGTTAAAGTAATATGATTTGAGTATGAATCAGTCACTAGCAGAACTACATAATGAGCCGGATGAAAAATAAGACCCCATTTCTTCCCATCCCCCAAACAAATAAATAAATCTCAGCAGAGGCAGGCGAAGCTTGGGCTATCTTGGATTTGTCAAACATTTCATGGATCTTCCAAAACATTTTGGCAGGATAATTCCCTAGAGTGATTCATTATCCATCAATTCATATTTCAATGTCACTTAATATTTGTTGAATATTCACAGCATGAAGTGCTGCACAGCTGTGGAGACCATGCTTCTCTGTCTCTCAGCCTCACACTGCATGCTTTTTAAAAGATGAAAAAGTAACATATATTTTAAATTTTGCCGAGAGGATAGGAGAAAATTGGCCTAAAAGCAAATTAACACATACACTCTCCAAGAATAAATTTTCATACTCTTTAGAAGATGATCATTGGTTCTGAAGGCATAAACTAGGTCCCCTATTCCATTTACATATTTGTATGTGAAAACACACTGCACCATATTCGTATGTACACAAACCTATGGGCATCTTTTTAAGGATTCTAATCCTTTCAACTTTGAAATGAATTTTATTTAAGCAGGTATACTTTGATTCCACTATTCTGTTTATAAAACTATAACTTATTGTCAATGATAACATAATTTTTAGGTTTCTGTTGAAATATATGCAGTGTCTATTACTGATAGAAGCTGAATACTCTTAACTGTTCCTATTCACATTTGAACTATAACATGAAGGTATTACGTGTTTAATGTTATACAAGTTCTGTTTCCATTTGTCTCGTAAACAGACATACGTCACCCTTTCACTTTATTGAGCAAGGCTTTGTCAGACCATAGACAGGGTTCTTTTTAGGAATGGAACCAATAGAGGATCCAGCAGAGTGTTGATTGGGCCTGTGTGGTCAAAAATGGCTGTCTCAGTCTAAAGAGGCTGAGAGTCCAGTAGCTGCTCAGTCCGTGATGAAGCTGGATCGATACCTCAGTAATTCCAAGGCCTCAAAGATCCTTGGAGAGCACATGGGGAGGCCAAACAATTGAGGTTTCGGTAACAGCAAAAGATGGTGGCAGTAGTAGTAGTAGTAGTAGTAGTGGTAGTAGTAGTAGTAGTAGTAGTAGTAGTAGTAGTAGCAGCAGCAGCAGCAGCAGCAGCAGCAGCAGCAGCAGCAGCAGCATAGATGGATGCTTTTGCCAGCAAGAAAATCAGGCAGACACAGCTCTTTCCTATGACCTCTTTATATCTGAGCTGCCACCAGGAGATGCCACTCACTCTGGAGGAAGGCAGAATCTTTTTTCAGATAATCTTTCTCGGAAATTCCCTTGCAGATCTTGCCATGACTGTATGTCTTAGTGAATTCAGTTTCCATAAAGCTGACCATAAAAAAAACTACATCACATATAACATTGGTATATTTTGATTCACATACTTAATGTCTAGACTCTTTTTTTCTTTTTTTGCATAGTGAGGTTTTTAGAGTTGTAAACTATACCTTCCCACCCACTCTAGTAGAGGGATTTTTTTTAAAAAGCTTTTTATGTTATAGATTTAGAACAGTGTGTGATGTGTGTGGGTGGTTTACAAATATTGTGGAACTAGTAAATGGCTCCTTTAAGAACCGGCATTGTTTTCTTTCCTCTTCAATTTTTATTTCAAAGTAGAATGGAACTTTCAGATTAGACCATGTACAGTTTCCTTCAACCTTATGATTTCTTTCTACTCTAATTTGAGACTTATTCCTTTTGTGCACAAATCCCTTCCTGTAGTCAAGCCATGTCGATTCTGGGTGGAGAATCTCTTATCCATATTCTGATAAAATTTTTCCTTACTCGATTACTTTTCCTTATTCTTATTCATTTTTCATAACTTAAAAATATGTCAATAAACATGATTATTGAGTATGAAATATAAATTAACTTCACCCCCCAAACTATAATATGTGGCCAAAGAGCTTAAGTGTTCATTTCATAATGGTCAACCTAATTTTCATGGTCTTTTCTTAGATTCTAGCCATTTTTATCTTAAATGAATTACAATAACCAGCAGTTTCAAAGATGCTTAAATTCTTTGCATCTAAAAGGAAGTTATTATTTTTTATATCCTCATTTGTCTATAGGATGAGGAGACATATTTTTAGCTATCATACAGTGCCATTCGCAAGTATTTCTTTATAATGAAGGTAGAGAGTCGTAAAGAACACAGAGCTGTAAGGAACCTGAAATGTTGGCATTGGAGAAGTAATGCTGCTTGTGATAACTATTTGAGGAGCTATAACCGATGTCAATATGGCTCTAGTCCACCCCTTCACTACTTTATTTTATTGCATTCTAGACAAAGAGACTGCTCCTTCACCAAGAATAAAAGGAATTTATGATATGATATCTGTTTGCTTCCCTTGGTTTCATCCCAGCAAAGACTTATGTATTCAAGTCCAAAGTTTCTCTAAAATGCTGAATTTACCAGTACAGATTATTCAGTAATGACCGAAACAGCTGCCTGCTTTTCCTTTCTTGTTCTTGCTTGGAATATCTTTTCAGATTTTGAAAGAGGTTCTGGAAATAGTCGGTTTGGGCTGTTGCTGGTGGTATCTTCTGAACGTGAAAGGATAAATCTTATTAGTTGGCACCGTAGAAAATAAGTCCTCATTATTTCTTTTCAAAGTAGTATAGCAAAGCAGGAGCAATCAGTAGTAGTGCTAAGAACAAAACATTTTTGCTCCTCTTAGAGAATCCTTCCCAGTGGCCATTTTGGCATGTAGAAGTAGGTTAAAGTGATAGCAGATTTTTATTTTACAAATATCTGTGTATTTTTATTGACTTTATAAACAAAAAAAACTATGTAATTCACGATAACTGAAAGTCTGTGGAACACATGCTAACCATTCGTTCCATGAGCTGCCATGATCTGACATGCACACTCACATCTCAGAGCCTTCTTTATGGAATTATATTGTTTTCTTTGGGGCTTCTTGGAAAAGATTCATATATTTTTAAGTAAAAAATTAGGATCTGCTTCCAATCACTACAGCATTATTCAGGATGAGGCCTTTTCTCTTTCTACCTAGGTATCTAACAAGGGGTTATACCGAAAGAAATGTAAACATCGGAGTCTTTCCAAAGATACTCACCAATGTGCAAAATGACGACTACCACCATATTCATCTATGACATATCTTTGTCAACATTCTTCAAAAATAATCTGGATGTTGCTTTTCATTTTAATTTATTTGGATAGTCATTTTCTGTTCAAAGCCCTCTGGCTATAAGATAAGCAGGTAACTCAGGAATGAGTTTGATTCACTTAGAAGATTGCAGGAGTGGGAGTTAAGAACACCTCATTTTTACTTTTGCTAATCTTCCACATGGTTGATTGGCATCAGTTGTGCCCTTATACCCTAGGAAAGGAAGAGAATGAGCTGGTTAGGTTGCCTTTGTGGCTCTGTTCAATCTCAGGATTCCCGTTTAAAATGATCAGTTATCTGCCACGCAGTGATGTATTTAAACTCAATTACTTCACTGAAAGAAGCAAGAATTCATAGTGGAGATTCTTTATGATAAATTTACTCTCAGAAAACACTGCCTTCTACAGATAATACTACAGCTATACCTTTGTCTAGCTTTCTTCCTGTGATCCACACTTATCTACATTTCCACAATTAAACAGTGTAATTTTGTTTATAAATGTAGCAAAGACCCCAAATATAGCTTAATGTTAATGTTTTTGGTAGCTTCCTTTTGAGTCCTCATGTGGGTTTTATCCACATACTAGCCAGTTTAAGGTAGACAGTGGCATTCCTGATTGCAGAGTTGGAAAACACACTGTGTGTATGGATTAGAAAAACTATTGTTACAATCTACATACTAACTAAAATGATTTATGTATATTCAATATAACACTGTGACATTTTGTATATGCTTGTCCCATGGAGTAACACTATTAGAAAGTGTGGCCGTTTTGGAGTAGGTGTGTCATTGTGGGTGTGGGCTATAAGACCCTCATCTTAGCTGCCTGGAAGCCATTATTCTCTTAGCAGACTTCAAATGAAGATGTAGAACTCTCAGCATCTGCAACAGGCCTGTCAGGATGCTGTTATGCTCCTGCCTTGATGATAATGGACTGAACCTCTGAACCTGTAAGCCAGTCTCAATTAAATGCTGTCATTTATAAGAAATAACAACCAACAGATTGAGAAAAGATGTTTTTTTACCAATCCTACATCTGATAGAGGGCAAATATCCAATATATACAAAGAAATCAAGAAGTTAGACCCCAGAGTACCAGATAACTCTATTAAAAATGGGGTGCAGAGCTAACCAAAGAATTCTCAGCTGAGAAGTATCGAATGGCTGAGAAGCACCTAAAGAAATGTTCAGCATCCTTAGTGATCAGGGAAATGCAAATCAAAACAACCCTGAGATTCCACCTCACACCAGTGAGAATGGCTAAGATCAAAAACTCAGGTGACAGCAGATGCTGGCGAGGATGTGGAGAAAGAGGATCACTTCTCCATTGTTGGTGGGATTGCAGACTGGTACAATCACTCTGGAAATCAGTCTGGAGGTTCCTCAGAAAATTAGACATTCCATTATGTGAGGACCCAGCTGTAGCTCTCCTGGGCTTATACCCAAAAGATGCTCCAACATATAAGAAGGACACATGCTCCACTGTGTTCATAACAGCCGTATTTATAATAGCCAGAAGCTGGAAAGAACGCAGATGTCCTTCAACAGAGGAATGGATACAGAAAATGGGATACATCTACATAATGGAGTACTACTCAGCTATCAAAAACAATGACTTCATGAATTGTTACACAAACGGATGGAACTAAAAAATATCATCCTGAGTGAGGTAATCCAATCACAAAAGAAAACACACGATATACAAGTGAATAGTATGCAAGTGGATATTATCCCAAAAGCTCGGAATATCCAAAATACAATTCACAGACCACATGAAACTCAAGAAGAAGGAAGACCAAAGTGTGGATGCTTCAGCCCTTTTTAGAAGGGGAAACAAAATATTGAAGGGAGAAAAATATGGAGACAAAATGTGGAGCAGAGACTGACAGAAAGGCCATCCAGCAACTGCTCTATGTAGGGATCCATCCCATATACAGTCCCCAAAACCAGACACTATTGCAGATACCAAGAAGTACTTGCTGACAGGAACCTGATATAGCTATCTCCTGAGAGGCTCTATCAGAGTCTGACAAATACAGAGGTGGATGCTGGCAGCTAACCACTGGACTGAGCATGGGGTCCTCAATAGAGACGTTAGAGAAAGGACTGAAGGAGCTGAAGGGGTTGGCAACCCAGAGAAAGAACAACAATATCAAGCAACTGGACCCCCAGTTCTCCCAGGGACTGAACCACCAACCAAGGAGTACACATGGAGTGATCTCTGGACCCAGCCACATATGTAGCAGAGGATGGTCATGTCAGCCATCAATGGGAGGAGAGGCCCTTGGTCCTGTGAAGGCTTGATGCCCCAATATAGGGGAATGCCGGGGAAGGGAGTTGGGAGTAGGTGTGTGGGTGGGGGAGCCCCCTCATAGAAGCAGGGGGAGGAGGGAGAATAGGAGAGGGGGTTTTTGGAGGGTAAACTAGTAAAGGGAATAACATTTGAAATGTAAATAAATAAAATAGCCAATTTAAAAAAAAAGACTTGCCTTGGTTATGCTGTCTGTTCACAGCAATAAAACCCTAAGACATATATCATCTTAAATATGTACACTATTTCCATTTTCTTATTAACCAAAGCAGAAATATCATCTGTGTCTCTAGACTTAATGACTGATGGCTCATCTCCTAACAAATTTTTTGTTTTTTACATTTATTACTTATTAGTCTATTTTACTTTAAATATCATGTCAAGCGATTACTACTGTGTTGTATTTCTGTCTTTTTTTATACCATTCTCTTTTTGTATATTGCTTTATCAGATTTAGCATTATTTCTGACTTTTAATTTTTCAATTTACAGCAAAATCAAGTCCATAACCTTTAATACTTACGCATTGCCATATTTCCTTGTTTTATGGAACAGTATAACATTCACTTAAACTTAAAAGAAACAACAGGATGCTCTAGGATAATTCTTAACTTGTGGGTCACTATTCCTTTGGGGGTCAAATGACCCTTTCACAGAGATCCCATGTCAGATATCCTGCACATCAGGTATTTACATAACAATTCATAAGAGTGGCAAAATTACAAGTATGCAGTAGCAGCAGAAATAATTGTATGGTTACAGGTCACCACTTCATGAGGAACTGTATTAGAAATAGAAACAGATGGAGCACTACCGAATTCCTTCTATGAAGCCACAAATACTCTTATACCGAATCCACACAAAGACCCAACAAAGAAAGAGAACTTCAGACCAATTTCCCTTATGAATATTGATGCAAAAATACTCAGTAAAATTCTTGCAAATCGAATCCAAGAACACATCAAAATGATCATCCATCATGACCAAGTAGGCTTCATCCCAGGGATGCAGGGATGGTTTAATATACAAAAATCCATCAATGTAATCCACTATATAAACAATCTCAAAGATAAGAACCACATGATCATTTTATTAGATGTGGAGAAAGCATTTGACAAAATTCAACACCCTTTCATGATAAAGGTCCTAGAAAGATCAGGAATTCAAGGCCCATATATAACATAGTAAAAGCAATATATAGCAAACCAGAAGCTAACATCAAACTAAATGGAGAGAAACTTGAAGCAATCCCACTAAAATCAGGGACTAGACAAAGCTGTCCACTCTCTTCCTACTTATTCAATAGAGTATTCGAAGTCCTAGCCAGAGCAATCAGACAACAAAAGGAGATCAAGGGGATACAAACTGGAAGAGAAGAAATCAAAATACCATTATTTGCAGATAGTGTACTTAAGTGACCCCAAAAGTTCAACCAGAGAACTACTTAACCTGATAAACAACTTCAGCAAAGTGTCATGGTATAAAATTAACTCAAATCAGTCCAAATCAGTCCAAATCAGTAGCCTTCCTCTACTAAAAGGATAAACAGGCTGAGAAAGAAATTAAGGAAATGACACCCTTCACAATAGTCCGAAATAATATAAAATATCTTGGTGTGACTTTAACCAAGCAAGTGAATGATCTGCATGAAAAGAACTTCAAGTCTCTGAAGAAAGAAATTGAGGAAGATCTCAGAAGATGGAAAGATCTTCCATTATCAGGGATTGGCAAGATTAATATAGTAAAGATGGCCATTTTGCCAAAAGCAAACTACAGATTCAATGCAATCCCCATCAAAATTCCTACTCAATTCTTTATAGAGATAGAATGAGTAATTTGCAAGTTCATTTGGAATAACAAAAAACCCAGGATAGCAAAAAATATACTCAACAATAAAAGAACTTCTGGCGGAATTGCTATCCCTGACTTCAAGCAGTGATAAAAACTGTATGGTATTGGTACAGAGACAGGCAGATAGATCCGTGGAACAGAATTGAAGACCCAGAAATGAACCCACACACCTATGGTCACTTGATCTTTGACAAAGGAGCTAAAACCACCCAATGGAAGAAAGATAGCATTTTCAACAAATGGTGCTGGTTCAACTGGAGGTCAGCATGTAGAAAAATGCAAATCGAACCATTCTTATCGCCATGTACAAAGCTTAAGTCCAAGTGGATCAAGGACCTCCACATCAAACCAGATACATTCAAACCAATAGAAGAAAAAGTGGGCAGGAGTCTTGAACACATGGGCACTGGGGAAAATTTCCTGAACAAAACACCAATGGCTCATGTTCTAAGATCAAGAATCAACAAATGGGACCCCATGAAACTGCAAAGCTTCTGTAGGGCAAAAGACACTGTCATTAGAACAAAACAGCAGCAAACAGATTGGGAAAGGATCTTTACCAATCCTACATCTGATAGAGGGCTAATGTTCAAAATGTACAAAGAACTCAAAAAGTTAGACTTCAGAGAGCCAAATAACCCTATTAAAAATGGGGTACAGAGCTAAACAAAACATTCTCAGCTGAGGATTTTCGAATGGTCAAAAAACACCTAAAGAAATGTTCAACATTCTTAGTCATCAGGGAAATGCAAATCAAAACAACCCTGAGATTCCACCTCACACCAGTCAGAACGGCTAAGATCAAAAACTCAGGTGACAGCAGTTGTTGTCGAGGATGTGGAGAAAGAAGAAAACTCCTCCATTGTTGATGGGATTGCAAACTGGTACAACCATTCTGGAAAGCAGTCTGGAGGTTCCTCAGAAAATTGGACATTGAACTGCCTAAGGACCCAGCTATACCTCTCTTGGGCATATACCCAAAAGATGCTCCAACATATAGCAAAGACACATGTTCCACTATGTTCATCGCAGCCTTATTTATAATAGCCAGAAGCTGGAAAGAACCCAGATGCCCTTCAACAGAGGAATGGATTAAAAAATGTGGTACATCTACAAAATGGAGTACTACTCAGCTATCAAAAACAATGATTTCATGACATTCATAGGCAAGTGGATGGAACTAGGAAATATCATCCTGAGTGAGGTTACTCAACCACAGAAAAACACACTTGGTATGCACTCATTGATAAGTGGATATTAGCCAAAAAGCTCGAATTACCCTAGATGCAATCTGTAGATCACAGGAAGTTCAAGAATAAGCATGACCAAAATGTGGATGCTCCCACTCCTCCTTAAAAGGGGAAAACATATCCATAGGAGGGGATATGGAAGCAAAGTTTAGAGCAGCAACTCAAGGAATGGCCATTCAGAGCCTGCCCCACATATGGCCCATATATATACAACCACCAAAACTAGATAAGATTGAGATGCAATCTAAGAAATGCATGTTGAAAGGGACTGGATATAGAGCTGTCCTGAGAGACACATCCAGAGCATGTCCAATACAGAGGTCAATGCTAGCAGCAAACCACTGAACTGAGATTAGGACCCTCTTGGTGGGGGGATAGAGAAAGTATTGAAAGAGGAGAAGGAGCTTGTAACCCTAAAAAAACAACAATGCCAACCAACCAGAGCTTCCAGGGACTAAAACACTACCAAAAGACTATACATGGATTTACCCAGGGCTCCAACTGCATATGTAGCAGAGAATAGTCTTGTTGGGGCACCAGTGGAAGGGGAAGCCCTTGGTCCCCTTCGACCCCCAGTGCAGGGGAATATGGGGGGAAGAGTAAGGGGGATGGATAGGGGGAATACCTGCATGGGGGAGTGGTGAGGGTAGGGGAGCGAATGGGGGCTTATGGACAAGAAACTGGGAAGGGGAATAACATTTGAAGTATAAGCAAAGAAATATATCTAATAAATAATTTTAAAAAATGGGATACAGAGTGAAACAGAGGATTCTCAATAGATGCCTCTCTAATGGCTGACAAGCACTTAAAGACATTTTCAACATCCTTTAGTCATCAGAGAAATGAAAAATCAAACAATCCCGAGATTCTACCTTACAGAAATCAGAATGGCTACGATCAAAAACTCAAGCCACAGCATATGCTGGTTAGGATATGGAGAGAAGGGTGAACTCCTCCATTGTTAGTGGGATTGCACACTTGTACAACCACTCTGGAAATCAATCTGGTGGTTTCTCAGAAAACTGGAACTATTTCCACCTGAAGACCCAACTATACTGCTTCTGAGCACACACCCCAAAGATGTTCTGCCATACCATAACGGCACATGCTCCACTCCGTTCATAGCAGCCTTATTTGTAATAGCCAGAAACTAGATAGAACTCAGATATTCCTTAAGTGAGAAATGGATACAGAAAATGTGGTTCATTTACACAATGAAATGGTATTTATCTATTAAAAACGAGGACATCCTGAACTTTGCAGGCAAACAGATGGAGCTAGGAAATATCACCCTGAGTGAGATAACATAGTCCATAAAGGACATGCATAGTATGTACTTACTGACAAGTAGATTTTAGCCATAATGTATAGAATACGCGCGCTACACTCCACAGACACAAAGAAGTTAAATTGAATCTAAGCCCAAGTGAGGATGCTTGAATTCCACTTAGAAGGGGGAACAAAATAATCGTGGGAGGCAGAGGGAGGGAGAGGGATGGGGAGGGGAAGAGGGAGCATGATTAGGTATGGGGATAGAGAGAGGCCCACATGGCCAGGAGAATGAATGGAAATCTGCAGCTGCAGGGGTGGAGGCATGGGGGGAATTCCTAGGATGTCCCAGAGACCTAGGATGAGGGAAGCTTGCAGGAGTCAATGTGGGTGCCTTTAGCTAAGATGCCTAACATGGGATCATGGAACCTGAAGAGGCCACCTCCTGTACCTAGGTAGGACCCCCAGTGGAGGGATAAGGACACTCACCCACCCACAAAACTTTTGATCCCCAATTTGCCCTCTCTTAAAGATGTATAGGAACAAAGATGGCTCAATTGAACAAAAACTGAAGAAATGGCCAACCAAACACTGGCCCAACTTGAAACCCATCCCATGGGCAAGCATCGGTCCCTGACATTATTAATGATACTCTGTTGTGCTTATCTACTGGAGACTCACTTAATTGTCTTTTGGAAGGCTCTACCCTGCAGTCGACTGAAACAGATATAGATACCTACAGCCAAACATTGGATGGACGTTGGAGATCCTTATGAAAGAGTTGAGGGAAAGAATTGAAGGGCCTGAAGGGGATAGGAACCCCACAGGAAGACCAACTGTGTCAATTAATCTGGACCTTTCTGAATTCTCAGAGATTGAGCCACTGACCAAGGAGCTTACATAGGCTGGACTGAGGTCTTAGGCACATATGAAGCAGAGGTCTGCCTTGTTTGGCCTCAGTGAGAGGATGCACCTAATACTGCACCAGCCTTGGGGGATACCCAGGAAGAGCATGTTCTCAGAGGTGAAGGAGAGAGGGAGGACTGTGTGAGAAGGGAGTGGGAAAGGAGCAGCAGCAATTGATGTGTAAATTAGTTAATTAATAAGAATATTCTAAACAAAAGAGGAAACATACACAAAACAAATCAAACAAACAAAATAAACATCCAAACAAAAATATTAAGACAGAACTAACTCAAAATGGTTTTGGGAACTCTCTGAAACTGATCAGATTTACTAACTCTCTACTCTTCCCAAGAGTATATAAGTGAAATGGCTGAGAGTTGCTCCTAGACCTGACAAGGTGCAAAGGAGACTTTGAGATAAGTCAGCCTGCTGTAAAAAGGAAAGACACCAGCCAAAAAACCTGAAAATAGAAAACCAGCCAGTTGAGCTGCCCAGGAGAAACAAAGACCAGCTGGGCCATCTGGAAGGGGGCAGCTCAGGCTGTGCAGTGTGCTTCCCGGTCCTAACTTCTGTAAGCTTTCACACAGGCTGTGGTGGGCTTTCGCATCATTTTGTCTCTAGAGTAGCCCCTTATCCATAGTCCTGTAAGTAACTCCAATAGAACTCATTGGCTCACCAAAAAATAATTACTTCATACAATTTAACATACCAAGTCTTTATCCCTATTACTCTGAATCTTTCCCATAACCCTCCTTGCTATAACTTACTTGTTTTAGATAACATATTCAATAAAAACTAAAAACAGCCATACAATATTATATAAAGGAATGGTCCAGTCTGGGAATATAGCTCAATGTTATTTTCTAGAATGTATATGACTCTAAGTTCAGTTCCAACACTGACAACAATAACACCAACAATAAACTATCTCCTAAAGACACATTAAAATGTCTGAGCAACAACAACAAAATATTTCTCTGTGTTCAAACTCAACTTGGCAACGGTAATCATTCCAGAATAACAGGGGCCATGGCTCAACTTGTAAAACGCTTGTTATACAAACATGAAGACTTGGGTTGACTCTCTAACACTCAAAGGTAGAGACAGGAAATCTCTGGTGTCCAGTCAGCCAATCCAGATGAGCAAGTGCCAAGTTCAGTGATAGACTGTATCTCAAAAAATAAACTAAGGTGTAAAGTGATAAAAAAGACATTTACATTGACTTCTGTTCTCTACTTTAACATTCACACGTACAAGTGGACACAAACCTACATATGTGTACACACACATATATATGCATACAAAAAATCTAGCAAATTTATCTATGGAATAACAAGTATGATGCATTGATAAATCCCTAGTCTTCCAGAAATTATGATATAGGTTTTATATACCTTCCAAAATACCCATTTGAAGCATTTAGTATCATTATTTACTTATCAGTTTGTCACTGAGAACTTTTAGTGATATTATATATCTTATACTAACCAAAGTTTTCAAAGTTTTCCAAAGGCACTACCTAGTTGGTTGGGGTTCTATGTGTTCAAGCATCTAAGCCCATGAGTGACACTTTACATTCAAACAGCAACATGTACCTAATAAGGGATTCACTTGTCTTTTGTTGTATTGTATAGTGTATTATATAGTCTATATGTTTCCTGTTATCCCTAAGACATTATGCTTTCAAGCATTTTAAGGGTTTCAATTGATCTAGCCAATGAGGATATATTAGCTCAAGTTCATCAGTTTACTGACATATGGTGCTTCTCTGAGATTTCCTGTTACATACTTGACTCACTGTGTTTGTTTTTGCCATGTAAATATTAATCTTCAGGACACATCAAGATCTACTTTGTCAGGCCATGGTCTGTGGACCAGGTATGTTGCTCTGATGGTTTATTGCTGGTCCACAATTAGACAGAGAAACTGATAGTAAATGGACCAAGTAATTTTATGACTATAAAACCTCATGTAAAAGTGTACTGACATTTTATATACCCTAATTTTATTTCCCCGGCAATTAATTTCATAATACATCCAATAAATTTGGCAGTTCTTAAAGATTAAAATAGCAGACAAACTGGCTATCACCTTAGAACATTCGAGAAGTACTGTAGTCACTATTTAAAATCTTTCTCTCAGCTTATTAACTTTACTATCGATATATTCTTCCAGTGCACATTTGAGTTTATTACACACAAATGTCTTATTATTTACAGCCTTTTGCTTATTTATTCTAACCTTCATCACACAAAAAATTGTTTTATGTGTTGTTATAACATCAGATTATTTTCAACATTTGTTTTATATTCATTTATTTTTTATTTTTGAATTTGTTTTCTTTTATACTCCAGATTTTGCTCCACCCTCTGATTATTCCAAATCCCATACCTACTCCCCGCCCCCTGTCTCTATGAGGATGTCCCCACCCCTCATCCCCCACCCCACCAGGCCTCTCAACTTCCTGGGGTCTCCATTCTCTTGAGGGTCAGGTGCATCTTCTCTGACTGAACTCAGAACCGGCAGTCCTCTTCTATATATGTGTTGAGGTCTCATCTCAGCTGGTGTATGCTGCCTGGTTGGTGGTCCAGTGTTTGAGAGATCTTGGGGGTCCAGGTTAATTGAGACTGCTGGTCCTCCTACAGGGTCGCCCTCCTCCTCAGATTCTTCCAGCTTTTCCATAATTCAACCATAGGGGTCAGTAGCTTCTGTCCATTGGTTGGGTGCGAATATCTGCATCTGACTCTTTCAGCTGCTCATTGGTTCTTTCAGAGGGCAGTTATGATGGGTCCCTTTTTTGTGAGCACTCCATAGCCTCAGTAATGGTGTCAGGCCTTGGGGACTACCCTTGAGCTGGATCCCACTTTGGCCCTGTTACTGGACCTCATTTTCCTCAGACCCCTCTCTGTGTCCATCCCTGCAGTTCTTTCAGACAGGAACAATTAATGGGTCAGAGTTTTGACTGTGGGATGGCAACCCTATCCCTCATTTGATGCTCTGGCCTTCTACTGGAAGTGGGCTTTACAAGTTCTCTCTCACCATTGTAGGACATTTCATTTAACGTCCCTTCCGTTGAGTCCCGAGTCAACATTTTTAAAAATCATATACAATTTATTTTTTATAAGGTGAGAGCTTGGATGTGGAGAAAGAGGAACACTCCTCCATTGTTGGTGGGATTGCAGACTGGTAAAACCATTCTGGAAATCAGTCTGGAGGTTCCTCAGAAAATTGGACATTGAACTGCCTGAGGATCCAGCTATACCTCTCTTGGGCATATACCCAAAAGATGCCTCAACATATAAAAGAGACACGTGCTCCACTATGCTCATCGCAGCCTTATTTATAATAGCCAGAAACTGGAAAGAACCCAGATGCCCTTCAACAGAGGAATGGATACAGAAAATGTGGTACATCTACACAATGGAATATTACTCAGCTATCAAAAACAACGAGTTTATGAAATTCGTAGGGAAATGGTTGGAACTGGAAAATATCATCCTGAGTGAGCTAACCCAATCACAGAATGACATACATGGTATGCACTCATTGATAAGTGGCTATTAGCCCAAATGCTTGAATTACCCTAGATCCCTAGAACAAACGAAACTCAAGACGGATGATCAAAATGTGAATGCTTCACTCCTTCTTTAAATGAGGAAAAAGAATACCCTTGGCAGGGAATAGAGAGGCAAAGATTAAAACAGAGACTGAAGGAACACCCATTCAGAGCCTGTCCCACATGTGGCCCATACATATACAGCCACCCAATTAGACAAGATGGATGAAGCAAAGAAGTGCAGACCGACAGGAGCCGGATGTAGATCGCTCCTGAGAGACACAGCCAGAATACAGCAAATACAGAGGCGAATGCCAGCAGCAAACCACTGAACTGAGAATAGGTCCCCCGTTGAAGGAATCAGAGAAAGAACTGGAAGAGCTTGAAGGGGCTCGAGACCCCAAAAGTACAACAATGTCAAACAACCAGAGCTTCCAGGGACTAAGCCACTACCTAAAGACTATGCATGGACTGACCCTGGACTCTGACCTCATAGGTAGCAATGAATATCCTAGTAAGAGCACCAGTGGAAGGGGAAGCCCTGGGTCCTGCTAAGACTGAACCCCCAGTGAACTAGACTATGGGGGGAGGGCGGCAATGGGGGGAGGGTTGGGAGGGGAACACCCATAAGGAAGGGGAGGGGGGAGGGGGATGTTTGCCCGGAAACCGGGAAAGGGAATAACACTTGAAATGTATATAAGAAATACTCAAGTTAATAAAAAAAAATAAGGTGAGAGCTTACTGAACTATTTTGCCAAGTATATTAGTTATTATTCTTTGACTGTGGTAAAATCACATGGACAAAACAGAAACTTAAGAAACAGTTTGTTTTATGTCTTATGATTTTAAAGAGGTAGAGTCCATCATAGCAGAGAAGGCATGGCCTGGTGACTAGAGAAGGAATCAGGGAGATTACATTTCACCCCTCAGAGAGGAAGGAGAGAGTGGAAGAGAAGAGAAAGCAGTGAGGCCCTAACACCCAAAGTTCACCTCTGTGAAGCTCTCTCTCCAGCAAGTGTCCTCGTGATCATTCTGTAGCCAATTATAGAGAGATTATCTTGTGTCTGTATGAATGTGACACCTACCAATAATAAATTTGATGGCTTATAGCTTAGGCAGGAAGTAGAATGTACAACCACCAGTAGGCAGAAAGGATTCTGGGATAGTGCTAGGTGGGAGATTTGTCTAGGTAATATGGGACAAAATAGAGGACTGGTACCTGACCACAGTTAACAAACCATGTGGCAGAATGTAGATTAAGATAAACGAGTTTTTTTTTTTTTTAAAGTTATGATCTAGTCAAAGAAGAGCTTATCTACAGGGCCAAAATATTTGTAAATATATTTTGAGTCTGAGTCTTATTTCTGAGAGCATGGATCTGGGAAGAACCATCTGTCTTCTACAGCCAATCATGGCACCACCAACTGAGGAACAAGTGTTCAAATACATAAGCCTAGGGGAGACATTTTTTTTCAAATCACATATTTTGAAGAAGGGTTGTACAACCTTTGTAAGTACTAGACAATCAACCTGCGTTCTCAGAATAATTATATATTTTGGATTAGGGTTCTGGAAATGAATCCAGGATGGGCTTAAATACATTCTATAGTTCAAACAGGTCTTCAACTTTTGAGTCCTGATTCAGACTCCCAAGAAGCTAGGATTACACTACACCAACAGTCTTAAGTTAGAGGCATTTTTTTTAGAAGTGGTTCTCCTCACTGACATGAAATGTCATTGCTTTCAAATACAAGATAATATATGCAGGTCATTTACTGAATGTTTCATATTATTGACTTTATTCCTTATTTTCACATGCATATTGCAATTCCTCAGGAAGGCTGTTTCTGTATAATTTTACTTTTAATAAAATGGTTTTAGTTTCTCTGTATGTTCAGCTTTAGATGAGGTATACCAAGAATTTGCTTACCAAAATCTATAAAAATTTTATTGATTAGTGACACCATTGCCAAAGGGTCTTATATTAATTAGGAAAAACTATATTAAGATTTGTGACATGTGGAAATGTTACAGCCATTTATCTGGAAATAATTACCTCATTCAATTGATGTTGTCATTCCCTCTTTAGATGTAAATATATTTACATACATGTTCTTTGCATGTAAGTGCATGTGGTATGTGCTCGTGTGTGTCTGTAGCTATACTTACTCATGCATTCCTCCAGAGGCCAGAGGATGGTATTAGGTGTATTGTGCTGCCACTTTTTGCCATATTCCATTAAGATAAAGTTTCACACTGAACTTAGAGCCAAGCAACCCATCCATCTTTTAGCTGCTTTCCAGTAATGCTAGGGTTATAGACAGATGCCCTAGGGTAAAGACACATTCAGCATTTTTTCAGAGTGCTTGGGGTTTGCAAACAGGTCATCATTTCTGAGTTGCAAGAGCATGAGACACCTCCTTAGCTCACATATGGAAAAATTTCACCTCAGGCTTAACTTTCTTGAATCAGTTTTGTACATTGTATTTGTTATCAGTATTAGGCATTGCATAGCTGCTACTGTGGTTCTTGCTGATTTCTCATGTATGCACATTAACATTTATGAAATTTTATTTCCTGACAATGCTACAGATTTTTATGCAGTAATAAGTCAAACGTTTACTTTCCTTATCACTTAGGTGTCTTTCTTACAAGATGCATGCCTCAGTATTTTTCTTTTATAATTAAAATTTCACTTTAAATTATGCATACATGCAACATTAGTCCAGGTGCTACTGGATGTCAGTGGCATCAGAACTTCTCAGGAGTTAGAGGTGCAGATAGTTTTGAGCACCTAATGTGAAAGCTTTGAATTCAATTTATGTCCCCCACAAGAGCAATTGGAGCAGGTGCTGGGGCAGATTTTGTGGTCTCTTCTGTAATGCTGAGTGTTTCAGAGCACCAGGGAGTCAGGCTCCCTCTGGGTGTTGTAGGAGTGGGTGTGGAGCCAGCACCCAATGTCTGCTCAGAGCACTGGTTCAAAAAGTACAAGGAAGCACACTTTATACTCCTTCTAAGAAAAATCTACCAAGATGAACTAACAGAAGTTATGAACTAAGTGGATTTAACAGATATCTATGGAACTTGTCATACTAAAACAAAAGAATATACCTTCTTATCAGCACCTCATGGTACCTTCTCCAAAATTGACCATATAATTGGTCACAAAACAGGCCTCAACAGAAACAAGAGAATTGACATAAAACTTTTGCATCCTATCAGATCACCATATACTGCAGCTGGTCTTCAATAACCACAAAAACAACAGAAAGACCACAAACACATGGAACCTTAACAATGCCCTACTCAATGATAACCTGGTCAAGGAAGAAATAAAGAAATTAAAGACTTTTTAGAATTTAATGAAAATGAAGGCACAACATACCCAAACTTATGGGACACAGTAAAAGCAGTGCTAAGAGGAAAACTCATAGCTGAGTGCCTCCAAAAAGAAACTAGGGAGGGCATACACTAGCAGATTGACAATACACCTGAAAGATATAGAACAAAAAGAAACAAATACACCCAAAAGGAGTAGAAGGCAGGAAATAATCAAACTCAGGGCTGAAATCAACCAAGTAGAAACAAAAAGGACTATACGAAAAAGATCAACAAAACCAGGAGCTGGTTATTTGAGAAAATCAACAAGATAGGTAGACCCTTAGCCAGACTAACCAGAGGCAGCAAGACATTATTCAAATGAACAAAATCAGCAATGAAATGAAAATGGAGATATAACAACAGAAACTGAGGAAATTCAAAAAAAAATATTAGATCCTACTACAAAAACCAATAACTCAACAAAACTGGAAAATGTGGATGAAATGGACAGTTTTCTAGACAGATACCAGCTATCAAAGTTAAATCAAGATCAGACAAATCATTTAAACACTTCCATAACCCCTAAAAATAAAAGCAGTCATTAAATGTTTCCCAACCAAAAGAGGCCCAGGACCAGATGGGTTTAGTGCAGAATTCTATCAGACTTTCAAAGAAGACCTAATACCAGTACTCTTCAAAATAGTCCACAAAACATAAACAGAGGGAATGCTGTCCAATTTGTTCTATGACACCACAATTATTCTGATACCTAAACCACACAAAGACCCAACAAAGAAGGAGAACTTCAGACCAAATTCCCTTTTGAATATCAATGCAAAAATACTCAATAAAATTTTCGCAAACAGAATCCAAGAACACATCAAAATGATCATCCATCATGATGAAGTAGGTTTCATCCCAGGGAAGTAGGGATGGTTCAATATATGGGAATCCATCAATGTAATCCACTCTATAAACAAACTCAAAGGGAAAAAGCATATTATCCTCTCATTAGATCCTGAGAAAGCGTTTGACAAAATTCAACACCCCTTCATGATAAAAGTCTTGGAAAGATCAGCAATTCAAGGCCCACACCTAAATATAGTAAAAGTCATATAGAGCAAAGCAGTAGCCAACATCAAACTAAGTGGGGAGAAGCTTGAAGCAATCCCATTAAAGTTAGGGACTACACAAAGCTGCCCACTCTCTCCTTACATATTCAGTATAGTACTTGAAGTCCTAGCCAGAGCAATTAGACAACAAAAGGAGGTCAAAGTGATACAAATTGGAAAGGAAGAAACAAAATATCACTATTTGTTGATGATATGATAGTATACTTAAGTGACCCCAAAAATTCCACCAGAAATTCCTAACCTGATAAATAACTTCAGCAAAGTAATTGGATATAAAATTAACTCAAACAAATCAGTAGCCTCCCACTACTTAGATAATAAACAGGCTGAGAAAGAAATTATGGAAATAATACCCTTCACAATAGTCACAATAATATAAAACACTTTAGTGTGACTTTAACCAAGCAAGTGAAAGATCCCTGTGACAAGAACTTCAAGTCTTTGAAGATAGAAGTCAATGAAGATCTCAGATGATTGAAAAATCTCCCAACTCATGGAATGGCAGAATTAATATAATAAAAATGGTCATTTTACCAAGAGCAATCTCCAGATTCAATGCAATCTCCATCAAAATTCCAACTCAATTCTTCATAGAATCATAAAGAACAATTTTAAAATTCATTTTGTATAAGAAAAAAACCAGGGCAGTGAAAACTATTCTCAACAGAAAAAGAACTTCTGGGGGAATCACCATCCCTGACCTCAAGCTGTATTACAGAGCAATAGTGACAAAACCTTCATGTTATTGGCACAGAGACAGGGAGGTAGAGCAGTGGAATAGAATTGAAGACACAGAAATGAACTCACATCCCTATGGTCACTTGATCTTTGACAAAGGAGCTCAAATCATCTAATGGAAAAAAGACAGCATTTTCAAAAAATAGTACTGGTTCAACAGTAGGTCAGCATGTAGAAGCATGCAAATTGATTCACTCTTTCAGCCTTGTACAAAACTGAAGTCCACGTGGATCAAGGACCTCCACATAAGACCAGATACACTGAAATTAATAGAAGAGAAAGTGGGGAAGAGCCTCGAACATATAGGTATAGGGGAAATTTTCCTGAACAGAACACCAATGGTTTATGCTCTAAGATCAAGAATCAACAAATGGGACCTCATAAAATTGCAAAGCTTCTGTAAGGCAAAGGATACTGTCAATAGGACAAAAAGGCAACCACCATATTGGTAAAAGATCTTTACCAATCCTACATCTGATAGAGGGCTAATACCCAATATGTACAAAGAACAGAAGAAGTTAGA
This sequence comes from Rattus norvegicus, assembly GCF_021556685.1. Classification (NCBI taxonomy): domain Eukaryota; kingdom Metazoa; phylum Chordata; class Mammalia; order Rodentia; family Muridae; genus Rattus; species Rattus norvegicus. The sequence goes on along the minus strand of NC_141544.1, from coordinate 30,098,313 downwards.
CTCCAGAGAATCAAATAACCTATTAAAACATGGGTACAGAGTTAAACAAAGCATTCTCAACTGAAGAATATCTAATGGCTGTGAATCACCTAAAGAAATGTTCAACATACTTAGTCATGAGGGAAATACAAATCAAAACAATGCTGAGATTCATAACAATGTTAGGTGTAACACCAGTTAGAATGGCTAAGATTAAAACCTCAGTTCACAACAGATGCTGGCGAGGATGTGGAGAAAGAGGAACACTCCTCCATTATTAGTGGGATTACAAGTTGTTACGACCACTGGTGTTTCCTCAGAAAATTGGACATAGTACTACCTGAGCACTCAACTATATATGTTGGGCATATACCCAAAAAATGCTCCAAGATATAACAAGGATGCATGCACCACTATGTTCATAGCAGTCTATTTTTTTTTATTATGACCAGAGGTTGGAAAGAACCCAGATGTTCTTCAACAGAGTAATGGATACAGAAATTGTGGTATATTTATACAGTGGGGTACTACTCAGCTATTAAAAACAATGACTTCATGAAATTCTTAGGCAAATGGATGGATCTAGAAAATATCATCCTGAATGAGGTAGTACCCGAACAAAAAATACACATGGTATGCACTCACTGATAAGTGGATATTAGCCCAAAAGCTTGGATTACCCAAGATACAATCCACAGACCACATGATGCTCAAGAAGAATACTCCCCAGAGAAAAAACAAAAGACTCACTTGGCCAAATGCACAAAGGGACTCATTTAGGGGGTAAGAAACTCATCCAAGTAGTCAAAGTATAGTTAATGGACCTTAGGTTTTTAGCCAGAAAGAGAGTAGAGAAGTATAAACTATGTCAGCAAGTAAATGTTTATTCAGGCAAGAGCAAACAGGGCAAGAGACGTAGGGGAGAATGACCTGGTGTATATTATGAGGTTGATTTTACAGAAGTTAAGTCAGGAAAATATGGTTACAAATACCTCCTAGCGTTTGTAGATACTTTCTCTGGATAGGTTGAGGCTTTCCCTACCAAGCAGGAAACAGCTACTGTGGTAGCCAAGAAGATATTAAAAGAAAATTTCCCTGAGGTTCAGAGTGCCCAAGGTAATTGGACGATGGTCCTGCTTTTGTTTCTAAGTTAAGTCAGGGATTGGCAAAGATATTGGGGACTAATTGAAAGCTCTATTGTGTGTATTGTCCCCAGAGCTCGGGGCAGGCAGAGAGAATGAACAGAAACCTAAAATAGACCTGAATTAAATTGATTTTGGAGACTGGTACTGACTGGATGGTGCTCCTTCCCCTGGTCCTGTTCTGAGATCAGAACACCTTTTATCATTTTAACTTGACCCCTTTTGAGATACTGTTTGGCACATTAATTCCCTTGGCTTCCACTGGGCCCTCCCTAGAGGTATCCCAACTCACTGATAAGAACTTCTTCTTGAGGCTCCAAGCCTTTCAGTCAATACAACATGAGATTTGGCTCAAACTGTCTGCCTTATATACTCCAGGAATGCCAGCAACCCCTCACCCTTTCCAGACTGGTGACTGGGTCTAGGCCCAGAGGCATCAAGTAGAGTCTCTGGAACCCTGATGGAAGGGACCCTTCCCAGTACTGTTAACCACTTGTACAGTCCTTAAGGTGGATGGTATTGCAACCCTGGTGCATGGGTCCCATGTGAAACCTGCAGATGCCCCATTCCCCAGGGTTTCCTGCTGCCCCCCATGTGCTGTGGTGGCCAACCTGGACTGTGGTTTCCACTGGAACTGGATATGAGGTCATCTCCCTGATGGCCTCCCAAACCTCTCAACACATGGTGGACCAACCTCACTTTTGACCTGTGCCAACTGGCAGCAGGACTCCACTCATGGGACATCCCCACCCATGATGAGAGTGCTGGCAGAAGCAAACTGCCCATATGGGAGAAAGAGGATTCTGGGTTGGGGGGGCGATAAGATGGGCATTCCCTGCACAAAGTTGTCACCTTGGGGAGCCCCCCACTTACATTTACCCTCAATGGAAGAAACCGGGCAGAAGTTCACCAATGTTGGGTCCAGACCAGTTTTACTGTGCTGTCTAGGGATGCAAGAGGAACACTTACTGGAACCCCTCCTCCTCTTGGGACTTGATCATGGTAAAACAAAATACACTACTGAGGGCCCCTACTAGGGAGACCTAGGGTATTGGGATACCCTCTGCACAAATGCCACCTACAACCCAACTGAGATTCACTCAGAAAGGCAAAGAACCAACAAGACGGCTAAAGTGACCTTGAGGACTCAGTTGTACAAATTGTGGTATGATGGAAGAGAGAGAACAGTCAGGGCTGGTTCGAAGCTTGGTTCAACCACCCTCATATCCACCCATTAAAACCCCTAATTGTTCTGCTATCATTGACCTTTAGGCCCTGAATATTTAACAAGCTTATAGCCCTCATAAAAGAGAGAATAGGTGCAGTACAGCTGATGGTCCTACACCAACAATATGAGACACTGAAGACAGGACCTAAAAATATGAGTTAGTCACCAGAGAACCCCGAGGGTAGCTCCAGGATTAGAGCTTATACAAGAAAAAGGGGGTGGGATGAAGGACCCTAGTTCCTACTGAAGCATGAGAGCTATTAAGAGGTTTGGTCTGGTAGAAAGTAGGTAGCTTATGAGGCTCCTATGAAGGATCCTAGGGGCTTTTGCCAGCCTTACACCCAGCATATCAGGTCAAGATTAGGCCAAGTACCGGCTTCCCACCTTGGGTCAAGGCTAGGCCAAGTTCCATTCTCCACCCACAGTTCTCAGGAGGAACAGGGACATTCTTGAAAATGTATGCAGAATGTTCTGATAGTCACCTGACCCTCTGGTCCCAGATAGAGTTCAAAAACAAGTCATGCTTGCTAGCCAATAAATTCAAAGGTCAGTATGTTTAGCCAGTAAGTTTAAACTGCAACCTTTCTGATGTAACCTGTACCTCTAAAAAGTATAAAAAATAGTAAAATCAAATTACAGATGCTTCAGTCCTTAGAAGATGGAGCAAAGATATTCACAAGAGGAAATACAAAGTTTGAAGCAGAGACTGAAGGAAAGGCCATCCAGAGACTGCCCTACTTGGGGATATAGTCACCAAACCAACATTATTGATGCCAAGAAGTGCAAACTGACAGGAGCCTGGTATAGCTGTCTCCAGAGAGGCTCTGTCAGAGCATGGCATGAGTAATTCAGGGGTGGATGCTTGAAGCCAACCATCAAACCGAGAATGGGGTACCCATTGGAGGAGTTAGAGAAAGGATTGAAGGAGCTGAAGAGGTTTTCAACCCAATAAAAACAATAATACCAACCAACCAGATCTCCCAGGGACTAAACCGCCATCCAAAGAGTACACATGGACAGACCCATGACTCCAGTTGCATATGTAGCAGAGGATGGACTTGTTGGGCATCAGTGGGAGAAGAAGTCCTTGATCCTGCCAAGGCTTGATGCCCCAGTGTAGGGGAATGTCAGGGTGGGGAGGCAGGAAGGGGTGGGTGGGTAGGGGGTTGAACATCCTCATAGAAAGAGGGGGATTGGGATAGGGGGTTTATGGACTGGAAACCAGGAAAGGGGATAACATTTGAAATGTAAATAAAAAATATCCAATTTTACATTGAAAATGTAAACAAATTACCCCACTTTGTGTTTTTATTTATCTTCCCCTTTAATTTTTTTAAGTTTTGTCATACTATGCCATTATTACACAGGTTTGACAAACAAAATTAAGATCAATAAACTAATTCTATGAGAGGCATTACCAGTGTAGTAAACAGTTGTCAGAAATATGGTGATTGATTTCACAAGAAAGAATCTAAGAAAAGGACAATAAAGTGAGTAGATACAACGGATAAGCGAGTGTGGAGAAATGGTAAGTTTGGTAAAGTGTCTGCCGCACAAGCGTCGGGAACTGAGTTCAGTGCTGGAATCCATGTAAAAAGCTTGTACTCTCAACACTGTGGAATTGGAGACTGAAGGCTCCTTGGAGATTGCTCATAGCCAGTACAGTAAGCTCCAGTTTTAGTGAATGTGTCTGTCTTCAAAACAGACTGGGAGCATGCAAGAAAATGATACCCAGTCTTGGCCTCTAGCCTCCATATGCAGACATGTGAATATATGAATATATACCCCCTACACATGTACCCAGCCATGCATACCTACTTATATTAGCCTCCCGCGTCCATGCCTGCACTTTTGCACACATGCTCTCTCTCTCTTTCTCTCTCTCTCTCTCTCTCTCTCTCTCTCTCTCTCTCTCTCTCTCTCACACACACACACACACACACACACGAGTTGTATGACAATGACATGAATGTCTCTTTTCATGGAATTTTCGATGTAAGCTAAGTTTTCAGCTACCTTTAAATTAGAATAATTCCTATTAGTCTGTGCAGATGAAGTTTGAAACTCAAATTTAAATAAATCTCTAAGTTTAGTTTATTGAATCGAAATCGAAAAGCCTGGACTTCAAAAGTTCACAGTGCCTTTTCAGTGCCTTATTAATATGATTTGGAATGCGAGGTTACCCTGGTTTGTTCCATGATGTACTGATGCTGACATTCTTTACAGTATACCCATTGTTTAGTTAGCTCTAGAAGAACAAAAAGAAGAAGGTAAGTATGCTAACAGGGTTTCATGGTTACTAAGAAAGCAGTCTTCATATTTTTAATGGATCATGAACAACCGAAAGAGAAATGTTGATAGAGATGCAGCATGAACTTCTAGAAACCAGTATGCTAGAGGAGTGGAGAAAGAAAGAAAACATGTTTTGAATGTAATGTCTTTCAAATAATTTTGCCACGAATTTTACCAGCAACAGCAATAGTCCTAATGCTTGTTTTCTATGAGAATAGAAATAGTGTTGAGCATAAACTACAGAGTTCTCACTAAAACTTCACAATGTCAGAGTTTGTAGATTTACAAAATAACGTATAATTTTGTAGCACTAAGTAAACAGAAGGATGAAGACTAGATCTTAAGATTAGAACAGAGAAATTCTACTCAAGGTAACAAGAAGAAGAGAAAGGAATGTAGGAGACTAAGATAACACAAATTCCTCCAAGATCAAAGAAAACAAAGTGTTCCAGAAATATTGTGCACACATGCAAATGCCAAGGTCACACAAATGCCATCTGCCACTTTGCTTTTCTCTATTTCTTTTCAACTAAGGAACCCACACAGTTTACCTCGATTTTTTTTCAACTGATGATCCCACAAACAACTTGCATAGCCAAAGCACCAGAAATACATCTGTTTACCCAGAGTTCTATAACTCTTTCCTTATGCACATGATGTCAACCTTCAAATGAGAAGGAACCCAGCCAATGCAAGCTGGTCTGAGAAGTAATTTTGGAGTCTAGGTCAAGGTCGGGAAGACACCAGACTAGAAGATTCAAGTAAATCAACTGAAAATAACTTCACAGCGATGTAAATTATAGCCAAGTCCCAGAGGGGCCAACTTGTCAACTTTGGAGTGTACCATGAAGAGAAAATGACAAGCCAGAGAAAAGGAAGTTTTCTCGAAGGCCAAGCTCTCACAAGGCACATTCAAGAAATGAGAAGGAGTGGTTGTAAAGAAACTTCTAGATCTGCAGCTGTGTTCCCAAGGTACTTGTGTATAGCTCTGACTGGAATTGTTTCTTCTTCTGTGTTCCTCTGACAGAATTTTCTTTACAGTTCTTCTGACCATTGCCTCAGGTTTGTAATAAGAAAAATTTATATATCAGATATAGATTTTTATTAATCTTAACCTCCTTAAGGAGTAATTTGTAGGTTTCAGGAACCTTCCCTCTCAGAAAGCCCGGATGACCCTTTAATCAACAGAATGTGTTTGATATACTGGAGCAAAAGTCAGGTTTGATAGTCAGTGAATTGGACCTGTTAGCTTGTGGTTTCAATTTAGCTGTGTTTGGCTTAGAAATATGTGTTTGATTAGGCTAAGTCCTTTATAATTATGCATTTTTGTACTTTCTTCTTAGTTCTTACTAGTCTTTTTTATCTTCTCCCAAATTTTAACTTTTCTTGTCAAAGAAAAGTTTTTTCTTTATTTCTGGGGATTGTGGAGCAACTGTATAAAGGCCGTGGAAAGAGGGGAAAGAGAATCAAAAAAAGGGAAATTATGTAGCTATCTAGTTTTTTTCTATGAGGCCTTTCTCTTTGGCCCATAGTGCTTTTGTATATTTATTTATAATATTTATTTATAAACCATAGCTGTCTTATATGAATATTTTAAGACTCTGTTGACATGGCATTACCACACAGAATCTATAACAACAGCTCAAATCTGAAGAAATGTTCCGTTCTTCAAAGATACTTATCTCTCAACAAGGAATGCAACAAGGCATAGTGAGGTAAACCCTATTTCGAATTAATCTTTTTGTATTTTTTCAGTGTCTCGATGAAACGCTGAGCATGGACAAGGATTCAACCTGAAAACTCCACCCTTCAGCCTTCTCCTGACAAAGTTTTCCTCCTAACCGGTTAATCAGTGATAGAAAAAAAATCAAATAACTGACTTTTTTCAAATCAATTTCTCAATGATAACAATATAAATGAAAAAGACAACATTATATTCAAGATTATAAATTCATTAGTTAGCTATGTGTCACAGGAAAACAGGTTTAAGAAACCTAAGGTCACACTGGACATAATATCGTGGATGCTCATTAAACAGTAATCTGCAGACTGGCGTGAGAAAGAGGAATAGAATACACATTAAAGCTTTGAAAACCTACAACTAGTAAAAAGTTCATTTGTTCAGTTATTTTTCTTTTCTTTTTTAAATTTTATTTTCTTGGATTTTTATGTATTTACATTTCAAATGTTATCCCCTTTTCCCCCTCTCCCATACCCCCTCCATCTCCTCCTATAAAGATGCTCCCACTCCCACCCACCCACTCCCACCTCAACACCCTGGCATTCCCCTACATGGAGGGAACAAGCCTTCACAGGACCAAGGGCTTTTCCTCCTATTGATGCTGGACAACACCAACCTCTGCTACATATGTGGTTGGCGTCATGGGTCCATGTGTACTCATTGGTTGGTAGGTTAGTCTCTGAGAGTTCTGATGGGGTTTGGCTGGTTGATATCGTTGTTCTTCCTCCACTTTGTTGAAGCTGTTTATCAGCTGTAAGAGTTTCTCTGGTGGAATTTTCGGAGTCACTTAATTATCCTATCATATCATCGTCAAACAGTGATACTTTGCTTTCTTCCTTTCCAACTTGTATCCCTTCAACTTCTTTTTATTGTCTAATTGTTCTGACTAGGCTTTCAAGTATTATATTGAATAGGTAAAGAGAGAGTGGGCAGCCTTGTCTAGTCCCTGATTTTAGTGGGATTGCTTCTAGTTTCTCTTCATTTAGTTTGATGTTGGCTACCTAGCAGTGTTGATGAATTGTTTCAAGGTCAATTTGCATAAATAACTCATACATGAGACTCAAGAGCAACACTGCTAGGTTTTCCTTATATGTCTTTATTATTAAAGGGATGGGGATCAGGGTGCTGGGCTGCACAGGACTGACTGTGCCTCTGTGTCTCAGGCTTGTGTCATTTGAGCACTTGATTCCAACTCCTTTCTGGGGATGTGTTTATGAAGATGTCGAAGGTCTTTCTTCCACAGCTAAAGTTGACCAAGAGTTTAGTTCAGAGACCCCTGATAATAAAGGACAATTACTCATTTATGTAAGTGATTCCCGTTTCCACAGGGTTCTTGCCATGAAGTTTATGATGTTTAATGTAAGGAACTTAGTATCAACATGGCATCAAATCCATAGGCATGAGTGTGAGTGATTTTCTAGAATAGTTTAAAGTGGGAAGATCCACCTTATAAAGAAGTACCATTTCATGAGCTGGGAATAAAAGGGATAAGCACAGCTAATCTCAGATATTGATTTATCTCTGCTGCCTGTGGATGGAATCGGATCAGTTACCTAAAATCCCCGCTGGGGTGCCTTCTTCTCCAGGATGAACTGTGTCTTTAGTTCATAACACGTCCATATATATATATATACATATATATATGAACATATATACATGTATCCATATATACATACATATGTACATATGTATACACACATACTTATGTATATATACACATATATAAACATATACACACATATATACATATTTATGTATATATTTACATATATGTATTTACATGTATGTGGAAAGAGCTTACATATGGCTCTTTAAACATACATAAGGCTTTCATACATACGTATATATTTATATTACATATGGGTAAATATGCATATATGTCTTTATTTGCACATATATATACAAACACAAACATAAATGTAATTAAACATTGATATGTATACACAAACACACACATGTATTTATGTAATCACAGACAGACACACACACACACACACACACACACACACACACACACACACACACACATATACAATTGAACATGTTGGTTTGGACCTTCAAAGGAGGTTTGCAGATATCATTACTGTGATGATCCAAGAATGAGTCTCAAAAAGTGATCCTGAGCAGGACCTAGAAGAGTCCTACTATAAAATACACACTCTCAGGAGGTCTAAAAGACACAAATATGACTACAGTCTAATTAAGTAAATATATTTTTAAAAGAGAGGGTATGGTTTTCAATTATTTGATCCTAATGGTTGTAACTCTAGTAGTTTTGACCCCATAAAATCTTCAGTTAGTTCATCTAGTTGGTATTCAGTACCTATTAATTTCTCTTTCAGGCTCCAAAATATCTCATACAATGTAACACAACTACTATTTCTTAAAATTCAATAGGGACTCATACAGATTTTTGGGTTTCTTTCTTTATTGTATTATAGCTCTCCATAATTTTCTATGATACATTTTTCCATTTCAGCAGTCCAAAGTCCTGCTCATTCCGATAGTCTGTTTGGTGTTATTATTGCTGTAGATTTATTCCTACTTTTCTGTGACTCAGTTTAAGGGATGGGCCCAGAAGGAAACAGCCCAACATAATATGGAGCTAACTTGTCATATTTTCCTGGTTTAAGGATAGCAGCTGTGCACTTTATGTGCATGATGTCACCATCTTGTAGCTATTAATGCTGAGAGGGTAAGTTGAATATTTTCTTCACCGTGGAAAACATAATTTGTTCTTTTCTGCAAAAAGACACATATCTCTTTACACTGAGGCTTATTAATTTTCATCATTTTATTTGGTAATTTTTTTCCTTCCCTTAAAAATATTTTATGTTTATTTTACTCTTATAAATGTTTACGCCACACCCGCGGATCCCGGCCCACAGCAGCTCTCTGCTCCCAGACCCGGTGAGAGAGAGACCCAACCGCCTGGTCAGGTGGGCACTCCTGAGGCTGCAGAGCGGAAGAGACCACCAACACTGCTCACCCCTGCCCACATCCCTGGCCCAAGAGGAAACTGTATAAGGCCTCTGGGCTCCCGTGGGGGAGGGCCCAGGAGCGGCAGGACCCCTGCCAGAGACACCGCCGGACCCTGAAGGAAACAGACCGGATAAACAGTTCTCTGCACCCAAATCCCGTGGGAGGGAGAGCTAAACTTTCAGAGAGGCAGACAAGCCTGGGAAACCAGAAGAGACTGCTCCCTGCACACACATCTCGGACGCCAGAGGAAAAAGCCAAACACCATCTGGAACCCTGGTGCACTGAAGCTCCCGGAAGGGGCGGCACAGGTCTTCCTGGTTGCTGCCGCTGCAGAGAGCCCCTGGGCAGCACCCCACGAGCGAACTTGAGCCTCGGGAACACAGGTAAGACCAACTTTTCTGCTGCAAGAAAGCTGCCTGGTGAACTCAAGACACAGGCCCACAGGAACAGCTGAAGACCTGTAGAGAGGAAAAACTAGACGCCCGAAAGCAGAACACTCTGTCCCCATAACTGACTGAAAGAGAGGAAAACAGGTCTACAGCACTCCTGACACACAGGCTTATAGGACAGTCTAGCCACTGTCAGAAATAGCAGAACAAAGTAACACTAGAGATAATCTGATGGCGAGAGGCAAGCGCAGGAACCCAAGCAACAGAAACCAAGACTACATGCCATCATCGGAGCCCAATTCTCCCACCAAAACAAACATGGAATATCCAAACACACCAGAAAAGCAAGATCTAGTTTCAAAATCATATTTGATAATGATGCTGGAGGACTTCAAGAAAGACATGAACACACTTAGGGAAGCACAGGAAAACATTAATAAACAAGTAAAAGCCTACAGAGAGGAATCGCAAAAATCCCTGAAAGAATTCGAGGAAAACACAATCAAACAGTTGAAGGAATTAAAAATGGAAATAGAAGCAATCAAGAAAGAACACATGGAAACAACCCTGGATATAGAAAACCAAAAGAAGAGACAAGGAGCTGTAGATACAAACTTCACCAACAGAATACAAGAGATGGAAGAGAGAATCTCAGGAGCAGAAGATTCCATAGAAATCATTGCCTCAACTGTCAAAGATAATGTAAAGCAGAAAAAGCTACTGGTCCAAAACATACAGGAAATCCAGGACTCAATGAGAAGATCAAACCTAAGGATAATAGGTATAGAAGAGAGTGAAGACTCCCAGCTCAAAGGACCAGTAAATATCTTCAACAAAATCATAGAAGAAAACTTCCCTAACCTAAAAAAAGAGATACCCATAGACATACAAGAAGCCTACAGAACTCCAAATAGATTGGACCAGAAAAGAAACACCTCCCGTCACATAATTGTCAAAACACCAAACGCACAAAATAAAGAAAGAATATTAAAAGCAGTAAGGGAAAAAGGTCAAGTAACATATAAAGGGAGACCTATCAGAATCACACCAGACTTCTCGCCAGAAACTATGAAGGCCAGAAGATCCTGGACTGATGTTATACAGACCCTAAGAGAACACAAATGCCAGCCCAGGTTACTGTATCCAGCAAAACTCTCAATTAACATTGATGGAGAAACCAAGATATTCCATGACAAAACCAAATTTACACAATATCTTTCTACAAATCCAGCACTACAAAGGATAATAAATGGTAAAGCCCAACATAAGGAGGCAAGCTATACCCTAGAAGAAGCAAGAAACTAATCGTCTTGGCAACAAAACAAAGAGAATGAAAGCACACAAACATAACCTCACATCCAAATATGAATATAACGGGAAGCAATAATCACTATTCCTTAATATCTCTCAATATCAATGGCCTCAACTCCCCAATAAAAAGACATAGATTAACAAACTGGATACGCAACGAGGACCCTGCATTCTGCTGCCTACAGGAAACACACCTCAGAGACAAAGACAGACACTACCTCAGAGTGAAAGGCTGGAAAACAACTTTCCAAGCAAATGGTCAGAAGAAGCAAGCTGGAGTAGCCATTCTAATATCAAATAAAATCAATTTCCAACTAAAAGTCATCAAAAAAGATAAGGAAGGACACTTCATATTCATCAAAGGAAAAATCAACCAAGATGAACTCTCAATCCTAAATATCTATGCCCCAAATACAAGGGCACCTACATACGTAAAAGAAACCTTACTAAAGCTCAAAACACACATTGCACCTCACACAATAATAGTGGGAGATTTCAACACCCCACTCTCATCAATGGACAGATCATGGAAACAGAAATTAAACAGTGATGTAGACAGACTAAGAGAAGTCATGAGCCAAATGGACTTAACGGATATTTATAGAACATTCTATCCTAAAGCAAAAGGATATACCTTCTTCTCAGCTCCTCATGGTACTTTCTCCAAAATTGACCATATAATTGGTCAAAAAACGGGCCTCAACAGGTACAGAAAGATAGAAATAATCCCATGCGTGCTATCGGACCACCACGGCCTAAAACTGGTCTTCAATAACAATAAGGGAAGAATGCCCACATATACGTGGAAATTGAACAATGCTCTACTCAATGATAACCTGGTCAGGGAAGAAATAAAGAAAGAAATTAAAAACTTTTTAGAATTTAATGAAAATGAAGATACAACATACTCAAACTTATGGGACACAATGAAAGCTGTGCTAAGAGGAAAACTCATAGCGCTGAGTGCCTGCAGAAAGAAACAGGAAAGAGCATATGTCAGCAGCTTGACAGCACACCTAAAAGCTCTAGAACAAAAAGAAGCAAATACACCCAGGAGGAGTAGAAGGCAGGAAATAATCAAACTCAGAGCTGAAATCAACCAAGTAGAAACAAAAAGGACCATAGAAAGAATCAACAGAACCAAAAGTTGGTTCTTTGAGAAAATCAACAAGATAGATAAACCCTTAGCCAGACTAACGAGAGGACACAGAGAGTGTGTCCAAATTAACAAAATCAGAAATGAAAAGGGAGACATAACTACAGATTCGGAGGAAATTCAAAAAATCATCAGATCTTACTATAAAAACCTATATTCAACAAAATTTGAAAATCTTCAGGAAATGGACAATTTCCTAGACAGATACCAGGTATCGAAGTTAAATCAGGAACAGATAAACCAGTTAAACAACCCCATAACTCCTAAGGAAATAGAAGCAGTCATTAAAGGTCTCCCAACCAAAAAGAGCCCAGGTCCAGACGGGTTTAGTGCAGAATTCTATCAGACCTTCATAGAAGACCTCATACCAATATTATCCAAACTATTCCACAAAATTGAAACAGATGGAGCCCTACCGAATTCCTTCTACGAAGCCACAATTACACTTATACCTAAACCACACAAAGACACAACAAAGAAAGAGAACTTCAGACCAATTTCCCTTATGAATATCGACGCAAAAATACTCAATAAAATTCTGGCAAACCGAATTCAAGAGCACATCAAAACAATCATCCACCATGATCAAGTAGGCTTCATCCCAGGCATGCAGGGATGGTTTAATATAAGGAAAACCATCAACGTGATCCATTATATAAACAAACTGAAAGAACAGAACCACATGATCATTTCATTAGATGCTGAGAAAGCATTTGACAAAATTCAACACTCCTTCATGATAAAAGTCCTGGAAAGAATAGGAATTCAAGGCCCATACCTAAACATAGTAAAAGCCATATACAGCAAACCAGTTGCTAACATTAAACTAAATGGAGAGAAACTTGAAGCAATCCCACTAAAATCAGGGACTAGACAAGGCTGCCCACTCTCTCCCTACTTATTCAATATAGTTCTTGAAGTTCTAGCCAGAGCAATCAGACAACAAAAGGAGATCAAAGGGATACAGATCGGAAAAGAAGAGGTCAAAATATCACTATTTGCAGATGACATGATAGTATATTTAAGTGATCCCAAAAGTTCCACCAGAGAACTACTAAAGCTGATAAACAACTTCAGCAAAGTGGCTGGGTATAAAATTAACTCAAATAAATCAGTTGCCTTCCTCTATGCAAAAGAGAAACAAGCCGAGAAAGAAATTAGGGAAACGACACCCTTCATAATAGACCCAAATAATATAAAGTACCTCGGTGTTTCTTTAACCAAGCAAGTAAAAGATCTGTACAATAAGAACTTCAAGACACTGAGGAAAGAAATTGAAGAAGACCTCAGAAGATGGAAAGATCTCCCATGCTCATGGATTGGCAGGATTAATATAGTAAAAATGGCCATTTTACCAAAAGCAATCTACAGATTCAATGCAATCCCCATCAAAATACCAATCCAATTCTTCAAAGAGTTAGACAGAACAATTTGCAAATTCATCTGGAATAACAAAAAACCCAGGATAGCTAAAGCTTTCCTCAACAATAAAAGGACTTCAGGGGGAATCACTATCCCTGAACTCAAGCAGTATTACAGAGCAATAGTGATAAAAACTGCATGGTATTGGTACAGAGACAGACAGATAGACCAATGGAATAGAATTGAAGATCCAGAAATGAACCCACACACCTATGGTCACTTGATTTTTGACAAAGGAGCCAAAACCATCCAATGGAAAAAAGATAGCATTTTCAGCAAATGGTGCTGGTTCAACTGGAGGTCAACATGTAGAAGAATGCAGATCGATCCATGCTTATCACCCTGTACAAAGCTTAAGTCCAAGTGGATCAAGGACCTCCACATCAAACCAGACACACTCAAACTAATAGAAGAAAAACTAGGGAAGCATCTGGAACACATGGGCACTGGAAAAAATTTCCCGAACAAAACACCAATGGCTTATGCTCTAAGATCAAGAATCGACAAATGGGATCTCATAAAACTGCAAAGCTTCTGTAAGGCAAAGGACACTGTGGTTAGGACAAAACGGCAACCAACAGATTGGGAAAAGATCTTTACCAATCCTACAACAGATAGAGGCCTTATATCCAAAATATACAAAGAACTCAAGAAGTTAGACCACAGGGAAACAAATAACCCTATTAAAAATGGGGTTCAGAGCTAAACAAAGAATTCACAGCTGAGGAATGCCGAATGGCTGAGAAACACCTAAAGAAATGTTCAACATCTTTAGTCATAAGGGAAATGCAAATCAAAACAACCCTGAGATTTCACCTCACACCAGTGCGATTGGCTAAGATCAAAAACTCAGGTGACAGCAGATGCTGGCGAGGATGTGGAGAAAGAGGAACACTCCTCCATTGTTGGTGGGATTGCAGACTGGTAAAACCATTCTGGAAATCAGTCTGGAGGTTCCTCAGAAAATTGGACATTGAACTGCCTGAGGATCCAGCTATACCTCTCTTGGGCATATACCCAAAAGATGCCTCAACATATAAAAGAGACACGTGTTCCACTATGTTCATCGCAGCCTTATTTATAATAGCCAGAAAATGGAAAGAACCCAGATGCCCTTCAACAGAGGAATGGATACAGAAAATGTGGTACATCTACACAATGGAATATTACTCAGCTATCAAAAACAACGAGTTTATGAAATTCGTAGGCAAATGGTTGGAACTGGAAAATATCATCCTGAGTGAGCTAACCCAATCACAGAAAGACATACATGGTATGTACTCATTGATAAGTGGCTATTAGCCCAAATGCTTGAATTACCCTAGATCCCTAGAACAAACGAAACTCAAGACGGATGATCAAAATGTGAATGCTTCACTCCTTCTTTAAATGAGGAAAAAGAATACCCTTGGCAGGGAAGGGAGAGGCAAAGATTAAAACAGAGACTGAAGGAACACCCATTCAGAGCCTGCCCCACATGTGGCCCATACATATACAGCCACCCAATTAGACAAGATGGATGAAGCAAAGAAGTGCAGACCGACAGGAGCCGGATGTAGATCGCTCCTGAGAGACACAGCCAGAATACAGCAAATATAGAGGCGAATGCCAGCAGCAAACTACTGAACTGAGAATAGGTCCCCTATTGAAGGAATCAGAGAAAGAACTGGAAGAGCTTGAAGGGGCTCGAGACCCCAAAAGTACAACAATGCCAAGCAACCAGAGCTTCCAGGGACTAAGCCACTACCTAAAGACTATACATGGACTGACCCTGGACTCTGACCCCATAGGTAGCAATGAATATCCTAGTAAGAGCACCAGTGGAAGGGGAAGCCCTGGGTCCTGCTAAGACTGAACCCTCAGTGAACTAGTCTATGGGGGGAGGGTGGCAATGGGGGGAGGGTTGGGAGGGGAACACCCATAAGGAAGGGAAGGGGGGAGGGGGATGTTTGCCCGGAAACCGGGAAAGGGAATAACACTCGAAATGTATATAAAAATACTCAAGTTAATAAAAAAAATAAAAATAAAAAAAATAAATGTTTACCTTCCTGTACATAAGCATAGGATTTCCTATAATTGAAGTCATGGGTGTCTGTAAGTCACTATTTTGGTGCTAAGAACCAACTTGGGTCTGCTGGTAAGAACAAATGCTCTTAGCTGCTTAGCCATCTCTCCAGTTTCTAGGGTCTTTCTTTTTCTTTTTTTAAAAACATCATGGAACAAATTATCACTTATAATGACAAGAAGAAAAGTGAAAGTAGGTCTATATTTCTGATTTTTGTTAGATCTGAACCACCATCCAAACTTATAATTTATTTCAGTAACCAATTTACTGTAAAATATTTCAGAGGAAACAATTATTTGTGATTGTTTTCTCACAGTTTTTTTAAAAAAGAATTTTACTCATGAATATTTTAATAACTATATGATATAAAGAAATACTACACAATTTAAGTTTCTATAGTTATATGTTAATTTTCCCCATTTCTATGACAAAATAAGGGATACTTAAGAAAGGAAATGTTTCTTTTTATTCAAGATTCAGGGGTATAGTCTGATGTTTTAGATGTGGCAGGACATGAAGCAGTTGGTTACATTGTATCCATGTTCAGGATGCAAGAAGAGCTTACCAGTTTTCTTTCTGCTTTTTATTTAGTTCACTAACCCAGTCAATGGAAGGTTGGTAGTTACCCATCTTTACAGTGGATCCTCTCATCTTATTCTGTTCCCTACTGGCAAATGTATTCATAGATATGCATAAAGGTTCAAAGACATTTTACCCCATGACAATCAATATTAATTATCACAACAGTCTCGGCAGATTATGAGTACACATGAGATCAAATGTGTGTCAAACTAAAGAAGGGAGATCATTACCATTAGAACAAATGCACTCAGCTTCCCATAAATACTCTAGATTGATACATGAGAGTTGGCAGTTGTCTTTCAAATTTCCAAGAGTAGTTAGAAGCAGAACCACATCCAAACAATACCAAGACCCCCTTTTCATGGTACAGCCAACTGTTCATTGTTGTTATGGCCAATCATCTAGGCTTGCAGGTCATCAGAATGGCATGTTCTACTACACTTGTTTCTTTTTTGGGATGGGGAGCAAGATATTTTAGCTTCTGAATCCTGGTCTACCTCCAGCTGATGTAGAGTAGACCTGTTGCTCATTGAATGTAGTTGTACCTTTCTACCCATCTCCCTTCTATGCCACACAGATCCAATATCTCATTTCTCAGGCTGCCTCATCTCTGCAGAAGAGCTGTCTAATTTGGACTTCCCACCTCCTGATAGCATGCACTGTCACAGCATGGTTCTACAGTGAAGAGAGGGAAACATCTTTCTTGTTACCCACAGATGTTCACTTCCAATTGTCTCTTAAGTCAGAAGGGTCAGACATCTGTTCAAAAAATGACAAGAAAGTCAGAAAATGTCCTGTGATCTTTATGAGATTAGGTGTCGTTCCATTAGCATGGACGTGACTGATTTCCTAAACTTACCAGCACAGGTAGTGCATATGGGAATCTGCAATGATAGTGTTCAAAAACATTGTAGAGCAATTATAAGTGTCCTGCTGGCTATATTGTGGAGACATTGACAAGTTCCTTTACAAATTATGCTAACCCAAACATGCAATGATATGTGCAAGCTCCTGGCTCTAAGAACTGCCTTACTGCTCTGAATGAAAATTTCTATTCCCTTCTGACAAGCAAGTTGAGGCAATCTGTAGAGCTTACATGAAGCTAAAAAGAAAGACCCACGACTCTCAGTGAAATAGAATTCCTTAGTGCCTCCCTGTAAAAGGCCTAGCATTGGGTGATTTTACTACAGAATTCAAATTTTTTACACTATATCACCTCTAAAAAAAGATATTTTGTCTTATTCCCTTTCTATTGTATGGCCTTGATCTCTTTTAGTTGTTTTATTGCTCTAGCACAGACTTCAAGTAGTATATTGAGCAGGTACTGAAAAAGTGATGTATAGAAAAGAATACAGAAATAGAAATAGAAAAGAAGTATAGAGAAATATGGACTTTTAAAGAAAAGTTAACCTTAGTATTCCACACATTATCCCACAAAACAAAAACAGAAGTAACATCACCCAATTGTTTTCATAAGGTCATCACTGCTCTAATACACAAACCACCTAAAGAGTCACAAAGGAAAGAGAATTAAGAATGAGGACATCATAGGTTTTTCAGGCAAATGGATGGAACTAGAAAATAGGACTAGAAAATATCATCCTGAGTGAGGTAACTCAGACCCAAAAGGACCTGAATTGTATATACTCACTAATAAGTGTATATTAGCCAAAAAAGTACAGAATACACAGGATACAATCCACAGAACTCAAGAATTTTAATAAGCTGAAGGGCCCAGTGAGGATGCTTCAATCTTACTTGGGAGGGAGAAGAAAGCAATCAAAATAGAATGGGGCAGAGGGAGGGAGGAAATGGGTGGGATGAGAGAAGGGGACTGGAAAAGGGGAACATGATCAGATATTGGGAGGAACAGGAGAGATGCTCTGAGGGTCTTGGGGGAGGGTGGGAGGTGGAGAACCCACTAGAATATACCAGGGACCTGACAGGTGAGAGACTCTCAGGATTCGAAGGGTAGGCACCTTAGATGGAATACCCAACAGTGGGGAGAGGGAACCTGTAGAGTCTACCTCCAGTAGAAAGACAGGGCATCAAGTAGAGGGATGGGCTTGCCATCCCACAGTCAAAAACTCTGACCCAGAATTGTTCCTGTCTAAAAGAACTACAGGGACAAAAATGGAGTAGAGACTGAGGGAAAGGAGGTCCAGTGACCAGCCCAAATTAGAATTCATCTCAAGGGGCGGCTATGGTGTGCTTACAAACAGAAGCCTAGCATGGCTGTCTTCCTAGAGAGGCCCAACAAGTAACTGACTGAGACTGAAGCAGATACTTCAACCACTGGTCTGAATCCATGAACCTCTGTGGTTGAAAGGCTAGAAGAAGCTGAGAAGAAGGGCCACCACATAGGAAGACCAAGAATCTCAATTAACCCAGACCCCTGAGATCTCTCAAACATTGAACATACTCTGACTGGTCTGAGGCCTTCAACACATATACAGCAGAGGACTCCCTAGTCTGGCCTCAGTGACACAAGGTAAATCTAGCCCTCCAGAGACTTGAGGCCCCAGAGAGTGAGAAGGCCTGGAGGGGAATGGGCTGTAGGGGAGAGGATGTGCTCTTGGAGTCTGGGGGTGAGGGGGAGGAGGAATGGGATAAGAAACAGTTGCAGCACAGATCAGGAGGGGGAAAACAACTAGACTGGAAAATGATAAAATAACTGTCAAAAAGAAGGAAAGAATTGTACACCATTCTCTTTTAGAAACATAGATCCAAAAATTATTAATAACATGCTTGCAAACTGAATAGAAGAGCATCCACCATGATCATGTAGATATCCTGAAGATGCAAGGAAGGTTCAACATGCATTAATTGGTAAATGTAATCCAACATATAAACAGACTGAAAGACAGAAGCCATATGATCATCTCATTAGATTCAGAAAAAGGCTTTTCGAAAAGGCTGTTCATGATAAATGTCATGGTGAGTATAGGGAAATAAGGGACAGACCTCAGCATCATAAAGGCGATTTATAGCAAGCTGATAACCAACATCAACCAAAATGGGGAGAAAGTCAAAGCATTGCCACTAACATCAGGACAAGGCAAGGTTGGAGTCTCTACACTTACTTGTTCAATATTCTACTGGAAGCTTTTGTTAAAGCAATAAGACAACTTAAAGAGATCAAGGGGATACAAAGAAAGAGAAAAAGCCAAGGTACCTTTTCAAAGAAGATGATATGGTAATATAAACTAGGGGCACTAAAACTCCTCCAGGAAACTCTTATACCTGATAACCACCTCCATCAAATAGCTGAATACAAAATTAACTCAGAAAAGAAATCAGGGAAACAATACCTTTCATATTAACCTTAAACAATATAAAATGTTTCTAATCAAGCAAGACATTGAAGAAAAAAATTTAGGACAATGTCAGAAGGTAGAAAAGGAAAGATCTCTGTTGTTCATGGATCAGTGGATTAATATAGTAAAAATAACCATGCTACCAAAAACAATCTAGTTATTCAATCTAATCCCCATCAAATGAGGTGGGAGGTGCAGGGAGAGCCTATAACTCTTCCCTGAGAAAGGGATCCACCTGAAGGGGACTGAGCTTTAGTGAACAAACTAAGGGGGCACACCTGAGGAACACCTGCAATTACCCAGAGAAAGGGACCAGCAGGAAGGGGTAGAGGCAAGAACCAACAGCCTGCCTAAGCAGATGCCAGCTATAGACATGTAATGACAGCAAAAGGTGAAAAGTCACCAGACTTGGAAAGATACCTGGGGAGTCCTTAAGGAGAGAGTTAGATATTAAGAAAGTATTCTCTGTGTTACAACTACGGGGAGAAACACAATGACAATATGCATCTGGATCCCATATGATTTTGCTTATCAGCATAAAAATAATTTTAATAACAATTACAATTTTATATACCCTCTTTAAGGGAGATCAGAATGCAAAGACAAATAAGAAAAAGACTGAAAGATGGAATGCTAGATTGGAGGTCATAGAACAGAAAATAGAGGATTTTTTAAAAGCAGAATAAAGAACCTTCAGAAGAATTGAATCTAGAACCTACAGTAACATCCAAAAGTTAAGACATCTTTCATCGTCAAATGAAGGTTCCAGTACTGTCAATGGGTTTCATCTAATTGATTTGTTGGGCAAAAGGAACCCCTCCCACCCTAAATAGTCCAGGCTATTTGCAGGGCAACCACCAAAAAATGGCTATCTTCAAACTGACAGTGAGACTCTGATGCTGAAGACAATGCCTATACAACTAATTGAGTATAGAGAAGTAGAGCTGGTACCTACTTAGAGCATTTACCACGGTGGACTAGAATCCATGGCACTGGAAGGTATACTTCAGGATACCAATTAAAGAAGGTAAACATTGACACAGGTACAAACCCTTCCATCCAAAAGAGTGACTAGCTTCTAACTTATAATGGTACAACAATAGCACAAAGCTTGTGGGAATAACATGCCAATATATGCTTTGATTTAACGTTCATTTCATGAGTCAGAACCTATACTCTATACTGCTTGTGTGGCCAAGAACCTGAGAATAGACAGGGGACCTAGGGAAAACCCAATTCTGCTAACGGAGTATATAGCAATAAGATGACTCTTAATGGTTTTTTGCTATAATCACCATCTGTGCTTACTAGGCCATCATCAAAGATAAGTCTTCCTTCAGTAGATGGGAACAAACACAGAGAACCATAGCCAGACAATCAGCAGACAGTAAGAGACCCTTGGACATTCAGCCCTGAATAGGATGTCTCCGTTAAATTTCTCTCCTCAGTACTCAGGGAAGTCTTTGGATACTGAACTAGAAAGATTGTTAGACCCAGAGGAGATGGGGGACACCAAGACAACAAGGGCTTTTGAGAGCCCATATGAACAACAATGTCAACCAACCAGAGCTTCCAGGGACTAAGTCACTACCCAAAGACTACTACACATGGATTGACCCTGGGCTCCAACCTCATAGGTAGCAATGACTAGCCTAGTAAGAGCACCAGTGGAAGGGGAAGCCCTTGGTCCTGCGAATGCTGGACCCCCAGTGATAGGGATTCTTGGAGGGAGGGAGTTAATGGGGGAAAGATGGGGAGGGGAACACCCAAAGAGAAGGGGAGGGGGAGGGGTTAGGAGGATGTTGGCCGGGAAACCGGGAAGGGGAATAACAATCAAAATGTAAATAAGAAATACCCAGTTTAATAAAGATGAGAAAAAAATGAAATAAAAAAAAAGACAACAAGGCCTTCTTGGCACTGCTGGGCTGGCTCACATATGAACTCACAGAGACTGAGAAGCAAGAACAGGGCCACCA
Organism: Rattus norvegicus; assembly: GCF_021556685.1. Taxonomy (NCBI): domain Eukaryota; kingdom Metazoa; phylum Chordata; class Mammalia; order Rodentia; family Muridae; genus Rattus; species Rattus norvegicus. Next base: position 30,076,731 of record NC_141544.1, on the reverse strand, counting down.
AACCCAGTCACTATTGCTGATTCCAAGAGGTGCTTGCTGACAGCCAGATATGGATGTCTCCTGAGAGGCTCTGCCAGAGTCCTCCTGATTCAGCTTGCAGCTAAACATTGGACTGAACAAGAGGGCTCCCATGGAGGAGTTAGAGAAAAAGACTGAAGGAGGTAAAGGGGTTTGCAACTCCATAGGAAGAACAACAATATCAACCAACCAAACCCCACCAGAGCTCCCAGGAACTAGACCACCAACCAATGAGTACACATGGAGGCACCCATGAATGACTCCAGCACATATGTGGCTGAGGATGGCATTGTCCAACATCAATGGGAAGAAAAGCCCTTGGTCCTGTCAAGGCTTGTTTCCCCAATGTAGGGGATGCTAGGGTGTTGAGGTGGAAGTGGTTTGGTGGGAGTGGGACATCCTCATAGAAGCAGGAGAGGCGGTAAGGGAGAGGGAGAAAAGGGGATAACATTTGAAATGTAAATACATAAAATGTCCAAGAAAAATAAAATTTACCCCCCCCCACCAAAAAAAGAACAGGGCCTACACAGCTCCACACAAGATGGTGTCCTAAAATCAAAAGAAGTATTAGAGCATCTCCAACTGATAGTCATACACAGGTGAAAAGGTTTTCTGTTAGAGTCTAGGTGGGGAAAAAAGTTTTGAGGATTGTCCCCAGGCCCAGCATTAGGTGGGTCACACAAATAAACTTTGGGTATTTTTGAGATTCATCGTCTTGCAATGTCAAGGCAGGGTATTTTTTGGTTTTTGGATTTTGGTTTTTGGTTTTTTTTTTTGTTGTTGTTGTTGTTTTTTTGCTTCATTTTTTTTCTCCAAAGAGCCTTGGTTACATGCAAATGAATATAAACAGGGTCTAAAATGAGATCTTAAGTGAGAATGAAGCATAGAAAAGGAAAACAAACAGAGTCATCTACTGTGTAAAATGTTGAATTTGGACGAGACAATTGCATCCCATACTAACAGAACTATGCTACAGAAAAGAAGAAGATTCCAAGTGGACAGTGGATTTCCAACCAGATTTCCACAGCATACAACACAAAGTATGAACCTAGGGGTTCTGTTCTAGAATAGCCTTTTTCTTATTTAACACGTTTGAGGAGGATTTCTTTCTTTTCTTTTTTTTCCTTCCATCTTTATTAAATTGGGTATTTCTTATTTACATTTCAAATGTTATTCCCTTTCCCGGTTTCCAGGCCATCAGCCCCCTTTCCCCTCCCTCTCCTTTTCCATATGGGTGTTCCCCTCCCCATCCTCCCCCCATTACCGCCCTCTCCCCAGCAATCATGTTCCCTGGGGTTCAGTCTTGGCAGGACCAAGGTCTTCCCCTTCCATTGGTGCTCTTACTAGGCTATTCATTGCTACCTATGAGGTTGGAGCCCAGGGTCAGTCCATGTTTAGTCTTTGGGTAGTGACTTAGTCCCTGGAAGCTCTGGTTGGTTGACATTATTGTTCATATGTGGTCTCAAGCCCTTGAGGAGGCTTTCATATGTCTTAATTACTTATTATGCACACAGGAATAACTTAATTAAGTAGCTTAAGAAGTGAGCATCAAATGTGTTAATCTGCAGAGAGTATGCACAGTCTGAGTACATATGATATATTTAGACAAAACCATTCATCACTTTCATTATAAATATTATTGAGCTAGCATTCCTTTCCTGGGTTCCAGGTACTAAATATTTGATAAACAAATTTGGCTGGTTCAGTTATAAACATCATGTCAAACAGTTCGACAGGGAGATTGAACTAATCTACAGTTGTAAGCCTAATAACTAAGTCTTCCTCTTCTTATTGATATTGGTATCTATTTTATTATTTTTGGTTATAGGGGAGTGTATATTTGACTTTCATGAGAGGAAGGACTTCAAAAATTCAAACAGTATGGAAAGGCTTTGGTGTGATTATCATGCATTCCTTTTGCAAATTGTATGCCCTCTTCTTCAATGTATTGTCTATAATCATACACTGTAATTTGTTTTTAAACTCTTTATTCTTATTCTCAGGATCACTCCAAATGCATTTGACGTTAAGGCTGTTTTCTAAATTTGGTTCATTTGTGTGTACTTATGTGGAGGACATTTGGTTGCTGATGGCAAATACTAAGGTGAGGCTTTATGTATTGATGAGAAATACCTTAAAGGCTACCTTTCTGCTATATTGAAACAGCAGTGCGTTCTTTTACAAAAGATAATCTGTAAGAGAACTTTCCTATAGCATCAAAATCAATGGTCAGTGTTTGCAAAGATTGCACAAAAACACTGGCTCTGAGAAAGGAAGACAGAAGAAAGAGTGTAGTAACTTAAATTTAGCTAATTCTATTTTAGGGCTTTTGGCTGTTTTCGGACATTAAATAAGCCAAACTGAATTCTAAGTTAGTCTGACAAAAATAGAGTATCGTAAAATCTTCTTTTTGATATTGAGGATTGTGAAAGGTGAGTATCATCTACATGTTTAAGTAAACTTAGTCTCAACATCATTAGAGAGGACTGTTATTGAAGTAAGCAGGCGTTCACGTAAATATTACTTGTGTAATATGAAGCAAAGCAGCATCACATATTGCAAAAGGCATATTCTTTTCATGCCCATCTCTCTTTTCCTAGATATTAATATGAGCCCTGCAGTTTTCCTTGTGCCTGCTTAAATTATCTAACTTATTTACATGAATCCTTAGGCTCCTCGTTTAATTTTTTTTTTTGAGACCTACTCACATGTGTTGCATGTCTGTGAATTATACCCGGAGTGTGACAGACAATGACTACTTGGAAGATGCCTAGCAGCAGTTACCCTGGCAACAATAACCAGGGGACGCTTCTCAGAACTCCTGCCTCCCCTCTTCCCCATCATTTTCCCTGTTTGGAGAGTGAGATAACATCATTATCAGAATTAGCCAAAGCTGGTTTTTATCCCAGGCATAATGAAAGAGAGAAGGCTTACAAATGACTGTCTTTTACTCACTATCAGGGGCATTTGGTACAGCTCTGCAGTCAAGTCTGAATGGAGGGGGTGCTGTGTCTAAAGGAAAGAACTGCTTGTTCTCCTACGAACAAATACTGTACAGAGGGAGACTTAATTGTCTCCACTGCTACTACAAGCATTTATGGGGGATGAATGAAATTGTCAGATCATCATGTGTAGGCTAAAAGTATGCAAATTTCATTGTCAGATGCGATGAGAAAATTTTTTGATCTAGTGAATCTGAAGTAACAGATTTAATTTTTATTTTTTTCAAGTGCAGAAAATAAATGGAAAACATGGGGTTGTAATCTCAGAGCTGAAACGGAAAAGTTTTTAAAATCACTTATGCCTCCACTGAGATGTGTGTGTTTTCTGAATCCCAAGAAAGTGATCAGCTAAAATCAGCTAATGAAGGGTAGGAATTTTTTAATTGCATTTATTAATTTACATTTTAAGTGTTATTCCATTTCCCAGTTTTCCCTCCAGAAACCTGCTATCTCACCCCCAAGCCCTGCTTCCATGAGGGTGCTCTCTTACCTACCCAACAACTCCCTCCCACCTCCCCACCATGACATTCCCCTACACTGGGGCATCCAGCCTTGACAGGACCAAGAGCCTTTCCTCCCATTGATGCCATAGGAAGCCATCCTCTGCTACACATGAGGATAGAGCCATAGGTCCATTCCTTTGTTCTCTTGGGATGGTGGTTTAGTCCCTGGGCACTCTGGGGGGTCTGGTTGGTTGATATTGTTATCCTTCTTATGGGGTTGCAAACCCCTTCAGCTACTTCAATCCTTTCTCTAACTCCTCCACTGGTGACCCTGTTCTCAGTTCAGTGGTTGGCTGAAAGCATCTGCCTCTGAATTTGCCATGCTCTGGCAGAGCATCTCAGGAGACAGCTATATCAGGCTCCTTATCAGCATGCACTTCTTGGCATCTACAATAGTGACTGGGTTTGGTGGCTGTATATGGGATGCATCCCCATGTGGGACAGTCTCTGGATAACCTTTCAGTGTCTGCTCCACACTTTGTCTCAGTATTTCCTCTTGTGAGTATTTTTGTTCCCCCCTTCTAAGAAGGTCTGAAGCATGCATACTTTGGTCTTCTTTCTTCTTGAGCTTCATGTGGTTTGTGAGTTGTATCTTGGGTATTCCAAGCTTTTGAGCTCATATCCACTTATCAATGAGTGCCTATATTTTCTATTTCCATCGATTTGCCTAAGAATTTCATGAGGTCATTGTTTTTAATAGGTAAGTAGTATTCCATTGTGTAAATGTACCACATTTTCTGTATCCATTCCTCTATTGAAGGACATTTGGGTTCTTTCCAATTTCTGGCTATAATAAATAAGGTTGCTATGAACATAGTGGAGCATGTGTCCTTGTTATGGGTTGGGGCATCTTCTGGGTATGTACCCAGGAATATAATAGCTGGGTCCTCAGGGAAACTTTCTTACTAGCGGAAGCAGAGCAAGCGTGATGGAAGTTGTGTGAGGTTCAGGGGCCTTTCTTGAAAGAGCTTCTGTCCAGGCCTTGTAACAAGAGCAGGGTTTGTGTTGCTTGTATCCTCCCCTTCCAGGCCCTAAGCAAGATGGAACCCTACAGATTGTATGTGCACTTTGAGGACAAAAGGAATCACAAACATATTTGATAATGTGTGATCCCTTACATCTTCTCTGTGCCCTCCAGATCTCCAACTCTACATTTCTATCTTGAAATTTTATGTTTGATTTGTTTGGGTGAGCATTTTCTTTCCTATGCATTTCAGGCTGATGGATATCTGAACAACTGTAACAGAGATGTGTACTGTTCACTGAAAGCTAACCAGTGGCCTCATTAGCTGGTGAAGTAGCAAACAACAGCAGGTCTTCCTCTGCCTTTTCTGTTCCTTTGTTTTCTTCTTGAACTTCCTCCACCCTATTTTGTTTCTCCTCAATATTTTCCTATACTTTTTTCTTCTTCTTCCTCTCCTCCATCCATTCTGTGTTCTTCCCTTCCCTTTCCTTCTCCTTCCTCTTGCCTCGCCTCCCTTTCTCTTCTCCCCCTTTCCCCCTCTTCTTCTCCTTAATCCTCTCCCTTTCCTCCTCTTCTTCCAAACTCTTTCTTCTCCTCCCCCACCCTCATCCCTCCTTTCCACTCCCTTCTCTATCCTTTCTTCCCCTTCTCTCCCATCCATTTCCTACCACCCTGTGCCTTGTGAAGAGTTCCTATAAAATAATTAATATACCTACTGGTGAGGTGATGTCATTTGATATGATTTATCAGATAAATATCAATTTTCCATGGCAAAGAAGATTTAGTGAAATAAATAGACAAAGAATAAGCAAACAACGAATATATTAAGGGGCTGAAGCGATGGGTCAGCCATTATATATTAAGTAAAATTTAATGGCGTTTTCATTTAGAGTCTCTTGCAAATGATCTGTTAGGATAGTTTTATTTGGTAGAGGCCAGTCATAAAGTCACAGTCATATTTGAGAAATTTGTGTAAAATAAGTTAGAGTTTGGAAATGATATGATTGAAGACTCTTTTTTACTATGTAAATCCAATTATTTTTTTGGAATACTGAAATAATTTTGAAATATTATTAGAGTTTGTTTTTACTGATGTCATTAATCACAGTTCATCTTTAATACATAAATATCTGATTCTTCCATTACATTCAGGTCATTATTTTCATCTATATCTCAAGAGCATAATATATTGAAGCCATTACATTTTGATGTATAATTTTATAGTTGAATCTGACATAATCAATGAATATTTCAAGAACTATCCTGTTCAAACTTACAGATTATAAAAGTGGTAATGAGGATCTTAGATTCAACTGGGAATTTTATTTGTATCAAAAGGTGTGTCTTAAAATATTAAATGTGAATATATTAATAAGTTATTAAAATTAAATATTTAAAAAGAATATTTGCATAATTCTACATTTTAAAAGAATAAAAAGAAATGTGCATTGGAAACATCTCTCCTGATCTTTCAAAGGTTCTTTTAAACATATACAAACAAAATGTTTAAATATCATTTGTATGTTATACAAATCCCATAATCAACTGTTTTAACTTAACACTGTCTTATTTATAGCATCATATAATTAGTAAACAAAAAATTATGTTTTTATTCTATCTTATGGTTCTAGTTACTTATGTATTTTATTTTTATAGTATAATTTAAAAGCTGACTCTTTAATTGAAGAGTGTTTAGAGTTATAATTTATACCCTTTTGTGTAATAATATTTTTACAAAGAATAGACTAATAAAAATATCCCCATTTCTAAATTAAGTGAAATGTTATTTCTATACATCGAAAGAGTTTGCCATATTTCTTTGCATACCTGTACATCCATATATTCTCATAATTAAAATGTCCTTTTCTTTACTTTTTCTTGTTGTATCCTACAACCCTTAGGAATTTTTAGTAAGTTCAAAATATTGTGTTTTGTCATTTTAATTGACAGTTTTTTGAGGTTGAGATATTTTGAATGTATTTAAGAAGTATAAGACACCTACCAGGGAAGGTGTGCCTACTGGTGTAATTACTGCATGCTAGTTATAACCATTTACTTTCTAAATAGTTGCAAACATACTCCAAAGAAGGAGCTAGTACCTGTTACCATAAATGTAGTTGCAAAGGACAGTCTCTGAATAAGTTCAGTGAGTTTTTGTTTTTGTTTGTTTTGTTTTGTATTTGTTTTCACTAAATGAGCTTGTTTGCAGAACGATCTCTAAATGTTTCTACCCATTTTTCAGTCCAGTTGCTAGCTTCACTCTGAGAAGGATCTGTTTATAGTATGTGATATCTAATGTAATGTTTCATAACTGGTCGATGTGCTAAAACTAGGTAACTTGTGAATGCTGTAACCTACATGGTAATCTACACTATTCCAACAAACCTGAAGAAACACTGTGGATTGATTGCATGATAGGAGGAGGGCAGAGAATGTAAGAGCTCATGGGTGAAAAATGAATTCTATAAATTGATATCTTTAGAACATGGCATGATTGATGCATACATGAACTAAGAGAAGGAACGGTGACCTGTATAATACCTGCACAAGATGGGCTGGACCAAGATTTTATCACGGGTGGGACAAGTATTCATAAGACTCCCACTCTTCCCATAGGAGCCACAAATATTTATTAAAAGCTGTAGAATAAAGGGGAGTCACACTTTTCAGGGAAGAGAACACTGTCCCCATTCAACCAAATAACTTCATACTCATGCAGACAAGTCTACACAAAACACATCCAGAAGTAGGAGGAAACCTTGAGATGATAGAGTTTGGCAGGTTGTAGAAGGGGATAAGAGAATAATGAGGAAAAAACTGATTAAAGAATATTACAAGTATTATAGGCAATTTAAGTTTATTCCCAACTGGCTTACAAATAAATGAGACTCAGACTATGATTATTTTATTTGGCTTTGACAATTACTCTGGGTAACCCCTAATCTACTCTTCTAACTCTGGCCTGGCTACCTTCACAGCAGTGTACCCCAGATACTGTTTCAACTGGCTATTTGCTCATTGTCCATGTCCCATCATGAAGGCATCTATCTATCTATCTATCTATCTATCTATCTATCTATCTATCTATCTATCTATCATCTATCTATCTATCTATCTATCTATCTATCTATCTATCTTTCTATCTATCATCTATCTATCTCTCCCTCTTCCTCCTTGTCTCTCCTCCTCCAATCGGTCACTCCCAACCCACCTACCTCTAATCCTTCCATTAATTGGCTGTAGCCAATTTTATTTAACCAATAGTTTTAAATCAAGGAACAAAGTTTGTACAACAGAAGCTTGTAAACATCAGAAGTCACTTGTAGGCCTAGACCATCAGGTGTAAACTTTAATATTATTTATATGTAAGAAATTATAGAAAAGGAATCAGGGCAATCACAAGATCCTGCGGATCTGGAATTTGCTGAGATTGTTCCCCTAGTAATATATCAAAAGCTGCACCCAGAATGTCTCACCAACATAAATACCCAGATGTGAGCTGAACAGGGATGACACCTATGAACAGGCCAAACTGGATTAAATAGAGCCCACAAGACCTCGACACAGCACAAAGAATTATAGGCAACTGAGGAAAGCTGGGAATAAGAGAAGCAGGCCTCCCTAAGGAATAGCACAGCAATTTCTTTTCCAGTGCCAAAGAGTCAGAATTATATGGACCAAACAGGTTAGATTTAGGAATATATATGCATATACATATCCACATATGTGTTCAATAACAATTAATAAAAAGGGGTCACAAATTAAGAAGATTGCAGAGGAGTATGTGAGAGCATTTGATGGGAGGAAAGGGAAGAGAGAAATGTTATAACTAAATAATGTCTTATTCACATTTCAAAGATGAAAATAAAAATTAATTATAAAAATTTTTATAATAATTTTTATACACGAGTGTAAAACTTTATCTTCTTCATTGCACAAAGAACAAGGTGCAGTTAATGAACTAATTAACTAAACGATGCTTTCCTTGGCCATTATTTTCTCTTGTTTTACTATGTAGTTCTCTAAAGGTCAATACTTGCCTCTCTAGTTCATTATGGACACTGAGTCCCAACACAGCGTCTTCTCAGATGTTCAACAGATATTTTTTTGAGAAAATGACTTAGAAGAATGATGTGCATCCAGGAGGTCTCTAGAAGATTGCCACAGACCTCCACTCTTGATTGTGCACCTAATTACTTCTGAGTCTCCTAAAACAGCTGGTTATCTAAAGAGTTTTAAAAGCCCAAAGAGCTATTGAAATGAAGTTGAAAAACACAATACCCAAAATGACTTATGTCCTACATTTTAGAGTATTTCTAAGGACTTGTTTAAGACGTTTAAAATACAACTACAGTTTTCATTTCTACAAAGAAGAACTGCTTTAGTGATAATGCTAAGTCCACTTAATTTTTGGTGTATTATCATGAACAGATAAGCAATGTTAATTCTAGAAGTTAGAAATAACTTGGATAGATTTCCACACGACATATTGGAATCTGTAAAGGTTTCTTTTTGAATGATGCATGAAAGTGGCTAAATTTAGTTTTGTTATTATGTAAAAATGTACAATTTTAACAATGTAAATTATAAAATTTTTCTTTATCATAATGGGCTCTAACAATGATAATTATAAACTTTTCTACAAAGAGTACTGGGCTTTGTAGAGTGTTATTTATTTCAGTTTATCAAGCTACAGAAAAGTAGTGACTGTTCAGATGTTCAAATATCCTGGTACATTTAGAGTCTGTCTGAGTGATGAATGTCAAAAATGAAATGGTCTCAGCATATTTTGAAGCAAAATTCAACATTCACTAGGCTTTATCATTGGAAGCATAAAGATTCCTATAAAGAACTGCTACTTGTGTCCAGGTCTGCATAGTCTTGCTATAAGGTTGTTCTTTGTTTTCTTCTCCAGTGAATTTGAGTTACAAACCCAAAGGCTGAGAGAGCAGATCCTCTAGCGTGTGTGGTTCAAGAGGGGTTTAAAGAGATCTATCAAGTACATAGAAGTCTGGGTTCTTTCTGAGTAGCACAATGCTTCTCAAATGTTGCCATATTAACTGTTTTGGGGATCTACAGTGAAGAAATCAGAGAGGGGATTTCGTAGTTGTGAGAGATAGGTGTTAGATTACAGAAGACACAAGGGTCTTGGAATAAAACATAGAGAACAGGCACAAGTGACAACTTGTCAGAGGCATGCTCCTTTAAAGCCAGCTTTAAATTTTGCTCTGCATTTCTATTCCTTAATGGAATCATTAAGGTGTCTGCTTAGTTTGTTAAACAATATACAATCTCAAGTAAGCTGTTGTAGGAAAAAATGAGTGTATGTTCTGTGGATTTTGAGGTAAAAATGACTAATTGACTAGAAGGAACAGACTCAATGAAGACAGCCAATAACAGGGAGACAGTTGACTGGCAGCTCTAGACAGACGAAGTAAGTGGTGACAGCAGCCTAGACATATTGGAGCATGGTCTCCGAAGCTTCAGAAATGTCTTCAGGTTGTGCTTCTGGGATTTATATCATGGTAAAAGATGTTCGCAGAATACTGGGAAAGTCAGATGGTAGGTCAATGTTTCTATGCCATGTGAATATTTGTTGTATCCCGGATTTTGATGTGTTCAGTGTGAGTTTTCACAAAGTTACTACAGTGTGTTTGCCTCAGTCAGTGGTCTATTGCTTTGAGGAGAGACCGTGAACATAACAATGCTTACAAACGGCATTTATTGGTGCTTGCTTGTAGTTTCAGAGATTCCCTACCTTGTCATCATGGTAGGGATTATGGGGATTACGGTAACATCCAGACAGACATGGTGCTGGAGAAATAAAGCTGGAAGTTCTACATCTGGATCTATGAGCACCAGGGAAAGAGAGACTCTGAGGTAACATGGATCCCATTCCCAGTGACAAACTTCCTCTAATATATCCTCACCTCCGAATCCTTGCACAGTGCCGCTCCCTGGTAAGCAAGCATTCAGGTATATGAGCCAATGGCGGTAATTTTTATTCAAACCACCAGAGCGTTCACCTATTTAAGCATCTTCTCTCTAACCAGATCATTAAATAATAAACAGAGGTTAATTCTTCCATGCTTTTCACTGATATTCAACATTGTCCAGAGTCCACAGTGCGATGTTCAATATATATTCATAAAGTAAATACTTTATTGAACATTTATTTTAATATTATTTGGCTCCTAGTTACAAAAAGTTCCACTGACATGAACTGGCTTCTTTAGTGTGTTTTATATCTCCTTTATGTAAACTTTATGTTGGTGATATGTTTGTTTTTATTGTGTTGACATATAGTCTTTGACTGACTTACGTCCCTGAACAACTGATGATTGAGGTTCTATCTACTGCACATTACAATAGCTATGGATTAAATTATTCTCTTATGCTAAGGCAAAATTAACAGTGAATAAAATATGCACTCAGATCTGTTTTCTTGCCCTGGGCATGAACTAAGATTTCATGTAATGTGTTTTGATCAGTTTTGCTTCCATACTCCAATGCCTCCCATATCTGTGTTACCTCCCCTTCTTTACCCACCCGACTTTGCATCTTCCTTTGCTTTTTAACCATCAGGACCAAATTCCCGATATGTGGCCTTCCACTGGACCACGGCTAATATCTCAGGGGAGATAATGCTCATTATCCCAGCAGCTCCCAGTAGCTTCTCGGGTAGGGATGGGGCATGGTGTTCACCTCCCTCCTTCATGCTTGGATTCTGTCTGGCCTTGGTCTTAGGCAGATTCATCAGTCTGTAAGTCTCCATATGAAATGACTGTCCGGATGTCCATTAAAACATAAACTTCAAAAGTAGACTGACACTTTGAGCAAAACTGTTAACATTTGATACTGAAAACATTCTTCTTCCAAAGAACTTTCTTCCTAAAGTATTAAATATATTCTTAACTTGTTTATTTTTTTATTGGATTTTTTATCCCCATTTGTTATCCCCTTTTCTGGTTTCCTGTCCATAATCCCTCTATCCCATCCTCCCTCCCCCTTATTCTATGAGGGGGTTCCCCCACTCAACCACCTACCCCTTCCCACCTTAATGCACTATCAGCAGCATTTTCCTTCTATATAGTCAGAACTGAGATGAGGGAAAGAGGAAAATGACACCTTGTGTCTACAAACTCCTCCTTAGTGAGACTGTGTGGATTTTGCCTGCCCCAGCCTGTGAACTGAGAGAACAAACTATAGGAAGAATGGGTGTGTGCTTCCTATGGTCTTCAGACTACCAAAAGTAGCACTCCCAATCAGGGGCCTTTCAGGTAGTTGATCATGGTTTTTTTAATGTTAGGTTGGCAGCTGAGAAAATCTGAGAGAGAGAGAGAGAGAGAGAGAGAGAGAGAGAGAGAGAGAGAGAGGAGAGAGAGAGAGAGAGAGAGAGAGAGAGAGAGAGAGAGAGAGAGAGAGAGAGAGAGAGAGAGGAGAGAGAGAGAGAGGAGAGAGAGAGAGAGGAGAGAGAGAGAGAGGAGAGAGAGAGAGAGGAGAGAGAGAGAGGAGAGAGAGAGAGAGAGAGAGAGAGAGAGAGAGAGAGAGAGAGAGAGAGAGAGAGAGAGAATGAGAATGAATAGTGGGGGGAGAAGGAAGTGGAGAGTGGAGGTAGGGCCTGTCTGTTCTCTCTGCTATTTTTTCTGCCTCTGCATAGCATGTCCTTAAGTCTGCACAGCTGACATTTAGTAGAGTTGGAGTTTTTGTTCAGGTCTGGTTTTGATCGGCAGTGTTCAGGAATGAGTAGTTCTTTTCAAGTTATTTGCCAACCTTGTCAGAGCCTGATTGCAGCATGACATTGATGACAGACTGATTATTACTTGTTTCAGAAAGCAGTGTGAGAACATACAGGCTCTCATGCAAACATCCAGCTTGTCATTAGCCTAGAGTGCAAATGGCAGTGGTTTCCTACTGAAATCCTGGAGTACAGACGATTAAAGTCATGTCTGCCTTTACAGGTCCTGGTAAGATTTTAGGGACAATATTTGTCAAGTCAAATTCCAGAGCACCAAGACAACATGTCTTAGTTTAAAGCCTCACAGGTTGAGACGTAGTATATCAAAATGATTGGATGGAAAAAAATTTAAAAGACATATAAAATATTATTGAAATGTTAATAATAGCAAATTTTAACCACTTTGATATGAATTCAGTTGTGAAGTTTTTCTTATGTGGAAATCCTACGTATTGTGTTGGTCAGTTTTTAATCATTAGAGCAAAATCTAGCCAGGACAATTAATCAACTCTTTGGATATGAGTTGTACCTCAAAAATGGGTATTTATTCTTTCCAAATCAAAGGGAGTTAATTACATTAAAAAGCATGTGTATTCTAAAATAGTTTTTGTTAATAAATACTCAGTGACTTTAATCTTATTGAGTCAAAAATGTACCTATATGCATCCTTGAGTCTTACAAAACTATTTAATAGCTTGTAACTAGAGGAATCTATGGTCATAATCTTGGGCTGATTACTTATTCATATTCATGGGGCTATTTCTTGTGTCCATTCCCACAATGAAGAATAATACAATTAAAATGTTACTCCACAAGAAAATTACTTGCATGAAGCTACTACAGATTTTAAATTTAAATATAGTGTGTTATTTACAGAAAAAATAAATATTTTAGTAAGTAAAGCTTTCTTCTTCAGATCCTCAACAATTGGTCCCATAAAATTACCACTGCTATGTACATATATCTTTATTGTCACCTGATTTTTCTACACATTGAACTCATAATAATATTCTCAATCATGCTAATTCTCTTAGCTGTGTTTGGAAGCTGTTGGCTTAGATCCCCGGTGATGCTTCATTCAGAAATGAATTCCGACTACAACAAAACACATGGGAAGAAAATTTCCCTGCATGCAGTAACAATTGCTGACCAAGAGGCCATGAGTTTGAGGGGGATGTATGAGGGGTTTGGAGAGAGGGAAAAGAGGGAGAAATAGATTAAAGCACAATCTCCAAAAAATATAAGTGAAGTAGATCAAAACAGGAAGCAGAACGATTATTTATAGTAGGACAATTCAATAATACTTTGTGTATGGCATAATATGTGGTATAATATATCTTTTGTTAGTATATACATAGTATTTACTCAATACTATTCTTATCAGCAATATATGTACATATATACATCTCCAAAGAACTAATCAAGAAAATAATAATTAATAATGGGATAAAATACTAACAATTACTTATACAAAAACAAATATCAAATTTTCCAGTAGCCTTATGAAAACTTAATCGGATGTAGTGTTCCCCAATTCAGTATAAACTTAAGCCACTCGACATAGCATTGTATCCCCAGAAAATGAACATGAACTTTATATTGTGTGTGTGTGTGTGTACACTGATGGTTTGCATGGGCACACACACCACAGTGCATGGGTAGAAGTCAGAAAGTTTTATGGATTTCTTTCTCTCCGTCAGCCTTTCAGTAATGTAGGAGGGCCTAACTCAGGCCACTAAGGAGTGAGCACCATTGCTAAATCGCTCTGCTGCCCCTAACCTCAGTTTTAAACAGCTGAAAATGCTAAGTATTAGTAAATGCATGAATCAAATAGATAGCTCAAAAAGTATATAAATTAATTAAATGGTAAATAAATTGAATAAACAAATTAATTCAATAACTGGCATTAGGAAAAGAATTAGCAGTATCATTAAACATGGGCATGATGAGTCTGCTGATATTTACACAAATAATAGAAATTAAGTTTTGTGGCAACAGGAGATCATGTACAGAAAAGTTCATTTTCTGAATCATTTTATTTACTTTAATTAGCGTTTTAAAACAAGAAACAGCCCAACTGTTCATAATCAGTATAATAGATAAATACATTGTACTTTAATTGTATAATGGAAGATTTTTCAATAGTAAACGACAATGATAGTGTGAATTACTACAAAATAGGGTTAAAAAGGTCTTGACAGAAGTTGGAGGTCATTAAGAAGAGAAGGGAATTTCAGAGTCCCAATGTTTCATTAATACAGAAGAGGGCAAAGTCTACATTACTTATGCTGATCATTAAAATAAAAAGGGATCTGTGATAAGAATTTTGTTTGAGTAAGATTAAAATAACTAAATAAATGAGGGCTTTATATCTTTTCTTCTTATTTCTAAAGAATATGGTATGTGTGTTTCAACATTTAAAAATTATCAAATATATTTTATATTTAACATTATTGGATGTGAATTAAGAGCTTCCGAGCATCCATTTTGCTAATGCTCACACATTAGAAGATCTTAGAAGTGTAGCAGAGGCTAAAACGTGTGCAGTCTAGAATTCAGAGAGGCTGGAGAAGCAAGTCTTCTCACCCCGAGGGCGGTGAAGACCATTGCCTGGATCCTTACAAGTATACGCATTAGTCAGTGTGTGAGAGTCAGCAGGGAAGACTTGGCAGCAAGACAAAAAAGGAGTCTCCAACTTCTTTGGGAAGTGTTTTGCCTCTTATCCCAAAGCTATAACTCTGCCAACTGGAGTCAGTGGGCTATTATAGATTTATATATGCATTTAATCTGCCTGGAGAGTTTTTTACGTATATGGTACATCAACATTTCAAAACAACCTTTGAAGATACGGAACCTTCCAAGACATGAGTCTTTATATGTGAGAGGCAGCTTTCCTTCTGAGGGACAGTAATGCCTAGTTTGTTTGAGTACAAAACTGACAGTTGGAAAAGTCTGAAATCTAATTCTGTTTTTTCCCTCTTCCTGAAGGTTGGCCATACAGAGAATAAAACTAAACCCAACTAAGGAAACAGAACTTTGGATGAACTAAAACACATTAAGGAAGAGCAGCATGGTCTACTACTGCTGCTGGGGAAATCCCTTGACCACTATTTGGAATCGATCTGGCTGGAAACCGATGTCAAAATTTACATAGAGACTTCGTAACACTTTGTAAAGTGAAATAAAAAATAAGAAGACAGGATCCTGTAGAATATGCATGCAATTCTGTGCAATAATTTTTCCTTCGCTGTTGTAAAGAGATATTAAGATATTGAGTGTGATTTTTTAATTAATGAGATAATAGCATGAAGATAAACTTGGTATTGTTAGTTCATACTGTGACAATCAAGAAAAACAGTTGTGCTGACCACTCACGACTTTGCTTTAGGGCTCTGTTGCCATCTCGGTAAGACAGAGACTGACAAAGACAGGCTGAAGCACATTCAACAAAGGGTATAAATATGTTTTCTTTTCTTTTTCCCTTTTATAGTATTGATTTCAGTTTATTAAAAAAGTCAAATGAGTTAAATCTTATTGACAATATCTAAAATATTACTAAATTAAAGATCTTATAAATCTTTTGTAAAAAATTTCACTAACAGATAAGTATTATTAATGTAAAATTCTTTTTTGTTTTTATTAAATTATTTTATTTATTTATATTCCAAAAGTTGCCCCCTTCCTACTCTGAGTTCTTCACCCCATTCTCCTTGCTTCTGAGAGGGTGCTCCCCCACCTGCCCACCCACACCTACCTTACCGCCATGAGCATCCCTCTTTCCTAGTTTCCATAGGATTAAGTGCATCCTCTCCCATTGAGGTCATACAAGGCAGTCCTCTGTTATACATGTGTTCAGAGTAATAAACCATCCTATGCTTGTTCCTTGGGTTTTGGCTTAGTCTCTGGCAGTTCGTGACAGGCTCAACTTGGGATACTATTTACTGAGGCCGTATTGCATATGCAAACGCCATATGCAGATACCATTGAATTGAGGTCAGGAACCCCTATGGAAGAGACAGAGGAAGGACTTAAGAAGCTGAAGAGGATTGCAACCCCATTGGAAGAACAATAGTGTAAGCTAACTACTTCTTTATAGGGGACATTTGATGTCTTCTTACTTTACCATTCTGTAAGGGCACATTTACTCTAGGATATATTTACTCTAGATCAAAATAGGTTTCTATTTAATAATCCATGTCTTCTGAGAACAACTTGATTTATAATACAGAGTAGTTTAAAATCCTTAATACAGTTTTAATTGTCTTGCAAACAGGTAGGGCTTCAAAAAGCTTCTTTGTATGCCCTCAATTTTAATTAACATGTCCTTCCCTCCTCTGTTCTGACCCATCCCCAAACAACCCTGTAATGCCCATAATTCCCCCCTGTTATTTCATATCTCATAGTTTTTTTTAAAATCCCTTCTTCTTCTATGTTTTAACTTTATCATGTTTCCCAGTAGTTTCTCTAAGCACACTTGAGTGATTAAGCCTTCTGCTGCTCCCTCCTGTCCCCATCTTAATCACTTCACTACCTGCTAACACTTCTGCTTCAGTAGTGTATCCCTCTACTTTCGTTTCACAGCTATTATTTTGCTGTCCTCCCTCTCTGAAAACACAACCTCCCCACCCTTGAAACCATTGCCAGTTACATGTCAGTTAGCATTATATGCTAGACAAACAAAACTAAGGAACTGAAGAAGTTGGGACCTTCATATGAAAGAGAACCATTTACGAGAAAAGACCACAATGTGACTTCCCTATTAGATTTTGATCAGACAAGACTCCGAGGCACCCCAACGATAAAGGCATATTGTCATTGTTCTTGATTGCTGTGCTGGTTTGTATATGCTCAGCCCAGGGAGTGGCACTATTAGAAGGTGTGGCCCCATTGGAGTAGATGTATCACTGTGGGTGTGGGCTTTAAGAACCTCATCCTAGCTGCCTGGAAGCCAGTGTTCTGCTAGTAATCTTCAGATGAAAAGGTAGAGTTCTCAGCCCTTCCAGCTCCACTTGAGTCTGGACACTGTCATGCCTTGATGATAATGGACTAAACCTGTGAACCTATAAACTAGCCCTAATTCAATGTCATCCTTATAAGAGTTGCCTTGGTCATGGAGTCTGTTCATAGCAGTAAAACCCTAAGACAGCAGTAGATAATAAGACCCTATTGCTCACCATATCACATGGGTTGATTGCAGGGAAAAAAAAACCTTAAACGGACTAGGAAATTCTCCTTGATGATTAACTTTCAGGGTACTAGGGAGAAGGTGCTATGTAAGTTGCTACAGGAAAAAAAATACTTGTCTACCTCCTTTAAATGTCTGAAAGATCTTATTTCCTCCAACTGTTATCTAAAACATTTTTCTGATAAATTTTTAAATCCTAATTGAAGCATTCTGAATTTTTTGTGGTAAGATTGGGTATACAACAGACATCCACACTACATAAATAATAGATAATACATTTAAACAATTGAAGAGGAGAAAAAGAAAAAAAAGAGGAGAAAAAGAAGAAACAATACAGTCTTCTTTGACAGGTACTATCAGCATTGATATAAGAAAGGAACTCGTCAAAGATTGAGATCTAGAGTTAAATCAAGTGCAAATGATTAGGTAAATGAACAAGTTAAAAATGAACATCTAACATATTTGAAAGCGTGGCTAGATACTAGAACAACGTATTTACTAGTGAGACAGAGAAATGGAAATATGATAAATAAAAGGTTTAATAAACTATATATCATAAAGGAAGTCACTTGTGTTTGAAAAGATCTAGAATATTCATCATCATAGCAAAAGAGATAATATTCAATGGAGCAGGAGAGTTAAAGCTTTATCAGACCCCTTGTCTACTGAACTTAATATTGAACTCTTCATTGTTGTCTCCCAAGCACTGTCTTTCTAGTGACA
This sequence comes from Rattus norvegicus, assembly GCF_021556685.1. Lineage (NCBI taxonomy): Eukaryota > Metazoa > Chordata > Mammalia > Rodentia > Muridae > Rattus > Rattus norvegicus. The sequence goes on along the minus strand of NC_141544.1, from coordinate 30,058,598 downwards.
TCCCTTTCAAAGCCTTACCATTTCCTATCTTGCCTTTAGGCATTGTACTCAGCCATGCCAGGAGTCTTCGAAGAGTCTCCTTTGCTTTGCCTTACACCATTCCAGCTGTGCTTGCTTTTTAATTCATGAAACTAAAATCTCCATCAGATGGACAACATGAAGATGTGACTGCTCTCTTCACATCAACAACTCTGGAAAATACAGGAATCGTTCATTGACTTTTGGCAGGAGTGCCCCCGAAATCCTCAGCTCTTTATCAGAAGGTACACAATAGTGTCTTGCTTTGTTTCTATAGCAGTGATTTTTTTTTTTAATTTTGAGCATTTAGGTATGGAGGCAAGGACACGGGAGTGTAAAGGTTTATATTTTTTCTTTAGAGGATTTTGGGGCAGGGGGTGGTGAGTAGGCTTTAGAACATAGTGGACTTAAAACAGGTTAGAAGGAACAAAACCAAGAAATGCATTTAATATGCTTCATGTGGTGCTGGAACAGAAGAACCAAAGAAGCAGCAGAGTCTGGTCACGTCTACATGAGGTAGAGCAAAGATACACAGCTGTGGAGAAGCAGTTCAACTACGAAGGAAGAGAAAAGAAAGATAAGACTTATTTGAACAGGGACTGTTGGTGTAGAATTTTTTGGTTGTCAGTTGCTTGTCTTTCATGATACTGGAGTTTCTGTCCCCTGGGATTAGGAAAGGTATCGTCTGTGTGATACTTATTTTTCTATTTCAGGGGACAGTGAGGAGGGAGGTCACGGCACGGTTTTCATCCTCTCTTTTAAAAGTTTCTTCAGCTCAAAATTGTCCTTGTATCAAAGTGGCATGTTTTGATGTAATATATTCTCCCAGGTTTTACCCATATCCGAAAGGTTTTCCACAGTGAAGTTGTTACTTTTCTCTTAGTAAATAAGAAGCAATATTCCGGGAAGTTGAGTTTTTAAGATTCTTAAGTGTCTCTTAATCATCAAATATTCACCCTAGGGAGTGAATAATCTACTGGTTTTCTGTTTAACGTTATTACCTCTATTCTATGATTAGTTTGTGTTCTACTATGAAGAAGAACTAATTATCTTACTTTTTCTTTCATCATTCCCTCTGTTTTTTTCTGTCTCTCTAATTCCATGTGAAACATAGCTCATCAATAATTTAGTGATTTGTATATAAGTATTATTGCATATACTAAGTTCAAAGTGACCATATTTGGCCAGTCGGAAGCCCTTCAGATCTTGTATCTACTTGGCACATTCCAACTCATTTGCTGGACAACGATTTTCTTATTCACTGAACAAAAAGATATCCTATGTACTCTGTCTTTTGACTATTAATCCTGGAAACACGTCTTTTTTTTAATCTTTTAAATAGAAGATAGATGTTGTGGTAAAAATAAAAAAGCAGCAGAACCGAACTGGCTCCCACGAGGACCCTGGCAGTCGCGCTCTCTCACTCGTTCTGACTCCTGCGGGCCTTTGGAACCAGTGCTAATCTATCTCAGTGGCCATTCCACCACGGCACCCCCACCCCCTTACAGCTTTCTTGCTGGTTTCCACCACGCCAGGCATACACACCCCAATTTCATGGTGTGCCCTGCCACCATACACGCTCTTAAACTCAAGTCACGACGTGAAAGAACACATCACACAACATCCTCTGATCCAATTGATAAGATATAATTTGCCCATCTAGACAGCACAAAATCCTGTACAACACATTCATCCCTTAAGAATGGTCATAACAACCTGTAATATGTGCAGAGAGGAATCCTAACATCTGCCACCATGTTCTCTCCGCTGCCTCCTCTTAGCTCTGGCCTCCTCTGCCTCTCTATAACTTTTCTCCTGCCCATCCTTCCTTCTCATGCAATGGCAGGCCTCGTTCTATTCTGTACCTGCCTTCACCTGCATAATGACATCAACCTGTACACATGCATTGCTCTTGCCTGTTTCCTTCCTCCTTGACTTCGTTATGCCCTTGTTAGAAGAATCACAAATCTGCTGGCCACGCCTCCATCAACAGGATATTACATCTATTCAGTCTAGCAGATTCTTTGGTTTGTTGAGATGACAAGTACTATAAACTCTTCCAAGGCTCTTAGTCTTTGCTGTGGATGATAAGGAGGAGACAATTCAACACCCTTGGTTATAATGGTCTTTGTAGTGAAAGTTGATTAGAATCAGTCTGTAACTAGCCTGTATGTCATTTTACTAAAGTAACTATTTATTGGAAAGAAAAGCTGAAGCCAGGCATGGTAGCACTTGCTTGTAATTCCAGTCATCATGAGGCTAAGCAGGAGAACCATGAGTTCAGGAGAAGTCTGGATCTCTTGAATTTCAGATGAGCATCAGGCAACAGCACAAAAGCATGCCTCATATAAAAAGGAAATAAGTATAGAGAGCAGAGGAAAGGAAGAGGGGAGATATTTGTGCTACAAAAATATTCTAGAAGAGCATCATCATCTTACATAATACACATAAAACAATTTAGTAGTTGCTATAACTAATATTGGTTGTTGAACCTAGGATTACCTAGGACAAATGTGTCTGGAAATGGCTAGGTTAGGTTAGATTCTGGATATATCTATGAGAAATGATCTTGGTTAGAATAAGGTGAGAAAAATATTCACCATAAATGTGGACAGAACCATTCTGTGGGCTGTGGTTCTGGACTAAATATGAAGAAGAAAGTCATCTGAGTGCAAACATTCATCCCTACCTTTCTTGGCTATGGACTCAACGTAATTTTTATTTCTTAAATTGCGTTAGTCAACGTGTTTTATTACAGCAACGATCAACGTGGAAAACCATAAATAGTGGATGTCTTAAGGTTTCTATTGCTGTAACAAAACACCATAACCCAAAAGCAAGTTGTAGAGAAAGGGGTTTCTTTGACTTACACCCACATTGATGCTCTTTATTAAAGGAAGTCAGGACAGGAACTCCAACAGGACAGGAACGTGGAGGCAGGAGATAATGCAGAAGCTATGGAGGAGTCCTGCTTAAGGGTTTGCTTTCCCTTGGGGGCTCAGCCTGCCTTCTTAAAGAACCCAGGACCACCAACCCAGGGATGTTACTACTCACAGAGGTCTGGGCTCTCCCACATTGATCGCTAGTTGAGAAAATGCCCTACAGTTGGATCTCATGAGGGCATTTCCTCAAAGGAAGTTTCTTTCTTTCTGATGACTCTAGCTTGTGTCATGAGGCATTCACTTTTAATTCAGTTTAAAAATTCAGCCATATACAAGGGGAATCATATTTACTTTGTTAGAAGGAGTTTTCAGCTCTCTCCTGCTCTTGAAAAATCCAATTTGTTACTCCTCCGAGAGACAGTCTGTCAGGTGCACACGTGGATATAACACTCATAAACAGCTCAACATTCGGTGCCCAGAATCCAGCCTTGTTAGGCACGATCGACTAGGGTATTTTCATGAGGACTGAAGTTGATTACGAGAGAACAAAGAAGCAAAAGTCATACTACATAATAAAAATGGAAATGAGTTCAAAGTCTCGATTCTACTTCTGTTGCCACTGAAGAAACAAAAAAGTTCACCTTAAACACATCTGTTTGCCAAGATGAGTCTGTAGTTATATCTGAGTAAACTGAAATAAAAATCCAAATACGTTTTAGGAATCAACCTCGGAACTGTAAGCATCTATATCTGGGTTTCTCCACGGGCAGATTCAGGGAGACTTGCTATCTGGAATTTTCATGCAGGTTGTGTGAGTCCCTCCTTTTCATAAGACCTGAGAAATAACAGCGATTTCCCATTATGTCTGCTTCCTCTGCAAGCTGTCCTCACGTGGTTGCCAATATTATAGCCCTGTGGTATTTAAGGCTAAGTGTCTGCATTTTAGGAAATTATAAAGAAAATATTTTATGAAAGAAAAACTCGCTACTGATACAAACATTTTCATTAAATCCATTTTCATCTTATCAGGGCCCCAACCAGATTGCTTTCTTCCCATTTGTTTCTCCCCACCCCACCCCGGTCCCCGTCCACTGTGCTGCTCTTTGTAGCCTGGTACTGCAGTGCTGCGCTAGCTCAGGGAGACTAGGGAGGAGACGTGACCAGACACAAAGGTGATAAAGGCTTGTCTCATTTCAATGTTCAGCCAGAATGGAATGCAAATAGCAAGCAGTGCATGACAAGAAGTAAATTAGATCTTTAAAGCCCTTCTTTTAATAATCGTGGATGATCCTGACACTGAGGGCAAGGCTTTTCCACGAATATAGGATTTTTTAGCTCAACAAAATCACCTTAAAAGCCAGATAAGAGACAATATGACTTTGTTCCTTCCCTGTAAGACCGTTTCATCCATTTTACATGGCTCTGTGAATACACACGCACGCACGGACGTGCACGTGCGTGCGTGCACACACACCCACCCCCACACACACACACGCGCGCGCATGCACGCACACCTGTACTTACCTACGTTTTTCTGAGAATTTCTCTTGATTTTATTATTGAATCACACACTATCAACAAGAAATTTTATTTGTCTGTCTACCCTTACAAGACAGTGTGAGCTGGGTGGAAATTCCAAAGAAAACAAGAAATTGATCTGTTTTCTGGGTAATCGGAAATGGCCTGGAGCCAAAACTATAGATGCGTCATCCAGTGCAGTGTGGGGAATGGCAGAAAGCCTTGTTAGAGATAGGAGGATACGATCACAGAAATGACTGATTAGTTCTGCCGTTTTGAATTAATCACATACAGAAAAGGTGGGAGATGGGGAAAATGAAGGGAAGGAATTGTCAGATTTAATATAAAGAGATAAAATTTCCTCGAAAAGAGAGAAAAAATGCTGAAAGCTTTCATATCCTAATATATGCAAACATCCAGAGTGACACTCCATTAGAACACCTGCATCCAATTAGATGAATAGCATAGTTGTAGAAGTACACCACCCTGGAGAATCTCCTGCAAACTGACTTATTGATAAATGGAGGCATAGCTCACGGGGATGTTATTAGCACGGGCTTTGGAATCAGAAAACCTTGGATTGAAGTTTCACTTAACAGTGAAGTGACCTTGGACTGGTCCACTAATATCTCTGAACCGCAACTTTCACCTTAGTAGCACTGTAGGCGAAACCAGAGGGCTGAAGTAGGGGCATTTGCCCTCTATCCTATAACAGCTTCTACGAAATACCTGCAGAAATGTATTTGTCCTTAATAATAAACCACAGCATATTTGTAAGGTAAAGAACTCATTTCTCTTTAAAGAATCCGTATCCTCTTGCTTCCGTATCAAATGACATTTAATAGTTTCTAACCGTTCTGAGACGGCAGTAGCATCTGACTTCTGTATTGGGTATCTTGTGAGCTAAGAGAGGGTGAGTGGCGCATGCATTAAATGGTAAAACAAGAGGAAAGACACAAAGCTGGTTCTCATTTCCTTCACCGAGTGCTCTCCTTTAAGAGAACAGGTGTCTGACCCTAGAACACATGCTTAGTATCGAACATATCCTAAAACAGCCATCTGAGGTGGAGCTCGCACCGGGTGTGCAGTACCTCTCCAGTATTTGCCTCCCGGAGCAGATTTCTTTGTCTCCTGCCACCATGTGCACGCTGAGCCTGTCAGCAGCAGCAGAGGGAGATTTGTGATGTGAATCTCAGACTTGATGTTGTTTACTGTTGAGTATATTCAAGCGTCATTGCCTTCTCTTCTCTTCTCTGTTACTGGCAGTTGGGAGGGCTGAAAGCATCCCTGTCCAAATGAAATCTTTCTTTTTTTTCCATTTGCTTTGTTCTCTTCTGTCTGCCTCAGACACATGGCCACCTGGCATATGCTGTGTGTTCTCTATGCAGAAACTGCCAGCGAGCAAACAAAGCGCGCGGACACGCATGGGCAGAGCAGAGCTGATGGCTGGGAATTCAGTCAATCCACTGGTCATTGGGTCAGGCATTCAGGTCAAATGGTTTCTTTGACTCAACCGACTGTAGGAACAGTAGATCCTGTCATGTATAGACACAGAAAAGAAGTGTAACAATTTACACGTTTCTCTTCAATGCCCTGTATCACCCAAAGAGAATTCCCTACAGACCCTGATATTTTAAAAATTCAAATTAGATACTTATTGGCTTAAACTATCCAATTACTTTTGAATTTGCAGAGGAAACAGAGGAGAAAAAAGATTAAAATAGTTGTTTTAAATCCCATCACTTTAGAAATTATAAGACTCTCTTAAAAGCCATGACCATCTGCATGTAACAGGTCATATATACTCAAGGTTAGTGTTCCAAGAGGCAATTTCTCTGTAGATCTAAGTGACAATTATTAGAAGAAAAGAATTTAGAAAGAAAAAGAGCTGATAGAATAATAAGGCATCTTTATAGTGGTTGATGTGTGTGTGTGTGTGTGTGTGTGTGTGTTGTATGTGTGTATTCCCCCCACCCCGGGTATTACTGTATGTGAAACAGTTTATTTTCTACAACAAATAATACTAATAATAGACATTAAATTATTTCAGGGTATTTTTCTTAATTTATATTTCATTCATTGAAGGGTACATTTTTTTAATTGTCGCTACTTTTGCTAGGCATGCTGTGTGCTCAAACATAGTGTACCTCAATAGCTCTAGTCTAAAGCAGTGTGTGGAATAGCAAGGAGAAGACAGCCGTGTAGAGTCCTGAAGCAGCAGCAACTACAGAACAGGAAGATGCACTGAAGCTGCAATGCTTTAGCCTTCAAGGGACACATAGTGCACACCTGATGGGCAAGCAAGCTTCATTAAGTAAGATAGCGACTGACACATCTAACATGGCAACAAACAAGAAAGTCTAAGGACTACAGTCTCACCAGCTAGGAACTGGTTTGTAGGGCAACCCAGTGTAACCCATACCAAGTAAACCATACCATTGTTGTTGGCCTATTGGATTTCCAATGGGCAATGAAGCTTCTGTTTTCAAGAAACTAATCTGTCCTGTGTGGAAAAGCAAATTAATGATACAGATAAAAGAATAAGAGTTTCCTTAAACTGTAGACTCATTCCTTTGTATCTGCTTGACTTTCTCTATGGCTTGTAAGCCTGGCTTTTCTAACTAGATATCAAAATATTGTATTGTGCCATCCAAAATGCTATATAGGCAGAACTGGATTGATTCATGGTGAGTTTGTAAAAAAAATCACTCATATTCTGAGCTTAAATTTCTTGACCTTAAGTTTATCAAGATGCCATGTCTTAATCTATATTTCCCCCTCTCTCATTCTCCTGAAACTCCCATCTCACCTAAGTAACATGTACTTGTCCTTTATTAGATCCATTCATTAAAAGAAAAAAATTGTACATGAAATCCCATTATGTTTTCCTTACCTGACTTTTCTGCTTCATTTCTTATGGTCCCTTTGCCATATTTTATTTCCTTCATATTAAAAAATGAGTTTATACTCTTTGGAATATTTAAATCTCTATCGATATATTCTCAAGGTAACTTCTCTGTTTTGTTGTAGTTAGTTTTATTACACCTGTTCTTTTAAAATTTTTAAAAATGTATTCTTTGAAAATTTTATACATGTATACAATGTAAATTGATGATAGCCAAACCCACTCCTTGCTTCTGACTTGCTCCTAGGACCCTTCCTGACATACTCCTAACTTCACATTTTCCTATTCTTCTGTTTGTTGTGTTTGTAACAAATGGAGTCCAGTTGGGACAGCCCATAAGTGCATGGTATAGGATCATCCACTGGAGTAAGGGCAGCCTACACATGACTGGTCTCCAGTTAAGACATAACTCTCTCCCAGTAACCATAAACCACCAATTGTTATTTGTCTGGGGCATGGAGCTCTCAGAATCCCATGTCATGATGGAGTCTTTATGTGGTTTGATTTTGTACAAGTCTTGTGCAAATAACCACAGTTGCTGTGAGTTCGTGTGTGTGACTGTCATGCCATGCCAAGAGATGGTATGTTGTGGCAGTTCTGTCACTGCTCTATTGGGTGGTATGATACTGGGAGAGCAGAGCCTAAAAATAAAGCAGACTGATGTCCCATGCAATAGCCAACTTTACTCAGAGCCACAGAGAGGTTACATTCTGAGAATACTCCGCAGGTCAAGCAAGGTAACAGAAGGGAAGTTCATACGAGCTTAGGCTGTATCCAGCCACAAGGACAACCTTGGAGACATTTTTTGAATTACAAAAGTAAGCAGGAATGGGCAATCTGTCTGAAGCAATCTCACTCCTATTTACACACTTGGGAGAAGCACAAAAGCACCATCTGAGGACAATTCCATGCTTAGCAGGAACAGAGGTTCCAAGAATCTTGCCTTGTTTCCTTGGAGTTTTCTCACAGACTCTCAGAATTCTACTCACAGAACTCCATTCATGAACTGTGTTCCACTTCTCCTGTGGCTTTTGCACTCTTTCTGTCATCTCTTCTGCAATGTTTTCAAAAAACTGAAGGGATAAAGTTGATTTTATATATACATATATATATATACACACACACATATGTATATGTGTGTGTATGTATAATTTGTTTGTATGTATATATGTGTGTGTGTGTATGGTGTATGTGTGTGTGAGTGTGTATGCGCATGTGTATGTATATGTGTCTGTGTCTGTGTGTGAGTTTGTATGTGTCCATGTGTGTGTGCATGTGTTGGGGTGTATGTGTATGAGTGTGTGTATGTGTGTGAATGTGCCTATATGTATGTGTGTGAGTGTGTGTCTATGTGTATGTATATGTTTGTGCAAGTGTGTCTGCATGTGTGTGTGTGTATGTGTGTGGGTGTATGTGAGTGTGTATATATGTTCGTGAGTGTCTATATGTTTGTATGTGTGTGTGTGTGTGGGCATGCAAGTGTATGTGCATGTGTGTATGTGTGTATGAGTTTATCTGTGTGTGTGTGTGTGTGTGCCTTTTATGACTGAGCACTCACTCTCACTTATTTTCAGCACTTGAATGTTTCTGAGCCTCTGTATTAATCATGACCCAGTGTAATAAGTTTTTTTTGACTAAGGTTAAAAGCAGCATTAGTCTACAGTTACAAACATAAGTATTTAGAAGGTAGCCTGAAATTATGGCCATTAAGCAAAACATGAATAAATTCCCCTGTTGGGTCTCTGACTTCCCCAGCCATGAGTTCTAATGAAATTTAAATACAATTTATATTACAAAACCTCCATTTTCTCAGTTGGGTAATTTCTTTCTCAAGTCACCTAAATCTTAATTACAGCATTTGGCGTATACTGTCTTATGTTGTAATTAAATTTTAATATACTGCATATATGATGATTTGTATTTGCTAGGCCCAGGGAGTGGCACTATTAGAAGGTGTGGCCCTATTGGAGTAGGTGTGTCACTGTGGGCATGGGCTTAAGACCCTCACCTTAACTGCCTGGAAGTCAGTCTTCCATTAGCAGCCTTCAGCTGAAGACGTAGAACGCTCAGCTCCTCCTGTACCATGCCTGCCTAGATGTTGCCGTGCTCCCACCCTGATGATAACGGACTGAATCTCTGAACCTGTAAGCCAGTCCTAATTAAATGTTGTTCTTTATAAGACTTGTCTTGGTCATAGTGTCTGTTCACAGCAATAATACCCTAAGACAGCATGTTAAAGTTTTTTACTGTACATCCAGTGTTAGCACATTCTAGATACTGGAGATTTAAGCAACAGAGTTTTAAACTGGGTCAGTATGATCATGAAGGCCCATAAACTATACAGACTGCAATACATGGCTCAGTTGGTAGATTGCTTGGTTAGTTTGCATGAAGCCCTGGGCACATTCCCCAACTCCTCCTTTCACTGGAGGAACAGAAGTCTTTTCTAAGCTAGTGACTTGGGGAGTGTTATGAAGATATTTCTAAGCTTGCTTTCTACTGATATGGAAGTTCCAGAAGGCATTTGCTAACTTACAGATCCTCAATGAAACACCAACAGATTGGTGAACAGCAATGATGGCGAGGCAGCTTGTATCTAAGATACTTGGAAGTTGTAGGTAGATTAAAGGGATAAAAACATGAATGGAAACGTTTCCCAAAGGTTGGATTACTCTTGCAAATGCCAGTATGTTTAAACTGAAAATTTTACATGATTTGAATATACACATGCATAAATATTAGGTAACAAAAGTAGTACAAGTTAATGTTGAAATGACAATACTGGTGAATTCTTAGGATGAAGAGGAGTATGTATTAAGAATATATCCCGCATAGTAATTCATTTCTATTTGAATCTGCCAGATTAATAATATGATCTATTCATGAATCTAATATTTGTATCATTTTAGACTGAGTTTTATTGTTTTGCTTTGTTTTGAGACAGGGGTTCTTCATGTATCCTTGGCTGTTCCAGAACTTACTCTGTAGATCAGGCTAGTCTTGAACTCACAGAGATCCCTCTTCCTCTGCCTCCTATGTGCTGGGATTAGAGGCATTTGCCACCACTGTCTGGCATAAACCCTGTTAATTATTTTTCTCCTCTTCATCCCTGCTTTCATTTGTTTTGTCAACTCTAGACCAGTTCGAACAGTCCTAGAGAATAGTCATTTTTAGCTGTCAGGATTTGAGTTTTGAGAGAACCAGTAATCTAAATTATGCTTTATAAAGATTTTTCTATAAAATTCTTTATCCAAACAAAGATATTTCATAGTTCAATTTTATAACACACCTGAATTTCTTTCAGAAAAGAATGGCAAGGAACTTAATTGAACACATTGAGAGCTTTACATTTTATTTTGTCTCCATAAATGTCCTCCATGAATTAGAGAGTGAATAACTTCTTAAAACTAGAATCACACATTTTAGAATAGTTTAGTAAAACTGTGTTAGCTTATATGTGGTTGCAATAGGTTTTTATATAGGAATAATATGGCAATTTAACACAATAAAAAACCTAGAATGGGCAAGTATGGAGAGAATTTCAGATACATTTTGCATATCATAAATGTGCTACATAAAGTACAACTTACAATGGATGATTAATGAAAGATTAAGAGAAAGAAATTAAAACAATGACTGGGGATGTATCTCAATGGTTACTTGCCTTGAAAGCCTGGTGACTCAGTCCACAAACCTCTTGTAAAAGCCAGATGTGATTGCAAGCATCTGCACTCCTATGCTACTACAGTGGGATGAGAGGCAGAAACAAGTACATTGGCTGGAAGTGAAAGGGCCACCTGACCCGGAGTAAGAGGCCCAGACAGAGAAACAATAATAAGCCATTCCTCAAAATGAAATAGAAGTGGGAAAGCTGTCCTCTGACTTCCAGATCTGAGCATTGGTGCCCTGGCATGTACACTTCCATTTACACACACACACACACACACACACACACACACACACACACACACATTTAAAAAAATTAAGACAGGTGATTACCATGGTAATTGAGGATAATCAGGGTAAAATGTCTTTACTTAGAAATGCCTAAACTGTTGGTTCATGTGGCCTTTTTAGGGTTAGAAAAATGTGAGTTGTAATTGATATTACCCCTCAGGAATTTTGCTTTTTGTTATCATAAGGGAGAGAGAGAGAGAGAGAGAGAACATCATGAAATTACATATATGGAATATATGGGATTATGCATATATGGAGTATATGGGATAATGCATATATGTATTTATGTATATATGTATGTATTCTGTACTTCATGTTTGCAAAACAAAGACAAACCACTGTCACAGAAATGTTTGTCTATTTACACAGGAATTAACAGTTTCAGGAAAGTCCCCATAGGAAACAAAGAGAAGCTCCAGATTAATGAGCAAAGAAATGTAGTCAGCCATCTTACTAGCAGTAGCTTGCCTGGTATCTCCCCTTTGCAAAGTGTAAGTGCAGGCAGTAGTGACTGCTGCAATCTTGTTCTCAAGGAATGCATTCAATCTTGCATTGTAAGACCAAGGCTATGCATTCATGCCATGGCGATACGTTTCAGGCTAGTAAAGGAAATACCAGAATACCAAATTCCCTTTTGTTTGGACAGCAAACTAATTGTATTTTGTAACTCTGCAAATATTTTCACTGTGCAAACTGTCTGTTCTCCTACTCGGGTGAATGATTTTTCTCCTTGTGTGTAGCTTGCGACTCACAAAATGCTCGTCTTCATTTCCTCATTGATTCATAAAAGCAGGAATGATTTCCAAGCCATTTTACATATGTCTGCCCTGCCATCTCATTATCTTAAATAAATCACCCAAAATTATGTAGCTTCATATTTGAGCACATATGAAAACGCAACACCATTGTGGGGCTATGAATGCTATTGAGGGTGTAAGATCTCACTTCGGGAATGAAGTCCATAAATGCAGAGGTAGAACAGTAATTTGAATTTATAACCATAAGAAGATTGATACAGGCCCTATTCCCTCACAAGCTGCAGACAGCATGATGGAAAGAATTGTTTTACTCCCAGTTTTAATTGGATTTAATTTAATCTTATAAGGATCAGAAACATTTGAGTTTACCTAAAGACAATATCATAATCTATGAAATAATAACACAAATATTCTCGTTATGATTTATGTTATATTTGTCTGTTAAGATATGTTGTAGTTTTACTATTTCTGTGATGCCTTAAATAATAGCTTGATCCTTAGATTTTAGGAAATTTTCCTGTTGTTGTTCAGATTTGACTACCTTTAAAAGTGTGTTATCTTGAATTTTCTAATATTTATTCTTTACATGGCTTGAATTCAGTAATTCTGGGATTGGCAAAGCAGTTAGCTATTTCTTCTTTGTGTGATTCAAAGCAGGAAATAGACATGCTGACAAAATGGTGGAAAAGTGGCTGGCCTCCAAAACCATTTTCCTAGGCTACAGTTTGGTGAGCGCTGTATCATAGGATGACCCACAGAATATTAAAGGAGGAAGAACTTGAAGATCCCTGAGTTCAGCCCACCATTTCACAAATTGGAACCTGAGCTATGGATGTTAGCTGATCGATGCACAGGGAGGGTTAGCAACTGAGCCTGATCCAAATATCCTGTCTTGTCGTCTGGTTTGTTTAGCTGACTAATGCTTGTTCTTTACTGGGAATAATAGACTTTTGTTTTTAAACTCCAACTGAGACATAAAACAAAATTTGTTCCTATCACCAAGGTACTATATTAGGTTTAGGTGTTTGTGCACATTGTATGTTTAAGTCAAATTAAACACATGAATCTCCTCTAGCATTTACTACTAAAATTCCTTGTAGGTTTTTTGAAAACTACAGTACGCAATATTATCTACAGTCATTGCTATTGCACTATAGTATATAAGAGGAATTTATTTCTAAATGTGTATTTGTGAGTATGTTTTAAAATTACATTTACTTAACAAGTGATGCAAAAATTATAGATGTCATCAAGGTGCCTGAGTTTTTGATCTTAGCCATTCTGACTGGTGTGAGGTGGAATCTCAGGGTCGTTTTGATTCCCATTTCCCTGATGACTAAAGATGTTGAGCATTTTTTTAGGAGCTTCTTGGCCATTCGAGAGTCCTCGGTTGAGAATTCTTTGTTTAGCTCTGTACCACATTTTTAATACAGTAATTTGGTTCTCTGGAGTCTAATTTCTTGAGTTCTTTGTATAGATTGAATAATATATGCATGTATATTATATATATATATATAATTGCATGTATACATTGCACACATCTTTGTCTTCAAACGCCATCTTTAGGACAAATGCTTTCAAAGTCCTTTCTCTTAATTGTGAAGCGTACACTGTGTCTTACTCCTACATCACAGTCTCTGAGTGTAAAAATCAGCTGTTTTCCATCCTCCTCCCGGCTCTAGCAGTACCTCTCTCGCTCTGTTTCTACATCAGCCTTTTAGATATTACTTAATTCTTCTCTGAGCTCCAAAAAGTCACAAGGTTTGAGCTTAGAAATAACCCTAATGTGCTGTTTATATGACTTGTGTTTAGGTTGCATGATGTTACCTGTCACGTGTGTCATGCCCCACTTACATCCTCCTTTCATGTATCCTATGTACTGGTGTCCCACCGAGTTTTACCCTACCCTCATTGCATGGTACATGCTAAATATACCTTTTGTATCATAAAGGATAAAAGACTAATGGGCATTGTATCCCAAAGAAATGATGTATTTTTTCTGCTAATTTTAGACAAACTATGAAGAATTTTATAAAGGCTTCAGTTTATGGTCAATTGACACAATCACTTTGTGGCGGTTGTCATAATAACACGACAGCGAGACCATCACACGTACCATCACACCACCATGGTACGTGTGGGAGAGGGGTGGGGCGGGGAAAGAGAACTCAGGGTGATACACTAATGCACTTGTAGCTAAAAGTCACCGTGTTTAAGTTAACTCAATGGGAAAATATATGTTGTTTTGAGAAAGAAGTGTTGAGAGTGAAGAATGCCAAGCAGTTATGAATGGCAATGTGTGGAAGTTTTTACTTTATATCTTCTATAAATTTTGAACTGTAGTGCCTAATCTACAATTAAAAAATAATATTTCCTGTATAGAATATGTTCACCCTCTTTTTTTTTTGGTCCTCATCAATAAATAAGCTGTGATTTTTTTCCTTGATAAGGATCATGTGACCTTTCTTGGGGAGACTTCATATCAGCTAGGAGAATGATAATCCAAAGAAAGAATTCAACCAAAGTTCAACTGGGAAAACCACTGAATTTATTCGGATTACTTACTCCTTGAAGGAGAATGAATGGTTCAAAGACAGTTACTTACCCAGAAGTCGGTTGGGCAAACTACTGCCAGATATGTTACCAAAGAGTCCCAAACTCTGCTTAAAATATTAGAGAAAGAATCTCTGTACAACTCAGGAAATCTTTGGACAACTTTCAGGCAGGTGTGCTCACAGGATTCTGTCTGCAGCCATTGTTGGTCTACTGCCTCAGGGAGGGAGGGCACCCTGACCTAGTGAACCTAGCTGTCCTACAGTATCTTCTAGATTTCAAAATTCATATTCTTTCTGCCTGTGTAAATAGCTCTCTGGATGGCTTATTGTTAAAACAGTTCTTCTGAGGTTTGTGTGTGTGTGTGTGTGTGTGTGTGTGTGTAAAAGAGGAGGAGAAGAGAGAGGGGGTTAAGGAAAGCAAGGGATGGGAAGGCAGGAAAGGGAGAGGAAGGGAGGGGAAGGGAGGGGAAAGAGGGAAAGGGAGGAAAACTCTCCTAATGCTGGTTCTTCCGTCCAAAGTTCCTCAGTTGGTGGCATCCTTGCCATCAAATGTTAATGTAAAGAGATATTATTTTATGATTCACAGCAGGCCATGTGCCTTCAGGAAGTATACTTTTGCTGGCTTTCTGAAAGATGGTTCTCCTGGGTACATTTCTTATTTTTATATTTCTAATTTGAGTTGTATTCTTTCTCAACAGCTGACATTGACAGTATATTGTTGACACATATATACATTTCATTTCTGAATCCATCAAAAATGCAGCTTCTATCTGGATAATTTTGGTCTTTGATATTTTTATTGACTTGCAAGTTTTTTTTGTTTTTTGTTTTTTTGTTTGTTTGTTTTTGCTGGCCTCGAATGTTTATTTGGAAGTTTAACAGAGAAGTCTGCCCCTTCCTGAGACATCTTTGAGAAGTCTTCCAAGGTGAGGGGCTTTTCTCATTCTAGGAGATAATAAAATTATTTTATTGCTGCCTCGTAACTGGAATTTCTCCGTTATGAGCAGTAATAAACATCTGATATGCAGGATGTAAGTTGGGCAGCCCTCAGAGGGGTCGAGTAGTTTGTAAGATCGTGTTTACTACAGAAACCATGTCCCCTGCTTTAGGCTTTGTTATTCTTCCGTGTAGGAAACAGGTGACATAAGTCTGCTCCTTAAACAGAACAAACCACACAAGAATTCGACACCAGCAACAGAATTTACTATTCGAAGCAGTTTGAGAAAGCTCAGGTGTTGGCCATCGTCTTCTCCAGCAGTCTTTTTTTTTTTTTTCACGTGTCCCCTACTCATAGCTGAAGAGGTGGATTACAGACTGCAGCCCAAGTTACATCACAGTTACTGTGCACTTCTTGATTATCTTAAGATCACAAAGGGTATGATTTGGACCCAGATCTTATGAAGAAAAGCCCCATGATTTAGTTAGGGTCTGGGATACCCATCCATCAGACATCACCAACCTTACCCTGCCGAGAAGGGGAGCATCTTCTAATGCCAGAACTGAGTGGGATGGGATAATAATTGCCTGTGAGTGAGCCTGAGAGAGGAGGCGAATCCTGTGAGTGGGAAACTCAAGCCCTCCTGTGGCCCTCTTGTATGAGTTAGGCTGGATTTAGGATCTTTGGATGGAAGTCTCCTGGTTGCTTAGCAACCAGTACTGCTCCTGTCATGAATGAGCTCTGTTGGGAAGATGGGCCTCCACTTTGCAAATGTAAGGACAGAATTCTTAGGAGCTGAGACAGAGGTGGTGTTTGGGCAGAGCTGAGCGCCCTTATCTGGGAATGTAAGCTGGTGTACCTCATCTGGGATTTGCCTTACTCTTCCCATCAGTTCCTTGCCTGGATCCAGAAGGCAAGTTCTTTTCTTATTCCCTCAAATCAAATGACACTTGAGAAACACTGTGCTCTGAACAGCTCTGGGGTCACTTCCATGAAGTCATTTTCTTCATGCTAGCCCCACTCTCTGGCATGCTTCGTCTCCTCACCCAAAGAAGGTACTGAGAAAGGGCATTTCCGGGCCCTCTCTGCCAGACTCCAGATTCCAAACTTTACTCAGTATATGCATCTCATTCTGGCTACGAGGTCCCCCAAGGTGTCCCTACTTCTGTCTTTAAGGCACGCCAGCTCCTCTAAGGCTCTCGGCTTCTGAGTTTATTATTCCTACCATTCAAAAAGAAAGTTCTGCATTAATGACTTCCCCTTCTAGCCATTTAGCCCTTAGATGCTAAGAGAGTGGGCTAATGGCATAGAGTAATCACATTTAGGGGTTCTGGTCATTGGGATTACACTTGATCATAGCTTTCAGCCCCGTTCCCTTTTTGGCTGTTTCAAAGTCTTCTACAGCCTTCTCCGGAGGGAACCTATGGGTAACTAAAGGCTTTACATTGAAAGTCTTCGACGTGAGCATGGAAACTGCCATCGACCACGTGTTGCAGTATCGAAACACGCCTTTGATATCCACCTCCCGCACAGCTGCGTGCACTAGGGGTAAATTGATCATCTCGGGGCCCATTCCCACAATCAGCAAGGGGCTGCCAGAGTGAGTGGCATAGATGCCCGACTGGATGGAGGACTCCACTCCCGTGCATTCAATGGTGACCTCTGGCTTGCTCCCCAGCAGACTTTCCACCTTCCTGGCAATTTCCTGAGGGAATTGGCATCCTGGAAGGTAAAGTCTGCTCCAACTTCCTTGGCCTTGGTTAACTGAGAAGCAGATAGGTCAGTCACCACTACTTGAGCAGCTCCCATTGCTTTGGCCACAAGCAAAGTGACTATCCCAATTGGTCCAGCTCCACGCACAAGGACCTTGTTCCCCAGGGAAACTGAACCTCGACGGCAGGCATAGATCCCCACAGAGAGAGGCACAATCAGGGCCCCTTCTTCAAAGGTGACACCATCAGGAAGCAGAAGTCAGCACTGTGCTTGTGGTAGGCGCAGAGATTCCCATCATCGGCGGTGTGGCACAGAATAAGATGGATGGCGTCAGATTGTATCCGCTGATCTTGCAGAATTCATCTATTTCTCGGGGAACGCCAGGCTCGATGGCAACCCAATCTCCTGGTTTTAGATGTTTCACCATCGGTCCTACTTTTGTGACTGTTCCAGCAGCTTCATGCCCAAGCACCATTGGTTTTTCACAACGAAGTCTCCAATTCGGCCATGCTCCCAGTAGTGAACATCCAAGTGGCAGATCCCCACCGAATGCATCTTTAGTAATACGTCATTTGGGCCCAGCTCAGGGATTGGGTAGTTCTCCAGGCGAATATCTCCAGGTCGGTGCACCACCAGGTACAGGTTCTCGCCCTTAGCAGGAGCTGCCATGTCGCTCTCTTGCTTCGGGGTGTCTGCTGGATCTGGCGGGGAGCTGGTGTTTCTACTTGTCAAACCGCCAAGGGTCTGGAGTTGCAAGTTTCTTAAAATATATAATAAAGTTCACTAAAAATAGAAGAAAAAATGAAGTTTAAATGACTTTTATTCTCCTTGTGATTGTAGTATGAATTCTTCAAGGGCAAAAGAAAAGGGGAAGGCTGTGTAAGGAACTTCCTTCAGCAGTTCTTACCAGAGCTCCAACGAGTAATGTGAGTTTCAACACAAATATCCTGATGTAATGATTACACGACTTAAAGTTTCATGACATTATCCATCCTCTTTACGAATTGCTTCCTACTTTATCTCATTACTCTTATACCCTTTAGCGTGGTCATAACAGCATCTGTCGCATGATAAGGGCTTCACCATGCATTTTGGCATTCAATAGAGTGGCTACTGTGTATCAAAATAGTGATACAATTATTTTGCTTATCATTTTAGACAAAATATGAGAATTTTATTCACAAAGAGTTTTTCTTACTTAATTAAGCAAAGCATACAAAAAATTTATGACATGAAATACAATATCAATTAATATATATATATATATATATAATCCCATAACACATTTTCTCCATTTATTCCTGAACTGATTTTTGTTAGAGAATCAATAGCTTAAAATATTGTTTGAAAGTCGTCCTATGTACGACTATATTGTAATATAGTTCAATGTAAAGAAAAATTTGGAACAGTGGGATAGCAATCTTTTCTATCTGAATAGGAGAATTAGCATAATGATTTATTGGCAATGTTTAAATTCATCCATTCCTTTTACCTATGTGAACAGTTTGTAAAGACTACCACAATGAAATTAACTAACCAATAAAAAAATGAAACTCTAATATTTTCTTAGCAGAACACACAGTATACCCTCTCTATAAACTATTTCACCACAGTAAAATGATTGGGAACAAAAACCTCTTTAGCTTCATTACTTTATCTTTACATAACATTCATACTGACATGATATTAGAAAGGCAATTTGTATAATTGCCAAGATCTAATCTCTGAGTTTATTGTGATATGTAATCTTCTCAAGATGAAATAAAAGCCCTTGGTTAGTATGCCTTTTTAAAAGACATCTTTTTCAATTATTATACAGTATGAGTAGCCCTACTGAGCATGAATACTGTATTTTATATTAATTATCTTAATTTGTTATTTTGTTAATCGTAGTACTTAACAAATGGGATAACATCTGCAATGAACTCTTAAAGAATCTTTGCCAAGGTTTATCACCATTTCCACATTATGTCTTATTATAACAGGCATGAAACAGAGAAGCATCAGCTATCTAATTTTTAAGAAAAATTAAATTCTATTTCTTAAGAATAAACTCTTTTAGTAGTAAAATATTTGTTGGCAAAAGCTAAAATTATAGTTTCTTAAGTATGGTTATTAATGTTTATGATTTCCGGAATATTAAAATGTCAAATATGGAAACATTCATCTCTGTTTTAGGAAAATATGGTGTTTTTAATGCCTCATCTTGTCATATGGATAATATACACAAGCACATGTATATTCATAAATATCTAAATCCATATGTCTAGAGCTGTATATCTGAATTTACAGTATTTTTCTGTACATGAAATAAAAATTGTAATTTTCAAATAGGTAATTAAATTTTTTGATAGAAAATGTGAGAGGTTGCATTTGATGCGATGTTTACCTTGATGTTTGGGTATGCCTATTATTTAAGTATTAGTTATAACTTTAAAACTGGAAGTGGGAACACTGAAATGCCCTCTTAATTCTTCACTAAGAAAATTACAAACTGCTGCTGGAGAGATCTCTTAGGATCAAGAGCACTGGCTGCTCTTCCAGAGGACCTGTGTCAAATGCCCAGTACTCACATGGCAGCTTTTTTGTTCATAACTCCAGCATCAGAGGATCCAAGTCTCTGTGGCACTGCACAGACATAGAGCACAGAAATATAGGAATGCAAAACACTCATACACATAATTATAATTTTAAAAAAAAAGATTAGTAGAATCAGTCTTGATTTCTGGATTAGTCACCCTCTATTGGCCCACAATAGTCTATGATTAATTTTTTCACCCCAACTATTCCCATTCCCTCTATGCTACCCTGAATCTATTGCTTTCCTCCTGCTGTGTATATTCTCTGTCTACAATATTACTTTGAAGCTAAAGCATCAGCATTTCTTTATCTTTCCATCAATCCTCATATTTTCTCATAACTTTTCATAGCATTAACAACAAAGAAAGGGAGGAAGGAGCAAAGGAAGTAAGGCAAGGATGGAGGGAGGAAAGAGAATGGCTTCCTGTTCTCCGGCTTCTCAACACTCAGTCCCATGCTGTTTTGTTTAGCTAGTCAGTGTGCTCAACTTGCTCTGGGTAGGGCTTCCCCAATCCCCTATCTCTTTGCTCTTTACTCTCCCTTATTGGAATAAATATACTCGTCCATTTGACTCATCTTAAAATGATCACATTTTGTGCCACATCCAAAGTAACCACCGAGAAAATTTCACTTCCCCTGTGATTCACAAAATGATGTAATCTTTCCTCCAAAGCACATGCCGTATTTAAAGTGGTGCTAATAAATCAAGTTGGTCTTTTCAGTGGCTGCCTTTCTTCTGTGATGTTCTTAACCTTACTCCTTATGATCATCTTGTGGTCTAGATTCAAAATTTTGCCTAACATATGTCTGATACATAGTAGCCATTACAGAAATATTTGTACGCCGGAAGCTAGCTAAGCATATAACAAGTAAGGGGCTGATTGCACAAGTATGGGGCTCGGAATTCAGATGCTCAGTCCTTTTGTAACAATTAGTGAAAAGGAGGCCATGAATTTGAAACAGAACACAGTGGAGAGGTATAAGGGAGTGTTTGAAAGGAAGAAAGAGAGGGGGAAGGGATGTGATTATAATCTCAGAAAAACAAAGGAAAATTTTTTTTGTTTGTTTGTTTTTTTTTTTTTGTTTTGTTTTTTTTCTGTGGCTGGGGACCGAACCCAGGACCTTGCGCTTCCTAGGCAAGCGCTCTACCACTGAGCCAAATCCCCAACCTGGAAAATTTTTTTTTTAAATCCAAGCACAACCACAAGCCACTCCAGCTCTGGTTGAGGGCCTCAAGAAAGAGGGATCACTGTGTCTTGCTGGCTGCCAGTCTAGCTGGAAGCTAGTGACCTCCCAGTAAAGCATGAGACTATGTGAGAATTATTAAGATAGAATATGCATTTTCAGGAAGTAGGGTAAGTGTCAGTAGCAGTCAGGAACCCAATAGAAAAAAATATTTTTAAGAACTGCACTCAAATCCTTGTATACTAACTGTATAGTAACTAACTGTATAGTAACTGTATAGTAACTGTATAGTAATGTATAGTAACTGTATAGTAACTGTATTGTAACTGTTGTAGATTCTCACTCAAGTAAAACTTGCCAAACCCTATTGAGAGGAACTCACAATACAAGAATGTCACCACTTAGCTCTGTCATTTCTTTTTCCAAACCAGAAAATCTTCCCAAGACCTTAGGGAGGATTAAACCTAATAGTTCAATCACTCGTGCCTCCAGTCAGTCCTGTCACAGGTTTTTCACCTTCCAAGTTCAGTGAAGCTTTGCTGTAAAGCCATCTGAATGAACAGTTTGAGAAAGCGCCTGTTCAGAGGAAGATCGGAGAGACACGAAAGAAAGGAGATGAAAACTGTTAAAAAAAAAAAAAACTTCCTCTCCCCAAGATTCCACATCCAGGTCATTGCCCCACAGGAAAATGTTTGGTTACTTTTATTTTGGGTGAGTTTAGTGGACCAATGTGAAAAATGAATTATTGTAAAATTTTTTTAAAGTTTTTCTCATGAACATCTATATTTTATTTGTGGGCTCCAAAGGCAAAAGGTTGAAAACCTTGTTGAGATAGAGATTTTCCATTAAGTTTCATGCAGGAAGTAGGATGATTTCAGATTGAAGAGGTGTTTCCCCCTATCGGTCTATACATCAGAGTCAGGTATCTTTAAGCGTCCTGTGGATTGGGTCCATAAAGAGTTTTCTCTTGACTATCAGTGAGGACAAACATATCCAAGATTATAATGCCTTGGCAGTATAACTTTTTTTCTCATTCATATCAAATCTTTTTTTTACAAAAACATTTCGATTAATTTCTTTCCTGTCGGCTGGAGAAAACATCGCATGCAATGTATCTGAAAGTCTTAAAATAATTTTTGAGTCACAAAAATACTCTCACTGTTACACAGCATTCTTCTGTAAGAATTCTCTTTTTTCTTCTTTGTTTCTTCTCTTTTCAGCTATTATTCTCTACAATTCCAATATTCTTCTATCCTTCTATCATCTTTGCATCTTAAATAACTTGAGAGTATTTTTGACTGGCCATAGATTTTTTTCGTTAGCTAAAATACTATATTTGGTTCTCTTTCAGGCAGACAAGAATGGATTTCTCTTTGAGATGATCAAAGGGGTGAATGGTTAGCAAGATATGGAGCACAGTTATGGTATAAACATTTTCCTGTCTTCTGTGAGGCCAAATGCTGATAAGAATTCATCAGCTAAGAGTCTGTTAGTTTTACTTTAAATAATGGTTTATTCTTTAAACTTATTTATCTGGAAAGATATAAAATACAATTCTTTCTTGTGGTTCATGAATTATAAAGTTCAAATATATATGCCAATGGAAAACTGAAAACATTAAGATATATAGTTCATTTTTCCATGAACCAAATTGTTGGCAACCTGCTGAGATAGTCACATTTTGAAACCACAACTGAACACCATGTGGTGATTCCCAACAAACAGCGAGGGCTAACAGGTCCTCTTCTGAATACAGACCGATGTTCCCAAGCACTGGAAAAGCTGTGGCATAGAACTTGAGTCCAACACAATCACCAATCTATTCATATAGCTAAAAAATAAAAAAAAGGCAGCCACACACCTTCTCAGAGTGCTTAAAATTAGTCAGTTCCACACACCAGATTTCCATCTCCTTTTCTGGTATTATTTTTCTTATAAGTCAAAAAGGCTATTCATAAACTAAGACAAGAACTAAGTGTCAAATATAATTTTTAAAATGTATTTATCTTTATTTTTGAGACTATAGTGTACTTATATCGTTTCCTTTTGCTTTTGTCTTCCCCCAAACCCTTCCCTATACTTCTCTTTGCTCCCTTTCAAATCTGTAATCTCTTTTTGTTCATTAATTGTTGTCCCACACAGACATGCATATGTATATACATATGTGTTAATAACTATGGAAATACAACCTGTTCACTCTGTATTACTGTCCCTTCTTTGTATGTTTTCAGAGTGGATCATCAAGTATTGAGTAATTAACTGATGTGCTCTTCTCCGGGGTAGACTCTTTCCCCTGCTCTCAGCATTCCTTAGTTACTTCTGTGGTGTTGGGCCCCCCTTGGCTTCCCCCGTTAGCTGATTTTGCTGAGAAAAACAGAGTTATTTAGACCAGAAGTTATTATTAGCAAATGTTCATACGTAGTCATTTAATGCTATTTCACTCGTTGTAGATATGTTAAGGAAAACGGATCTTACTTTCAGCGCTAGTCCTTTTCAGTAAGTAGAAAAAAATGAATTTAGGTTTTGAAATCATTGGGAATATTAATAGCAGAAACTCAGGGAAATTATTCCTTTGAGTTATTCTAAAAGAGAGATGTGTGTATATATGACAGCACCTGGAAGACATTATTATGCAGTTGACTAATGGAATAATAGTCACTAAGGGTAGAAGAAACAAGAAACGTTGTTTGCATTGAATCCATTTTTACACATTTGAAGTCAGAGTAGACTGAAATCATATGTCCAGTCAGTCCCAGAGTGGCTGGCCTTGCCTTGAAAACTACTGCATAATGTTTCTATTTCTCACTTTGTTCATAATTGGGAATGAAGAACATATTTCTTTGAGTGCTAGTGAATAGTAGATTATTAGAGTAAAATTCAGAGCAATGTGTTCTACGTTGGTAATTTTGCATTTAAGTTATACTATTTTCCATAAAATAAGGTTATTTTACCAGAATGAAATTAATCATTAATAATGAAATCCAGAGCGGCAGTTTCCTTAAATATTAAATTTATTTTTGAAACAGAATTTTGGTGAAGTTAAAATTATGGGATCATTTTTCAAATGGTGTATTTGGTTAAGTAAGCTTTAAGAGTGATGTTGTCAGATTTCTGAGTTTCACCTGAGTTTTGGAGCAGAAATGGGGACTGGGGTGGTCATGTCTGTGTCCGATGATTATTATGAAACTAAAGGAACAGACTCTAAATTCTCTAGATCTGCTTTATATGAAAAGCTGCCTATAACTATATTAAATGTGTGAAAACTGCTTCCCTGGAGTGGAAGACTCTCCGAGTACAATGAAATGATAACATTATAAATTCGATCTGCTACAGTTACATTGTTCTTTTTTAATGTACTTTCTTGTATATCCTATTTGAAACCACAAACAACAACATTAGCTTCTTAACGGAAAGTATAAAACCTTGTCTATGTGACCTTTTAGAGGTTCCTTTCCAACTTTCTGGCTTATTCTTCCTTCCTGGGTATCTTTCAAACTCAGTTCATTGCATTTTAGCTGTATAATTTTAATCAAATCAGATGTAGTAAGTGTGTATGCACATGTTGAAACTTACCTAAATAATTAAATTTTCAACTTGGAACTGATTAAGAAAAAGTAATAATGATGGCAGAAAAAGGAAGCGTTTAAGGAAATTGGGGAAATAGTATACTTTATTTAACATACTTTCTATTTATATGTCTTTGAATATGCATGCCACTTGGTAATGAGAAGGATTTAGACATTTTATTTTGTTTTGTTTTTGTTTTATTTTGTCTTTGTTTTGTTTTGTTTTATTTTTCAGTGAGCTTCTCTCTACTAACACGATTGCTACAGTTCATCTGGACCAATATGATTTTGGAATTTCTCTTTCCATGTAACTATTAACTTGACCTTTAAACCTATGGATGGAAAGGATGATGTGCGCAAACTACTCAGTAACAGCTGCCTCTCCCATATCTCATGGTGCCTTTTTAAAGGTGACTTTTCCAAAAGGCTGAGCTGGCACAGGACACAGGTAAAGGGGAGGAAGAGAGCAATGAGCAATAAAGTTCCTTTATAGCCTGAATAAAATCTAATGCTATAATAAAATATTAAAAATTCCAGTCCTATGGGTAGTGCTGTCATTGAGATATACATGGTTTAGGGGCTGAAGAGTGGCTAAGGACATCAGCTACTTTTCCAGAGGACCTGGGTTTGTTGCCAGCATCTGTCTGGCAAAGCACAACTTTCTGTAGCTCCATTTCTGTCCAGGTTCCAATCCTGTGGACAAGATAAACATGCGAGCAAAACACCGGGCACTCAGACAGGCAGGCAGAACTGCCCATGCACATAAAGTAGTAAAATTAAAAGAAAAAAACCCAAGGAAATGTGGCTTAGAATGATATGCAATATGGGAAATGGAGAGAGAAAACCAATAAGGTAAAAGGATGAGTGTCATTTCTAAAACTTCACTGGGAAAAGTTAATGAAGTAAGCAGAGAAAAAGAAATGTCTGACTTTAAAAAAAATGGCCGCCAAACAAAGCACACAAACAAAAAAGAAAAAAAAAAGAAATGTATTTCTCTGCTAGGCTCCAGTGGATAGTCCAATCCAGTGCTCATTCAGATGGTCCTGATGAAATTAAATAGATGACAGAGTCAACATGAAAGTCATGAAGCCAGGAATGAGATGGGTAGGAGACAGAGGTTTACAGGAGTAAGAAAGACATAAGAAGAGACGAGTGATTTGTGTCATCACAACACATCATGGACATAGATGAAACTGTCAAGGAACTAATTTTTTAAATGCATTAAAAATTAGTCACTCCCTCCACCCCCAAAAATCCAGTGTACAGAATGAGTCCTTTAGAATAAGATACTGGTTCACTGTTCAGCACTCCTCTTTCATTATGATAAAAAGGAGTTTTTTTTTTTTTTCTGCCTCAATGGATGTACAGACATTAGAGATTGCATGTTGACAAACTAAATAGCAGAAGTAATTTTGACAAAAATTGAGATATCTTTTGGAAGTTCTTATTCAATTGAAAGTTAAAGTGGACCCTGGACTCTGACCTCATAGGTAGCAATGAATATCCTAGTAAGAGCACCAGTGGAAGAGGAAGCCCTGGGTCCTGCTAAGACTGAACCCCCAGTGAACTAGATTGTTGGGGGGAGGGCGGCAATGGGGGGAGGATGGGGAGGGGAACACCAATAAAGGAGGGGAGGGGGAGGGATTAGGGGGATGTTTGCCCGGAAACCGGGAAAGGGAATAATACTCGAAATGTAAATAAGAAATACTCAAGTTAATAAAAAAAATAAATAAAAAAGAAAGTTAAAGTGGTGAGGTACCTACCACCAATAACACAAGCTAGCAGTATAAAGAGAGGAGTGACCATAATGAGATTTGGACGAATTTATCTCCAAGCAGCACAATTACAGAACAGTGTACAAGATCAAACCGGGAGTTAAGGATCACCATAGTAGCTAAGCAATCCCCCGGTGGAGACAGACCTCAGCCATGATTTATTTTAGAAATAAGGTGATGAGCAAGGAAGGCTTTCCTATTCTTTAAGATAGAAAATAAAAAGAAGGTAAATTTTCCAAATTTGTATTACGGAACTCAGAAGATGTCAAAAGGAATTCTTTAATAAAGTAAACATTATAGATGAGCATGATTTGTAAAACATCGCGAGGAGGAAGGGAAGTAATGTGGAAATAGCCACTGAGACTTGAAGGTGAAGAAGGATGGGATTTCACCCACATCTGAATCATGGACTGTAGAGTGTGTAACCATTAAATAGTGCAGGGCAGCTCCAAAGGACATTAAGCTCCCTGGTTAGGAATGGAACAGCAAATTCAATGCTTTTCTGAGATGTTCCCGAGGGAACAGGGACAGTCGCTGAATGCAGAAGGAACACCGGAAAACAAGATGGCTGACAAGAGTGGTAAAACAAGATGGCTGACAAGAGTGGTAAAACAAGATGGCTGACAAGAGTGGTAAAACAAGATGGCTGACAAGCGTGATAACTATGACTCCGAATTTTATAAGATTGTGCTGCTTTGAAAAGATGGCGCATCTCTGAGTTCAGTATGAAGTGTCAAGGCTTGGGACATGTAGAGCATTCAGTGTCCTGCTCTTTTTTATTCTATTCAGTCATTTGGTTATTTGTTGCTTATCTGTTGGTGACTGGTTCCAGGAGCTTTCTGGAGAAACATAATCCGTATTATCTTTCCTAAATGGTATGATGTTTGCATAGAATTATGCACATCCACCAATACATAGCTTAAACCTTCTCTCCACTATTTACAATAATCAATATAATGTAAATACTATGTGGGTCGTTGTCTGTGCATACTCAATACAGACATTTTAAATGATATTTTAGAGTGTGGAATCAACAAAGGCAGAATTTGTGAGGGGGAAGGCTGACTGTATTCATACATAGAAGTGAAGGCACCAAACTGTAAGATTCTCAAATGTGTACATTATCTCCTTACCTATGTTCTTTCTTTCAGGAATCAAGTACTCACCAGGCAAGTTTGACACACCTATAGTGTAATTAGAGACCAGGTGTGAAATGCCTTTTGTTTCTCCCAGGGAAGATTTGCTCAGAGTTAACATGCACTCTATTGTATCCTTAAAAGTGTCTTCTCTTTTCAGGAGGATTTCATATAATCTGAAATGCAGGCAAAAAGTGGGAAATAATGACCCAAACAGCAAAATGGCATTTAAGCTTAGCTCCATTACATTACTTAAGGTTCCTTTAAGAAGAATAGACACCAAAATAGCACGAAACTACTTCGACATTAAGGGATCATCCAATATTCATTACCCTGGCTAAAATAATGCATA
Source organism: Rattus norvegicus (assembly GCF_021556685.1). Classification (NCBI taxonomy): domain Eukaryota; kingdom Metazoa; phylum Chordata; class Mammalia; order Rodentia; family Muridae; genus Rattus; species Rattus norvegicus. Next base: position 30,030,761 of record NC_141544.1, on the reverse strand, counting down.
ATGGAAGCTTTCAGCATTCTTAGCCAGCACACTTTTGGCTCGCCTGATAGGTTTGGAGCCATTGTTTGTGCAAGTCTAACAACTTTGAAGTGGATAATACATATTATTAAACTATTATCTGCATGTCTGTGAAAGCCGCCCACTTTTGAAAGGTCTAGTAGCTTAGATGTTTCAGTTAAATTAACCATTTTGAGTCCTTCTCTACACTGTCATGTGAAATTTCAAAAACCAAAACCAAATTAATCTGTTTAACTTGAATTGACTTTTTTTTTAATTTTCAAGGCACAGTAAACAGTTGGAAAAATGTCTACCAAGTAGACACCACTTAGTAACAGCAAAGGCTGTTTTAATTCACGCTCAGTGCTATAATGTTGAGTATAAGAGGTCACACCAAATAATGACCCAGGTGCCTCACTCTTAGAGCTAACAAAGGAAAGAAAGCAATAGCTGGCTCCCAGGCAAGTTCACTAAACCTTGTTGTTAAGGTTTACAAACCATGCTTTAACTGTGTTTTAGATGTGCTCTGGCACCTCCGGGGTGTAGATTGTGGTTCTCAGCAGATAAGATGCTGTTGGCAAACAATAGGTTGTGGGGCAGGAAACATCAGTTTTCTTTAAGGACACAAACCTTCCTTGTCTGACTGTGCTCACAAGGAAGGCTGACAGTACATGTTCAGCAGTATAGGGGCAGCGCAAACTGTATTTGATGGAAAAATATGACGCATCAGAAAGGTTTACCTTGGCAGCAGGAGGGAGTTCAAGCAGAAACCCACAGCTAGACATTATGAAGAAAGTCTAAAATGGAGGTCTCCATTAGACTCCCTCCCCTCAAGGCTGAGGGAACCCAGCAGAAGAAGGGAAGAAAAGATTCTAGGACTCAGAAGGGATGGAGAATATCAGAAGAATGTGGCTGGCCCACTACTCAACTGAGCACGGCTCATATGGGCTCACAGAGAAGGAAGCAGCCTGCATCTGCACCAGGTCCTTTATATGAGTTATTGGTGCTAGCTTGGTGGTTTTGTGGGACTCCTAACAGTGGGAGCAGGGGAATCTTTGTCTCTGATATCTGTTCTCAGGATGCTTTTCCTCCTATTGGGTTGCCTTGTCCAGTCTCAATACGAGGGCTTTTGCCTTGTCTTGTTGTATTTTGTTTTGTCCTGTTAAAAAAGAAATAAATATATTTGCTTATGTAAAAATAAGTAGATAAATGAAAGAAAACAGTTTTGTGTGGGGGAGAGAAGCATTACAGATCTGTAAGGAATGGAAGGAGAGAGAGGATATGACCAAAATGAAAGAACTAATAAAGAATAAAACAAGTCATGAATTCAGGCATTCCAGGCTCCAAATCTATGAATTCATTACAGTATGCTTTCTCTAAATTCACTTAGTTTTGACCAGGATCAAGAAAAATAAACCTAACTGTAAAGAATAACTTTATTAGAAATAGGAAAAAACATTAATTTTAGACATTATTAGTGACACAGTGAGTTAGACTACAGTATGTATACCTCATCAAAAGAAAGTCTGTGCACACAGAAATTACAAGCAAGGGACAGTAAAGTTTGATATGTACTTTTGAATGGAATACCAGAACCTGACAATTGTATACTCTTCAATCCTACATTCTTCTTTCTTTTATAAAACATTAGTACCAGGCCTGGCTTCAAAGTCACCACTCCTGGTATCATGATATGTATATGATATAGGAGACACTATCAGATTCCGAGAGTGAGTCTTTGGAGACATAGTGAGAACACCTGTGTTCACGTTAAGGTCAAAGTAGAAAAGCTTGAAAACTCTTGGCTGAATTCAGTGACTCCATGAGAGCATGTTGAGTGGGTTGCTGGACAATCTCCTTTTCTGTTGAGGTCACATTTGTACACACACTGACTTGTGCGTATGTCTCTGTAAAACTGTCTGGGGCTTCCAGAATTTATTTTCACATGTTTATCCTCACATATGAGATCAATTGGTACCAGGGTCCACTGTAAATATTAAGTGCCCCAGACATTTAATGAAAATCTATTTTCTAACTCACAAATCAGTTTGTGACCAATTTAACTTTCTATGAAGGATTATTTTATCCATAGAAAATACTAATTTTTTATAAGTATACAAATATTGCTTCCTAAAAGATGAAAAAGCACTTATATTGGCCAAATGTCTGTTTAAATTCTGTCATGACATTTTCTGTATGCAACTATTTTGCTTCTACATTCATAAATATGTAATGACACACATGTATATATGCACATATACTCAGATGCACATATCCACCCATATACATTCATACAACATACATACACATGAACACATACATATATGTACACACATAAATATCCAATACACACATAAAAATATACACATATAAATATACACATATAAGCATGCATACATCTATACGTACACAATATATTTAAGCACATTTATAGTGTTTTAATAAAGTTATGTTTAATATCTATATCTTGAATACTTTTTCCCTTACTCTAGATAGCTTTTATCCATGTTTATGACTAGGATGGGAAAGAAGTCTTTGGGATATCCATTATATGTTTACTTATCATTACTACCATTTATCCTATGCACATAGCTTCACTATCATAAATTACTAGAATGAAAAACAGTATTTGACATAGTTCTCTCATCGAAACAGTCAAACATAGCTGCAGCATTCCAACAGCTCCAGATCTCTGCGTGAACAGGTCAAGGTTACTTTTCAAGAAGATTTTCTACACGGAGAGTCAGAAGTCTGAGACATTGAGATCTGGGTTCCACCTGTCAGTCTTGCCCTTTTGTGTTTTGATATATAAATGTGCTAGATGTGAGTGAGAGCTTATGTAAATCTGATTCAATGACTATCTAACTCAGACCACTTGGGAACCGTTGGCAAATTTCATAGTGCTCTTGCTGGTTGAAAGGCTTTCCTTGAATTCAGCTGAACAGCTGTAACTTTGGTTTCTATCCTGAATCTCAGTGAAAATCTGCATTTGCAAAGTGCTCAGAAGCAATATCTGAATTCTGGTGCTCTTGTATTCAGGCTTCTTCTCTTGTATAACTTAATACTCTTTTGATGGAAGTTTAGTCAACCTTTGGCTCTTCTTAAAGAGTCTAGGACAAAAGAAGCTGTGAAAAGCAGTCTGCTGGATTGCCCTGTTATGTGTGATGGAGTAAGCTCTCCTCAGTAGGCATGGAGATCACCAGGAATGCCCAGATGGTTCCTCAGAATGGATGTTTTCAAAAGACCACTGCTAGGCATATGCATGTGGTTACAATGTTTAACCTTCATAGTCTTTAATCTTGTAGCACTGTGTGAAGTGCTACCGGCTGAAGGACTTGATCGAGTGTTTGGAGACTGTAGCTTTTCCACCACCAGAAGTTTTACAACCATTAAAAATGTGGCCCCCATGGTTGGAAGACTTTGGTCTTGGTCTGTGAGAAAGGAGGGCAGATGGGAGTCAGCCTTGCGATTATGCTACAAGGGCTTAAAGGGGAACTGAGATCCAACAAGTGGGGATAGAGGGAGAAGGTGGGAGAGCAAGTGAAAGGAGGACATGAAGGAAGGAAAGATGGAGAGATGAGAGAGACAGAGATGAGACAGACACAGAGATAGACACAAAGACAGAAACAAAGAGACAAGACAGACACAGAAAAAGAGTAAACTAGGAAGTAAGAGAAAAAGAGAAAAAGAGAAATTTCTGCTATGGGGTATTTTAGACTAAACCTTCCACTAATGTTAACAAATAACATTCTAAAAATTGCTTGAGGGCGAAAACTATGTCCTCATCATATGTCATGGAAGTTCATCGTTCCATGCGTGTTAAGTGTAGAGGAAAGAAATGAGTCTGGGATGTGTGCAGTCGATCATCCTAAAGACAACAAAATCAAGAGGCAGCAGAGTTATAGCAGGAGCCATTTAAACAGCTCTCTTCTGGGAGGACGGGCCGACTCTGTCACCATTAGTTGGTACACGTGTCTAAACACTGGACTTCAGTATTCTCCCCTCTAGCTTCAGAGTAACTCCAAAGTTACAGCGAGAGGTAGATGATCCACGTACAAGACTTATCACAACGCCAGGACCTTTGTAAACACTCAGAAAAGAAGCTATTTCACGTCGGTGTAATAATCACTGCCTATGAAGAACAGTCTGCAGAGTGTGACCCAAGATCCTCCTGTGAGCATGAAAGACTTGAGCGTCATGAGGATTTAAGCCATCCCACCTCGTGTCTCCTCAACATGAAGTTGTTCTCGCTCAGATTTATTTATGTGCAAATGTTGGTGTCCAGACCACACTAACACATCTCTTGTCTGCCTCAGCGAGTCAGGATTCTATCTACGCAGAAACATATAAGGCCCCTTGCATCCGTTTTGATGCGGTCAGCCTTTGTTGTCGCTGAAGCTCTGGAAAGAGAGTAACTCGTGGAGCTGTGCCGGCCAACTTGGCAGCCTGTGCTTTCAGCCCACTTGGCTGTGCGCAATACTCTGTCTGAGTTTGGAAGATCCGTCTGCTTTTGTGTTTTGTGGAGAGGCTATGAGAAACGAAGTAATGGATTTGCCTTATACAACAGCCTGGAAAAATAGGCCATGGCCTAAGCAAATAATGAGTGTTAAATGGCCTCCTTCCAGAGAGTTCCTGGCTGGAGACGGCAGGACAGGTTGAGGCGCCTTCTGATGGATTTTGCACTAATTGTCTTCTTCCTTCAAAGAAGTTCTGCTTTAAATGAAAGGCAGGAAGTGTGTGAGGGAGGCAAGGATCTTTGTATGCAGAGTATGGGCTCCTTTTAAAGGAAGCAAGGACATTATATAGATTTCGAGGTCCCTGGGGTTTAACAGTAAACCATGTAATTCTTCTGAGTGGCCACACAGGGGTTAACTGCAAGTGCTCCATATTCGAAGCTAGCCTAAAATCTTTTCCACGACACAAAGTCTCAAATGTCCTTACATTGTTCCTTGCATTTGGCTGTGTTTACCTGTGTAAATCCATTTGCCCACACAGGGACAGCCTGTTCCAGATTGCTTGTGTTTTACTCTGTTATTACTCTTTCAGAGCGGAAGCCTGAGGCATGTACCTGGGACGGAATTGCTCCATGTGTTATACTCGATCTCCCTCTACCTATGCGTTGCATTTTCACTACCTTTCCCAATGATGTCGTGTCTATTAAGCAGGCTTTCATGAGTTTTGTTGCTGTTTTTCAGCTGCTGTCGTTTATTTGCTCCCTCTCCCCTCCCCCCCCCCCTCTCTCTTTCTGTGTGTGTGTGTGTGTGTGTGTGTGTGTGTGTGTGTGTGTGTGTGTGTAGAATTAGAGGAATAGAAGGTGGTGGAATATAAACCTGAAAAAAATGATTCAGCACCTATACCAAACTATACCAAAACCGTTCCCAGGGTTGGCACACAGTTTCCGGTTCCCTTAACTCTTTAAGCACCTGTGTTGATCGCGATGGCCACGGGCAAGATTCCTCTTCATTTCTGAATAATTATCTCAGAACCGTGTTGTGGCACTGTTCCTAGATGGAAGCCGTAATGATCCCAGCGCATTGCCTCCTTTTCTGTATTCTGTGACATTCTCCTCCAGCCTACTGTGTCTGGCAGCCCCACAATGAGGCCCCGTGTGTGTCGGTGAGATGGATGATGTGTGCAGTGTCTGCATCTCGGGACTGACGAGGAGCTCCTGCTGAATCTTACCTCGGGGTTGCTAGCTTCTGTGCTATTGAATTAGAAAGGCAAACCTCCCCCTTCTGAGAAATGTCTTATTTTTCTCTCACTACACAGTACCGTAATGGAAATAATAGCACGCATTAGAGATTTGATGGATCGCTCTCTCTACATACCCGAGTAAGGAGCTTTCTTGTTTATTTTTTTTCCTTTGTCTCATTGCTCTGTTATTGTTTTCTCAAAGCAAAACCAAAGCAGCCACTGGTACAGGTGGTGGTATTTTACATGGTATTGGTATATTTTGCTTTGTTTAATTAAGTGAAATTGTCTAAAATCATGGACAGAACATTTCTGAAATAAATATTAGAAGTAAAATATTTCTTTTTAATTACTGTTTATGAATATTTTCTTGTTTCTAAATTTGATCTAGCATTTTTTCTGTCATCCAATTTTTTCATATCTTTTCATATCCATTTAGGAGATTTTTATTTTTTGGGGGGGGTAAGGAAGCCAGTTAACTTTGAAGAAGGATGCTTTTGTTTCTTTTGGATTATGCTGCAATGGGAGATAAATTCTGAGCAATGAACTAAAGTGTCACAGTGGGTAAAGATTTTTAGTAAAGATTGGTTAAGAATCTCAGTGTGCCACTTACCACACGGGGACATCTGATAGAGGTAGTATGACAGACGAGGAAAAAAGAAAGAGTGAACAATGATATTCTTCTGTTTTCTAGAACAGGCTCTGTGGACATGTAGCTGTCATCACTGAGGACGACACATAGAATGGGATCATTTTCATGCTTTGGTGGCAATGTCTTGCAGTTCCTGATAAATCGTAGGAGAAGACCATCATTGAACATCATCTTGTACTTGGCCTAGCAAATGATGCAGTCAAACTTGGAGGTGAAGAATAGGATTCCTGGCTAGCATAATTTTCAATGACAACCAAAGTATAACAAGAGAGATATCAAGGCAGAAGTCAGGATGTCGAAGTGAGCATTAGACATTATCTCACCTTCCCTACATGAAGGACTAGACTGGAAGTGGCTGGGGGAACTGATATTAGAACAAAAAGACTTATGAAACCACCTCATCTCCCACCAACTTCTGTGATGCAATGTTCTTCCTTACTTAGGACAATATGAATGAGCGATGCCTCATTCATTATTATATTATGATTATTATAGGAAGGGAGCATAACAATAAAATGACTCCGAATGTCATATTGCTACAGCATTTATCTCTACACCACTTAATCTCATCAGAGAATGTTTTCCTGGCAGAGATGATGATTCACATAGAAACCCACAACATGACCATGTGCAGAACGTGTAACAGACCTTGGAGCACTCCTTCCTTTAGGCTCAGGGATCTACACAGAAGATAAGTTGAGAAGCCTTTGGAAACCAGAAGCAATGGATGACAAGAAAACAATATCATCCACAAAAAGCTCCCCCTCCACACGTGTGTGTGTGTGTGTGTGTGTGTGTGTGTGTGCGCACGCGTGTGTGTACTTATAGTGTCTAGGACAACATATAAAATACCTGCTCAAATTCAATCTAGACAACTCCAACACTGAGAAGAGTAAGCGAGCATTAATCACCATCCCTGACAGGGAAGTTATTTGCAAATGATACCTGCTCAGAAAGAAAGATCATTTTCTTCCAATGGAATGTCACTGGGGTATATCAACCAGACTACAAGACAGGTCCCATGTACAGGAGTGGTTGGCCAACATACAAAAAGACACCATGATATTTATTTGTGTGTGTGTGTGTGTGTGTGTGTCTGTGTCTGTGTGTCTGTGTGTGTGCACACGTGTGTGCAAGTGGTCACAGTTACGTGTTTGTTTGGGTATCTTTTGTTTTATTGGGTTTTGTTTATTTATTCTTTGTTTTTGAGAGACACATCAGACATAGAATGGGTGGGTAGAAAGGTAGAGAGGATCTGGGAAGATTTGCAAGAAGGAAAAGAATACGATGACCGTATTTTGTGTATGAAAAGAAAATATTTGAATAATTTTTAAAGGCAAAATATATGGCCACTTTTCAATATCCGTGATCCTACAGAGGAAATAATGACTGTAAAGGAAGAACTGAACTTCTGCTGAAAACCGTCAGTGATCGATACTGCATGCCAATGTGCTACACTGCTCTGGAGAAATGGTGGCGTCATTCCTCTCTTACATGTGTTTTAACCTCAGTAACACAATTGCAGTTTTTTTCCGGCGGTTCTTGCAGTTTTTTGCATATAAAAGAAAGCCCTCCAAGTCTACTGAAATATTATAGGTAAAAGGCTTATCCTTAAAGTTCTTTACCATTCTACCATTGTAATGGTGCCTTAAAGTCTGTCTTCAAATGGCTGTGTGAAAATGTCCCTATGCCATCGGCTGAGGGGACAAAACTAGGCAAAGAGGTGACTCCTAACTTGCCAGTGGTTTCTCTCACAGCACTTTGGTAAGAAATTGCGATGTTATTTAAGAGCGAGCGCAGGCATGGAGGAGGAAAGAAGTGAGTAACGGATGTGTCACATTTTCCAAAGCTCTCAGTGGCAATAGTCATAGTTTCAGTGGTTTCTATTTGAAGTGCTGACAGTGGCAAAAGCATGGCTGGGAATGACTGATGGGCCTGCCTGGAAAACTCTCACCACCTTTCCCTTCCACAGTCCCTAGTGTATCTCTGACAGGAAACAGAATCAGCACAGAAGGGACACAGTCGGGTTATCTAGGACCCCAGATGCATTTCTTTTAGGCCTGTCTTGTTTCTCTGCAGAATTTTGTAAAACTTAATTTTTCTATCATTTAAAAATGACCGATTGAAACATGCCTTTTTTTTTAATTTCCCTTCACAGCTGCATAAGACTGCTCTGACTTTTGACCAGGAAAAACATAGTGATCATATTTTTGTTCGTCAGTAATACTCAGTGTCTATCCTCATGAAGAGTAATTTATTTGGTGTACTGAAGTAGAGCTGTGTTTTCAGAATCTGATGTGACTTTGTGTTCTCCTTCCCAGAGACATTTATTGCATGTTCTTTCGTATGTTATCTGTCGGTAACATTCATGTGCATATAGTGAACCCAGGGACGATTATTGCTTTCAAGGATTTGTATCTGGAGAAAATGCATGCTGTGCCTGAATTTTTTAACATGTAGTCGATGATTGACCCGCAACTCCGGTTCTCAAAAAGCCATAAACATAACTTGACAGGCAGTTTTATTTGTGAAAGGATATTCTTGTAAGAAAAGTCCTCTAATTGCCTTAAACACATGCCCCCCCCCTAAAAAAAGTCCACAAATTGAATTTAGTCAAGACATTGATATAAATACTGCCTGATGAATCTAACAAGGCAGAGCAGTGAGCAAAAGACCATGAAGACCATGAAGAAGAAAGGTTGGGGAGCGGACCACACAGTCTTTAAGAGATGAGCTTAAGAAGTTATGCTAGATGAGTCTGGGATGTAAAACTTTTATTTTTTGATGTAAAACTTCATTTGCGATAATTTCAAGTTATTCTCTGTCCCTTAAAATCATTACATCACTGACAATAATACATCTCTCAGAGCAAAAAGTTCTGTTTCGGGTTTTGTGATGATTCTGGAACAAAACAAAGATCTTCACAATGCCCTTTCTTTTTGCCTTCTGTTTTGGCAACAGGATACTACGATTGTTATCTAGCCCACCCTTTAACTCTCAGAGACCCTTTTCATCCTCCCACATGTAGACATTCCATACATGTCACTGTGCCCAGGTATGTACATACTGGCCTGGGTTTCTATTGTCACTCTCCTGTCTTAGATATGGAAGACTTTTGTCAAGCTCAAACTTAACAAAATAATACCAGTAATGTGCCATTGTATAGAATCTAACCAATCCAGCGCTTACCCTTTTGTATTCTATTACCATCCTTCCAAGATTGTAGCTGTTTCAATATTTGATTACAATGATAGCTATTAGGAGCAGCTAATTACATGGCTCTAGGCAAAATAAAACAAATCTTTAGTTTTCAAAATCACAGTGACAAAAAATACTTTAGAATGAATTCAGGTTAAAATTAGTTCTACCATGTGAATCTGTTTTATGTCTGTTAATTTCTTCTAGTCACTCAATATCATTTATTCATAGATGTACTATTTTGTGGAAATGCTTGATAAAAATTCATTATGTGTCAGGCATAAACTCACACTAGCTGATGGTCAGGTAGTGATGGACCAGAGGTGTTAGCCTTTCAAAATTTATGGTCTTCTTAATCATGTTCATACAATAGGCAGGAATAGCACCATTAACTCAGGCTCAGACTTCTGAAGTGATAAATATGTAAGGCATTTTTTAACTCTAGCTCAGAGTTACATTCTATACTCTCACATTTCCTCCATTGTAATTCACAGGAATAAATTTGTATTGCTTAAAAAAAAACATTAGAGATGATTTAGGTGATGCATACTTCTGGCAAACAACATTAGCACATTAAATATTCCCAGAGGTACTTTAGTGTAAAATTATTTAATTGAATGTGTTTCAAAGTATTTTCATCAGATTGTTAATAGTACCAGAGTACAATACATTGCTGTCACAGTCATAAATTTAAAGGCAAAGCTTGCTAAAACATTTGTTTAGGACTGGCAGGATGAATAAGCTGTCAAAGGCTCTTGCTGCCAAGACTAGGACCTAAGCTCAATACTGGGACTCAATGCTTTGACTCCACAAAGCTCTCTTCTGACCGCTACATGCACACTCACACCTATTCTCTTCCACATAGACATGATCTCACACACATAATAAATAAAAAATAATTCTACAATTGTTTGGACTACTAGGCCAGAGGTGGTCAAACCTGCCTAGCAAGCCAATTTCCAGAAGAGAACACACTGTGACTAAACCAATAATAAACATGTCCAACGGCATAGAAATATATAAAACATAATCACGCATTGTGCCAGGTGTTTTGTATTTTAGAAACAGTGCCTAAGAGTTAGGTCTAGTATTTTAAGATAGATTATCAGGACTTTACTCTTTGAAACATTGTATAGCATCATAATAGTTTATAGACACAGCATTAGTATTTAACCATCGGAAAGGAATACCTAACTCCCCTATATTTTGGCCTCTTTGCCATTGGATAGATAGGTGAAAGGAGCCAGTGACTTGTGTGCTACATTCTATGGGACAACTCCTAACTATATTCCTAGACAGATTCTGGCACCACTGTAATTCTTCTTAAAGGTCCCTCCCTTGGGATTTTCCATGTCAATTTGGCCCGCAGACTGAAAAGAGCCAACTCAATGAGCTGTACTATCATGGTGGTTTAGTAGAGTATAGCGTTACTAGATTTAAGGAATTGTTTCATTTCTATAAAAGACTGCACTGAACTGTAGTAACCAAGTTACAGTTCATAAACACATTGGATGACTTTTTGTAGGTTTCCTGTGCAATTGTTAAAAACTGAAGAAATATTAAACCTGTGTGTTTGATGTTGTGGTTTTATATACTATTTGTTTAAAATACCTGAAGTGAAAGAATGATAGGAAATACTTGGTTTTTTCAGTGATGCGAAATTATCAATGCTACTATGGAAAAAGCAGCTCTAGGTATGGACTGCAGAGGGCACACTGGCTGAGAAGAAGCCGGGTTTGTAGCCCACATCTACCATTGCCCCAGTATATGATGTTATGTAACTCATTTAAGCAGTTAAATCAGGCTCCCTTTATCTGTGTTAAGTGTGTATTTACAAAGCTCAATTTGCTCACAAACACTATGTGAAATTATACTCACTCAAGTTACACATTGTGTAATTCACTCCTAAGGTCATTTTGCTAGACAATAATAAGCAAACAGACTCACAAAACTATTCTAGGAAAACTATATTAGAGTTAGATTTTTAAAGAGATGATGAAAAATTACGGGTATTGGTTCTATGATAGGTGAGGTATTCCTTGATACTCAAATAAAACAAACAAGGCTCTTCGTTGTCATCTACTGATCTATTTATGGCCAACACTGTCAATAGGAAAACAAAAAGCTTCTAACCAAAACACCCTGACATTTGTATTTCATTTCTAGGTGACAATTATAGAGGAGGCTTTAACATTTTTCCCTTTGTTAGCAAGAGGCAGGAAACAGCAGGGTGATGTCCTGTTTCAAGAGTAGAACAGGGTGATGAAGAATTGAAGAGACTTCCGTTAATTCTCCACTTTACTACACATGACACAGAAGTACTTGGATGCACTCTTAATTCTCCCATGTTTTGCAGAGATAACTGAGACAGGCTGAGGTTGTATTCCCAGACCAAATGGAAAGCAGAGACAAATCATCACTGACGGTGATACTGAGAATCAAATATTGGATGGAACATCTGGCTTTTCAGTGGTTGCTAACCCTTATAGAAACACTGCGAATCATATATAGATTTTCTTCCACCATCTCAAGGCTTCCTCGCTTAAGCACTGCACTAGAAGAAACAGCAGGTCTTAACAGAAGGTTACGTTTTCTGAAGGAACCAAACTTCAAAAGGAGAATTGAGCTACCATAAAAATAAAGGCACTTACTTTCCACTTGTGAATTAGGAAAATGAGAGTTCCAATATATGGTGATATGTATATACAGATAGAAAGGTGAGAACTAGAGAGAAGAGAACTCTGAGTCACAGAAGAAGAATGGTACCTTGGTAGACAATAAGCATACGTACTATCTCTCTAGCCAGGGATACTAAATGTACTTAAGGTATGTATTGCGTACAAATGTGCTGAAGAATTTGGGAGCAGAGAAATAAACACAAATGTTTTCTAGTTATGGGACATGTAGCTTACCACTGAGATCTAAGTTTTCTATTAATTGTAATATAAAGTATAGTTTAGTAACTGAAGCAAGGAAACAATTCATGTTGTCCAGAGGCCAAAATGCTTTTCTAACAATTGTGATATTGGCATTTATTCTTGCTGAATGAGTTTTTCAGACTAAAACAAAAGAGGAAAAGGCACAGAGTCTAGGGGTTTGATTTGTACAAATCATGGAATTGGACAGTAAGTTACTTTAAAAAAATGAAAATACTTTCTATGTAATCGAACCTCATATTTGACGAGATAGAGATCCTGGGCTATTTCCTATATTCTGGACTAGAAAAATACTTTGGCTTCATCATATACTTAAAATCCTATTCCAAATAACTTAATGGTCGATGGGGAAGATGTCAAATAAAACTGGCCTTTGGCTCTAGAGAAGTATTCCTTCAAATGTTGAACACATTACACTGCCTTCGCTTTAAATCCTAAGTTCAACAAAGAATTTTTGTTTTAGCTGTTTATCTGAAATTTTCCATTGGCAAATTTCTAGGCAGCAACTTGCATTCCAAATATTTCTCAGTCATTTAATTCCACCACTTGACTTTAAAATTATTTGACCTTTGTAAGAGATTGCCAGCTCTCAAAAATGTGTTACTGTAATGAACAACTTCTTTTTTATGACATTTAACCATAAAACCATAGTCCATTCATAGTCGTTTTCCCCACAGAGAAAGAGGTCATTATACATCACTTCCACGCTACCCATTTAAGATAAATATTAACATTAAGAAACTTTACAATCTTGAAAAATTAAATGTAGACAGTAATAACAGGAGTAGCATGCACACACACACAAAAATGTTTAATTCACCCAATCTGCTCAAATAAATCATTTATTTTTGTATGAAAAGTTTTCAAATTTTTATTTTCAACCCAATGTCTTGAATATTTGTAACCTAAGGAGGGCAAGTGAGTGTCAGGGATCATCAGGAATATGGGCAGCGATATGTTTTGGAGTAAGAAATTATGTAAGTTTTTGATACCAGCCAGGAACTTGCACAAGATAAGTTGTCTCTGTGTCCTGACTTCTTACGTAATAGTCAAATAATTGGGGTAGAATATCTTCATTGTAGAACTAACTCAGCTCAAAAAGGGAGAGACACTCTGTGCTCTCATGTATGTTTTTTTCCCTCCAAGCTGATTCCAGCTGGGTCAGGTCAGTCTCAGTGAGAATGTATTTCAGAGCTCTGAAGCTGCTCGGAATTGAAAAATCAATCTTGGCTGGACAACATGGTTTCCCTCCTAAAAACAGTTCAGTATCAAGAACGTGTCCACATCTACACACAATACAGAGGGTTTTGCTTAAAATATTTAATGATACATGCCAAATTGTTTGTGTTGCTTGCTTGGATAGTTGACTGATAGTCTTGATTAACACACTTTTGCCTGGGGATAAATTTATTATCTTGCAGAAGTAGACTTTCACAAAAGTAAGGTTCATGGGAAATACAAAGGCCAGGATCCAACATTTGTAAATTTAACAGAGCTTATGTTACTATAAATTCATAATATTTATCTGAAAATGGATATATTTTAAATGATCAAACACTGTTTTGCAAGATCCAGCAGAGGAAATGAAGATTTGGTTTCATTTTCAGATGCAAAAGATTAAATATAAAATGAGAGCCCCATCACACAGGAATGCAATATCTCTGATTTTATGTCAGGAGAGATTTCTATGAAGAATTTGAAATGAAAATATAGTCAGGGAAACCGAAACACTACTGTAAGTTTAAATGGGCCCATTACAGTGTGAATACTCCCTTAAGGTACCCTTAGACTAGCAGTAATTTTCCCTCTTGTCTTCAGAGAGGGATTTAGAGGGAACATTTATAGAGTAGAAGATAGAAAAATACTGTAAACAGAAGGACCAAATAGAAACGGTACCTAAGTATCAACTCAACATGTTCTTACAAAAGAACTGCCCAGACTCTGACTTCAACAGAGATGGGATTGCATTTAAGGAAAATTATCTGATTCTTTATTATCTTTTTTCCCCTCAAAATTCCTTATTGGAAATTCACACAAAGGAGCCTATATATATAAGTGTCTTATAAAATTCATACAACAGCCAACGTACTTTAAGTATTTGTTCAGTTGGAGAAGGCCTGAAACAGGTTTCTGCTAGGAGGCTTAACCTAGATGATATAAATGAAACTTTGTGAGGGGTTTGAAAAGGTGGCTGCTATTTTAATAGGAAACCTCCAGGTCAAAAGATGCTCATGGATAAAGATGGAGCAATGATTGAAGGAATGGCCAACCAATGACTGACAGTGTCAGGGCTTGGCCCGACTTGAGACCTACCCCATGTGAGAAAGCCAACCTCTGACATTATCAATGATATCCTGCTATGCTTGCAGATAGGAATCTATCATAACTGTCACCTAAGAGGCTTCCTCAAGCAGCACATGGGCACAAATGGACACATCCACAGTCAAATATCATGGAGAACCTGGGGAATCTTGAGTGATAGAGTTGAGTGAGCCAGAGGAGTCAGAAGACCTACAGAGTCAACTAACTTGGGTCCATGGGGTCTCACAGAGAATGAGCCACCAAGCAAAGTCCATGTAGGCACTGGACCAAGAGCCCCTACACATTTGTATCAGACATGCAGCTTTGTCTTTATGTGGGTCTCCTAGTAATTAGATCAGGAGCTATCTCTGACTCTGGGGCCTGCCAGTAGGTCCTCTTCTCCTATCTGGACTGTCTGGTTGGGTCTCAGTGGGAGGGCTTTGTCCTGTTGGGACTGAATATCCCAGGTGGGATGATACCAAAAGGGTATCTCTGAGGAGAAAGGGAGGAGGTAATAAAAGGAGGAATTTGTAAAGGTGGACTGGGAGAAGGGAGAACTTTAGATGGGATGTAAAGTGAATAAATAAATAAATTATTGAAAAAAAGAATTCTCTTAAGAATAAAATACATCACTGTACAGCCTATTATAATTTGGACTCTTTATGTCTTACTGTCTATAGTTTCCAATTATATACTTCTAGTTAAATATGTTCCAAGTCATTTTAGTGGTCTACAGGGATGATTTTGTTGATTTAGAAACAACTCCTAACTGGAGTTAGTAGCTCTAGAGAGTCTGGATGCCATGGTGAAGCAGATAGTGGAGTACTGGGGAGGTACAAAAGCATGTATTAGCAGGAGCAGCAGAGAGTGGAGTATGTAACATGAGCAGGAGTAAAGTGTGCTCTATTCAGCCTGAAGCAAGCGCCAAGAGAAATATAGATATTTACATGGTGAAAATTGTACTTAATATTCCCGAGTCCTGAGTCAAGAGTGCACATGAAGATCTTATATCCAAATATTGAAAAGTTAGTGAGATAACCCAGACCCAAAAGGACATGCGTGGTATGTACTCAATGATAAATGGATATTAGCCAAAAAGTACAGATACTCACGATACAACTCACAGACCACATGAAGCTTAACAAGAAGGAAGGCCCAAGTTTGCATACTTCAATCTTACTTAGAAGGGAGAATAAAATAATCATGGAAGGCAGAGGGAGGGAGAGACATGGATGGGAGAGGGGAGTAGGACTGGAAAAGGGGGACAGGATTTGATATAGGAGGAGACAGGAGAGAGGCCCAGAGGGCCAGGAGAATGTTTGGAAATATGGGTGGGGGAAGCTTTAGACTGTCTCAGAGACCTGGGATTTGAGAGGTTACCAGGACTTAAGGGGGATTCCTTAGCTGAAACGATCAACAGAGGGGAGATGAAGCCTGAAGACAGTCTGAAGACACCACTTCCTCTAGATAGATGTGCCCCGCTAATTGAGTCATGAAGCCACCCACACATCTTTAAAATTTTTGATGCAGAATTGGAATATCTAAAGGAAATGCAGTGACAAAAATGGAGCAGAGTCTGAAGGAAAGGCCATCCAATGACTGGCCCAACAGGATCCATCCATGAAATTGTCTTTCATATATGCTTCAGAGAGTTATGTTTCCCTAGGACAACCCTTATCACATAAAACTGAGGTAAATGAATAATATTAATTCTAGATTATTTAAATGACTGAAGTTTTAAATTTAATTAAAGACTAATTGAATTTTATTGTCACTTTGCAAAGTAAAACCATTCCAAAATTTAATACTCAGAAGTCATTCAGATGACTTTGGAGAATTGGTATCATCACAATAATCCTTATGTCATATGTGATTCTATTCACAAATACCATGTCCTTTAATGAGCATTCCTGATGATGGATTCGTGAGAAATGATGTTTTGTCATATATAAATTTCCCCTAGACTTTTCAGTAGAGGGTTTGAGAAGCTCCTTTGTTCTCTTAAGAGCCTTCGGCTGACCACATCCTCCTACACAAACTCTGAGTCATGTGCATCTTCTGTGTCACCAATCCAAGGAATCTCAATCTTTGCTTCAGGTGTAGGAGACTGAAAAAGACAGCAGAAAGTATGTCCATAGATTAAATTGTGTAGAGTCAAGATAGCAGCTGCTGGACTTGGTTATTCTAACTACATCTGAGGCAGAGTCATCCCTGTTTTCTTTAGTGATTTTATGTCATGTATGTCTTTTGTTATTCAAGCTACCAAGGAATGAGACGTGGGGCTGCTATGCCTGTGATGAACTGAACTCTCTGTAGGATATGGAGTGTCTATTTGTCAGAGGACTGTATCAGTCTCTTCTTATGCACCTCTAAAGAGATTTTAATGACATATTTTCCAGAGATTTTTGCTTCATTCCGTTCTACCTAAGCAGTTGTCACAAATAAGAAGCTGTGTATGAGCTTTAAAGAGTGTGAGGAAGTAGCAAATCAAGTCGACATTACATCATTTCCTCAGTATACATTACAGCTATTATGCTTCTTTCTCTAGTGCACTAGTGTGGATCATAACCTTATGAATCTTTGAAGTTCTTGTTTTCTTAAAAGAATGTTTAATGGGCCTATAGACATTACGCAGAAATGTGTTGATTAAAGCAAAGGAAGCCCTCAAAAGGGAGATTAGAGTGCTCGGCCCCTGTGGAACATATTGATGTGAGTGGCCTGCGCTGCCACCTCAGGACCTGGTGATGTTCAGGTCCTTGCTTCCACCAAAGACTCTGCTTAAATCCAGGGTTCAACTGCAGTAGCAGCTGTGTTCAGGTTCCTGGTCTGTGCTGTCACCAGGAACCATATGAAGGCCCATGATCCAGGCTCCCACTGATTGTGAAGAGCAAGGAGACTACTTTTGTTGTGATATTAATGACACACAATTGAGGAGGGACATGGAAAGCTTTGATGATAACTCCTACCCTAACCTCAAACTTCCCCACTCCCCCAGTGCATTAGCCTAGATGGGAAACCATCAAAGAAAACTCTTAAAAAATTTGATGGAGGTGCTCTCCATACTTCTGGTGGCAGTACAAGATAAAAGGATCCCATTCTACTTAAGGGGCAGGCCACTGAGCATTTGACCATGCTCCAGTGAGTATACAGGTAACACTTTGTGGTTTTTAAAAATCTTTCTTTTATCTTATTTTTATTTTTTAACTCCTTTTGGGGTCTGGTCACAAGAAGAGTTAGACTGGGAAAGAATCGAGATTGGAACACATGATGTGAAATTCCCAGAGAATGGAGAAAAATGCTATGTGAGAGAAAAAAATTCAACTATGTAAGTTACTAAATATTTTTTACCTTAAAAAAGCTTGTATATCCAGAGAACCAAACAACCCTTTTTAAAAAATGGGATACCGAGCTAAACAAGAGAATTCTCAACTGAGGAATCTCAGTTGGCTGAGAAGCATTTAAGGAAATCAATGTCCAACATCCTTAATCATCAGAGAAATTCAAATCAAAAGGACTCTGAGATTCTACCTCACACCAGTCAGAATGGCTAAGATAAAAACTCAGGTGACAGCAGATGCTGGCAAGGGTGTGGAGAAAGAGGAACACTATTCCATTGTTGATGGGATTGTAAACTGGTACAACCATTCTGGAAATCAGTCTGGAGGTTCCTCAGAAAATTAGACATTGAACTACCTGAGAACCCAGCTATACCACTCCTGGGCATAGACTCAAAACAAAGACACATGCTCCACTATGTTCATCAGCCTTATTTATAATAGCCAGAAGCTGGAAAGAAGCCAGATGTCCTTCAAAAGAGGAATGGATACAGAAAATGTAGTTCATTTACACAATGGAATACTACTCTTCCGTTAAAAACAATGACTTCAGGAAATTCACAGGCAAAATGGATGGAACTAGAAAATATTATCCTGAGTGAGGTAGTTCTGTCACAAAAACAACCATACACATGGTAAGTTCTTACTAATAAGTGGTTATTCAGAAAAAAGCTCAGAATACCCATGGTACAACTTACAGACCATATGAAAGTAAAGAAGAAGGAAGACCAAAATGTGGGTGCCTCAGTGTTACTTAGAAGGGGGAGCAAAATAATCACTGGAGGTTGAGGATGGGAGAAACTTGGGAAGAAGAGAGGAGAGTGAGAGGAAAAAAGGGGCAGGATTGGGTGTGGGAGGAGATGGGCCAGATATACAGAGGGTGAGGAAATTAAACAGAGGTGTGAATCAATGAGGGATGAGGAACTGTGGGTAGCCAACAGAAAGTCCCAGGTGCTAGAAAAGCAAGAGGATCCCAGGACCTAACAGGGATGACGTTAGCTGAACTACAACAAAGGGGAGATAGAAACTATAGAGACCATATCCACAGTTTGGGCATGACCCCGGTTGAGAAATGAAGACACCTACTCTTCCTAAATTTTACGCCAGAATTGTTCCTGTCTAAAGGAAATACAGGGACAAAGAGTGGAGCAGAGACTGAAGGAAAGGTCATTCAGAGACCACCCTACCTGGGGATCCATCCCATAGGCAGCCACCAAACCCAGACACTTCCTGATGTCAAGAAGTGTTTGCTAACAGGAGCCTGTTATAGCTGTCTCCTGAGAGGCTCTGCTAGAGCCTGAGCAATACAGATGTGGATGCTTGAAGCCAATCATCAAACTGAGCACTAGGACACCAATGGAGGAGTCAGGGGAAAGACTGAAGGAGCTGAAGAAGTTTGCAACCCTATAGGAAGTAGAATAATATCAACTGACCAGACCCCCCCAGAGCTCCCTGGGACTGAACCACCAACCAAAGAGTACACAAGGAGAGACCCACGGCTCCAGCTGCATATATAGCACAGGATGCATCAATGGGAGGAGAGGCCCTTGGCCCTGTGAAGGCTCCATGTTGCTACATTCCCAGTGTAGGGGAATGGTGCAAGAGTAGGTGGGTGGGTGGGGGAGCACCTTCTTGGAGACAGGGGGAGGGGGAGTGGAATGGTTTTTCAGAGGGGAAACCAGGAGGGGGAATAACATTTGAAATGTAAATAAACAAAATAACCAAAAAAACCCCTTGTATATATCAATATATAACTACATATATTAAAACTAACTATTCCTTCCATATTCACTTTTTAAGTTAGTTGATTGTTTCTATTTTTTCCTTAATTTATTTACTTACTCATTTTCCATACTGATTACGGCCCCCTTCCTCCCAGTTCCACCTTCACTGCCCCTCTTCCTATTTCCCCTCCCCCTCTCCTCTGAGAAGGAAAGGCCCTGCATGTGTACCATTCTGCCCTGACATATCAATTTGCAACAAGACTAGGCACATTCTCTCCCACTGAGTGCCAACAAGGCAGCTCAGCTAGAAGAAAAGAATGCCAATGGAGAAACAAAATCAAAGTCAGCCCCTGCTCCACTGTGAGGGGACCCACATGCAAACTATGTTGCACATCTACTATATGTGTGTAGGGGGCCTATGTCCACTGCATGGATGTTCTTTAGTTGGTGGTCTGGTCACTGTGAGAACAGGTTAGTTGACTCTTTAGATATTCTTGGGACGTCCTTGGCACCCTCTGCCTCCTTTGATTCTTCTTCTCACTCTTCCACAATACCTCTCAAAGAATGGATAAAGAAAATTTGGTATATTTATACAATAAAATATTACTCAACTATTAAGAATAAAACCATCGTGCAATTTTCAGGCAAGTGGATGGAGCTAGAAACTATCATCCTGAGTGAGGTAACCCAAATTCTGAAAGACACACAAGATATGTGCTTACTTATAAGTGGATATTACACATAAAGTATAGGATAACCGTGCTATAATCCACAGACCCAAAGAAATTAAGTAACAAGGACTGCAGGGAGGATATTTGAATCTCACTCAAAAGAAATAAAATAGACATTGGAGGTAGATGGAGGGAGTGAACTGGGCCACATTCACTTTTCAAATATTTCATAGTGTCAAAAAAGGAATAACTTCTAATTTTTAGACAATTTGTGAGTTGCCTGCCAAGAGTAAAACCACAGAGTCAACTGGTTTTCACTATTTAAGAAAATTAAGGTTAGAGCTTAGTACTAGGTATCACGTGTTATAATATATTAGAGCTTTATGAATCTGGCATACATATCATTGTAGCAGACATTAAACAAACCCTTCAGAAGTCTTTTGAAATTGGTAGTTAAGCTGCAACCTGAAGAAGGAGAACAAAAGATGCAAAGGTGAGTGGCTGCTGGGCTGAGAGGGCAGTGTTCCCCCGAGTGTTCAGCTGCTCCAAGACTCACTCATGGCTTTATGGAAATGACTTCTTCCAGCCACAAGGAAGGCTTAAAGACCATATAATTTAGGAAGTATGGTTTCTTGCAACTGAAGTCGAGTGTTCTGATGTAAAATAAGCTTCTTGATCACATTTAAGAATTCAGTAATAACCAAAGAACTAAGTGAGAACCAAATCCCTAAGCTTTTGTTAATTATGAAAATGTCAAAATTCCGTAGATAATGGCACAATAATTACACTTGGACTTCATTAGAATGACTTGTGTTATCCATTAGGCTACTAAAATAACACAATAGTATGGGAAAACATAAGCAGCTTGATTTCCCAGGGTATAAGTCAATGCATTTCATTTAGTTTGTATCAGAACTACAAGGTTACTATCAAATAAAAATAAATCTATGTCTCTCTCTATATATATAATGACATTTTATATGATATGTAAATTCTGACATTTATATGTGCACATGAAAAAAATTAAATACATCTACTAGAGGTATAAGTTCATGATAGCAGATTTAGGCTGTCCAAAATTATGAAGTTTCTACACTGGTATTTTCTTTATTATTGATAGGATTGGCCACAAGGTAAATACCATTCAATAGACTTTTCTATTAATGTTGTATAATCCTGAGCTACTTCTCCAAAATAAACTGTTTTCTAATTTAGTGTTGTAGACTACATTCCCATAACCACAAGAACACCTAGAAATAACCGAAGAAATGTAACTGTACTGATACACCATTATACATTTAGATAGTAACTCAGAACAGCAGTGTGACCTTACACACTTGACATCTATGTAGTTACATTTGGCAACAGGTTTATTAAAATGCATGAGTAGAGTAACCCCTTCAATACAGAGGCTTTTGATTGAATTATAACACAAGGGGACACACAATTATAGCCCTCAAGATTTCAATCTAATAAGCTTTATTTGAAGTTCTTAGTCCAGTTCTCCCAAATTTAATAAAAGATGGGCTAGTGTCTCCCAGAATATAAATTTACTTATATCTTGGTCAGATAACTGAGACAGTGAACATGTCAGGGTGAGTTGATTAAATACACCTGAAGTTTGGAAATAAGCAGGAAGTCTTCCTGAGTTTCCAATCATGCACCCAAATCCTGCTCATCTCCAAAACCCTTCATGTCTGCCCTTTGACCTTGCAATACTCGCCTCATAATAAAACATCACAGACACACGCTCATGTGCACTCGCACGCACACGTACACATGCTCACGCACACGCGCACACACAAAACATCTCACCATGGAAACAGTAGTATGTCACAGTGTGTACCACAGTATGTTTCTCTGTCCACATCTTTACTTTCGAATGTTCATTGCAATGAGTCATTGGTTTGGTTTAAGATCAGCGGCTTCTGTGACACCATCAGTATTGGAGACTCATCAGGACTCCTCCCTATTATTCTATTGTTGCCCTGTATCACAGATGAGCAAAAAGATTTTCTTTCGTCAAATGAAAGCAACTTTAAACTAAGATAGAGAAGTGGCGACAGGCGCATATGAGACTGAGAATTCTCCTACGGTTCTGAAGCAAGGAGTGCTCGTGCATTGTCCGCTAGAATAAAGGTAAAAATTCTCCAAGGTAGACATCAGATTTGATTTTCACTTCTAGGGAAAAATTAGATGGGCTTCTAATAGTAGAAGGAAACCTTAAGGAACCAATCGTAAGCTGATGAACTAAAATTCCCTCACCTCAGGGTAAAGAATGCAAATGTCAGCAAGGTTACAAAAAACTTGTTTTAGGGAGCTAATCCTGTCAAACTTTGCAACCACAAAAACAATTTTGGGAACTTCTCTTGCAATATGGAGGTTTTGAAAGTTGGATCCTATAGGACTGTTGAGAAGCATTCTCGAAATAAAAGCCCATTGCACTCGTGAGCTCACGGCAGCTTTAGCTGCCTGCGTAGGAGTGGCAAAAGATGAAGTTAGTCAAAATTCCTGCATGGATGGTGGGCAGTGTCCGTGAAACAGCTGAGAAACTTTTGGAAGTTAAATGGTTCTAGCAGAGGAGAGTCATGTTTCTCAGGAGTGTGGCCCCCAGTAGGTTTCACATGCTCTAGTAAACCGATCTATACTTCTCCAACATATCCTCATCATTCCAGGACTCAGTTAGTTACTTAAAAAATCTGACAGGAAGTTAGGAGACACATTGGTGAGGGAGATCAGTGGGGAACAGAAGGGGAAGAAGGTTTCAATATCATCAAAGTATATCATGCACATGCACATAATTCTCAAAGAATATGTAAGACAAAATTTTAAGAAGGGAGTTTCATTACAAAATATGCTTTCTTTTTCTCACTCAATTAGGATTAGAATACTTGAAAACCGATGATATGATGGTAGAAAAAAATAATTCCTAATAGACAGGAATTACGTTTTCACAGAGGAGTGTGTTTTCAGGGCAGCGCGAAAGGTGTGACTCAATCACTAGTCATACATTTTCGTTTCTGCACTCTACAGGTATAAACTGAAACCCTACTGTGAGCAAGACATCACCGGAAAGGTGTGACTCCGTCGTCATTCACAGTTTCTCATCCACGCACCCTGAAGGCATAAACTGAAACCCTACTGTGCACAAGGTATCAAGGTATGACTCAGTCATTATTCATACATTTTCACTTATGCACATTACAGGTATGAACTGAAACCCTACTGTGTACAAGGCATCACATACCAGTGAGACACAAATAGTGTCTTTACTTCCGATATTACATTCTATATTACATTCCTAAACTGTAAGGACTGATAAAGCAGCACATTGGTCTTCATCTGAAAGAAATATATAAATGCACAAAAAGGAAAACAAAACCTGACTTTTAATCTGGTCTCTGGAAAAGCAGTAGGGCATATTTTTAAAAATCACAACCTAATGAGTCTTCTGATGTTTCTTTCTTCTTATCTGTCTTTTGGTTAAACTTTAAAAAAAAATTGCAGCTAGTATACAAAGGTCATGATTGCTCAGTGGAATGCTATTATAGGTGACTGTGTTGATGGATGTCCTCTGTGACATTCCTTTCTTAACCGATTTTACTCTCACTTCCCAAATGGTTCCCAGAGGATATATGACTCAAGCCTTGGCCCTTTCAGAAGGTTCATATTTACACCACTAGCTATGTCTAGCAGTATCGAATGAATGCTTTGCTCATGTGGCAAACCTAAAATCTATCAAAAGGAGTCTGCTATTGTCTTTCACTGTTTGCATTTCTTCATGCTTCTCACGGCTTGACACTCTGACAGCTGATTTAATGCATAAAAGTTATGTCCCCAGCTTCTTCATTTACTTCAGAACCCGACTGAATGTAATGACTTTTTATCCAAACATAAATTACCTCCCTAGTTAATACACTTAATTCCTTCTCTGTAGCCATTGTCACTTTTTCAGAAACATCATGCTTGCCACCATGACAGCAGCTGACCTAACTGGTCTCTCTGCTTAGTGCTGGCATCAGGCTATTTCCTTATAAGTTATGATAGAGACGTGTATGCACCAAAGGCTTGGCAGAACATCAAATCTGTCTATGATCAGAACCTGTTGTGCTTTTTCCAAACTTGACCCCCATCTTATTCTCCCATAATACTTCATGCTGTAGACAGCCCATTGAGAGTCCCCAGGGCATGTCTGTTCTCTTTGCTTCTGTTCGTAGTGTTCTCTGGGGCACACCTGGTAAAATACCATTCATTCCTAAAATGCCGCATCCTAACTGGGTCTCACTGAGTGATTTTCCTCTGAGGTCTACAGTAATTCCCTTCACTTCTACAAAACCAGGACCCAATTGGATTCTTTCGGATAACATCTTTAGTGTTACTCACAAAAGAATGCCCATTGACCATAACATCAAGGTGTGATTGTGTTGTCTATGTGTTTTCACATATATCTGCATTCATGTGAACTTGTTTGTAGAACCAGAGATCAACACTGGGCATTCTCTTCATTTCCTTTCTATGATTCATTCATTTATTTATTCATTCATTCATTCATTCACTCCTTTATTCATTTTCTCGAGACAGGCTCTCTCATTGAACCTGGAGCTTTTAGATTTATCCACAAGACCCAAGAGTCCTCCTTTTCCTGCCTGTCCAGGACTTTGCCTGCCATGCCAAACATTTTTTTATTTTTATTTTTCACAGTAGTCCCAGGCACTCAGGTCCTCCCAGGTCCAGGGTAGGCACTACCCCGAGAGTCCTCACACCCTGTTTATTTGTTTTTAGCAATGTCTGTGTCTTTTTTTTCTTTAGTATTTTAGTTTTCTCTTCTTTTTTTATTGGATAATTTTTACTTACATTTCAAATGTTATTTCCTTTCCCGGTCGCCCATCCATAAGGCTCCTATCCTATCCCCTCCCTCTTCTTCTATAAGGGTGTTCCCCCTCCCTAACCACCCTGATTTCCCCCTCTCTGCCCTGACAATCCCCTACACTAGGAGGTCCAGCCTTCGCAGAACCAAGGGCTTCTCCTCCCATTGGTGCCCAACAAGGCCATCCTCTGCTACATATGCAGCTATAGGTCTGCCCATGTGAACTCTTTGAATGGTGGTTTAGTCCCTGCGAGCTCTGGTTGGTTGGTATTGTTGTTCTGGGGTTGCAAACCCTTTCAGCTCCTTCAATCCTTTCTCTAACTCCAATGTCTGTGACTTAATTAGAGTTTCCATTGCTTTGAGGAACCACCACAACCACAATCGAGTTGAGGAGAAAAGCGTGTGTGGCTTACATTTCCATATTACTGTTCATCACTGAAGGAAATCAGTACTAGAACTTTTAAGTAGGGCTGGAACGTGGAGGCAGGAGCTACTGCAGAGGCTCTGGAGGAGTGCTGCTAACTGGCTTACTCCTTGTGGCCTGCTCAGTGGGGGCTTTCTTATAGAACTTAGAACAGCAGTCTTGAATGACACCACCCACAGTGGGCTAGGCCCTCCCCTATTAGTCAGTAATTAAGAAAATTTACTATGGTGGTATCTTATGGAGGCAGTTTCTCAACTGAGATTCCCTCCTCTCAGATAACTCCAGGTTGTGTCAAGTTGACACAAAATCGCCCAGCACTGTCTGTTAATGAAGCTGAAAAATAAAGCTTGCTCAATGTACTACATTACAGTAGTTATTTTGTTAGGATAACCAAGAGGGGGATTAAGTGTCAATTTTAAGGAGCATTTGTAACCTTACTCAATATGACCTAAGTTTGACTTCCTCGTTCTTGACTATGTAAAAATTAAAGGATAGTTTTCTTAAACCTGATGCTAACATTACCTTCTTCATATGAAGCTTGGCTTCAAGCCATTCAAAGGCCACATGCAAGAAACTGAGACATGTGTCCCTAGATGTCAGATGATACATGTCAGAGCTGGGGCGTGCCACACTGCTCCTCATTTGTGAATTTACTATCATTCTCTCCACCACCTCAGTAACCATGAGAAACCTGTCTTTAAGCTAATCACCCTGAGCACTGTAGACCGTGTTTATTCCATGGTAAATCCCAGAAGGAAATATCCATCGACCCAACCAAAATGACCTGTATTTCGCGTTTGCTTCCTGCTAAACCAAGCCCACATTACTTTTACATTATATTTCCCATGGCTTTCTTAACTGCTTGTGCATTCTACCATTGAGTAGGGCAGGCAATACCCATTGGTTTTGTGCTCCTGAGCCTTTG
The DNA here is from genome assembly GCF_021556685.1 of Rattus norvegicus. Taxonomy (NCBI): domain Eukaryota; kingdom Metazoa; phylum Chordata; class Mammalia; order Rodentia; family Muridae; genus Rattus; species Rattus norvegicus. Next base: position 30,004,040 of record NC_141544.1, on the reverse strand, counting down.
AAAATATCATTGGCATTCATCACTACATAGTGGTACAGCTGTCAGGATACACTGGCATAATTGGATATTTTTGACTAATTGAGAAAACATTACATTTAGTAACAAAACTCAGTGCCATGATTTTTTCCCTTTGACCCTAAATATTTTAATGCATTCTATTACCTTTTAAAGACGGGGTTTCACAAGGTAGCCTTTGCTCTTCTGGAGCTTACTTTGTAGACCAGGCTGGCTGCAAACTCACAGAGATCCTCCTGCCTCTGCATCTCAAGTGCTGGGATGAAGGCATCTTCTGTCATGGCCGTGCTGTGTATACACTACTAAAATGTGTGCTTCAGTACTTGAGGATTTACCAGTGTAAATATGGAGTCTCAGGAAAATGCAAAGTCTTGCCAATGGAGTGCAGCCAGTCACAAGATGAATAGCAAATTCCTGAATTACTCGATGAGAGCTTCCAGTTGAAATTTAGGCACTTCCTAAATCTATTAAGGGCACAAAATGGCATTGCACTGCTTTTTAAAATATGTGATATGTATTAAAGTAGTTTTGTTAACCAAGATGATATTAAATAATACTACAATATTTTCCTTAGTTCAGGCTCTCTGCCATAAAACTCCATGACCCATATAGAATTAAGAAATGCAAACATATTACAAGAAATATGTAATAATATAGCAAAGCAAAACACTTAGTTAAATATTATGCTGTCCCTTTAAGACTAATTGACTTGCATTTGATTTGTGATTTCATTTGGACAGTACTATTTCTTAAAATTAATCAGATTTCACATGTTATGTTGTCTTTGAAAGTCTTGGCTGTTAAATCTCATCCACAATTGGAATGAAGAAATTTGGTTTTGCTATGAGAGGACAATAAAGGTTCTCTCTTCTTTAGCTGTGACTGAAATAGCTTTTTCCACTTGGCGATATATATTGAATTTTCCATTTTAGGACATTTTGTGGCATCACACCTATAAATACAATTTGGGAATTTGCTTGTTCTTTCTTAGATGACTCTCACAAATCACTAATGCAGGCAATATGTTCAGATCTCACTTTCTTAAGGGTGTTTTAAGTTGCTATTACAATTTTTTAAAGATGCGACTGAATAAGGCAAGACTTGTACATGTAAATCTCAAGAACTTAGAACTTCATAATAATGGAAGAATCGTTTCATTACCTCTAAACGCAACCTATTCTGGGCAAATGACCAGTTAAGGTGATTAGCACATGTGTCTGAGAGCACTTTGAAACTGAACTGAGAGATTCTCCACATTGTTATCATACTGCTTGCTTCAGTTTATAGAGAAAAGAATATGGCTTGCTAACCTCATTGTATCATTCTCAAAGTATTGCTCCATGTGTTCATACAAAGTTCCAGAACCAGCACATTCCAGACAAGGATTTTCTTTTTGGCTTTGTGATTATTTCTCTCACCATTCATTTGACAGGCTAGATGTACATACACTGCAAGACTCAGACTTTTCTCTTTCTTCTGTGACCATAGGAACATACCTTTAAGTTATGGAGAGGAACCAAGAGCAAAGGCAAGAACTTGTAATATTTGGCAGTCTATAGGAACTCCTGGCTAATAATTCTAATAGAGGCAGCCCATTCCTGACATTGGGCTATTAGTTTCTGTCAGCTCATGGCAACAAATACTAGGAATATTATTACTCTATTATAGGATAATGTAACCATTTTAACTCTTACAATTCATGCATAAATAAATATATATTCATATATTCACATAAATATATGGAAAGAATTTACAACAGTAGGCTTTCATACAGCTATTTTTGAAAGATCTTTATTATTATTTAACCCTTCCCGTATTCCCTTGTCTCCACTATACTCCCCTCTTCTGCCTCAGTTTAACTCTTTGTGTCCCATTAATCTTCTTCAAGCATTTATATAACCTTGTTCTCCTTCTCCTCCATTGATAGCCAAACATGTGGTGTGCTCTTTCTCCTGCTCTAATCATTCTCTAGTTGTCTGTAGTTCTGTGTGTAGGGTTGAAGCCTCTTGGGCTTTTCTTCATGTACTTTAGCATTATATACTTCTTTCTCTGTTTTGTTCATAGTTAGACAGCCAAATCAATGAAACTTTATGACTATAGCTTTTGACATTACTAGGAGACATATCTCACGGTGAACTCCCTGATTCCTTCAGTTTTACCATCTTTCTACCCTTCTATGGTTTTCATAGGTGTATTTGTTGGTGCCGAAATCTACAACTTAGCATTTTGCTTGGTGGTGTTTTCTGAAGTGATCTCTGTTTGCTGTAATGAGAAGTTTCCCTGATGAAGGGCAAAGATTACACTTCTCTGTGGGGCTAAGCACAGCTAATTAGTGTGATTAGAAATTTTGCTGGTTTAGTAAAGTGGCAATAGTAGGTTCTCCAAGATTCATGAGTTCACTGCCAATTCCTGGATTGTAAATGTGGGTGTGAATATGTTTGTGGATTTTTTTTATAGGAACACTTTTATAACCGAACACATTTTTAAAATCTCATGACAAGTGTCTGGAGACAAGCTTATAACTTAAAAGATTTCTCTGCTCCTCCAGAGGAGCAGAATTAAATTTCCATATGAACTTTTTAATTAATACATGCGATTTATCAAAACAGATAAAACTATTTTAAAATTCACAATGAAACAAAATATACAAAAACATATAAAATACCAAACTATTATGATAGATATATTTATATTAATATATATCATCCTAGAGCAACTTAAAATACATAATATTTAGTTTTGAAGGATGCAAATTTTTATGAAATTTGATAGTGTTAAGTCAGTTGACTTTTTTCCAGAGTATGTCGTTTGGTGAATTTTGTCAGATTTCTTTTAAAAATTATTTTTAAATGCATGTATCTAACACCTTTTTCTTGTCTCATGGCCATGTGACACACACACACACACACACACACACACACACACACACACACACACACAATCTTCACAGCTGAAACAAGAACTGTGTGGAAGCTGCTGAAAGGCAGTTATTCAAAGAACATAGTCTCACTTAGGTTCCTGTCGCTGTGACAAAGGATAAGCTACCCTGAAAAGGGCAGCGTGAGGGAGGAAGGGGTTGATTTGGGCCCACAGTTAAAGGATGAACCCATCACTGCACAGCAAGAAAGTAGAGGAAGATTTTCAAGCAGGTAGTCACATGACAAACAGAATAAGTAAAGAGATAGGCTTGGAGGCTGGGACTTGGCTCCATTCCCTCTTTCAAACAAATCCAGACAATCTCTTAGATGCATAACCAGAAGCTAACTTAATCTAAATAATCCTCATAGGTGGGCCTCGATCCTCCTCTCTTGGATGATTTAAGATTCTGTCAAGTGGACAATAAGCCCTCATCATCACATCTCCCATGATTTACACACGAACATTATCTCTAATGGTCTTGGGGACATAGACCCAAATTTGGCAATAGAAACAGCCCTTCAATGAAACAGCTGCAATGGACAACTGTGTCACAGAGCGTGGATAAAGAACAAATGTGTCAATCAAATAAAAGTAAAGCAAATAAGCAATGAAGCATAACCAGTTATTTCTAACATTCATAGCTAATTAGCAAGAGAATTATGACAAAGGGTTCCTTCACATTATTGTAGGATTTTCCTGGAGAAGTAAAGTTCTTGCTATATATTTTGAAGACATTCTTTGTAAAGAATTTGGAAAGTCTCCAGCTTTACGTGAACGATGTGCAAAATCTGGGAAAGAATGAAAACTTCGTTATAACTAGATGACTTCCAAATTGAATTTTATCTCCTCCACCCCCTATTCTTCTCCATAATTCGCCGTCAGCATCTTTAGCAAATGCAGAAGCCACCATCCCAGGAGGAACTAACTGAGTTGCCACGCATTCAATGAAAAGGAAGGGAAGGAATAATTTGATATATTATACACTTGTTCACTCCACTATAGTAAAAATGTTTGCTATAACATACTTAAATCATTTATATAAGTAAAGTTTTATAACTGAAAGTTAAACTTGTCCTTAACTTGAGTGAATGATTACTGAATTTTCATTTTTTTTAAATTTATGCTTTTAGTTTTATAAGATAATAAAAAGCTCTATTATTTATTTCAGTCTTACATCATTGCCTTTCGCTTCTTGCATGGGCATCAGGTGGTGCCCATGGCTCAGCATCCCATGATTCTGATTCATACGAACTTTACCTGTAGTGATCTTTTTGTAATTTTTACCCCAAATTTATTATTCTTCATCTACTGCTCTCACAATGTGACTACACATTTTTCCTCTTTCCTTTTTCCCCTTTATCTACTCCCATGTACCCCATCCCATCTCTCTTTCTCTCTCTCTCTCTATTTCAACTTCATGGTGTCTGGATATATGTGTATATGTTTACACATATATGTATATACACACATACATAAATGATTACTGTGTTTTTAACTTGATGTGGTGTTTTTGATTTAATTATATGATCCAATCTCATTATCAAGTCATACATGTTTTGCTGCAAAAGAAAACTTTCCTTTTGTACATTTATTAGACTATGTAAACATAATATGTCTCCTTTTGATAAAATGTAGTTTAAAACATACTTTGAAATAAAATCTAGAGAGGCTTAATTTTATGGTTGACTAAAAAGTAACCTAGAAATAAAGAGATATATACCTTTTTGTGTGGCTATCACATGGCAGGAATCAAGACACTGAGATACTATGTTTTCCTGTTGGACCGGAACTCATTTCATTTGTGATACAACATTTGATTTTTTTTACAACAGAGGATGACATTTCTTTTCTTTTTTCATTATTTATTTTTAATGTCTTTAAATTGTTATGAAAGTGATCAGTATATAAATTCTAGAAGGTCATTAAATCACTTGTGATGGAATCCAGCAGTCTGATCGTTCCTGGATTTGCTTGCTTGATCACTGAGGTCAACTGCCATTGCCTTTCAACAGCAAATTTTTAAAATATAATTGATCAATTAATTCCTTCTTTCTAAGCACTAGTACATACCAGATAGGTAAAGGTAAGGTCTGAAATAGGAAGGAGGCTCTAGAGTCATGTGTAAATTTGGAAATTCATAGCATTTGAAACTATGTCAATGACTAGCCCAAATTTTAGATTTTTATTAAGCTTTTCATATATATATATATATGTATATATATATAATATATCAGTCTTTTGAAGGGTGATGAGTGTAGCTGGTTCTTAGTGGAGAAGTAGATTTAATGCTAGTATAAAGAAACTAACAGCAAAGATTATTTGACATATTGAATGCAAAGGCCAGAAGCAGAAAAACCTGAGGCAACACTGGGAGAAATTTGACTTAAAATGAGGCATGAAATGTTGATAATCATCTAGTTCAAACAGAATCTTTTTGGATGAGTTAAGAGATCCCTCAATGAAAGGGTATAATGATATGTCATTAAGAATTAGCTTAATATTACATCTATTCAGCAGCATGAAAGTACTAGGTTCTTCTTTGTGACCTGTGTAGCCACAAGTTGTCATTCTGATAATGGTACCAGGTATGCATTCCATCTCGAGAAGCAGGATTTAAATCCAATCAGAATGTCATTGATTACTGCATAATCATCATGTCACTATTGTACTAGGCCAGTCATTCTATAGTTTGCTGGGTTCGCAATAAGGTATGATTGACCCTTACTTTTCTCGTCCAGCTTCTAGAACTACTAAAGCCCGTGGGCAAGACGCGAAGTTTCTAGTAGAGTATCAGGTTGATTTCTCCATGCTCCATGACTCAAGTATGTAGTTTCCTCAGCAATAGGGCCTTAGTATCAAGTTCTGCCTGGTAAACCAAGAACACTGAAAAGCGTGTAATATTTGGTGAACTTCGGGACCTCATTGTCTCTGAACTTCTAAAGAATTGACCCACTCTGGGAGAGGGATTTTTCTTTGTTGTGACATCTAACAGTGTCATTGCTACCTTTTATGGGATAATGCTATTTTAAATTTTTTTATGTATGTACAGAGATGTATTTCAGAAAGTTTCTACAGAATTAAGTTTCCATGTAGCTTTTTGAGATCTGCAGTGTTGGTTATCACCTTCTTTCCCTCTTTACTCTGCCCTGAGCTTTCACTCCTCTACTTATCTCCTCCTGGCCCATAGTTCCCTTTTAACCCTGTATACTAGGAATTCCCATCTTCACCTGCTGTGAAAACTTCTCTCCATAATCCCTTACTGATTTCCAGACCTCTGGTGGTATTTCAAATAAAATTGTGTGTGTGTGTGTGTGTGTGTGTGTGTGTGTGTGTGTGTGTGTGTATGTATTACTAAACTTGAAGACATGTCAACAGAAGTTACTTTAAACTTGGAGCAGGCAATGAAAATAAATAATAAAATAAATTAAATTTGTTCATTAGGGAAATTCGAGATAGTATCCAACTAAACAAAACAAGTGAAATACAAATATTTATAGAAAAATTATAAGCAGCTTTATTTTTTTATTAATTTTTTTATTAACTTAAGTATTTCTTATTTACATTTTGAGTGTTATTCGCTTTCCCGGTTTCCGAGCCAACATCCCCCCTAACCTCTCCCCTTCCCCTTCTTTATGGGTGTTCCCCTCCCCATCATCTCCTCATTGCAACCCTCCGCCCAACAATCACATTCACTGAGGGTTCAGTCTTAGCAGGACCAAGGTGATCTTACTAGAATATTCATTGCTACCTATGAGGTCAGAGTCCAGGGTCAGTCCATGTATAGTCTTTGGGTAGTGGCTTAGTCCCTGGAAGCTCTGGTTGCTTGGCATTGTTGTTCATATGGGGTCTCGAGCCCCTTCAAGCTCTTCTAGTTCTTTCTCTGATTCCTTCAACGGGGGTCCTATTCTCAGTTAAGTGGTTTGATGCTGGCATTCGCCTCTGTGTTTGCTGTGTTCTGGCTGTGTCTCTCAGGAGCGATCTACATCCGGCTCCTGTCGGCCTGCGCTTCTTTGCTTCATCCAACTTGTCTAATTGGGTGGCTGTATATGTATGGGCCACATGTGGGGCAGGCTCTGAATGGGTGTTCCTTCTGTCTCTGTTTTAATCTTTGCCTCTCTATTCCCTGCCAAGGGTATTCTTGTTCCCCTTTTAAAGAAGGAGTGAAGCATTCACATTTTGATCATCCGTCTTGAGTTTCATGTGTTATAGGCATCTAGGGTAATTCATGCATCTGGGCTCATAGCCACTTATCAATGAGTGCATACCTTGTGTGTTTTTCTGTGAGTGGGTTAGCTCACTCAGGATGATATTTTCCAGTTCCAACCATATGCCTACGAATTGCATAAAGTCATTGTTTTTGATAGCTGAGTAATATTCCATTGTGTAGATGTACCACATTTTCTGTATCCATTCCTCGGTTGAAGGGCATCTGGGTTCTTTCCAGCTTCTGGATATTATAAATAGGGCTGCTATGAATATAGTGGAGCACGTGTCTTTTCTATATGTTGGGGCATCTTATGGGTATATGCCCAAGAGAGGTATAGCTGAATCCTCAGGTAGTTCAAAGATCAATTTTCTGAGGAACCTCCAGACTGATTTACAGAATGGTTGTACCAGTCTGCAATCCCACCAACAATGGAGGAGTGTTCCTCTTTCTCTGCATCCTCGCCAGCATCTGCTGTCACCTGAGTTTTTGATCTTTGCCATTCTCACTGGTGTGAGGTGGAATCTCAGGGTTGTTTTGATTTGCATTTCCCTTATGACTAAAGATGTTGAACATTTCTTTAGGTGTTTCTCAGCCATTCGGCATTCCTCAGCTGTGAATTCTTTCTTTAGCTCTGAACCTCATTTTTAATAGGGTTATTTGTCTCCCTGTGGTCTAACTTCTTGAGTTCTTTGTATATTTTGGATATAAGGCCTCTATCTGTTGTAGGATTGGTAAAGATCTTTTCCCAATCTGTTGGTTGCCGTTTTGTCCTAACCACAGTGTCCTTTGCCTTACAGAAGCTTTGCAGTTTTATGAGATCCCATTTGTCGATTCTTGATCTTAGAGCATAAGCCATTGGTGTTTTGTTCAGGAAATTTTTTCCAGTGCCCATGTGTTCGAGATGCTGTCCTAGTTTTTCTTCTATTAGTTTGAGTGTATCTGGTTTGATGTGGAGGTCCTTGACCCACTTGGACTTAAGCTTTGTGTAGGGTGATAAGCATGGATCAATTTGCATTCTGCTACATGTTGACCTCCAGTTGAACCAGCACCATTTGCTAAAAATGCTATCTTTATTCCATTGGATGGTTTTGGCTCCTTTGTCAAAAATCAAGTGATCATAGGTGTGTGGGTTCATTTCTCGGTCTTCAATTCTGTTCCACTGGTCTGTCGGTCTGTCTCTGTACCAATACCATGCAGTTTTTATCACTATTGCTCTGTAATACTGCTTGAGTTCAGGGGGATAGTGATTCCCCCTGAAGTCCTTTTATTGTTGAGGATAGTTTTAGCTATCCTGGGTTTTTGTTATTCCAGATGAATTTGCAAATTGTTCTGTCTAACTCTTTGAAGAAATGGATTGGTATTTTGATGGGGATTGCACTGAATCTGTAGATTGCTTTTGGCAAAATGGCCATTTTTACTATATTAATCCTGCCAATCCATGAGCATGGGAGATCTTTCCATCTTCTGAGGTCTTCTTCAATTTCTTTCTTCAGAGGCTTGAAGTTCTTATTGTACAGATCTTTTACTTGCTTCTTTAAAGAAACACCGATGTACTTTATATTATATGGGTCTATTATGAAGGGTGTCATTTCCCTAATTTCTTTCTTGGCTTGTTTCTCTTTTGTTTAGAGGAAGGCTACTGATTTATTTGAGTTAATTTTATACACAGCCACTTTGCTGAAGTTGGTTATCAGCTTTAGTAGTTCTTTGGTGGCACTTTTGGGATCACTTAAATATACTATCATATCATCTGCAAATAGTGATATTTTGACTTCTTCTTTTCCAATCTGTATCCCCTTGGTCTCCTTTTGTTGTCTGATTGCTCTGGCCAGGACTTCAAGAACTATATTGAGTAAGTAGGGAGAGTGTGGGCAGCCTTGTCTAGTTCCCGATTTTAGTGGGATTGCTTCAAGTTTCTCTCCATTTAGTTTAATGTTAGCGACTGGTTTGCTGTATATGGCTTTTACTTTGTTTAGGTATGGGCCTTGAATTCCTGTTCTTTCCAGGACTTTTATCATGAAGGGGTGTTGAATTTTGTCAAATGCTTTCTCAGCATCTAATGAAATGATCATGTGGTTTTATTCTTTCAGTTTGTTTATATAATGGACCTCGTTGATGGTTTTCCATATATTAAACCATCCCTGCATGCCTGGGATGAAGCCTACTTGATCATGATGGATGATTGTTTTAATGTGCTCTTGGATTTGGTTTGCCAGAATTTTATTGAGTATTTTTGCGTCGATATTCATAAGGGAAATTGGTCTGAAGTTCTCTTTCTTTGTTGGGTCTTTGTGTGGTTTATGTATAAGAGTAATTGTGGCTTCATAGAAGGAATTCGGTAGTGCTCCATCTGTTTCAATTTTGTGGAATAGTTTGGATAGTATTGGTATGAGGTCTTCTATGAAGGTCTGATAGAATTCTGCACTAAACCCATCTGGACCTGGGGTCTTTTTGGTTGGGAGAACTTTAATGACTTCTTCTATTTCCTTAGGAGTTTTGGGACTGTTTAACTGGTTTATCTATTCCAGATTTAACTTTGGTACCTGGTATCTGTTTAGGAAATTGTCCATTGCCTGCAGATTCTCAAGTTTTGTTGAATATAGGCTTTTGTAGTAAGATCTGATGATTTTTTGTATTTCCTCTAAATCTGTAGTTATGTCTCCCTTTTCATTTCTGATTTTTTTTTAATTTGGACACACTCTCTGTGTCCTCTGATTAGTCTGGCTAAGGGCTTATCTATCTTGTTGATTTTCTCAAAGAACCAACTTTTGGTTCTGTTGATTCTTTCTATGGTCCTTTTTGTTTCTACTTGGCTGATTTCAGCTCTGAGTTTGATTATTTCCTGCCTTCTCCTCCTCCTGGGTGTATTTGTTTCTTTTTGTTCTAGAGCTTTTAGGTGTGCTGTCAAGCTGGTGACATATGCTCTCTCCTGTTTCTTTTTGCAGGCACTCAGAGCTATGTGTATTCCTCTTAGCACAGCATTCATTGTGTCCCATAAGTTTGGGTATGCTGTACCTTCATTTTCATTAAATTCTAAGAAGTCTTTAATTTCTTTCTTTATTTCTTCCTTGACCAGGTTATCGTTGAGTAGAGCATTGTTCAATTTCCACGTATATGTGGGCATTCTTCCCTTATTGTTATTGAAGACCAGCTTTAGGCTGTGGTAGTCTGATAGCACGCATGGGATTATTTCTATCTTTCTGTACCTTTTGAGGCCCGTTTTTTGACCAATTATGGTCAATTTTGGAGAAAGAACCATGAGGAGCTGAGAAGAATGTATATCCTTTTTCTTTAGGATAGAATGTTCTATACATATCTGTTAAGTCCATTTGGTTCATGACTTCTCTTAGTCTGTCTACGTCTGTGCTTAATTTCTGTTTCCATGACCTGTCCATTGAGGAGAGTGGGGGGTTGAAATCTCCTACTATTAATGTGTGAGGTGCAATGTGTGTTTTGAGCTTTAATAAGGTATCTTTTACATATGTAGGTGCCCTTGTATTTGGGGCATAGATATTTAGGATTGAGAGTTCATCTTGGTGGATTTTTCCTTTGATGAATATGAAGTGTCCTTCCTTATCTTTTTTGATGACTTTTAGTTAAAAATTGATTTTATTTGATATTAGAATGGCTACTCCAGCTTGCTTCTTCCGACCATTTGCTTGGAAAGTTGTTTTCCAGCCTTTCACTCTGAGGTAGTGTCTGTCTTTGTCTCTGAGGTGTGTTTCCTGTAGGCAGCAGAATGCAGGGTCCTCATTGCATATCCAGTTTGTTAATCTATGTCTATTTATTGGGGAGTTGAGACCATTGATGTTGACAGAGATTAAGGAATAGTGATTATTGCTTCCTGTTATATTCATATTTGCATGTGAGGTTATGTTTGTGTGCTTTTCTTCTCTTTGTTTTGTTGCCAAGACAATTAGTCTTGCTTTTTCTAGGGTGTAGTTTGCTTCCTTATGTTGGGCTTTACCATTTATTATCCTTTGTAGCACTGGATTTGTAGAAAGATATTGTGTAAATTTGGTTTTGTCCTGGAATATCTTGGTTTCTCCATCTATGTTAATTGAGAGTTTTGCAGGATACAGTAACCTGGGCTGGCATTTGTGTTCTCTAGGGTCTGTATGACATCTGTCCTGGATCTTCTGGCTTTCATAGTCTGGCAAAAAGTCTGGTGTGATTCTGATAGGTCTGCCTTTATATGTTACTTGACCTTTTTCCCTTACTGCTTTTAATATTCTTTCTTTATTTTGTGCATTTGGTGTTTTGACTATTATATGACTGGAGGGTTTTTTTTTTTCTGATCCAATCTATTTGGAGTTCTGTAGTCTTCTTGTATGCTTATGGGTATCTCTTTCTTTAGGTTAGGGAAGTTTTCTTCTATGATTTTGTTAAAGGTATTTACTGGTCCTTTGATCTGGGAGTCTTCACTCTCTTCTACACCTATTATCCTTAGGTTTGATTTTCTCACTGAGTCCTGGATTTCCTGTATGTTTTGGACCCGTAGCTTTTTCTGCTTTATGTTATCTTTGACAGTTGTGTCGATGATTTGTATGGAATCTTCTGCTCCTGAGAGTCTCTCTTCTATCTCTTGTATTCTGTTGATGATGCTTGTATCTACGGCTCCTTGTCTCTTCCTTTGGTTTTCTATATCCAGGGTTGTTTCCACATGTTCTTTCTTGATTGCTTCTATTTCCATTTTTAATTCCTTCAATTGTTTGATTGTGTTTTCCTGGAATTATTTCAGGGATTTTCATGATTCCTCTCTATAGGCTTCTACTTGTTTATTTATGTTTTCCTGGAATTCTTTCAGGGATTTTTGTGACTCCTCTCTGTAGGCTTCTACTTATTTATTTATGTTTTCCTGCATTTCTCTAAGGGAGTTTTTCATGCCTTTCTTGAAGTCCTCCCGCATCATGATCAAATATGATTTTGAATCTAGATCTTGCTTTTCTGGTGTGTTTGAATTTTCCATGTTTGCTTTGGTGGGAGAATTGGGCTCCGATGATGCCATGTAGTCTTGGTTTCTGCTACTTGGGTTCCTGCGCTTGCCTCTCGCCATCAGATTATCTCTAGTGTTACTTTGTTCTGCTATTTCTGACAGTCTTAGACTGTCCTATAAGCCTTTGTGTCAGGAGTGTTGTAGACCTGTTTTCCTGTTTCCTTTCATTCAATTATGGGAACAGAGTGTTCTTCTTTTGGGCGTGTAGTTTTTCCTATCTACAGGTCTTCAGCTGTTCCTGTGGACCTGTGCCCTGAGTCACCAGGCAGGTCGCTTGGAGCAGAAAAGTTGGTCTTACCTGTGGTCTGGAGGCTCAAGTTTGCTGGTGGGGTGATGCTTATGAGCTCTCCTCAGGGGTAGCAATCATGAGGACTTGTGCCGCCCTTTCCGGGAGCCCCCGTGCACCATAGTCCCAGATGGTGTTTGGTGTTTTCCTCTGGAGTCAGAGATGTGGGCAGAGTGTAGTCTCTTCTGGTTTCCCAGGCGTGTCTGCCTCTCTGAAGGTTTAGCTCTCCCTCCCACGGGATTTGGGTGCAGAGAACTGTTTATCCGGTCGGTCCCTTCAGGTTCTGGTGGTGTCTCAGACGCAGGGGACCTGATGCTCCTGTGTCCTTATCTACGGGAACCCAGAGGCCATATACAGTTTCCTCTTGGGCCAGGGATGTGGGCAGGGGTGGGCAGTGTTGGTGGTCTCTTCCGCTCTGCAGTCTCAGGAGTGCCCACCTGTCTGGGCGGTGAGCTCTGTCACCCACGGGGTTTGAGAGCAGTGAGCTGGAGGCAGGGAGCGTGAGATTGGGACTCCCGCTAAAAACCGGAAGTGTCCAGTCCTAGAGGAATTTTGCCTCTGTGTGTCCCGAGGCCACCAGTCAGGTCGCGTGCAGCAGAAAAGTGGTCTTACCTGTGGTCTGGAGGCCCAAGTTTGCTCGTGGGGCGTTGCTTATGAGCTCTCCGTGGGGGCAGCAACCAGGAAGATCTGTGCCGCCCTTTCCGGGAGCCCCCGTGCACCAGAGTCCCAGATGGCGTTTTGTGTTTTCCTCTGGAGTCAGAGATGTGGGCAGAGTGTAGTCTCTTCTGGTTTCCCAGGAATGTCTGCCTCTCTGGAGGTTTAGCTCTCCCTCCCACGGGATTTGGGTGCAGAGAACTGTTTATCTGGTCGGTCCCTTCAGGTTCCGGCGGTGTCTCAGATGAAGGGGACCTGCTGCTCCTGTGCCCTTATTGGCGGGAGCCCAGAGGCCATATACAGTTTCCTCTTGGGCCAGGGATGTGGGCAGGGGTGGGCAGTGTTGGTGGCCTCTTCCACTCTGCAGTCTCAGGAGTGCCCACCTGTCCGGGTGGTGAGCTCTCTCTCCCACTGGGTTTAGCAGCTTTATTTATAATGGTCAAAAAACTTGAACCCAAGCAGATATTTCATTGGAACATAAATGATTAAATAAGATACCACGCTATACCAGTACAATAGATAGAACTTACTCATTAAAGTGAGTGCAAAATACCTTCATATGTTTCCATTTACAGAGACTTCTGATATCATGCCCCAGGTACAAGTGAAACAGGATGGAGAGAAGACATTTGACCTACTGGTCCCATGAGATATTTGGGGTAAATATTTGGGGTAAAGAAAAGTTTCTATATTTAAATGACCTTAGTTATAGCACAGATATATGACCTTTGTTATATCACATACCCAGTTATAGTTAAAGCGATCCATCTGTGCACCTAGTGGGGACATACACTTTCACATAAATCTTTAAAGTGATTCTTTAAATTATTTGCCTGGGCTATATTTCATTCCTTTTTATCTACTTGACAAGTTATAATCATATAAATAGGTAAGATGATAAGTGCATGTCTTTTCTAGAGTGCTTTTATTTTTAAAAGGTAATATCATTTTGTCAAAGGAAGCTAATTTCATGATACTTGCATACATGAATATAATGTTTCTTGTTACAATATAATTTTTTCTTTTCTTCCCATCTCCTGCATTTCCTCATCCTCATAGAATATTCTTATATCTTTCAATTTCATTGTGAAGACTACAGTGTCTGTAAGGCTGTGAGAAACCACACTGTGATGGCTATTTGGGGGCATGATTGATGTTCTGTCCCTGACCAGGTCTCATCATGTGACTGTCTGAGCTAATCCAATCCTGAAAGAAAGAACATCTAGCTCCAATTGAAGGTGTCAGTTCAGACAAAGGAGAAACATTCTGAGCACTTAGCAGCAGCAATTCATTGCTTCTCAGTAATATCCTGAGATGAGAAATTACAGAGGACCATGGGAGCAACTAATATTTCATTCAGCCTCCAGGGCCAGCATACTCTTCACTGGGTACTCTAACATTACATAGGGATTTTAGCTGAAATTTTCTGAAAGTTTAATTTCCTTAGGAATGCAGTAATATTAAGCACATGACAGCTAAAAAACAATTAGAGAAAGAAAGAGGGAATTTAACCGCTAACATGTGTAGAGCTTTGTGTAGGGCATTAGAGTAAAGAGACAAATCACTTTAATTCCACCAATTAGCATAATCCTACACACATAGCTAGATATGAAACAAGATGTGTGGTATCTGAACACAGAACAGAACAATGCCCCATCTCACTTTCTGAAGAAACGATTGTGTTAGCTTGAGAGAACATCAAAAGTGAGACTTTGCCATGTATAACCAATCACAGATTCTGCTGTTCATTCTCACTGTGAAACCTTGTTCCTCTACATGAAGAGCTCTGCTCTCCTTTTGTGCACATCCAAGTCACCTGATATGAAACAGGAAGCTCAAAAACTTTACAAGAGTAGAATATTTACATATGAATTTTCAATAATTGCCCAAGAGAGTAGAACCAATTTGGTTGACGTCATGTAAGGATGCATCTGTCATCATGTCAGGATATATGTATGAAAGATAAATTGATTATATTTAAGGTTCTGCAAACATTCATTTTAAGATTAATTTATAAGTAGTGACAAACTACTGGAAGAGGAAGGTCATTACGTTGAAATATCACCTTGTATCAATCCTCTTGGAGGCAGATGCTTTTTAGATATTAGGTGTAATTTTTACCAAAGTTAGCATTTGCTTTTATTCAGCAGGAAATGTTTTCTGGAAAACATCTGAGAGGAAAAGCACATAGGCACCTTTGGGAGGCAGTGAGCGAGAATGTTCTCTACACAGACTAAGTTGAGCTAATCCTGCAGGGAAATGTTCAAGTACACTGCCAGGATGCATGATGTCATACAGGCCCGCTGAATTATCCAGTAGAGCAACCAGAGCCTGCATCTACAGTGCTCATTAATAACTATGACCACGCAAAAATTAGAATTCCTATCACAAAAGCCCTTATCAGAAACCCGATAATGGCTTTTCAGCGCAACATTCTGCTTCTCATAATATACCTAGAGACTTAAAGCAATGACTTTTGACCCAAGTAATTTTCTTGTAAGATGAAAGTGAATTGGATGATGAAAAGTAGGCAGAGAATACTAAAGAATTCAATTATGCTGTCTGACTTAAGTTGTTAATCTAGCTTTTTTTCCTATTTATGATACAGGAAGCAGCTATATTATGTAGAAAGCAGCTATAATATTCACAGTAAATATTGCTGATAGAGGGGGGCAAAGCCTGTACTTTGTCTCATTGTCACTCATGCGTGCACATTCACAAGGCCCTGGATTATTTTTTGACAGTTTCAATTAAACTTCTTTTGAATAAAACAAGGAAGTTTTACTTTAATCCACTGATGTTATAGTACTGTGCTTCATACCCATATTATTCATACCCATCACACTATCAAAAGCGTAATATATATTATCAATATATGCAATGAATATTCATTGACTTAAAGCATATTTATTGGGAAAAGACAAGTACTAGATAATGTACACATTATTTCTATAAAAATAAAAATAACAAAATAACCAAAACCAACTCAACTCCAGAACCAAGCTCAGGTTAACCCTTGCCTGAAAGTCAAGTCATCATATTCATTCCTATTACAACTCACAAGAAAACATTTCAATAATGAAAGACTGGTGTAGTTTTCTATTTTCATAAATGTGAAGGAAACAGCTTGTGTCATGATTTACCTTGACTTACTCTTGCTCTAAATGAGACAAAACTACACATTGTATATATAGTGAGTACTATTTAAAAAAGCTGGAGGTGGGGAATTCATAATCTGTGAGTAGAGCATGCAGGAGGTAGATACAAACACATGTTTTTCTATTCTTCCTTTTTTTCTCATTATAGATACTACCTGTCTTCCTGTGGTGTCATCTCTCCTGTCTACTGAGACAGACAAGTAGAATTTGTAGTGTCTCTTACGGCATTTCATCCTGTGACTCATGCATTTTCACTTGTGGGTGGTTTCCTGACTTCTTCTCATATACCTCATGGTACTTTCTCCAAAATTGACCATATAATAGGACACAAAACAGGCCTCAACAGATACAGTTTATATAGAAATACAGTATATATATATATATATATATATATATATATATATATATATATTCCCATGCATCCTATCAGACCACCACAGGCTAAAGCTGGTCTTCAATAACAATAAGGGAAGAATGCCCACATATACATGGAGGTTGAACAATGCTCTACTCAATGACAACCTGGTCAAGGCAAAATTAATGACTTCTAAGAATTTAATGAAAATGAAGGTACAACATACCCAAACCTTTGGGACACAATGAAAGCTGTGCTAAGAGGAAAACTCATAGCTCTGAGTGCCTGCAGAAAGAAACAGGAGAGAGCATATATCACCAGCTTGACAGCACAACTAAAAGCTCTAGAACAAAAAGAACCAAACATATCCAGGGTGATTAGGAGGCAGGAAATAATCAAACTCAGAGCTGAAATCAACCAAGTAGAAAAAAAAAGGACCATACAAAGAATCAACAGAAACAAAAGCTGGTTCTTTGAGAAAATCAACAAGATAGATAAACCCTTAGCCAGACTAACCAGAGGTCACAGAGAGTGTGTCTAAATTAACAAAATCAGAAATGAAAAGGGAGACATAACAACAGAATCAGAGGAAATTCAAAAAATCATCAGATCCTACTACAAAAACCTATATTCAACAAAACTTGAAAATCTGCAGGAAATGGACAATTTCCTAGACAGATACCAGGTACCGAAGTTAAATCAGGAACACATAAACCATTTAAACAACCCCATAACTCCTAAGGAAATAGAAGCAGTCATTAAAGGTCTCCCAACCAAAAGGAGCCCAGGTCCAGACGGGTTTAGTGCAGAATTCTATCAAACCTTCATAGAAGACCTCATACCAATATTATCCAAACTATTCCACAAAATTGAAACAGATGGATCACTACCGAATTCCTTCTATGAAGCCACAATTACTCTTATACCTAAACCACACAAAGACCCAACAAAGAAAGAGAACTTCAGACCAATTTCCCTTATGAATATCAATGCAAAAATACTCAATAAAATTCTGGCAAACCGAATCCAAGAGCACATCAAAATAATCATCCACCATGATCAAGTAGGCTTCATCCCAGGCACGCAGGGATGGTTTAATATACGGAAAACCATCAACGTGATCCATTATATAAACAAACTGAAAGAACAGAACCACATGATCATTTCATTAGATGCTGAGAAAGCATTTGACAAAATTCAACACCCCTTCATGATAAAAGTCCTGGAAAGAATAGGAATTCAAGGCCCATACCTAAACATAGTAAAAGCCATATACAGCAAACCAGTCGCTAACATTAAACTAAATGGAGAGAAACTTGAAGCAATCCCACTAAAATCGGGAAGTAGACAAGGCTGCCCACTCTCTCCCTACTTATTCAATATAGTTCTTGAAGTCCTAGCCAGAGCAATCAGACAACAAAAGGAGACCAAGGGGATAGAGATTGGAAAAGAAGAAGTCAAAATATCACTATTTGCAGATGATATGATAGTATATTTAAGTGATCCCAAAAGTGCCACCAGAGAACTACTAAAGCTGATAAACAACTTCAGCAAAGTGGCTGGGTATAAAATTAACTCAAATAAATCAGTAGCCTTCCTCTAAACAAAAGAGAAACAAGCCGAGAAAGAAATTAGGGAAACAATACCCTTCATAATAGTCCAAAATAATATAAAATATCTCAATGTCACTGAAACCAAGCAAGTGAAACATCTGTATGTTAAGAATTTCAAGCCTCTGAAGAAAGAAATTGAAGATCTCAGGAGAAGGAAAGATCCCCCATGCTAATGGGTTGGCAGGATTAATCTAGTAAAAATGGCCATTTTACCAAAAGCAATATATAGATTCAATGCAATCCCCACCAGATTTCCAATCAAATTCTTCAAAGAGTTAGACAGAACAATTTGCAAATTCATCTGGAATAACAAAAAACCCAGGATAGCTAAAACTATCCTTATCAATAAAAAGACTTCTGGGGGGGAAATCACTATCCCTGAACTCAAGCAGTATTACAGAGCAATAGTGATAAAAACTGCATGGTTTTTGGTACAGAGACGGACAGATAGACCAGTGGAATAGAACTGAAGACCAAGAAATGAACCCACACACCTATGATCACTTGATTTTTGACAAAGGAGCCAATGGAAAAAAGATAACATTTTCAGCAAATGGTGCTAGTTCAACTGGAGGTCAGCATGTAGAAGAATGCAGATTGATCCATGCGTATCACCCTGTACAAAGCTTAAGTCCAAGAGGATCAAGGACCTCCATATCAAACCAGATACACTCAAACTAATAGAAGAAAAAGTGGGGAAGTATCTCGAACACATGGGAGCTGAAGAAAACTTCCTGAACAAAACACCAATGGCTTATGTTCTAAGATCAAGAATCGACAAATGGGATCTCATAAAACTAAAAGCTTCTGTAAGCTTCAGTAAGGTTATTAGGACAAAACCCACAACTGACCCTATTAAAAAATGGGGTTCAGAGTTAAACAAAGAGTTCACAGCTGAGGAATTCCCAATGGCTGAGAAGCACCTAAAGAAATGTTCAACATCTTTAGTCATACGGGAAATACAAATCTAAACAACCCTGAGATTGCACCTCACACCAGTCAGAATGACTAAGATCAAAAACTCTGGTGACAGCAGATGCTGGCGAGGATGTGGAGAAAGAGGACCACTCCTCCATTGTTGGTGGGTTTGCAGACTGGTACAACCATTCTGGAAATCAGTCTGGAGGTTCCTCAGAAAACTGGACATTGTACTACCTGAGGATCCAGCTATACCACTCTTGAGCATATACACAAAAGATGCTCCAACATATAACAAAGACACATGCTCCACTATGTTCATAGCAGCCTTATTTATAATAGCCAGAAGCTTAAAGAACCCAGATGCCCTTCAACAGAGGAATGGATACAGAAATTGTGGTACATCTACACAATGGAATACTACTCAGCTATAGGCAAATGGATGGAACTAGAAAATATTATCCTGAGTGAGGTAGCCCAATCACAGAAAAATACACATGGTATGCACTCATTGATACGTGGCTATTAGCCGAAATGCTTGAATTACCCTAGATGCACAGAACACATGAAACTCAAGAAGGATGACCAAAATGCAGATGCTTCACTCCTTCTTTAAAAGGGGAACAAAAACACCCTTAGGAGGGGATAGGGAGACAAAGTTTAGAACAGAGGCTGAAAGAAAACCCATTCAGAGCCTGCTCCACATGTGGCCCATACATATACAGTCACCAAACTAGATAAGATGGATGAAGCAAAGAAGTGCAGGCCAACAGGAGCTGGATGTAGATCTCTCCTGAGAGACACAGCCAGAATACAGCAAATACAGAGGCAAATGCCAGCAGCAAACCACTGAACTGAGAACGGGACACCCGTTGAAGGAATCAGAGAAAGAACTGAAAGAGCTTGAAGCGGCTCGAGACCCCATATGAACAACAATGCCAAGTAACCAGAGCTTCCAGGGACTAAGCCACTACCCAAAGACTATACATGGACTGACCCTGGACTCTGACCTCATAGGTCGCAATGAACATCCTAGTAAGAGCACCAGTGGAAGGGGAAGCCCTGGGTCCTGCCAAGGCTGGACCCCCAGTGAATGGGTTTGTTGGGGGGAGGGCGGTAATGAGGGGAGGATTGGGAGGGGAACACTCATATAGAGGGGGAGGGGGCTGATGGCCTGGAAACCGGGAAGGGGAATAACATTTGAAATGTAAATAAGAAATACCCAATTTAGTAAAGATGGGAAAAAATGAAAAATAATCTTCTTCTGGACAACATTGTTTATGTCTAGATGATATCACAGTCATCATGTGGAAGACCGCACTGTCACAGCATTTCTGTTGGTGCCTGGTAGACTTCACTGGGAAGTAGGTGGACTCACTTATTCTTTAGCTGTTAGTGTATCTTTCTTCATGGTGTTAACTAGAGTTTGGAAATGTTCTTTCCCCCTCAAACTTGGTGAAATGAATCGTAATGACGGGCTTCGTGACCTGTCCCTGCCTTTACTGTATTCGCCCTCTCGATCCCGAAACTGCAGTACTTTCTGTAAAGGGAAGGAATGCATATTCCTGCCTCTCCCACCGAATGTCGCCATGTCCCCCGCTCAGCTTTATAAACTTACTCAGAGGTCAAGGTACCTGCCGTAAAAAAGCCTTACATATTTCAGCACCAGTTCAAAATCTGCCTTTTCTCTGCTTTCTCACCATCCCAGGCAGAAAACCTTCTCCGTGGTGACAAGCATATACTCGATTCCACAGGGCACATTGGTTTAGCATCCTCTACTTACCTCAGTTTGGTCACTTCTCTGACATAGGATCAAATCTCACAGGGTAAGGATCCAACCTCAAAGACTTCTGGGCCACAGATGAGCCATTGCTGGCAACAGTTGATTAAGTTTCCCGTGCTTATGGACAACAGACAGCAGACAAATCTCATTTTCTCGCCCTTTGATTTATTGTATTTTGAGTATTATATATTTTGTTTTGAAATAAAAAAACCTGTAAGACCTTTCATTAGCAAGTGCTCTACGGCATTCTCTAGAAAGCACTCCTTGTCCATCTCACATTTTTTGACTTTCCTTTAGTATTCCAAACTTTTTCCTTGTTATTGTATTTGGTTTTGGTTTTCTGTGATCAAGGGTCTTTAATGTCACTACTGCAGTTGTCTTTTGAATAAAAAACTGTCCCTTTAAGATACCAAACAGTAAATTGGTGTGTGATAATCCACTATCCATCCCACAACTTTTGATCTTCTGTTCTGGCTTCTTTACTCTCTAGTTATTCATGTAAATTAGGCTAATTAATAAACTAAGAGTGGTTTTGCAAGGTCAAGTAAAGACCCATATCTGAGTCTACCTTTACAGGAAAGCTGGAAGTGAATTGTCTTCGTGAGGGAAGCATGTCATGAAGGGAAATGACTTAGCCTTGGCATCCTCTTCGAAACAGCCAAGTGGTTGTTGCAAAAGAAATTTCTTGAGAGAAAATAAAAATGGCACTTCAGTAAAAACACAAAGGATAAGGAAGCAGAACAATCTTTATTGCCGATGTATATTTGTAGTTGTTTAGATAGAATATGAAGCCAGAGAAAGCAGACCAGCTTCTATATCTAATGACCAATTCAAAACTCATCTGTAAGGTTTGTTATTGTTTTCTATATATGCTGAGAGAGAAAGCCACAGAAAAAAGCATAAGCCTAGCAGTTTGTTTCATGTCTAAAGGCACAGCACAGCTATATACAACCAAAAGGCAGGGTGGACAGAAAATCTACTTAAGGTCAATAATGAAGGTGGCTACAAAAATCAGTATATTTTCAATATACATGGCACAGCCTTCTATGAAAAAAGATGCCATGTTGGACTCTCACAATTGGACCAAAGTCAGTACTTGACTTCAATGTTTTAAGGATATGAAGAATATCTGGTAGAATCTAACATAATTATTAATTTTAAATTGAAATCAATGTTCACTTACAATCCTGAAAAAAAATCCCATTGCCCTTCAAAACTACAAACCTACTCTCTCTGTGCTGTGTAAACAGAATGTCAAAGACTGAATCACAGCACATCTCCTCACAACACTGAATATTTTAAACCTACCTAACAACAAAAAATTCCTTGACAATGTCCTTGTACACCCAATTGTCCAATTGGAGATGTATAATAAAATCATCAAACAGTTTATTATTATTATTATTATTATTATTATTATTATTATTATTATATTAACCCATAAGACATAACTGTACTTTCCCCTTCCCCTACTCCTCCCTGCCCAGTTCACCACCCCTCTCCTCCTGATCCATATTTCTTCATTTTCCCTTCAGAAAACAGCAGGCTTCCCAGGAATATCAACTGAATACTGATAACATGATCAGTGCCTAGCCCTGTCATCACCAGAGAGGCTTCCTTCTGCAGCTGATGGGAGCAGTCGCAGAGACCAACAGTCATTAATTTGATGGAGACAGAAGCCAAAGGGGTCCCTTCCCTTGGAGCTCAGGAGACCCCATCCAAGAGGGAGAGAAAGTATAGAATTCAGAGGGGTCGAGAACGCCAGATGAGTAGAACCCACAGAATCAACTAAGCATGGCTTATAGGGCCTCACAGAGACTGAAGCACCCATCAAAGAGTCTGCATATATGATATGGTTGTTAGCATGTTTTTGTAGGACTCCTATCAGTGGGAGCAAGGATGTCTCTGACTCTTTTACCTGCTTTTACAACCCTTGTCCTCCTACTGGGTTGCTTCACCCAGCTCTGATATGAGGGTCTCTGCCTAGTTTTCATTCTTGGTAATGCAATATTCATCAAATAATTCATATATCAAGGGGTAATCTGACCACCAAGACAGTATTTAAGAGATATTGTTTTAGAGTTGAGATTTGAATATGATACTTCCCATGGATCTGGGCAAAGTACATTGATAATTTCCTAGAAAATAATTATCATTTCAGATACTATTAAAAATTTATGATAACGATGAAAATACTGACAAAAAAAAGAGGCGAGAAGATACTGATTGCACCATCGTGGTGAATTTAAACAATTAAAATAATCAGTAGTAAAAGTCAATAAACAAACAGAAATGTTGGAAGAGACTGAGAACAGTAAACACAGCCTAAAATGGTACTGAGTTTCTATCTTCTGATGACTTTTATATGCAGTCGGAAACCAAAGTTTTCTGTGACTCATTTAATAGGAGTTGCTTTAACAAGATGATCTGGAACCAATCCTACCCTCTCCGAGGTGTGCTTATATAAATGGAGTTTCCCACAGCTCCCTTCATAAGTTCGATTATCATAAGCAGCTCACCGAACTCTGGGACATACCGACTTCTCTCTGCCCATTTATTACAAAGGCTCATAAGGTATTACAGATGAAGAGTTGCACAGGGCAAGTTTTGAGAAAGCACAGAGCTTGCATTTCACCTTCAGGTACCCACTGTACTGAAATCTCACATTTCCAGACCTTGGTAAACTCTCCCAACACTGCCCTTTTGCATTTTTCATGTTGATTTCGTTACTTACAGATGACTGCTCCAGTCATGGAGCATCAGTACAGAACAGAGTCATCAGCCCTTAGAAGGTGGAGCTTGTGGCTGAGAGTTCAAACTTTTGATGAGGACTTGTTCTTGAGTGCACTTGGATAGACTTCATCCTAGTGCCATAGGAAGGGCCAGCTATCAGTCAAACCATTAGTATGCCAAAAAGAAAAATAAAGCCACACTCGATAGGCAAAATCTAGGGATTTTAGAAGTTGTCTGTTAAAAAAAATGAAACTAAGAATATACATACGTGTGTGTGTGTGTGTGTGTGTGTGTGTATTCAATAATACAAATAAGCTGTTTCTTATGGAGGAATTATCTTAGTCATCAGAATATGTAGCATATAACCCATGTCAACATGCTATGACTATATAAGCAGAAGTCATACTACCACTGCAAATTGTTAAATGAATGCCAAGTAACTGAGAAAATACTCAATGTGACAAAAGCCCACCTTCATTTCAGGTGGACACACAATAGAAAATTACTGTGGGTCACTATGGAGATCTGGGGGATTGTTTATTCTATACTATATTATTATAGTATCGTGGTTAACAGTAAATAGCTAGAGTAAAGCTTTTTCCAAAAGACAATATACCTGTATCGCATAATCATAAATATTCCACAGGCAACCTATGACCCTTCTTCCTTTCCTCTCAATGATATTAAATTATGTATGTTTACCATTCAGTTCATGACAGGGAATTTAGTCAAGTCCCTGTCAGATCTCTAGAGTTCAAAGGCCAGAAATATAATCCTGTCATCCATAATTTGAGCTCTATTCTGAGAGGAACCTTTATAACTTTTTTTTAATGTAGAAAGCATACTTTAGTGTAAAGATTTGGCCTTTTCTCCAGGACATCTCTCACATCCTCCCAAAAATGGAACATTGAATTCCATGCACATTTTTCAGTAATAACTGGATTTAGACTCAGTTGCCTGCAGAAGCATATAGTATTTTTGAATTTTGTTATCTAAAATGGGAAGGCTTATATCTGAAGAGGAGAGTTTCTATTTACTTTCACTGAGTATAAGAACAAAATATGAGTGATTCTGGGCTTCAGTACTTGGAAACCTGATGCTAGTCATAAATATGATTTGACATAATAATGATATAGTTTTGATCCCATCTGCTTATATCTTTTGGTTTCCTTCATTTGGTCTAAATGAAGAGGAAAGAAGGGGTAGGTTGGGTTAGATATATTTGTGAGGATTAGAGATCATGGTAATCCATGTCCTGCGAAGAAATCTGTGTGCATGTAGAAAAGGAATTGTTGCAATTGACAGTAGAGAAACAAATGGTTCTTACTTGGGAATTTCTGTCATTAGGGAAATAAGATATTGAAGCTTTCAGTGAAATAAAAACCTTTTGTATTGTCATTAAGTACAAAAAGACATTCTAAGAAGCTAAATCATCTCTAAATATTTATATGTATTTTTTGACCTAAAACTAATAATTCAATATAAAACATTTTCAGGCTTGATTGTCAAAGTATCTGTCTGTGAAAATATAATGTCTGGGAAAGTGTAAAGATAGGTCTGGGGAAAATGTGTGCATTATCCCAGCTGGAAAAAGAAAGGTGAGTGTGTGAAAGGTGAGAAGGGAAGGCATTATAACGGAAAATTTGCAGAATTCGTTTCTAATAGTTTGTTGTTGTTGACGCTTTATCCACTTATCACTACTCTTTGAGGCAGACTGTTTTCAGGATGCATTAACTTTCCTAGCACATATGAAGGAGGGAAAATTTTATTGTTTAGGTGCCCAACATGCCACTTACCCATTTAGTGATGTTGCAGATTTTATCGGATTTACTGACACTACAGTCATGGATTGTTCTGTTATTTGTAATTTTTAATGATTACGATAAGAACTCATGATATTGCACACTATGGTTATTACCAGAGAGCTAGCAAACCATAAACTTCAAACTTATGCCTGGAAAATCACAATCAAAGCTCACTTTCTACTGAAAAAATCATTTCTTCTTGATTGAATTGAGTCAGACTTTGAGTGCAAACAATCTATGTTCAAGATATTTCTACATACAACTTAATTTTGGATGCTGGCTATATTTCTAAGGGGGGGTGATCAGGAAATAAAATTTAGAGTTAACTATATAGCCCTGTGATCTACTTAGTGGTCTGTCATTAAGATCTTGAATTTAATAACAATCAATATTCCTCACAGCTGGGCCAAAAAATCAGTAAAGGCTCCAAACCCAACATTGGGGTTAAAGTCACAGCCTGTATTTTCTTTCTTATTTTATTGGATAATTTTTATTTTATTTCAAATGTTATTCCCTTTCCCAGTTTCCTGTCCATAAAGCGCCCATCCAAGTCCCCATTCTCCTTCTTCTATGAGGGTTTTCTCCTACCCATCCACTCACCACTTCCCGCCTCCCTTCCCTGACATTCCTCTACACTGGGAAGTTCAGCCTTGGTAGGACCAAGGGCTTCTTCTCCCAGTGATGTCAGTTAAGGCTATTCTCTGCTACATATGTAATTGGAGCCCAGGGTCAGTCCATGTATATAATCTTTTGGGAGCGGTTTAGTCCCTGGGAGCTCTGGTTAGTTGGCATTGTTGTTCTTATGGGGTTGCAAGCCCCTTCAGCTCCTTCAATCCTTTCTCTAATTCCTCCAACGTGGACCCCTTTCTTAGTACAATGATTTACTGCTAGCGTTTGCCTCTGTATGTGTCATGCTCTGGTAGAGCCTCTCAGGAGACAGCTATATCAGGCTTCTGTCTGCATGCACTTCTTGGCATCAGCAGTATTGTCTGAGTTTGGTGGCTGTATGAATATGGGCTGAATCCCCCTGTGGGGCAGTCTCTGGATGGCCTTTCCTTCAGTCTCTGGTCCATACTTTGTCTCTTTATTTCCTACTGTGAGTATTTTGTTCCTCATTCTAATAAGGACTGAAACGTCTACATGTTTTTCTTCCTTCTTGAGCTTCATGTGGTCTGTGAATTGTATCTTGGGTATTCTGAGCTTTTGTGGTAATATACACTTATCAGTGAGTGCATACCATGTGCGTTATTTTGTGATTGAGTTACCTCACTCAGGATGATATTTTACAGTTCCATCCATCTGCCTATAAATTTCATGAAGTCATTCTTTTGATAGCTGAGTAGTATTCCATTGTGTAGATGTACCACAGTTTTTGTATCCATTCCTCTGTTGTAGGGCATCTAGGTTCTTTTCAGATTCTTGCTATTATAAATATGGCTGCTGTGAACATAGTAAAGCATGTGTCCTTGTATGTTGGAGCATGTTTGTGTATATGACCATGAGTAGTATAGCTGGGTCCTCAGTTAGTACTGTGTCCAATTTTCTGATGAACTCCAGACCAATTTCCTAAGTGGTTGTGCCAGCTTGCAATACCACCAACAATGGAGGAGTGTTCCTCTTTTCCACATTTTTGCCAGCATCCTTTGTCACCAGAGTTTTTTTATCTTAGCCATTCTAACTGGTGTGAGGTGGACATTGAAAACCAAGAGATAGAAATAACTCTGTGATAATTTAATTCCTATGTACGATGTATAATGACCAAGTTAGGTTATTCCATCACTTTGAGTAAAGCTTAGATGTGTATTAGAAAAAAGATATAATGATTGACAATGGGGGATATGGGGAGAGAGAGAGAGAGAGAGAGAGAGAGAGAGAGAGAGAGAGAGAGAGAGAGAGAAGTGATAAGTGACGTTCTTGATAAAATCTGATTAGGTGTAGTACGTAAAAGCAAAGATTTAAGAACAAAAACCATCCATTTAAGAAAACCCTAACCTTTGATTCAAATATCACTATATAATTTTCACAGTCTTTCTCAGCATCGAAAAAAAAAATGAATTCACTGCTCTCTCTTCTCTGCCAACATCCTATATAGGCATTATGAGAAGCTAGTTGGTAGGGAGTTTCCTAGTTAGTTTGAAACTGATTTGTCTCTGTCCCTAGCCTAAGTCTGCAGTGTCTTTAGCAAGAGGATCTGACCATGGAGTTATAGTGTATAACCCAGAGCAAATTAGCCCACGTTGTTCTGGAGACCCTAGGGTTTTCCCAATCAATAGCTCACACAAAATATCTAATGCCCTCAGCTGCCATTTTTCATTTATTAACCATATTTTCTGGAGGAGCAACACTGTCTACCCATTCAGGATAATTCTCTTTGAACTTCTTAAAAGTCTTATTTTGAAATTAGCTTACTAACTAGTGACTTTCCTCAAGCCTCTTTCATGTATCCTTAACTGGTTACTCTCTCCACTACCTTGTTAACTCACCTATACACCACTCCCATCTCTGCTTAATCCTTTAGAATATCAGTATCCTCCCCTCTTCCTTTTTCTCATGTCCCATTATCCTTCCAACTGTGCTCTTAAGCTGGGTTGTGAGAAAACAGGCTTCCGTGTGGCCTTTTGTACTCTCAGTGCAGTAGCTGTGGCACTGCCATAGGAAAACTACTGTCCGGTTGGACTTGAGGTCTGCTCG
This sequence comes from Rattus norvegicus, assembly GCF_021556685.1. Taxonomy (NCBI): domain Eukaryota; kingdom Metazoa; phylum Chordata; class Mammalia; order Rodentia; family Muridae; genus Rattus; species Rattus norvegicus. The sequence continues at coordinate 29,975,907 of NC_141544.1, read as the reverse complement.
ACAGCTGGGCATTTCATGCCCGATACTGGGATCCCAGACAACAGCCCACAGTTAGGGACATGATACCAGCTAGGGTAAGACTTTCTATTGTTATTTTGCAAATTGGTCATGCTGTCAAATATAGCCTTTGAAATACTTGTTTATAGCCATAGAACTAGACTGATCTTAACCATAAAAGAATGTGTGTGTATGTGTGTGTGTGTGTGTGTGTGTGTGTGTGTGTGTGTGTGTGTACATGTCGGAAGGGAAAATATGTTGGGAGGATATAGGGAGAGATGGAACTAGAAAGGGATAGAAATAATCATTTTCCACTGTATACATATATGAAAATTTCAAAAAACAGAAAAAAACTTTAAAAGAAATTATTTTAAAGATTTAATACATTCATGTTTTAGATATTACATATCATTAATTATTCTGAACTAACAAAAATGTGTACACTTTACTGAAGTTCAGGGGACTAAAAAAAATACCTCTCCATTTAATTTTTCAATAAAAAAATCAATTTGAAGTAAATGAAATAAATATTTTACAACAGTTATTTCAGTTTATAATTTTAATTCCATATTCTATATTTTCTTTGTGGAAAATATAATTGTAGATTATTTCACACTGATTTAGGTTCACAGATAATCATCCATTAAACATTTGTACTTTATTTTTATACAATAGAGTTCTCAATATGGTTGACCTTTGTCATATACCTTTCCATTATACATATTTTAACTACCATTATTTATAAGATAGTATTTCTTGCTTTTCTTTGAAATGGCTTAGAATTTTTGTTTGGTTCCTAACACTTCCCCCAATATTCCTTTGCTTCACCAAGACAAAATAAAACATTGACTTAGAGTCAAAGCTGGCTTTTGTGTTAAAGCGCATGCTATCAAGTGCGGTTGGACACTGGAATAAACTGAAGTATATTTTTAAATGCTCATCCTTGGTGTTCATCTATTTCTTGTTTTGGGTATAGACTGTGGTTTTGATTATTTTGAAAGATATTTCATAGCTCCATAGATAATTCTAGTGTGTAACAAACTGAAAAATGTTTAATTAGGATCATTTTCTCCTTCTCATTTGTACATTAGAAGTGTCTGGAAAATCTTAAGGTGTTGGTGAAGTGGCCTCAGGCATCACTTTGCTATAACTGGTCCAAGGTTCAGCCAGAGCATCTGAGTTTTAAAGCTCCTCATTCATAACGTGCTTCTAGCAACCAAGAAGACAGAGATCTATACTTCACCGGATCAGAAGATCAACACAACTTCTATGTTTATAAAGTTTGTCTTGTGGAAACAAAGTTGCTTCACCAATAGGCCTTGAAATGGTCTTCTGAAGGAAGATAAAGTAACTAATAATTGAATTCGAAGGTCTCCAAGCTTAGTCATCTTATCTTATCTGACGGGAGGCAACACCCAAGGTTGGAGTTATTCTACTTGAAGAATGAAAATAACAAGAGCTATAATCAAAAGAAATTATTTATGCTACAGTTGCGACAATCGTGATGGTCCTTGGGACACTTCATTGCTCACAAACAAAAATCAGAGAGAAGAGAAAAAGGCACATTTTGCTTGACTCATATTTTTATTTTTAAAAAAGTGATCTGTTCTCTAAATGTTTTCAGATGTTTAAAAGCCGTCTATAAATGTTTATTTCACTTAGAGTTTTTTAAACACAAGTTCTTGACAACTCATGTAAACTGTCAATTATTTAAATGTGCAAATGTAGAGAAAGCATGTCTATTTAAAGAGCAAGGCACGCTCCACGGTGAAAGGTATTCTGTGACTTTTCAATGAAAGAATTAATGAAAGATTTGAAGCACTCTGGAGACTTCAGGTGTAAGACGTTTAATGTGTTTCCACACTTGTGCAATTGCTCTGAATGGTTTTGGGGCTGCAACTCCTTGAATAGTATGGACAGTGTATGCATTATTTCTGATAATTTAGTTTATACCTGCAAGCGATTAATTTTCCCATATCCAAAACGAGTCCAAATTCTCACACTGAAAATGATTAGTAAACAGAGTCTTTCTCTTTTTCTTTAGTATCAACATAAACAAGCTGTTCATTTAGGTGAGGTGTGAATGGGTGTGTGTTTGTATGTGAGCATGTGTGTGTGAGCGTGTGTGTGTGTGTGTGCGTGCGTGTGTGTGTCTGTGTGTGCATTTGATAGTTGGTACTTTGTTTTGCGAACAGCTTGCTTTCTGAAAAATTCATCTATAATCTGTCATTCTCATTGTCAGGTATATATTTTTATGTTGCTAACCATTATTATGACCTCAATAAATGATAAAATACCTAAAAATAGCATGATTAGTATGTAATTCATAGAAAATTCAAATATCCTTTGTTTGATATTCACTAAAAGAAATAAAACAGGTAAAAGGGTATTGATGGGGAGGTGGTCATTTATCCTGGGTGATTAAATGAAAATATACATTCAATTTTCGTGTTTGACAAGCATAAGGGACTGGATTCTTTCAGGAATTATCCTGAATTCTTTTTTAAAAACACAAATTAGATAAAATAGAAAACACAAGTTCATATATAAAGTATACCTAAAATATTATAGTGTTTTATTTTAAAACAGGTCTAGTTGCCTAGCTATCTGAAATGTTATATAAATCTCTACTATTTTTCTTGTTTATTACCCATGTATCTGACTGTTGAATCATTTCTTTGGGAGTTAAATTTATATTTGAATACAGCACTGTCTGATTCATGAAGCAACCAGAAGAATCAGGATGGTTCATGATAAAATGATTTGTTTTATAGGCATTGGCTTACTATTTAAAAAAAGGTCAAATGTCATGGATTAAATTGAATTTTTGGTCACAAGCACTAGGTGGACAGCAGAAATACTACAAGGAGATATGCAGATAACTTCAGAAAGTTCCCTTCTCAACAAGGTCACAATGCAGTGGAACAGAGAGGACTAAGGGTAAACTTCAGACTGTGGATGCTGGGACACCCACAGAGATGCAGCCTAGATGATACCTGGCTTCACCTGTGAAATCACTCAGTGATGCCTGCCACACCCACAGTTGGAGAGCCAGAGCTGTGAGCTAATAAATACCTGCTGTCTCATGGTACCAACTATACCCAAATCATGACATCGCCAAAGGAAGCCAATTACAGGGAGACATATTATTCGAGGACAAATTCACTGTGTACTGTGACTTGAAATAAGAGCCACTTAGAGGTATTTTCAGCACCTGGATATAAGTCATGCAAAGATGAGCCTCTTTGCTCATTGTAAACAAATATGAAAAGGCAACCATTCTTTTGGTTGTTCAATTACTTACCATCATTTTGAGTATCACTAATATTGAATAAGCCTTAATATTGGAGATTTGTTAATGATAGCTTCATATACATCTGACACTTCCTATCCAAACCTTTAAAAAAGTAACAAACATTTCTATCAAAATGGGTATGACCTCAGGGTGGGTATATGGCTTAGTAGGTTAGCACTGGTTATGAATGCCAAAAGGCCTGACTTCAATCACTAGAACCCAAGATAGAAGGTTGTAACTGAGTGGTGAAAGTTGTCCTCCAACCCCTATCCTTTGTCCTGTGTTCTCTCTCTCTCTCTCTCTCTCTCTCTCTCTCTCTCTCTCTCTCTCTCTCTCCATATATATATATGTATATATATATATATATATATATATATATATATATCCTTCACTCTGCTTTTTTTTTCTCTTCTTTTTTTTTTATTAACTTGAGTATTTCTTATATACATTTCGAGTGTTATTCCCTTTCCCGGTTTCCAGGCAAACATCCCCCTCCCCACTCCCCTTCCTTATGGGTGTTCCCCTCCCAACCCTCCCCCCATTGCCGCCCTCCCCCCATAGTCTAGTTCACTGGGGGTTCAGTCTTAGCAGGACCCAAGGCTTCCCCTTCCACTGGTGCTCTTACTAGGATATTCATTGCTACCTATGGGGTCAGAGTCCAGGGTCAGTCCATGTATAGTCTTTAGGTAGTGGCTTAGTCCCTGGAAGCGCTGGTTGCTTGACATTGTTGTACATATGGGGTCTCGAGCCCCTTCAAGCTCTTCCAGTTCTTTCTCTGATTCCTTCAACGGGGGACCTATTCTCAGTTCAGTGGTTTGCTGCTGGCATTCGCCTCTGTATTTGCTGTATTCTGGCTGTGTCTCTCAGGAGCGATCTACATCTGGCTCCTGGCGGTCTACACTTCTTTGCTTCATCCATCTTGTCTAATTGGGTGGCTGTATATGTATGGGCCACATGTGGGGCAGGCTGTGAATGGGTGTTCCTTCAGTATCTGTTTTAATCTTTGCCTCTCCCTTCCCTGCCAAGGGTATTCTTTTTCCTCATTTAAAGAAGGAGTGAAGCATTCACATTTTGATCATCCGTCTTGAGTTTCGTTTGTTCTAGGGATCTAGGGTAATTCAAGCATTTGGGCTAATAGCCACTTATCAATGAGTGCATACCATGTATGTCTTTCTGTGATTGGGTTAGCTCACTCAGGATGATATTTTCCAGTTCCAACCATTTGCCTACGAATTTCATAAACTCGTTGTTTTTGATAGCTGAGTAATATTCTATTGTGTAGATGTACCACATTTTCTGTATCCATTCCTCTATTGAAGGGCATCTGGGTTCTTTCCAGTTTCTGGCTATTATAAATAAGGCAGCAATGAACATAGTGGAGCACGTGTCTCTTTTATATGTTGAGGCATCTTTTGGGTATATGCCCAAGAGAGGTATAGCTGGATCCTCAGGCAGTTCAATGTCCAATTTTCTGAGGAACCTCCAGAATGATTTCCAGAATGGTTGTACCAGTCTGCAATCCCACCAACAATGGAGGAGTGTTCCTATTTCTCCACATCCTCGCCAGCATCTGCTGTCACCTGAGTTTTTGATCTTTGCCATTCTCACTGGTGTGAGGTGAAATCTCAGGGTTGTTTTGATTTGCCTTTCCCTTATGACTAAAGATGTTGAACATTTCTTTAGGTGTTTCTCAGCCATTCGGCATTCCTCAGCTGTGAATTCTTTGTTTAGCTCTGAACCCCATTTTTTAATAGGGTTATTTGTTTCCCTGCGGTCTACCTTCTTGAGTTCTTTGTATACTTTGGATATAAGGCCTCTATCTGTTGTAGGATTGGTAAAGATCTTTTCCCAATCTGTTGGTTGCCGTTTTGTCCTAACCACAGTGTCCTTTGCCTTACAGAAGCTTTGCAGTTTTATGATATCCCATTTGTCGATTCTTGATCTTAGAGCATAAGCCATTGGTGTTTTGTTCAGGAAATTTTTTCCAGTACCCATGTGTTCCAGATGCGTCCCTAGTTTTTCTTCTATTAGTTTGAGTGTGTCTGGTTTGATGTGGAGGTCCTTGATCCACTTGGACTTAAGCTTTGTACAGGGTGATAAGGATGGATCGATCTGCATTCTTCTACATGTTGCCCTCCAGTTGAACCAGCACCATTTGCTGAAAATGCTATCTTTTTTCCATTGGATGGTTTTGGCTCCTTTGTCAAAAATCAAGTGACCATAGGTGTGTGCATTCATTTCTGGGTCTTCAATTCTATTCCATTGGTCTATCTGTCTGTCTCTGTACCAATACCATGCAGTTTTTATCACTATTGCTCTGTAATACTGCTTGAGTTCAGGGATAGTGATTCCCCCTGACGTCCTTTTATTGTTGAGGATAGCTTTAGCTATCCTGGGTTTTTTCTTATTACAGATGAATTTGCAAATTGTTCTGTCTAACTCTTTGAAGAATTGGATTGGTATTTTGATGGGGATTGCATTGAATCTGTAGACTGCTTTTGGTAAAATGGCCATTTTTACTATATTAATCCTGCCAATCCATGAGCATGGGAGATCTTTCCATCGTCTGAGGTGTTCTTCAATTTCTTTCTTCAGTGTCTTGAAGTTCTTATTGTACAGATCTTTTACTTGCTTGGTTAAAGTCACACCGAGGTACTTTATATTATTTGGGTCTATTATGAAGGGTGTCGTTTCCCTAATTTCTTTCTCAGCTTGTTTCTCTTTTGTATAGAGGAAGGCAACTGATTTATTTGAGTTAATTTTATACCCAGCCACTTTGCTGAAGTTGTTTATCAGCTTTAGTAGTTCTCTGGTGGAACTTTTGGGTTCACTTAAATATACTATCATATCATCTGCAAATAGTGATATTTTGACCTCTTCTTTTCCGATCTGTATCCCCGTGATCTCCTTTTGGTGTCTGATTGCTCTGGCTAGAACTTCAAGAACTATATTGAATAAGTAGGGAGAGAGTGGGCAGCCTTGTCTAGTCCCTGATTTTAGTGGGAATGCTTCAAGTTTCTCTCCATTTAGTTTAATGTTAGCAACTGGTTTGCTGTATATGGCTTTTACTATGTTTAGGTATGGGCCTTGATTTCCTATTCTTTCCAGGACTTTTATCATGAAGGGGTGTTGAATTTTCTCAAATGCTTTCTCAGCATCTAATGAAATGATCATGTGGTTCTGTTCTTTCAGTTTGTTTATATAATGGATCACGTTGATGGTTTTCCGTATATTAAACCATCCCTGCATGCCTGGGATGAAGCCTACTTGATCATGGTGGATGATTGTTTTGATGTGCTCTTGAATTCGGTTTGCCAGAATTTTGTTGAGTATTTTTGCGTCGATATTCATAAGGGAAATTGCTCTGAAGTTCTCTTTCTTTGTTGTGTCTTTGTGTGGTTTAGGTATAAGAGTAATTGTGGCTTCGTAGAAGGTATTCGGTAGTGATCCATCTGTTTCAATTTTGTGGAATAGTTTGGATAATATTGGTATGAGGTCTTCTATGAAGGTTTGATAGAATTCTGCACTAAACCTGTCTGGACCTGAGCTCTATTTGGTTGGGAGAACTTTAATGACTGCTTCTATTTCCTTAGGAGTTATGGGGTTGTTTAACTGGTTTATCTGTTCCTGATTTAACTTCGATACCTGGTATCTGTCTAGGAAATTGTCCATTTCCTGAAGATTTTTAAGTTTTGTTGAATATAGGTTTTTATAGTAAGATCTGATGATCTTTTGAATTTCCTCTGAATCTGTCGTTATGTCTCCCTTTTCATTTCTGATTTTGTTAATTTGGACGCACTCTCTGTGTCCTCTCGTTAGTCTGGCTAAGGGTTTATCTATCTTGTTGATTTTCTAAAAGAACCAACTTTTGGTTCTGTTGATTCTTTCTATGGTCCTTTTTGTTTCTACTTGGTTGATTTCAGCTCTGAATTTGATTATTTCCTGCCTTCTACTCCTCCTGGGTGTATTTGCTTCTTTTTGTTCTAGAGCTTTTAGGTGTGCTGTCAAGCTGCTGACATATGCTCTTTCCTGTTTCTTTCTGCAGGCACTCAGCACTAAGAGTTTTCCTCTTAGCACAGCTTTCATTGTGTCCCATAAGTTTGGGTATGTTGTACCTTCATTTTCATTAAATTCTAAAAAGTTTTTAATTTCTTTCTTTATTTCTTCCTTGACCAGGTTAGAGCATTGTTCAATTTCCACGTATATGTGGGCATTCTTCCCTTATTGTTATTGAAGACCAGTTTTAGGCCGTGGTGGTCCGATAGCACGCATGGGATTATTTCTATCTTTCTGTACCTGTTGAGAGGCCCGTTTTTTGACCAATTATATGGTCAATTTTGGAGAAAGTACCATGAGGAACTAAGAAGAAGGTATATCCTTTTGCTTTAGGATAGAATGTTCTATAAATATCCGTTAAGTCCATTTGGCTCGGGCGTTGGGGATTTAGCTCAGTGGTAGAGCGCTTGCCTAGGAAGCGCAAGGCCCTGGGTTCGGTCCCCAGCTCCGAAAAAAAAAGAACCAAAAAAAAAAAGTCCATTTGGCTCATGACTTCTCTTAGTCTGTCGACATCACTGTTTAATTTCTGTTTCCATGATCTGTCCATTGAGGAGAGTGGGGTGTTGAAATCTCCCACTATGATTGTGTGAGGTGCAATGTGTGTTTTGAGCTTTAGTAAGGTTTCTTTTATGTATGTAGGTGCCCTTGTATTTGGGGCATAGATATTTAGGATTGAGAGTTCATCTTGGTGGATTTTTCCTTTGATGAATATGAAGTGCCCTTCCTTATCTTTTTTGATGACTTTTAGTTGAAAATTGATTTTATTTGATATTAGAATGGCTACTCCAGCTTGCTTCTTCTGACCATTTGCTTGGAAAGTTATTTTCCAGCCTTTCACTCTGAGGTATTGTCTGTCTTTGTCTCTGAGGTGTGTTTCCTGTAGGCAGCAGAATGCAGGGTCCTCGTTGCGTATCCAGTTTGTTAATCTATTTCTTTTTATTGGGTAGTTGAGGCCATTGATGTTGAGAGATATTAAGGAATAGTGATTATTGCTTCCCGTTATACTCATATTTTGATGTGAGGTTATGTTTGTGTGCTTTCACTCTCTTTGTTTTGTTGCCAGGAGGATTAGTTTCTTGCTTCTTCTAGGGTATAGCTTGCCTCCTTATGTTGGGCTTTACCATTTATTATCCTTTGTAGTGCTGGATTTGTAGAAAGATATTGTGTAAATTTGGTTTTGTCATGGAATATCTTGGTTTCTCCATCTATGTTAATTGAGAGTTTTGCAGGATACAGTAACCTGGGCTGGCATTTGTGTTCTCTTAGGGTCTGTATGACATCAGTCCAGGATCTTCTGGCCTTCATAGTTTCTGGCGAGATGTCTGGTGTGATTCTGATAGGTCTGCCTTTATATGTTACTTGACCTTTTTCCATTACTGCTTTTAATATTCTTTCTTTATTTTGTGCGTTTGGTGTTTTGACAATTATGTGACGGGAGGTGTTTCTTTTCTGGTCCAATCTATTTGGAGTTCTGTAGGCTTCTTGTATGTCTATGGGTATCTCTTTTTTTAGATTAGGGAAGTTTTCTTCTATGATTTTTTTGAAGATATTTACTTGTCCTTTGAGCTGGGAGTCTTCACTCTCTTCTATACCTATTATCCTTAGGTTTGATCTTCTCATTGAGTCCTGGATTTCCTGTATGTTTTGGACCAGTAGCTTTTTCCACTTTACATTATCTTTGACAGTTGAGTCAATGATTTCTATGGAATCTTCTGCTCCTGAGATTCTCTCTTCCATCTCTTGTATTCTGTTGGTGAAGCTTGTATCTACAGCTCCTTGTCTCTTCTTTTGGTTTTCTATATCCAGGGTTGTTTCCATGTGTTCTTTCTTGATTGCTTCTATTTCCATTTTTAATTCCTTCAACTGTTTGATTGTGTTTTCCTGGAATTCTTTCAGGGATTTTTGTGATTCTTTCAGGGATTTTTGCGATTCCTCTCTGTAGGCCTCTACTTGTTTATTAATGTTTTCCTGTGTTTCCCTAAGGGAGTTCTTCACGTCTTTCTTGAAGTCCTCCAACATCATGATCAAATATGATTTTGAAACTAGATCTTGCTTTTCTGGTGTGTTTGGATATTCCATGTTTGTTTTGGTGGGAGAATTGGGCTCCGATGATGCCATGTAGTCTTGGTTTCTGTTGCTTGTATTCCTGCGCTTGCCTCTCGCCATCAGATTATCTCTAGTGTTACTTTGTTCTGCTATTTCTGACAGTGGCTAGACTGTCCTATAAGCCTGTGTGTCAGGAGTGCTATAGACCTGTTTTCCCCTCTTTCAGTCAGTTATGGGGACAGTGTTCTGCTTTCGGGCGTGTAGTTTTTCCTCTCTACAGGTCTTCAGCTGTTCCTGTGGGCCTGTGTCTTGAGTTCACCAGGCAGCTTTCTTGCAGCAGAAAAGTTGGTCTTACTTGTGGTCCCGAGGCTCAAGTTCGCTCGGGGGGTGCTGCGCACGGGCTCTTTGCGGTGGCAGCAACCAGGAAGACCTGTGCCGCCCCTTCCGGGAGCTTATGCAGCCTCAGGAGTGCCCACCTGACCATGCGGTGAGGTCTCTTTCCCACGGGGTCTGGGAGCAGAGAGCTGCTGCAGGCCGGGATCCGGGGGTGTGGGACTTCCGTAAACACAGGACGTGCCCGGTCCTAGAGGAATTCTGCCTCTGTGTGTCCCGATTTCACCAGGCAGCCTTCTTGCAACAGACAAGTTGGTCTTACCTGTGGTCCCGAGGCTCAGGTTTCCTTCACTCTGCTCTTTATACACACACACACACACACACACACACACACACACACACACACACACACAAACACACACTAAATAAAAATTTAAAAATAAAAAGCTATGTATGGTCATTCCTAATTTCTACTTATTTTATTTTATAACTACTTATCTATCATGGCCATTATTATTGTAAAAAAATTGTACACAAGCTATTTATGTCAACAATTTCTAAAGATTCTATATATACTGTATGTATTGCAACTGAAAAGAAATATTAAATATTTCTGTTTTCTACTATAAGTAAAGCTATCTTTACGAAAATGTAGCAAAATTCTATTAAATCAAAACCTTAAAAACTGTATGTATGTTGCAGTTTTGATATAACATCACTGAAAACAATATTCTAATTGTTAATATATAGTTTACCAGCCTAGATCTAAATTATTATTTATTAATTATTGTGCTATTAGGGTACCAAGAATCTAATGTTTTTTGCTTTTTTTTATTTAGTTTCATTCTCTGAGAACATCATAGAGGTATTTTTAATACATATGAAATAAAACGATTACTGAAATTTTTTGCCTAAACTTGATGTATTAGGGAAGAGATATGGAACTAAGAAATAAATATATCAAGAGAATTTGATAGAGAATTATCTTAAATATGTGAATAAAGATCACATGTATTATATATTGCATTTTTGAGGTAAATTCATTTTTTATTTGTTACTGTGTTCCTATAGCTCATTTTATCATTTGCTTGTTACTGACTGTATTTGTACATCTGGAACCCATCACATTGAACAATTGTTAATGTTCATAACCAATAAATGAGAGTTTGCTATGAATGATAAATATTAATATATGATCCTAGCTTTGCTATAGTAATTATGTGAAGGAAAATATTTAGTCTCAGATCCTTGTAATATCAACTGCCTGAAAGAAAGTCACCATTTCTGATCTCTTAGAACCATAAACATTTCACTCCAGAATCTGATATGTATGGATTTTGTAAAACTTGGAATGACTACATTAATGGTGTCTCATGACACCTTCTTCTCTTCTCCCTTCCCCATAGTAAAAATAACACTGTACAATTATTATAACTTTAACTAGAAGCCTTGAGTGATGGATCCCATGCAATTAAATTCTGGAACTTTCATCTCTATACTTCATGGAGTCACTTAAAATAATGGAACATTTTAACTCCCCTCAATGCAATTCCATTGTGCTTTTGTCTCAGGAGGATTTCCACATAATTCTAGCACTTCAGCTAGATTGTTTGCACATAGCTGAGGAGAAATAACATATAATTTTACACCAGTATATTTAATATCACAGACTCTTTAATGGACTGACATGGGGTTGGCAGTATGAGCATGTAGACATCATTAGTTTTCCAGGAGATCCATAATTGAAAAGTCATCCTGCCGACAAATAAGATCTTGTGAGTACTGCACTAAGAGAATAAAGCTTTGTGGATATCCTAGAAAGAACAGACAGAAATGTATTTATGACTACACTGAATCCATGGTTACTGTGTTTTCTTTAGCCTTACGAATTGCTTGCAGTTTGCAGATTTCTGTCATAAAACTCAACTATTTTACTAACTTCTAAAAATAGTTCAATGTCAACCCAACAACTTCCTTATACACTAAGTTGGTAAACTACAGATTTACACAGTATGTTTCTATGTTAGGTGCTTCATTATTTCAAAATTCAGGTGTAAAAATTTGTGGGTCTAGGAAAAAATGGTATAAACATATTAGCTCATTGAAAGCAGAAAGGTATAATATACTTTATATATTATGAATTATAAATGCCTAAGATGACCATTTAAATTTATTTTTACTTTAAAGTTTTCTCATATTATATTTTGTTCATGTTTGATTTACAAAGTTATTTGGTTTTAAATGTAAATAAAAACAATATGTTTAAATGTATTCTAAATAGGAAGATGCTTTTATGAGTCAGTGTTTGAAATATTTCTATCTCTTCATTCTTAATTCTTTCCTCATCTTTGAAATATTTAATTTCCTTCTTTGATACAAATCCTAAAGTGTGGGAGGAGAAGACCAAAATCAATAGTTATGAAACTTAGAGAAATAAACTGAAATGTGTGGATTTAAAGTCATTGTCACACAAGCTCTTTCTGTTAGCCCAAACTTGTTCTTCTTAGCTTTCTAGATCGGGTCTGGTCTTGAGAGGAGGCAGGTTTGTACAGAGATGAGCTGAGCCAGCACATGGTTTAGGGCCACCACATATTTAAGGAAGAAATAAAAACTATCCTTTGGAATTTATTTAAATGTAGAATATAACAATGTTGGCTTTAATGGCGACATATGAATGCATCTTTTGCCTGTCAATGCTGAAACTCAGTACCTCAAGAATAATGACTTTGAAGTGAAGTATTGTCAAGATTTTCTTGGCACTGAATATGCAAGAAAAAGTCTTTTAATAAAAATTTAAAAGACCAAATTAAAGTGGTTCTTACTAAATCATATATTTAGATTAATCCAATCAAATTTGAATTCACATATCCTTTAAATCAAACTATTGTGCTAATCTGATTGAAATTAGTTTAAGTCCCCAATCTCTCGTTTAATAGGTGTGTGTAGCACCTCCTTTTCCTAATCTTTCAAAAGATGAGAAAAATTCCTGCCACGTTATGTGTAATGGTCCTTGCTATCACATGTTTTTTGTTTCTTCCCCTGAAGATTTAATGACTGATTCATCTGAAGTCGTTCAGTTCCCTTCGGGTGATTTATGTAGTGACTTCCAGCCAACATGGCATTTAGACATATTTGTAAATACGTTGTCATAAATGGTGTGTGTGTTTGTGTGCTGCCGGGACATGCTACAAGTCATGAGATAGACTCCACAATAGGGAATGCCTCAGCTAATATGTCGGTACAATGGATCAGAAGCACTTGGAAGTTTCTCCTGTATATCAACACTACAAGCTTCTAACCTTTCTTCTAAAATACTCATTGATCTACTGCACACCACTTCTACCAGACTCCTTTCTTCTTTTTTTTTTTTTTTATTAACTTGAGTATTTCTTATTTATATTTCAAGTGTTATTCTCTTTCCCGGTTTCCGGGCAAACATCCCCCTAATCCCTCCCCCTCCCCTTCTTTATGGGTGTTCCCCTCCCCATCCTCCCCCCATTGCTGCCCTCCCCCCAACAATCTAGTTCACTGGGGGTTCAGTCTTAGCAGGACTCAGGGCTTCCCCTTCCACTGGTGCTCTTACTAGGATATTCATTGCTTCCTATGAGGTCAGAGTCCAGGGTCAGTCTATGTATAGTCTTTAGGTAGTGGCTTAGTCCCTGGAAGCTCTGGTTGCTTGGCATTGTTGTTCATACGGGGTCTTGAGCCCCTTCGAGCTCTTCCAATTCTTTCTCTTATTCCTTCAATGGGGTCCTATTCTCAGTTCAGTGGTTTGCTGCTGTCATTCGCCTCTGTATTTGCTATATTCTGGCTGTGTCTCTCAGGAGAGATCTACATCCGGTTCCTGTCAGCCTGCCCTTCTTTGCTTCATCCATCTTGTCTAATTGGGTGGCTGTGTATGTATGGGCCACATGTGGCTCTGAATGGGTGTTCCTTCTGTGTCTGTTTTAATCTTTGCCTCTCTATTCCCTGCCAATATATTGCTTCTCTTCTACATCTTCTATTCATGGAGTTTGATTAAGTCTTTTAGGCAACTGACACACCATGAGAGAATTTTAAATGCCTTTTTTGCTGGGTAGTTCTATTGCCAACTTGACACAGGCTCAGAGGAAACTACAATTAAAAAATGCAGAGGAAACTACAATTAAAAAATGCAGCCATAAGGTCAGATTATAGGCAGGCCTGTAAGACATTTTCTTAGTCGGTGACAGATAGGTGAGGACCCAGCCCATTGTGGTTGTGGGTTCTATAAGTAAGCAAGCCGAGCAAGCCAGTAAACAGTACCTTCCATGGCCTTTGTATCAGATCCTGCCTCCAGGTTCCTACCCTGTTTGAGTTCCTGTCATCACTGTATTAGGTGAACTGGTAACCCCTTCCTTTCCTTCCAAAGTTGATTTATGTTTGCAGTGTTTTGTCACAGCAATAGTAACCATAACTAAGACCTGGAAAGATATGCTCACCAAACACTAGACAATGGTCTAAGTCTGGTAACTACGTTCCTCCTGTTCTACCATGGCTCCTTGTACTCTATGTAATTCACAAAGAAGCACAAACCACATGTTAATCACTTAATTTTATATCTCCTTGTTAAAATACAAATTCATAAATAAGAAAGGAGCGATGGAAAATGGTTTCTGCAGACAAAAATTATCGTACATGGCTCATTTTACATTGTTTATTCTAGGTATCTTATGAAGTAAAATATTAATTTATCTTACAGTTTAGCCTAAAAGTCAAAATTATAAGGCTTTGGCAAGGTCCTCCCTGGACACTTGACATCAACAAAATAAAATTTTGGTGGAAACATGAGGGGACAGATTACATGGTGACTAAGAAGCCAGACAGGGCAAAGAGGCTAACCTTGTTATTTTGTACCAACCTCTTGTCATGGAAACTGGTTCTCATTGTACTATTAGTACCAATTCTTTCATGGCATAGCCCAAAGCAGCCGAGTGGATTCCCAGGCCCTATCTCTTAATTGTTCTACATCATCTCCCATCATGGGTATATTGGGGACCAAGTCTCTAACACATGAAACGCCGTGCCCCAGAGGGCTGAGACATAGTTATATATATTCACAGAAGCATGGAAGAAACGATTGAATAATATATCTCTTTCTCATAATTGATGCTTCACTTCTTATTTGAGCTATACTTTAGGAGACGAATAAATCCTGACTTCTGTATGAGGTAAATACATGTAGATTGAAAGGTTTTCTATGCAGCTGAACAATGTATTATGTCACCAACCAAATGGATGAAAAGAAAGGAAGAGCCACAGAGCGGAAAAACAGATTCTTGGTATCAGTCTGTTGGAAATGAACCCAACATTGCTGTTGCGTGAATTGATTTGACAGCACGTACGAGACCGTGATTTTCATACTTATAACTACACAGCTAGCTCTTTATTATTCCATCAATACAATAAATCCCACACTTACAGAAATGCTGCAATTGTTCTTGGAAAAATACACCAGAATATCTGTAGAGAAAAGTCACAGGGAAAATATTTAAAGATGAATATCTCGAGAAGAGTTGATCTATGGTTTCAAGGTAGAGTTTAAAGTGCAACTTCTGAGGTTTTCACTCCATATCATGTTGTTATTAATTAATTGCATGTGTATAGGGAGCCCTCTCAAAGGTTGTAGGAAGCACGCGGAGGTTGAATAAACTGTTTTTAAATTACACATTTTCCATTTGAGCAATCAGTGTTGTTGCCTATTAGATTGTGGATATTTTCCCCCTTAGGTCTTCGCTAAATAGTAGCTAAACATTGGGTGAAAGTTGGCAGAGTTTGGATCACTGCTCAAGCACCACAGGTACAGAGGTTACTGACCTGGAGGAATGAAAGGGGGAAAGAAGACCTGAAGACAGCAACCAGTATCCTTAACTCAGAGTGACCTCAATGTACAAAAGCCTATACTAAAGATTTTCATTTTCTCTTTTATTTTACCAATTGTAGAGTTTATACAGTGCAGTGCTAACAGATATAGTACTTGGACAGGTAACACATTCCTAAAGCATTTTTTTTCTTTCATTTTTATTAAATTGGGAATTTCTTATTTACATTTCAAATGTTATTTCCTTTCCCGGTTTCCAGGCCATCATCCCCCTAACCCTTCCCACTCCCCTTCTATATGGGTGTTCCCCTCCCCATCCACTCCCATTACGGCCCTCCAAACAATCCTGTACAGTGGGGGTTCAGTCTTGGCAGGACCCAGGGCTTCCCCTTCCATTGGTGCTCTTACTAGGATATTCATTGCTACCTATGAGGTCAGAGTCCAGGGTCAGTCCATGTATAGTCTTTAGGTAGTGGCTTAGTCCCTGGAAGCTCTGGTTGCTTGGCATTGTTGTTCATATGGGGTCTCAAGCCCCTTCAAGCTCTTTCAGTCCTTTCTCTGATTCCTTCAACGGGGGTCCTATTCTCAGTTCAGTGGTTTGCTGCTGGCATTCGCCTCTGTATTTGCTGTATTCTGGCTGTGTCTCTCAGGAGCGATCTACATCCCGTTCCTGTCAGCCTGGACTTCTTAGCTTCATCTACTTAAAGCATTTTTAAAAAGCTTTAATTTGTCTCTAGACAATAGGAGTTATGACTACAGACAAGGGTGAATAACATACAGCATGTGTCTTTTTAGTAATGTTATAATAATCTTTAAAAAATGCTCAGCTACATATTCTGAGACTAAGCAAAGGCTAGCACTTAGACTGTGATTTCAAAACATGATTCTCCTGGAGAGATATTTTCTATTTTCTTTGATAAGAAAAAATAGGATTTGAATTTTGTCGAATGAGAGCAGAAGGATCATTTTTAAAGGAATTTGTTTTCATTCCTTTTTTTTACACACAATCGGGAGACTTCAGAATCAGCCTTATCATTTCATATTCTGAGATTTTCCTAATGGTAGGAACACCTGAAACCTACATTTGAAGAAATCTTACACTCACAAGCTCACACTGGTTCTCAGTAGTTGTTTTTCCTTTAACTCTGTGTGCATACATCAGGGTAGTCTCTCTCTCTCTCTCTCTCTCTCTCTCTCTCTCTCTCTCTCTCTCTCTCTCTCTGTGTGTGTGTGTGTGTGTGTGTGTGTGTGTGTGTGTTGTATTTTGTATTTTCCTATGAAAACATTGGATACCAAAAATTAGACTTGTGTTTTATACCCATGGAATAAATGTAGACTTCCAAGTAGTCCTACCTCATTGCTATGCTTCATTCTTTCATGAAATACTTATCTCAATATGGTTTCGTGTATCTGCACTGAGATTTAAGTGACACTTCCTGCTACTGAACTCACATTATTGTATCAATACTGTCTGTTGTGTTTTTATATATTGATGCAGATGCTTTATTCTTTGATATACTAAATTTGTCTGTGGTTTGTTCACTGTAAATACTAAGTGCTATTATCTAAATGTTTGTGTTCACTCTGTAATTCTTAGACTGGCACCCTAATAGTCCTAGAAGATAGGCCCTTTGGGAAGTAATTAGATCATGAGGATATAGCCCAAATAAATGGGATTAGTGTCCTTAAATAACATGCCCAAGGGAGCTTATTATCTCTCCTCACCAGAGACAGTGTCATCAATGACTCAAGATACCCACCCTTACCACATAATGAGTCTGAGCCTTAGTCTCAGATTACAGCCTCTAAAACCACAATGACTTTCTCGTTTGTTGAAATACTCAGTCTAGCATATTTTGTTACAGCAGCCAAAACAAACCATGGTGTGCTCCACGTTGTTTTTCCTCAAATTTGCCTTGTCTATTACAAAGACTGTGGCTACTGATTATTTTTATGTTTTGTCTCCGGTATAATTTCCATAGATTTTAAAAAACCCAAAGTCAGTTTGTTTTAGATGAATCTCTGGCATGTAATATATGAATGTATATTAATAATAATCTAAGTGGAATCATTTAATAAATGAATGAGACTCATTAAAGTAAAGTGTGTTTGTTTCACCTTAGCTCTCTTCTGTTTCCAAGTGTAAATTTAAAAAGTCTGTATAAATCTCATTATACATTACTTGGTTCAGAATGTATTCATTTAGGGGCTATGCTGTGCATTTTTCTTCTGATATTTATCTTTAACTCATGGATAGATTTTAGTTGTGTGCAAAAATACGTCATGCCATCTCAGCCAGCTCTATGCACCTTATCCCGTGTATGTGCATTCCAATAGGTTATTTCAAGAATGAGATTGACTGGTGTAAATTTGTGATATATACTCATCTTCATTCAGAACATATGACTTCTTTTCAGAAAAACATGATTTGTTGAAAGGAAGAAAGAGAACACCATGTGAATGTTCTTGCAAATTGCTTCTATAACGTGGGACATTTAATACATAAAGTTTAATTTAATTATGCAATTAGGTAAACCACAACAGGGACTCAAAATTAAAATCAAATTAAGATACATCATGGTGACATCATGTGACTTTGATTTGTTGTTCCAGTTGCTTCATCTCCTTGGAATTCCTCACAAAACACACAACTGCCATCTAATTGTGAGAGAAATATCAGAAAAACTTCACTGAAAGACAAAACACTTGACCAAAACTTCTTCATATCATCTAAAACGTATAATTCTAACAAACAAACAAAAATCAACACAAATTCTAAAAGCCAAGAGAAACTAAGGAAATATCCTGAATGGAGTTCTATAAAGAGAAAAAGACCTTAGAGAAAATGAAGAACACAATATGCATCTTAATTCATAATGCATATGAAAGAAAACTGGGGACTAACTTAGCAAGCAGGGTGGAGATTGGAAGGTGGTAGTGCAGGGTAGAGGAGGGTCATCCGTATCATACCTCCTCCTATGGCGTAGGAATCACAGAGGAAGAGGGGGCATAAAAACTGTAAGAGCTAGAACCAGTGGATGACCACTGAAAATTGCATTTTTCACACACGAAAGGGCAGTTAGACATTTGACTTCACACTGGTTGGGACAACATAAACATGACTTGACCAAGATCAAGCCGTACAAAACCCCCGCATACCATAGAAAGGTGATCACAAAGACCCACCCTGCTGAAGAACTATTGCAATTGGTGGTTGCTAGAGGAGGAAGAATTCGTTTTCTCCGAGTATTGACCTTTTATTTGTTTTTAATTTATTTAATACTTAATAATAATTCTTTGGTTTCCGGGCAAACATCCCCCTCCCCCCTCCCCTTCCTTATGGGTGTTCCCCTCCCAACCCTCCCCCCATTGCCGCCCTCCCCCCAACAGTCTAGTTCACTGGGGGTTCAGTCTTAGCAGAACCCAGGGCTTCCCCTTCCACTGGTGCTCTTACTAGGCTATTCATTGCTACCTATGAGGTCAGAGTCCAGGGTCAGTCCATGTATAGTCTTTAGGTAGTGGCTTAGTCCCTGGAAGCTCTGGTTGCTTGGCATTGTTGTACATATGGGGTCTCGAGCCCCTTCAAACTCTTCCAGTTCTTTCTCTGATTCCTTCAGGCTACCCCAATCTGCTAGAGGGTCCTAAACCTATACACATGCTGGCAACATGAATTGGACTCAATGGGTTTTTCTTTTCTTTTCCTTTTAACACTGAAATACAATCACAACATTTCTCCCTTTTACTTCCTTGGTCCAAACATTTCTTATATATCTCATTGCTCTCCTTCAAACTCATGCCTTTCTTTTTCATGCGTATTTGTGTATTATACACACATATATTCTTAAACATAACCTGATTAGTCTCTGTAATGTGACTTGTATTTGTGTTTTCAGGGCTGATACTTTAGTATTGGTTAATCAGATTTTGTGTTCTTCCCTAGAGAAGACTATTTCTGTCCAACAGCTCTCGAATGGGACTTAAACCCCATTAAACAAGAAGGCATCTTGTTGATACTGGAGACCTAGTTAACTACTTAATGTCAGTGAAGTAAAGAATCTTGTAGCAGAACCTACAGCCACCTTTTTACTCAACCAGCATAATCACAATGGGATTTTTTTTAAATGTGTTTTAATTGAAATAGAATTATGTGATTTCCCCCATGCCATATTCCTTTCCTTCACCTAGTCCCTCTCCAGTTGATAGCCTCTTTTTCTTAGATTATTATTGTTATATACATGAGTGCATACACACACACACACACACACACACACACACACGAATGTTCTGTTATGTCTGTTTTGTTGTTGCATGTATATTGTTCAGCCCTGGATGACCACTCTCTAATGAACACTCAATCAGTAAGGCAGCACATACCTGGGAAAGACAAATTCCCTTCCACCCCTAGTTAAAGACTCCTGGAAGCTAACCAATGGGATCGTTTAGTTTAAGAACATATGGAATGGGGAGGAAATAGCGATTAATGGTGAAGGGAAGAAAATGGAGGTAAGGAAACAAAGGGTGGATTTGGCCAAACCACACAATCTTCATGCATGAAATTGTCAAACAATTAAAAATTAAAAGTCATAAAAAGAATAATGTATCAGTGTTGGTTCAAAAGTCTACCTTATAAGTATATCAATCATATACAGAGGAAATAAAATGCATTAAAACTGCATTATCTAGGTATAGTTTCTGCAAATCTGAAGCTATTCTCATGGTTCAGTTTTGCATAATGGTACAATTGATCAGTAGCAAGAACTTTACTTTTATCTCTACAAGTAACAAGTTGAGTTAATTTTGTTCAATGGAGGATTTTACTGTTGTATCCATATTTTCTTTTTTAATGGAATACTTCATTTATTTACATTTCAAATGTTATCCCCTTACCTGGTTTCCCCTCCGGTAACCCCCTATTCTATCTTCCCTCACCCTGCTTCTATGAGGGTGCTCCCCCTACCCCACTCCTGACTCCCAGCCCTGGCATTCCCCTACAATGGAGCATCTAGTCTTCCCAGGACAAAGGCCTTTCTACCCATTGGTATCCCACAAGGCCATCCTCTGCTACATATACAGCTGGAGCCATGGATCCCTCCATGTGTGCTCTAGTTGGTGGTTTAGTCCCTGGGAGCTCTGCTTGGTCTCACTGGTTGATATTGTTGTTCTTCCTATAGGGGTATAAACCCCTTCAGCTCCTTCAGTCCTTCCCCTAATTCCTACATTGGGGACCCTGTTCTCAGTCCAATGGTTGGCTGCAAGCATCTACCTCTGTATTTGTCAGGTCCTGGCAGAGCCTCTTAGGAGACAGCTATATCAGGCACCTGTCAGCAAGCACTCTTGGTATCTGTAATAGTGTCTACACTTGGTGTCTGTATATGGGATGGACCCCCAGGAGAAGCAGTCTCTGAATGGCCTTTTCTTCAGTCTCTGCTCCACATTTTGTCTCTGTATTTCCTTCCTTGAGTATTTTCTTCCCTCTTCTAGGAGGGACTGAAGCATTCATGCTTTGGTCTTCCTTCTTGAGCTTCATGAGGTCTGTGAATTGTATCTTGAGTACCCATATTTTTCTATCTCAGAAGAAACTGAATAATTTAGAAGCATCAAGAAGTTTATATAGCTCCTGATCATTTGGGTGAGTTAATATTCATACCTAAAGTTAGCTACTGGAAGATATTCCTTCACCCCCTCTCCCCTCTTCTCCTCTCTGTCTCTGTCTCTCTCTCTCTCTGTCTCTGTCTCTCTCTCTCTGTCTCTCTCTCTCTCTCTCTCTCTCTCTGTGTGTGTGTGTGTGTGTGTGTGTGTGTGTGTGTGTGTGTGTGTAGTACATTTTTGCTCCCCAGGACTCGAGCTATAGAGATTTAACTTCCTCCAAATAATTCTGCATTAAGATATATCAAAATGGAGCAGAACACTTTGACCTGATTCTGTCAACGCAACTTCAGCTGCACCATAGCTCCTGCTTTCCTGACAGAAAAGCATGCGGTTCTGAAGCAGTTCTGAGGCAGTTCCAAGACCTCAGTAATCTCTTTCCAACAGCAATAGAAGTGCTGCTTCTCTTTTATTACATACTTCAAGCTTACTGCTTCCAAAGTCCCAATCTTCAGCCTTAGTCAGGTAAGTAACTGCTTAGCCTTGGTGTCCTTGTAGACTGTATCATGCCGATAATAGAAAACCTAAATGTTTCTGTATTTTGTATTTCATATCCCGTGTTGGTGTTAGAAAAATTAAATGGAAAGATCATCCTGAATTCAAAGAAACTGTCCCCCAAGGAGGGATTTCATGTACTATTCTGAGAGTCACTGAATTTAGATCTGAAACTATAAGACATGCTTTCACTTCCTGTACTGGTTTTTAGAAAAGCAAAATATTTTCATAAGAGTTCCTTTGGAAAGTTATCCTGGGAGATCTTGGTTCTGAGGACATTTCTTTCTGCACTTATTTCTCTCCAGATCCTACATTAAAGATTCACATTTTGTCCTGAAATTATTTTACAAAAGTAAAAGAGAATTTGCCTCTAGTGAAGGTCTTTTCTACTTCAGCCAAGTTGATAAATTTGGAGTTTTAAGGAAAAGATTGCCCTCGGTTGTGGGACTTCCAGCAGTATTCCTTGTCTCTTCCCAACAGATGCCAAAATCAATACTTCCCCATTTGTGACAACCGAAAGTTATCTCCACATATTTTGAGACTGTTCCAGCTTCGTGTCAATCCATGTAGACACCAAACCTTGACACTATTATTGATGCTTGCAGACAGGAGTCTGGCATGGCTGTTCTCTGAGAGGCTCTACCAGCTTCTGACAGATACTGATGCAGATACTTACAGCCAACCATTGGACTGAGCCAGGGTATACCTATGGACGAGTTACGGGGAGGACTGAAGGGACTGAAGGTGATTGCAATTTCATAGGAAGAACAACAGTATCAACTAACTGGACCCTTCAGAACTCCCAGAGACTAAGCCACCAACCAAAGAGCATACATGGGCTGGTCCATAGCTCCTGTTGCAAATGCAGCAGAGGACTGCCTTGTCTGGCCTCAGTGGGAGGGAATGCACTTGGTCCTGTGGAGACTTGATCCTCTAGAGAAGGGGGATGCTAGAAGGGTGAGGCGGGAGTAGGTGGATGGGTGGTGGCGCACCCTCTTAGAGGGGAAGGGGAAGGGAAAAAGGTGGGGAACTCATAGATGGGGGACCGGAAAAGAAAGGGGAACAGCATTTGAAATGTAAATAAATAAAAGAACAAAAAAGTCAAAACACACAAAGGGAAATAAATATATCAGATGGTTAAAAAAAAAATAAGTCTTGTAAGAAGCAAAATCAACCACACTTAAAAACCACTGATCTAGAGCAAATACCAGAATTCAAACTGTTTGAAACTGTTGAAGTACTTTGGTTGAACTTATCAATCATTGAGGTACAAAAAAATTACATAAACCATCTCCTCTGTTGGGTGGGCAAATTTTGTGATTTTGTGCTCTGTGGAATTAGCAAAATTGCTGTAGCAGAGGACTTGAGGGTGGCCATAGAGTTAATAGGCCTATAAAATGTACCTATCTGCTGCCTTTATGCTGGTACTGTAGTTGTTCACTAGAGGGATGTGTAGTATTACAAGGTATCTAGGTTCACACTGGGCCTTCCCTTTGACAGTATAATGCCAACACCAGTCACTTCTGTGCCCACTAGCTAAACCAACATTGGTTGGCCCAACACTGGTAACCAGTATTAACCACTTTCTTATTTTCTTGCTTGTTTGATAGGATTTGTAAAGACAGGCTTTCATTACGTAGGCCAAGCTGTCTTCTCATGGCCAGTCATATTCATGCCTTTCCAAGTACATGTGCCAAAACACACAGACTTCTCTGAGCAATTTAGAGCAACCTATGATCCTCAAGAACACACTCTCACCCAGTATTTTACATATGGTTTATTGATATGGTTTTAACAATGGGCCTATAGGTTTGGAACAGACAGAGCTGACAAAGCCTAAAATACTTTTCTCTGTCTCTTTACAGAAACATGCAGACAATTCCTGTTTTAAACCTGACACCTGCAAATATTTAAACTCCCTAATTTAAACCCTTCATTCTCACATATTGAACCAGATTACATATAACAGCAGCAGTCACATTGGAAACAGTGTCTGATTCTTTCATGGGTTTATCTAGACACTACTTTCACTCCCATGAGAGTGAGAAGCTTGTCCAGTCCCATCCAAAGACCTTGTAGACGTCTCTGTTTATTGTATCTGTCTATAGGTCCAGCAGTTCTAAACACCTGTTATCTTGTGGTATAATTTTCTTTCCTTGAGCTCTCGAAATGCTAGAGAATACAGTGACCACAAGGAGCCAACTTGTCCTTCCTGGGTGTGTCCATTTACCTTCCAGGAAGGGTCAGCAATCAAGAGATGCAGATGACCTTTGTGATGAATGAAATAGTGTAAAGTATCCTTGGCAGAGCTGGGCTGGTTCTTTCTCATTTCACCATTCTTTTTTCTTTGTTACTGATGTTGGTTGAAAGGAAAAAAAAACCTTCAGAAAAGTTCTCCTAGCAGACCTATCAATTTTTAATTTTGTTTGTTCTCCCTGGTCATCATCAATCAAGCATTGCTTTCCAATTACAACTAGTCACTGCTATTATATTTCTCTTAAGGATGCTTGAGACAACATAGTTAAAAAGTCCAATTAAATGAGTAATGTTTGAAACACAAAACACGTGAATGGTACTTTACTAATAAGACGCAGAATGCTAAAGTCTACATCCAAACAGAGGCTACTCTTCTTACACATCCTAGAAGCTGTTTTCATTGTATTGGAGACACACCATGTAAAGATGAGGTGACAAGCTTATAATATTCATGTGTATTCAATCTTGGAAATGACCATATTGGAAATATTGAGAAGAGATGGAATATTAAGGCTGTCTCTGGTGCTGGAGAGATGGCCCAGTGGTTTAAATTATTCGTTGCTCCTGTTAAGGATCTGGGCTCCATTCCCAGCATCCACATGGTGGTTCACAACTATCGCTAATTCCAGTTTGAGAGGAGGCAGAGACTTAATTTTATCTTTATAGGCACAAGGCATGGATGTGGTGCACATACACACATGCGGTGAAGACATTCCGAATAAAATAAATAAACGTACAAGAAGAGACAACTAAGGTATCTTATATGCAGTAACAATTTCCATATCAGGGTCTTCTTGTGACTATACAGACTGCTCAGGCTAATATTCTGTCACTAGCACTTGGTGAATATATAGATATAAGAATAGCTGCTTTGGTCACTGCCCACTTCATGCCTGTCCTATCATTGTGTACCTATTACAAGTGACTCTGTAGTCAAAGTGCACTAGAACATGACCAGAAGAAAGCTATGGCTTGGCACAGGGTGGATATCACTCATAAGAGTTCCTTCACAATTTTAACAGATCCGTTCTAAATATAAACTTAAATATGCTTTGCATTTCATTACGATCAGAATGAATTTATATGAAATACATAAATTCTAGCTATAATGTCGAAGCACAATCAATATCTGAATAAGCTATTTGAAAGTGAAGGAGAATGCTGATCAGGCAGTATTATGGCGCAAGGGCTACTTGTAAACATGAACATCTAAATTACAGTACACAGCCTGTGATAGCTTTGAGAAAGGAGGGGAGAGCAAAATTGGTTTGAGTGAGGAAATGAATAAATGCAGATGGTTTCAGAGAAGGCTTGAATATTCAGAGTTGAATTTCAAAAGGTTATCTTGGAACAATGTTGAAAGAGGAGGGTGGGGAGGGAAACAGCTTAGTCGCATCCCTCTTCTAGTAATCAGTGGAGTTCCCTTCCTGGTGATCAGAAGGCTAACAAGATCCTGCCTTCAGTCCATCCTCTACTCGAGAGTTACCACCTGAACATGTCTTCCTTTTCAACAGGCAACAGGAGTCTCATGATTATTCTGACAATTACATTATTTTGATTTATCTCCTCATGTTTCGTTCTTGAATTTTTTTCTTCTCCTGTCCCTTTTGTTCTAAGATACTTCCCCGACATTATTTAGGAAACCTTCCCAATTAAAAAGAATCCTCAAACCTCTTTTCTCTAACATTATCCTACCTTCTTATAAACCTTAGTTTACTGCCTTTGGAAATCTTTTATTTGCTTTCTTGGATGTCATTGATGTTTTGTATATTTATAATTTAGCCCTATGATAGTTAATTTTTATTTACGATGAATAGCTGCAGGCAATCAATGGTAGCTGAGGGAGGAAGAGTCTGTTCTCTCCAGAGAGGAGCTCCCTGATAGCCTATACAATCCCAAGTGGTCAGCCACAATTATATTTTTAAAAAGCAATTAACTTGTTCTCTCTCTTAGCTTTCCTGGGACGTCATCACCAAATGCCAACAATTGAGTGATTTATAAACAGCTATTTATTTCTTATAGTCCGTAAGGTCGAAAGCTAAAATCAAGGCACTAACAAATTTGATATCCAATAATGTCCCATATAACAGGTTCATAGATGGCTGTGAATTGCTGGCCTTACGTGGTAAATGTGGTAAGAAGTTTTTGGGTCTCTGGTGAGTATTAATTGAGTATTAATCCAATTCATGAATGGCAAACCACTATCAACTGATAATTATTTTAGTTTCTGGATGAGAATAGCCATATGTAAATTTTGTTGAAACCAAAATATTCAGACTGTGATAATGTTTTCTGAGGAAATTTAGAGAATCATGGATATTTAAAAAAATTTCCTTTTCAACAAAGAGAAATAATAGTTATTAAAATAACAACAATATCTTACCATTTTGGCATTATCTAGACTTTCAGAAGCCATTATATTTATTGCAAGTGATATGTTATCTACACCTGAGCACACATACATACATACATAGAATAAGTGTCTTATATCTAGCTCTGAGGGTTAACTCTGGAGAGATGACAGCTAAATTGGCAAATCACACACATTGGTGTTATCAGAGAAGACCAGCATGTGGGTCAGTAAACTACATCAGAAAGACCCCCCCCCCCCATATAGGTAGGATGCTGCATTGGGCTGACAGCATCAATGGAACACATAGTGGAGTAAAGGGGGTCATTCAAACACATTCTACTCTTCTTTCAGAAGCTTCATTTTCTGTCCCTTCCTGTGGCTGTGGCCATCAGCTCTGGGCTCTCCGTCTCCGTACATGGTGTAGTACAAATGACCGTAAGAGCCTCTTAGCCTCTTGACGTGGACTGGAGATGCACCAGAAGTAGCTGCTCTGCTGAGACTGTTAGCTTCTTTGATAGAGGAGAACTGGTTTCCAGAGCTCTCCAGCCTGCAGCTAACCATCATCAAACCACTCAGCCTCCCATCACATAAGTGAATATAGGACGTAACCTTCGCAATTCTATTTGTCATTCTTCTTTGCTTTTCTCTCCTGCCCCCGATTTTTCCTCATTTATTCCATTGCTCTAGAGAATTCTTAATAGTAGCCAAATCTCCAAAACCCATTAATGCAATAACTGAAAACTTTAAAGCACCATGGGCTTCAGAAGTATTCATGTCAGGAGTAGCAGTGGCAGGACGAAAAGGACGAGGAAGAAAAGAAAGAAGGGCAGAAGGTAGAAGAAGAAAAGGAACAGGCCTAAGTTTCTGATTTCATGATAAAATAAAAGAACAGCCTTTAACTTTAGAAACCAGGACAAAAAAGTCTATTATTTTAAAATATGCATTGAAAAAATGTGAAGTACAGAGGGAGGGAGAACAAATGAAATGAACTTCACCATGGTCCTAGATTTCTAGGTAAAGTTTATGTTCCAAAGCAGAACAACAGATACTGTCCATTATGACTGTCTCTACGAGTTGAATAGGGATTGGAATTCAGGAAATCTAAGAATATGTAAATTACAACTTCAAGAGGAGGAGTTTGGGCAGAAAAAAGAAACCTTTGAACGTAGACTATAACACACAAATCTCTCTCTCTCTCTCTCTCTCATTTTTGTCTTTGTCTCATTTTCTTTGTCTGTCTCTGTCTCAATCTCTGTCTCTCTGTCTCTCTCAGCAAATAAATATTACTTTTTAAAGAATAGAAATAGAATAATCAACGTACATTCTACGCACATTGAAGGCCAATAAGAGAATACTGTGGCATTTTAAGCAAATACCCTAAAAAAAGAGCCAATTTCTTACCCATCTCTCTAAAAAAAGAAGTAAAATACTTGATAAAACTACATCAGTTAAAAATTGGAAATATATTTTAAACATGACTCCAGAAAGAAATATGTAGATCGGATAGTGTTATCTCTGAATCTCATCACACATTTAAATAAAATATCACCGTCTTATGCAAACTATTTGAGGAATTGAACAAGAAAGAAACATAAAGTTAGCGCTTCTGTTACTGAAAACGATATAAGCACAAATTTCATTTTTTCATGAAAATAGGTACGGAAATCAGTAACAAATATTACCAAGTTAATCCTGCAAATCTTTTAAAAGGGAACATAATATCAAGAGGAGGCTTTCCCAAGATTCTATGGTTTAACTTCTGAATACCAATCATAGTAATACCACATTACTCAAACAAAAAGGAGATGAATCCATGAGATTTTATCAGAGATAGGATTTGAGAAAACACAGCAAAGTGAAGCAGTAATCTAGGGGCAGAAAGGACCAGTCTATGAGATCATGGTCGGTTTACAGACCTACGTTAGCACACCAGAAATGCCCTTACACTGAACACCTCTCAGTACTAGTGAAGGAAAGTAAAAGAAACAAAAACAGATGTGAGATTACGAAGGAATTAATCACCCAGCCACATGATTATGTACAGAGAAATTTCCTATGAATCCAAAGCTGCTGAAATGGATAACCTACTATAACGCAAGTGCACAAGCTCAACCAAACCTGGATGGTATTCCTGGGGACCAGCAATTAGCAGTAGGAACTTTTTTTTTTAAGTATTCACAATTACAATTAAACAACGAAACTGTGAAGGCTACAGTTTAAGAATCTACAATATCAGCACAGTGGAAACTATAAAACATTCTGAGAAATAAAGAGGAATTTAAAATATGGAGATAGTACGCTCTTAGATTCAGAACTACTCTAGATACACTAAGTGTATGACAGACTGTAGCAATGATATTCAGTTAGAAATGACTAATTGTCTCTAAATTGATCTACAGACTCCATAAAAGCACATTCACAATTGCTGCAGGTAACATTTTTGAGAAAGATTAACAATCTATCTAACCTTTATAATATTTAGGAAATATAAATG
Organism: Rattus norvegicus; assembly: GCF_021556685.1. Lineage (NCBI taxonomy): Eukaryota > Metazoa > Chordata > Mammalia > Rodentia > Muridae > Rattus > Rattus norvegicus. The sequence goes on along the minus strand of NC_141544.1, from coordinate 29,947,097 downwards.
GCCCAACATGAATGAAAAGACTGGGTAAGAGAATCATGTTGACAGTCTTAAGTTTAACTTCAAGGCTTTACTTTTTCAAATGAATCAACGGTAATGATACAAATATAAAAAGCTATGTAAAAATCAAGAGAAGGCACTAATTAAAAATAAGCCATGCACTTATAGTCATTTTATTTTAGATATAAAAGTTTAAAGAAAACAAAATTACTCAAACATAGAACTGAGGTTCTCAATTTTTTGTTGCTTCTTCACAACTGTAATTTTGTTACTATTGTGAATCATCATGTACATGCATACGTGTGTTTTCCGGTGGCCCTAGGTGACCCCTGTGAAAGGATCATTTGATTCCTGAAGGGGTCATGACCCACAGATTGAGAAATGCTAAAATAGAGGATATTTCATCAAATGGCCATAAAAATTCTAAAGTACATATAAATAAATAAATCAAATATTGACTCTTACTTTAATTATATAGAAAAAATTAAATCCCAATAGATCCAAGATATAAATTAAAAAGTATAATTAGAGACTTTATTGAATTTAGTACATCATTGTGGTACATTCAGATAAATCTTAGGCAAATTAGTCACAGTAACAAAAATAGATACAACTGATATCAATGAACATAAAATCTATGATAGACAATATAAAACTATGGAAATTCAAGTCACAAACTGCGAAATAATATTTGCAATACATCTGAATGATGAAGAATTTTCAAATATATAATTCTACAACTCCATCATAAAAAGCAAACAGTCCTAAAAGACAACCAGGCTAAACAGATATTTCAAACAGGAAGACACATGAACTGACCTCAGTACTTAAGTGGTCCGTAGAATATACTACTAATACTCACATTGGTACAATTCTATACAAATTCATATACCTACATGATATGACCCATGATTTCCAATACTTATGAAGATAAGAATGATGGTGTATGATATTTTGGGAATGTAACACCATAAAATCTCTTTGGAAAACACTTCAGAAAACTTCTTATTAAATTGAATAGATATTTTCTGTGTGACATCACAATTGCACTGAAGAGAAATGGAATATATGTCCACATACAACTTCTCTGTGAAAGTTTATTGTAGCAGCTTTTGTGGTATGTTTATAAATGGTCAAATTAAATAAAGTCAAATGTCTAATATTAAGCAGATAATGGAAATCCTACAATGTAATACTGCTTAGTATAATTTAGTTTCTAACAATCACAACTGGAAATCCCAGTATCCAGACTAGCATTAATCTTTGAATGGATTCTAGTAAATTAGAATGCCTGGTCATTTGGAGACATCACTTCCACAATTGTTTCTAGAGGCTGTGTATCTTGCTAGCAGATACTTACTGTCTTTGCCAATTCTTATGAAGAGACTCACTACAGAGCTAGGCTTTGGTTAACAGCCAGCAGCGACTCAGGCCATCAACCTATAATCAACTGAGTGCTGCCAACAACTAGTCTAGAGAGGTTAAATGTGAGTTTCTCTAAGTTCAAGGTCTTTTGCGAACCCTTCCATCAAGGGACCCACAATAGTCTTACCCAGATTCCTGACTCCCTAATCACTATGATATAATAAACATTCATTGTTTTAAGACATTATGGTAATGACAATGCTAGAAGGTAGTAGATAATTGATACACTCAACAATTATAAAGAATGATTCAGTGGTGAATACCTCTTGCCAGTTTTATAACAGAAAAAATCCATGACAAACTGTGTAACTTCAAATGACAACCATTTATTATGTGAGAGTTCAATGAGCCAGCGGCCTGGGAGTGACATAATAGTTCACTGTGCAGGCATTATCAGGTTACGTCCAGGTGAGGCCTGGATCAGTGTCGTCTGAGGCTCAGAAGTGAAGTTTGAGTTCGCATGGTTGTTGAGAGCATTCAGTTCCTTGTAGTGTGAGTTGTTTTGGGATTGTTCTCAGCTTTTAAATCAAAGGTAGGATATTTGCTACATAGAAGTCTCTATACCATGGAATCTTTTTTTTTTTTTGGTTCTTTTTTTCCGGAGCTGGGGACCGAACCCAGGGCCTTGCGCTTCCTAGGTAAGCGCTCTACCACTGAGCTAAATCCCCAGCCCCTTATAACATGGAATCTTGCTCTGTAACAGTCAACAGGAACGTCTTTCTGAGACCTTGAATCACTCCAATTCTTTCTAAAGATTTACTTGCTCAGGTAGGAAAATGTTCCAAACCTAAAAATTTAAGGACTTTAAAGTGCATCTGAAAAAGAGTCCTTTCCGGTAGTAACATACGAACATCTATAAAAATAGATTCTTGGTTGAGCATTAAATAGAAAGTAAATATAACAGTAGACAAGGATCTGGGACTTTCTCAGACTTGGAATCTCTGAGAAAGACAAGAAGTCTAGTAATTAAAAAGCTAACCAATGGTTGTTTGGTCCAAGGGTTGGAGTCTGGAAAGAGGCAAAGGAACTTATTTATATACCTTGATATTGTTGCTAGTAATACAGTTTGCAAATGGAATAAACTCATGACACTATATATTTAAAATGCCAAAGTAGGCTATACATAGAGTATGTTTCTGAAAAGGGTGTGAGAAATAACTAGAAGCAGACAGACAACCTTGATATCGTTCTGTTTTTACTCAGACTATGACAAGACTGTTCAAATCGAACCTCACTAAGAAACAGATGCAAATGAATCGAGCAAGTCTATTACTTTCATATTTTATACTTCGTAGTAGTGTGAGAACACCAGGAAACTGAACTCTACACTAGGGTTCCTAAGTATAAATATTTCCTCTCATTCTCCAGTGTCAGAACCAATGAATTTGGCAAGTAAATGTTCACATACATGTAATGTATACCTCAACCGTTGGTACAAACACTATCCTCAGAATGAATTATAATTCATAAAAAGTAGCAACAGTGAACTCGAATTCATAAAATAAGCAATCAATCTGATGGTTCCAGCCCACTGCAAGGCTCTTCTTGGTATTGCAGAGAGGATCTAACTCTCTCTTCTATTCCACAAGAAGTCTGACTTCTTTTCCTGAAATTCAGTAACAAGAATAAGGACCATTATAAGCAAATACCACTAGAAAAGGTTGTTGCTTTCTGCTTTAAGGCTGTATTCCAGTTTTGAAAATCAGCAATGAAAGCTATTTTAGGATCATATGACTCATAATGAGAAAAATTTTAAGGGACTGAGTGCTACACAGATCCTGGAGAAGTCTTGAGAGCAATGGATTGTCCTTTCTCATGTGTGGATCAGCAAAATTCACAAAGCCGGAGGGCTCTTTCATAATACCTATTTGAATAACAGGGGTGGAGTGGAGGAAGACATGAATCAATTATTCTCAATGCCAAATAAACCTCTGGGATTAAATACTTTCTTTTCTTCTAGTCTAAACCATATGCTCCTAATTATAAAAGAATGGAACGAAATACACAAATTAATGAGGAATTTTCAGCACATCTGGGAAGTGGATGAGGAGGTCCAGGAGCCACCACTTCAGATCCACTGACAGAATAAATTATATAAATAGGACAAAGAGCAAGATTTAAGCAAGATGTCAATGTTCATTGATTCGTCTCCACAATATGAATCACACCCAAAGAGGAAAAAATTAATTGAATCAGTATTGCAGAGAGATATCTCTTATTTAGTTTTTGCCAAAGCTAGAGACATAGTCATTGTCATTTATCAGCCATAAAACGTTATATTTATCAGCCAATGTCCACAAAGGTTATATTCCTGATTTTAAGACCACTTTTGTGAACTCTGTATCCACATTTCAGGAAAGAATTGAAAGACCAAAACAAAGCAACAAAAACAAACAAAGAGTCAGATCGCACACGGCAGTTAGATAATTTTTTATGGTTGAGACAAGATTGCTTTAGTAGATAGAATGGGATTCAGGCATGGATCTCACCACCCAGAAATGTCAGGCTTACTTTTCGTGGAAGACAAATGTATTGTTTGTGCTTAGTTTCATGAAAACGGAGCAGACACCGAATTTTAAAAATGAAAGTAGGGCTGGCAAGAGGGTTCAGAGAAAGGGCAGCGTGCTTGCTGAGAAGCCTGATGTAAGTTTGATCTACAGAAACCACATGCTGGAAAGAGCACAACCTACGACAATTTGTGCTCTAACTTCCACATGTGTATTATAGCATGTATTCATGGGTATACACATAATGTCTTTCTCTGTCATCAATCTACCTATCTATCTATCTATCTATCTATCTATCTATCTATCTATCTATCATCTATATTTCATCTATCTATATATATCTAACCTATACTCATCACCTAAATATATCTGTCTACCTGTCTATCTATATCTATCTAATCTATCTATCAGCCTATCAGTAGGTTATATATAAATAATATATTATTTTACTAAATACATAAAAATTTTGAAATTAGACAAAGTAAGAATTTTTTTCAATGTCATTGTTAAAAGGCAGGATTCCTGCTGATATTCAGAAGTGGGGTCTAGATTTCTTATGTGGGTTTATTATTTTTGTTTGATGGGCTTTTTTTCTTTTGAAACATATCCCATAATTGACAGTTGATTGCTCCTCCAGGCATTCATCTGTCTGGGCTGATGGAAATGATACTAAGGGACTGACTATCCCTTAAGTTTATTTTTTAAATAACGCTTCCCTAGGATGCACACCTGGAGGATTCCACTAACTTTATTATTGGCAAGAATTGGGTTATATGACTAAATTAATTTCCACTGAAGGCTACAAAAGCATGGTTTTAGGTGGCCACATTGCTACAAGATTGACACAGCTACTAACTAAGAATGGTCTTTACTCTCTCTAGAACCACACCTGCGCTGTGCTTCTAAGTTTCTAAGCAAACCCTGGGAGTTCGGGGGCTCTCATTAACGTTTAATCTTACTTGAAATTTTAACGACTTGTTATAAGTTAACTTTCTGTACTCCAATTTCACAGAACTACTGAAGGTTAATAATCAATTCTAATTTATGAACTTTCAGCAATATTTATGAAGCACTGTGTTGGGTCAGTGCTCAACATATCAAGAGTCAAATGAAAGAGTTTATTCCCATAGAAACATACGCACAGCACATACTAAAAATTAAGAAATTCATGCTCACATTTGAGCATTGAATGATGGAGGAAGTGGTTCTATTTTGAGAAGGTTGCAAGGAGGGCAAATACATCGTACTCAAGTTCCGTGAATTAAAATCAGGATCATTTGTCATGGCTACTCACTCCTAGTCTATTTTCTTCACTCTAAATTAAAATGAAAAAAGAAATGCAATTAATTATAAATAATACACAAACTATGATACAGCTGTCTATTTAATTATAGACATCTTGAGATGTCTATAACTGCTAGGTCATATGTCATTACATGAAACACAAGGAGTGCTTCCACATAGCCACACGATGTGACATTTGTACACCTAAGTTACGCAATATACACTATCATACATGTTAGCTATAATTTATAATAAACCAAAATAGTGTCATGTGGGTTACACAACCATAATAATGAAAAGTCAATGAGGAAAATGCATGTAATAATATTTAAGTTTATTCGTAATAAGAAAAGAACCCAAAATATGAGAAATTTTAATGAAATAGTTCATCTACTTCAACTCACGCAAATGCATTCTGTTATCTCTTCACAGTTTGCTATGAGTTTCATAAATATAGAATATCACACAATATGCTTTTGCTGTTAGAAAACAAACAACACACTGGTGGTCTAAGAAGTCATTGTTCATAAAATATGCTGTTTTTCATGTTGATCTTAAGATATAAATCTGTTTGTTTCTGACACAGCTATTCATGAATGAGTTAAATCTTTTGAGCTGCTTTTACCAAAGTATAATAGTCCAAATAGAATACATGCTGTGAAGTGTGATGTGTGATTTTTTTTGTTGTTTGTTTGTTTTTTTATTTTTGATAATATGTAATTTCTTGGTAGTCAAATTAGTTATTCTGTGTTGAGGGGTAAGGAGAGTGTGTGTATGAATAGGTGGGTGTATGTATGTATGTGACGAAGTCAGAGGTCAATGTCTGATGTCAATCCAGAGGTACTGTTGTATTTGATCTGACAATGTCTCTCAATGAACCTGGAACTTACTGAACATTAGGGATCACACTCAATTCTTCATGCTTATATGGCAAACACATTGCTGCCTGTGCTATTTTCTGAGCCTTCAAAATGCATATTCTTGAAGTATGTTACCCTCATTTCAGACTTGGTATGGGGTGGGGGGAAACTTTATGATGATTCTTTTTTTTTTTATTAACTTGAGTATTTCTTATATACATTTCGAGTGTTATTCCCTTTCCCGGTTTCCGGGCAAACATCCCCCTCCCCCCTCCCCTTCCTTATGGGTGTTCCCCTCCCACCTAATTGTGGATCAGGAAATACTGCCTTGTAAGAGCTTCATCTCTACCTCTCTGCTCTAGGCACTCTGTTCCAACTGAATCCTATCTGCTGGAAAATAATACACATTAGAAAAAGGTCTCAGACTCTCTTGAAATATCACCCCTCCATTTTAATTCTTACCACATTCCTCTAATATTAAATGAGAACCATTTGTTGTGGGTTTCATGATGTTAAACTTCTAGTCACACATAGCTAAGCAATAAAGTCAAACCTCAAAACCTGTTCTCCTTTTCACTTGTCCTTCATGCTTTTTCCAATACTTTGCACATGTCCCTCCTGGTAGCCTACTGTTTAAATACATTTTATCCAGATTTTAGTTGCTGACACAATTATCTCTCTCACCTAAAGACTGAGCAGTTATACTAGAATTTCTTGAAACTGAAATTCAGCACTGACAATCTTGAAGTTTCTATATTGTTTCTATTACTATAAACATAACACACACTAACAATTCACAACTTGCTAATTTAGCATTTTCTCATGCTCCAAGCAAAGAACACAGACAACAATGCTTTTTGGATCCTTCCATCGAGAATTCTAGAGTTTATTTCACTTACATTAGCTCAGTTCTTGTAACTTTCGTTTCCTTGATGTCCCCAACACTGCCTGGCAATTAATATTTTTAATAAGCAATTGCAGACAAGCACATAATGTAAGTGGCTTTTCAAGACTAGGAACATATGATGAATACAATCATGAAAGCATCCGTGCAGTCAATACGATATGAAATGGAAAGAGAAAAATTAGTAAAACTGCCAGTAAGATACCCATACAAAAAAAAAACATAGCAGAGATCAGGATGTTCCTGAGACCTTCACACATTGCATAAAGACACGCATATCTATTATGGAGGACTAGTGTGCTTCTTTTGGGTTGCTAAATATCAAGAATTTTAAATGCAAGCTATTTACACATTTAAAAAAATTTCATGAATAATAATCTGTGCAGTCAGGCATGGAATAAAGCCTGTTCTGATCCATCTGCACACGTGAAGGTAACATCTAATTCTGTGGTACTGAAGAGCATTGGCTTCCCAAAGAGGAGAAAAGACGGTAGAGCAGAAAAAACATTGACTAAGTATGTTTGCCGGAACTGTGCCAAGTTCCTGGACTTTGGCAGATAGGAACCTATACCAAGTCTTGTTGCATAGAAATTCAAGTTACATGGGGTTAGTATATATTGCACTTGTTTTTATAAGAAGCATATATAGGTTTAATTTTTCAATATGAGACTAATCGTTCTTGATATACTCCTCTTTGAAAAATTAACTTTATGTGTGTTTGAACAGAAAAACTATGACTAAGAGTGGGCATCTTTATTAGGAAGTGTCATTTAAAAAAATTGTCTATGTATATTTTGACAACATTATTCATGCCTGGTCCATCAGAGGTACCTCAGAGGGCATTACATTCCATGGATCTGGAGTTAGGAAGAGTTGCGAGCTGCTGTGTAGGTTGGATGTTGGTAATCAAACCCAGGTCTCCTGGAACAACCTAAGTGTTCTTAACCACTGGGCTAATTCCTAAGGTATTGTCTTAAGGCTATAAGATTAGCTAAAATTTACCAAGAATTTTCTTTTTTTGTCAGTCAGAAAAATGCACTGAGGAAAGAGGGCTTATGGTACACTCAGTAAACAGATACAAGAGGTTTGGGGATCTACAGATCAGTCTCTGTTTATGCTGTAAAATTCTAGAAGGTTTGGTTTTCAGTCTTTTAGAAATTTCACAAAGAAAGGAGAACTTGTCCATAGTCGCTCAGAGTAAATAGACATAAAATTGTTAAATTACAATCTGGACAATCGGGATGAGCTCCTAAGAGAAATAAAAAAACCTGCAGTGAAATGGAATATTTTTTAATGCCTCAAGGACTTAAGAAGGATTTAAGTATCTTTTAAAAAAAGGTAGGTTTTAGGCTTGATGAGCATCGATTAGAAATATATTGTGAATAGAGTTTTTCATCCTTTAAAATAAAGACTGGTGGGTGCTCACTTTCAGATTTCCCAATTCCAAGGGTTTGCGGGTGAGTTAGTGATGTGCTCCATTCATTTCTCCGATGCCATTAACACTGTTGGTCTAGGGAAAACTCTCGGAGTATCATTATCTATAATACTTGCTCTCATCACATATAAGTTACAGTCTCTAATATGCAAACAATGTCAAGATTGTGCCTTAATATCGGAGAGCATAGAATATGTCAGAGAGAAAAGGTATGATGACTAAATCTGCTTGAACAAGAGCAAAAGCAAAAGTTTACCAGAAGCCATATCAATTCATGGAAGGGTATACACATTTTTCCTCTTTTCTGAGGGCTGTTAAATAAGGTAATAAAGGGATAATACTGAGAAGAAAGACTCAGATGACCCTGTCCACTCTTGCCAAACACTATCTCTAATAAACCACCGCGAGAGTAGTTTATTATTATTAAATATTATTGATCATGTTATATTTAAGCCTATATATTACCTATAATTAGATAGAGATTCAATCTATACATAATGATTAGCCTAGGGTATTTTTGAAGTGATCTATTACTTATGAGTTTTATGAAGTATTTGATGTGTGTGTGTGTGTATGATTCTTCTAGCTGAAAATAGTATTCTGTTTAAATTAACATGAGCAAATTTGTATTATCATCTTTTAAAATAGAAGACAGTTGGAGATTTTTATGGTTGTGCCTATGTGCTCAAAAATATTAAAAGGTGACCAAATTTTCCCACTTCTCTTGAAACTAACAATGACAACATTTTATCCTTTAATCTATTGTCATACCTCTTCCGGTCTGTGGCCTGGGGTAGAGTTAATCTCCCTGAACAGTAAAAATGAGGCTCGTTCTTCTCCAGCCAGAGTGGGCCAGTGCCATCTCTAACTATGGTACAAATGAGAGTAAAGGGACTGATCCTCCATGAAGGGAACGAGCAAGATGGAGTAGGGACCTTTCCCCTATGTTGTCACGACTTCTTGGAAATCATTCTATTTCTTTCTCCTGTGTGCCAGATGGAACTCAGCCTCATACATGCTAAGAACTACCACTGAGCTTCATGTATCCATAACATCTGAAAACTGTTTATTATGGCATTACAGATACAGTATGACATGTACTGTGTTAACCACTCAGAGTATATCATTCAGTAGCATTAACTGCGTTCTTCCTATTGTGAAACCATCACCATTTTTTTAAAAAAAGTGCTTACTTCTCTTGGAATTGGCATGGTTGCTGGTAAACTTTCTCTTTTCTTTTCCTGCAGTTACTCAGACATATTTAGGAATATTTAATATTTTTCACAATTATTCTGTAGCCATGCTTAACTCAGTGGGATTATATATGACTAGATTGGGGGTCTCGTTTGGTGTGTTGACTTGACCATGGCTGCAGAATGAGTAACATGAGACCTTCCATGAGATGCCAACTGCATAGTCTAGAGCAGCTAGAAGGTTAGGTTGTCCCAATCCTCTGAGCAGGTCACCTAAAATGATAAACGTCATGCAAAATTCCAATTTCATAATTTGCCCAACAGCACAGACTGTTAAGGATGTTATCAGTAAATACCAAAGACAAGCTGAGCTGAAACTTACAGTTTATCATTTAGTAAGCTGAGGGGCCCAAGGTCAAGGTCTCCATAATACAGTGTTCAGTGGTCACCGCTCCCTTACTTAGAGCCATCTTCTTATTTTAACTACACAGGAGAGAAGGGAGAAAGAGGTACTATTGGGCCTCTCTCATATGAGCACTAATCCCATCCATGAGGCTGCTGCTCCTGTCTGTGACCTCAGTACCTTTAAAAGGATCCACGGGCTAACATCAATAACACAAGTCTTATTTGTGATAGATATCATTTTCTTTATGTAAGTGGACATAGGAATGATTACAAAGTACTAGAGCACTAGTAAGGTATTCACAAGTAGAGAAAGGACATTGCATATAGAAATATATATTTTTATTTTATTATATATATAATTATTCCTATTTACTATTCTCCACCCAAAGAAACTTCTGTAATGCTTCAGTTGAAATCAGGTGTATAAAACCTGAGTACTTAATGATTAATTAGAATTTAATCGAGTTAGGTAGAAATCCATCCCATAAAAATGGGTCCACATTTTTAAGACTACAAAGCATAGGAAAAAAGAGAGCCTTAGATGAGAAACCAGTCCTCCTCAACAAAAAAACATTGCTTATTCTTATCCTTCCAAGTGATTGACACCCACTTCTTTCTTGTATTAAAGTCTCCCCAGAACATGGTTCCTGGAGAGTTCTTTCCCAAGGCTCCTTTTTTCTGTAGTTACACCAACCTTAACTATATATACTCAGAGACAATCTTACTTTCAATGACCCAAGCTAGTTATTCTCCAACACTTCTAATGTACACTCCCTTCATGGGAATGGTATAAGAAATAAACTCTGAAACTGAAATTATAATATTTAGCAAGCTTTCAGAACATGAATTCAAGTGAAACTCAGAAGTGAGCCTACTGTCTCTCTGCCTCACAAAGGCCTAAGCTGGGCACACGATACACTGGTTTCAGACAATTTGGCAGGATTCCTGTGAGAAAAGACTGTATGCCAGGTTCATGCTCACTCATTCACAATTTCATAATCTAGTTCTCTAAAGGAAAACTAGCAAATTCAAATGGGGGAAATGCCGTAGAAAGACAGGCACGAGGGTTTAGGAGGGATTTGTGCTTTTCCGAACATCATTTTGGAATCACAGGAAGATTATTTGAAAGCCAAGTGTGAGAGTGAGAAATACAATCCTGCGTCTACAACAACTTCTGACAAGATTTCACACACTGTCAGAAAGGTTCTTTTCTCTTGCTTGGCTTCCCTGCAGTGGGAGTGGGGACAAAGCCAATGCCCCAACCTCCATGCACTCAGGGAGCCACTTTGACCCAGTTCCAGAAGCCCAAGGGCTGTCCTTAATTAGCATTGTAATTTATATTGCACAATTATGCAAATTGGGTACATAAACAAAATTATCCCTTCAGTTTGGCTTCGCTGCTCGAGAAATGCAAAGCCACTAACCCGATAAGAAAAAAGACATGGGAGTACATTCGCTTTGATGCAAGGCGTCACTTTTTCATTTGTCCTTTCTTTGTTTTCCTCTTTCGTCTTCCCCTTGGGCTGTCGTTTTATTTCCTCTCTGTGTTGAGATTTTTTCCTTTTATGATGTTTATTTCTTCTTTTTCTATACTTGGCTCTTTTCCTTGGGAAATTTTCTGTCTCATTAATTCTCCTACTGCGATTCACAACCCTTTGGCTCATTCCTTTGGTTTCTGATATGATTGCTATCTGCCCATAGTTTTCTTTTTGCTTTTTTTTTCCTTTCTGGCCTTCAGTCTACATTGTGCCATTCTTCCCAAGCTAGTCTGACTTTCTTTCTATAGTCGAGTGATGCTCCTTGCTAGCTATCTAGCAAACACCTCTCAGTATGTAATCATTTAGGGGAAAGAAAGCTTAAAACAAGCATGACAAGTAACAAAAGTTGGAAGATCCGGCATTTGAAAGCACAAAGCTCGGGACAATCTATCTAGAAAGCTGTGCCTCCAAGCGATAGGCAGAATTCAAGAAAGTATCGACCACTAGGTGATCAACGCTTAAATCAGCGTGAACAAGACAATTTACTAATATAGCATCATGTCCCAGTTGAACCAATCCCTTTGCACAGCCTTAAAATTGTAAGGAAGACCATAGACTTCTAAAATACTGTAAATCTATAGAAAAAAATTGGAATAGGGTTGGATTAGCAGGAACGATTATTACTGTGATTGACAGAACGTGGAGACAAACTGCTGAGGGCATTTCTAACAGAGGTGTTTCAACAGACTGGGGAAGAAAAACAAACTGTGCCTTGCTTTATCTACCCAGAACCATGGCTCCCCTGGGGAAATACTCCTTTTCATCCTATAGCCCTCTGGCTTCGGCAACATCAGTTAAATTAAAACATAACCCAAGGGGCACCCTGCCCAACTATGGCGAATCATAGCATCCTCCCTCTGGCTATAACTTTTTTCCATTTTGAATAGCATTAAAATGCCCTGTAGGACCTTCCATACATATTTTTTAATCCCTATTTTGCTGTCTTTAGCTCACCCATCTCTTTCTGATTTGCTTACTAGATTCTAGTCGTCCTGCTGTCTAAAATAGTCTCATCTTTGTTTTTATACCTTTCATCATCACTGCTTTGCACTTTGATGGTGCTGGAGACTGGACTCATAGCACCTACATGCAAGACAAGTGCTCTAACACTGAGCCATGTGTTAGGTTTTTTTCCCTGTGAATTTTGACAGCTGATTTATTCTTGTCATTTGGCTCTATAGTCATATGTAATTTAAGAGACGTCTTCTCTCAAACTTTATTTTAGTGTTGACCTATATTTGGCTATTCCACTGTGTGTTCTGTTTTAGTTTAGTAATTTTTAAATATTATAGTACAGAGGGTGTGCCTGTATACTGTGTTTACCATATCGTGTACTTGCTTATTATATATTTATCATACATTTTAAGCTTATATATAGTGTGCCTCTTCCCACATAAGAATGTAAGGAACACTTGTCTATATGTCTTGTTGCCCTACCTCTAGTACCTGAGACAGAATTAGATACACAGACCCTTCTCAACATATCCTCGACTAAAGGGAGTGCACTGATTACTATTAGGAAACTGGCAATGACCTAAACCTAGCCAATGATTTTGGTTTAAATCTACAACCTGTCAATTGTATAAATAATTGTAAGTAAAGATTTTCCGAACTTTAGGTACGTGAAGCAAAATGAGTAAAACTCACAGTGATTGGCCTTTCCATCAGGAGACACTTAAGTGACATGGCCAGTGAGGGGAGGGAAAGATGAAGGATGGAGGTGTTGGTGGGAGCAGACTGGAAAGAAAGCTTGGTCGGTGTCATTAACTAGGAGCCCGTCAGCTGCCCAGCTGCTTTTTGTGCCTTTAAGGTCCTTCTGTAAATTCTGACTTCACTGAATTACTATGTTTGTGCATTTCAATACGTTCAATTAGTAAGAATAACATTTACCAACATTACAGGGAAAAAAGCATCGTAATATGTTTGCTCTTAAACATCAAGCAAGTAAAATTGGTGTTTGAGTCATTTGCCCGTTTCATGAATAACTGAATTCTTGGTCCTTTCAAATTTTAGCTTCGTTTCCCTATTCAAAGAAATAAAAAAACAAAGGGAAGGAAAAGAGGCAGGAATACTGGAAGCTACATGATAGGATACTGGAAATATTAAACTGCAAAGTTCTTATGTATGATTCTTCAGATTGAGTAGGTTCCTAGTAAAGGCATTTTAATCTTTACCTCTGAGTGCACATGTGAATTTGTTTTTGCAAGTAGATGTTCAAATCTACGCTTTTTTTTTTACTGTTTGTGGTATATACCGAATCCTTGTTTATGTTTTTAATTATTTGTTTGTTTGTTTATTTATGTTTACATTCCAGATTTCATTCCCCTCCCGGTCCAGCCCCCCCCCACCTTTCCACATCCCATACTTCCTCCCTGCCCCCTCTCCACAAGGATGTCCCCACCCCACCAGGCCTCTAAACTTCCTGGGACCTCCAGTCTCTTGAGGGTTAGGTGCATCTTCTTTGACTGAACCCAGACCAGGCAGTCCTCTGCTATATATGTGTTGGGGTCTCATCTCAGCTGGTGTGTGCCACCTAGTTAGTAATCCAGTGTCTAAGAGATCTTGGGGTCCAGGCTAGTTGAGACTGCTGGTCCTTCTACAGGGTCGCCCTCCTCCTCAGCTTCCTCCAGCTTTTCCCTAATTCAACCAGAGGGGTCAGCAGCTTCTGTTCATTGGTTGGGTGCACACATCTGCACCTGACTCTTTCAGCTGCTTGTTGGGTCTTTTGGAGGGCAGTCATGATAGGTCCCTTTTTGTGAATGCCTCAAAGCCTCAGTAGTGGTGTGAGGCGTTAGGGCCTCCCCTTGAGCTGGATCTCACTTTGGGCCTGTTACTGGACTTTCTTTTCCTCAGGCTCCTCTCCATTTCCATCCCTGCATTTCTGTCAGATGGGAAGAATTACAGGTCAGAGCTTTGACTATGGGATAGCAACACCATCCCTCACTTGATGCTTTATCTTTCTGCGGGAGGTGGGTTTAATTTGTTCTCTCTCCTCACTGTAAGGCATTTCATCTAGGGTTCCCTCCTTTGAGTCCTGAGGGTCTCTCACTTCACAGGTCTCTGGTACATTCTAGAGGATCCTCCCAACCTCCCTCTGCTTTAGGTAGCCTGTTTCCATTCTTTCTGCTGGCTCTCAGGGTTTCAGTCCTTTTTGCCCACCCAATACAAGATCATGTTCCCCTCTCCCCCAACTCCTATCCCCTTTCCTTCCCCAGTCCCTTTCCCCCTCCTTGTGCCTTTGTTTATTATAAAATATTTTAAAACTTTTTAATTAAGTGCATTGGAATTCCTTAGTGGACGATACCAAAATTTATGTATGAATGAATATAATATCTGGAGAGTAGCCTGGATTGGGTACAGTTTGTGAATAAGCTGTAAACTACCTTCTTTCTGTTCCCATTCTATGGGTGTGAATCCTAAAGTCTATTCTGTAGATCTGTCTCCAAGTTGCTCAGGGGCTGAACTACAAGTGGTAAGACAAGTAGTAATGAGTTGAGGAGTGAATGGTGCAAAAAATATTATTTCTTTACCAAGAGCAGTCAGAGTAAAATCCAAAGAGCCATAATACAATAAACCCAGGTTAGAAGGAACAATGCATTTCCTAAAATGAAAACTAAGAGATCAGAGCTTTGACTATGGGATAGCAACACCATCCCATAAGATCAAACTAAGGCAAATAAACCAGACACTCCAAATTGTATGCTATTGACTAAAATCAACATTTTAAAATATTCTTTCCTCACTTGAGCCAAAAGTGTAATTTAGATGCTTTCTAATAGCAGAGTCAGTTCTCCAGAGGACTGCAGGGTTTAGGAAGGAGTTGATGGAAGGGAAATCATGTAACCAGAAAGACTGGTTATCTTCTTAGGTAGTCACACAGGGTGGATTCACAGCCTTGTGCACAGATTCTGTCAAGTTTTGTGTTTAGCATTTTGAAATGGTCCACACTATGGTTACTGCCCTTCCAGTTCGTGTATATCTTTTAGGGAAGGTGAAATTTTGTGATTCAAATTCCCTCATTCAATTTCAAAATTTGTAAAGAAAAAAAATCTCACCCAAAGTTTCATAAAAAATATAAATTTAAGAAACATATGTAGATCCCTGGCCCAAGAGGAAACTGTATACGGCCTCTGGGCTCCCGTGGGGGAGGGCCCAGGAGTGGCAGGACCTCTGCCTGAGACACCGCCGGAACCTGAAGGAAACAGACCGGATAAACAGTTCTCTGCACCCAAATCCCGTGGGAGGGAGAGCTAAACCTTCAGAGAGGCAGACAAGCCTGGGAAACCAGAAGAGACTGCTCTCTGCACATACATCTCGGACGCCAGAGGAAAACACCAAAGGCCATCTGGAACCCTGATGCACTGAAGCTCCCAGAAAGGGCAGCGCAGATCTTCCTGGTTGCTGCCACCACAGAGAGCCCGAGGGCAGCACCCCGCGAGCGAACTTGAGCCTCAGGACCACAGGTAAGACCAACTTTTCTGCTGCAAGTGAACTGCCTGGTGAACTCAAGACACAGGCCCACAGGAACAGCTGAAGACCTGTAGAGAGGAAAAACTACACGCCCGAAAGCAGAACACTCTGTCCCCATAACTGACTGAAAGAGAGGAAAACAGGTCTATAGCACTCCTGACACACAGGCTTATAGGACAGTCTAGCCACTGTCAGAAATAGCAGAACAAAGTAACACTAGAGATACTCTGATGGAGAGAGGCAAGCACAGGAACCCAAGCAACAGAAACCAAGACTACATGGCATAATCGGAGCCCAATTCTCCCATCAAAACAAACATGGAATATCCAAACACACCAGAAAAGCAAGATCTAGTTTCAAAATCATATTTGATCATGATGCTGGAGAACTTCAAGAAAGACGTGTAGAACTCCCTTAGAGAAACACAGGAAAACATTAATAAACAAGAAGAAGCCTACAGAAAGGAATCACAAAAATCCCTGAAAGAATTCCAGGAAAACATAAATAAACAAGTAGAAGCCCATAGAGAGGAGACACAAAAATCCCTGAAAGAATTCCAGGAAAACACAATCAAACAGTTGAAGGAATTAAAAATGGAAATAGAAGCAATCAAGAAAGAACACATGGAAACAACCCTGGATATAGAAAACCAAAAGAAGAGACAAGGAGCTGTAGATACACGCTTCACCAACAGAATACAAGAGATGGAAGAGAGAATCTCAGGAGCAGAAGTTTCCATAGAAATCATTGACTCAACTGTCAAAGATAATGTAAAGCGGAAAAAGCTACTGGTCCAAAACATACAGGAAATCCAGGACTCAATGAGAAGATCAAACCTAAGGATAATAGGCTTAGAAGAGAGTGAAGACTCCCAGCTCAAAGGACCAGTAAATATCTTCAACAAAATCGTAGAAGAAAACTTCCCTAACCTAAAAAAAGAGATACCCATAGACATACAAGAAGCCTACAGAACTCCAAATAGATTGGACCAGAAAAGAAACACCTCCTGTCACATAATTGTCAAAACACCAAAAGCACAAAATAAAGAAAGAATATTAAAAGTAGTAAGGGAAAAAGGTCAAGTAACATATAAAGGCAGACCTATCAGAATCACACCAGACTTCTCGCCAGAAACTATGAAGGCCAGAAGATCCTGGACTGATGTCATACAGACCCTAAGAGAACACAAATGCCAGCCCAGGTTACTGTATCCTGCAAAACTCTCAATTAACATAGATGGAGAAACCAAGATATTCCATGACAAAACCAAATTTACGCAATATCTTTCTACAAATCCAGCACTACAAAGGATAATAAATGGTAAAGCCCAACATAAGGAGGCAAGCTATACCCTAGAAGAAGCAAGAAACTAATCGTCTTGGCAACAAAACAAAGAGAATGAAAGCACACAAACATAACCTCACATCCAAATATGAATATAACGGGAAGCAATAATCACTATTCCTTAATATCTCTCAACATCAATGGCCTCAACTCCCCAATAAAAAGAAATAGATTAACAAACTGGATACGCAACGAAGACCCTGCATTCTGCTGCCTACAGGAAACACACCTCAGAGACAAAGACAGACACTACCTCAGAGTGAAAGGCTGGAAAACAACTTTCCAAGCAAATGGTCAGAAGAAGCAAGCTGGAGTAGCCATTCTAATATCAAATAAAATCAATTTTCAACTAAAAGTCATCAAAAAAGATAAGGAAGGACACTTCATATTCATCAAAGGAAAAATCCACCAAGATGAACTCTCAATCCTAAATATCTATGCCCCAAATACAAGGGCACCTACATACGTAAAAGAAACCTTACTAAAGCTCAAAACACACATTGCACCTCACACAATAATAGTGGGAGATTTCAACACCCCACTCTCATCAATGGACAGATCATGGAAACAGAAATTAAACAGAGATGTAGACAGACTAAGAGAAGTCATGAGCCAAACGGACTTAACGGATATTTATAGAACATTCTATCCTAAAGCAAAAGGATATACCTTCTTCTCAGCTCCTCATGGTACTTTCTCCAAAATTGACCATATAATTGGTCAAAAAACGGGCCTCAACAGGTACAGAAAGATAGAAATAATCCCATGCGTGCTATCGGACCACCACGGCCTAAAACTGGTCTTCAATAACAATAAGGGAAGAATGCCCACATATACGTGGAAATTGAACAATGCTCTACTCAATGATAACCTGGTCAAGGAAGAAATAAAGAAAGAAATTAAAAACGTTTTAGAATTTAATGAAAATGAAGGTACAACATACCCAAACTTATGGGACACAATGAAAGCTGTGCTAAGAGGAAAACTCATAGCGCTGAGTGCCTGCAGAAAGAAACAGGAAAGAGCATGTGTCAGCAGCTTGACAGCACACCTAAAAGCTCTAGAACAAAAAGAAGCAAATACACCCAGGAGGAGTAGAAGGCAGGAAATAATCAAACTCAGAGCTGAAATCAACCAAGTAGAAACAAAAAGGACCATAGAAAGAATCAACAGAACCAAAAGTTGGTTCTTTGAGAAAATCAACAAGATAGATAAACCCTTAGCCAGACTAACGAGAGGACACAGAGAGTGCGTCCAAATTAACAAAATCAGAAATGAAAAGAGAGACATAACTACAGATTCAGAGGAAATTCAAAAAATCATCAGATTTTACTATAAAAACCTATAGTCAACAAAACTTGAAAATCTTCAGGAAATGGACAATTTCCTAGACAGATACCAGGTATCGAAGTTAAATCAGGAACAGATAAACCAGTTAAACAACCCCATAACTCCTAAAGAAATAGAAGCAGTCATTAAAGGTCTCCCAACCAAAAAGAGCCCAGGTCCAGACGGGTTTAGTGCAGAATTCTATCAGACCTTCATAGAAGACCTCATACCAATATTATCCAAACTATTCCACAAAATTGAAACAGATGGATCACTACCGAATACCTTCTATGAAGCCACAATTACTCTTATATCTAAACCACACAAAGACACAACAAAGAAAGAGAACTTCAGACCAATTTCCCTTATGAATATCGACGCAAAAATACTCAATAAAATTCTGACAATCCGAATTCAAGAGCACATCAAAACAATCATCCACCATGATCAAGTAGGCTTCATCCCAGGCATGCAGGGATGGTTTAATATACGGAAAACCATCAACGTGATCCATTATATAAACAAACTGAAAGAACAGAACCACATGATCATTTCATTAGATGCTGAGAAAGCATTTGACAAAATTCAACACCCCTTCATGATAAAAGTCCTGGAAAGAATAGGAATTCAAGGCCCATACATAAACATAGTAAAAGCCATATACAGCAAACCAGTTGCTAACATTAAACTAAATGGAGAGAAACTTGAAGCAATTCCACTAAAATCAGGGACTAGACAAGGCTGCCCACTCTCTCCCTACTTATTCAATATAGTTCTTGAAGTTCTAGCCAGAGCAATCAGACAACAAAAGGAGATCAAGGGGATACAGATCGGAAAAGAAGAGGTCAAAATATCACTATTTGCAGATGATATGATAGTATATTTAAGTGATCCCAAAAGTTCCACCAGAGAACTACTAAAGCTGATAAACAACTTCAGCAAAGTGGCTGGGTATAAAATTAACTCAAATAAATCAGTTGCCTTCCTCTATACAAAAGAGAAACAAGCCGAGAAAGAAATTAGGGAAAGGACACCCTTCATAATAGACCCAAATAATATAAAGTACCTCGGTGTGACTTTAACCAAGCAAGTAAAAGATATGTACAATAAGAACTTCAAGACACTGAGGAAAGAAATTGAAGAAGGCCTCAGAAGATGGAAAGATCTCCCATGCTCATGGATTGGCAGGATTAATATAGTAAAAATGGCCATTTTACCAAAAGCAATCTACATATTCAATGCAATCCCCATCAAAATACCAATCCAATTCTCCAAAGAGTTAGACAGAACAATTTGCAAATTCATCTGGAATAACAAAAAACCCAGGATAGCTAAAGCTATCCTCAACAATAAAAGGACTTCAGGGGGAATCACTATCCCTGAAGTTAAGCAGTATTACAGAGCAATAGTGATAAAAACTGCATGGTATTGGTACAGAGACAGACAGATAGACCAATGGAATAGAACTGAAGACCCAGAAATGAACCCACACACCTATGGTCACTTGATTTTTGACAAAGGAGCCAAAACCATCCAATGGAAAAAAGATAGCATTTTCAGCAAATGGTGCTGGTTCAACTGGAGGGCAACATGTAGAAGAATGCAGATCGATCCATGCTTATCACCCTGTACAAAGCTTAAGTCCAAGTGGATCAAGGACCTCCACATCAAACCAGACACACTCAAACTAATAGAAGAAAAACTAGGGAAGCATCTGGAACACATGGGCACTGGAAAAAATTTCCTGAACAAAACTCCAATGGCTTACGCTCTAAGATCAAGAATTGACAAATGGGATCTCATAAAACTGCAAGGCTTCTGTAAGGCAAAGGACACTGTGTTTAGGACAAAACGGCAACTAACAGATTGGGAAAAGATCTTTACCAATCCTACAACAGATAGAGGCCTTATATCCAAAATATACAAAGAACTCAAGAAGTTAGACCTCAGGGAAACAAATAACCCTATTAGAAATGGGGTTCAGAGCTAAACAAAGAATTCACAGCTGAGGAATGCCGAATGTCTGAGAAACACCTAAAGAAATGTTCAACATCTTTAGTCATAAGGGAAATGCAAATCAAAACAACCCTGAGATTTCACCTCACACCAGTGAGAATGGCTAAGATCAAAAACTCAGGTGACAGCAGATGCTGGCGAGGATGTGGAGAAAGAGGAACACTCCTCCATTGTTGGTGGTATTGCAGACTGGTAAAACCATTGTGGAAAGCAGTCTGGAGGTTCCTCAGAAAATTGGACTTTGAACTGCCTGAGGATCCAGCTATACCTCTCTTGGGCATATACCCAAAAGATGCCTCAACATATAAAAGAGACACGTGCTCCACTATGTTCATCGCAGCCTTATTTATAATAGCCAGAAACTGGAAAGAACCCAGATGCCCTTCAACAGAGGAATGGATACAGAAAATGTGGTACATCTACACAATGGAATATTACTCAGCTATGAAAAACAACGAGTTTATGAAATTCGTAGGCAAATGGTTGGAACTGGAAAATATCATCCTGAGTGAACTAACCCAATCACAGAAAGACATACATGGTATGCACTCATTGATAAGTGGCTATTAGCCCAAATGCTTGAATTACCCTAGATCCCTAGAACAAACGAAACTCAAGACGGATGATCAAAATGTGAATGCTTCACTCCTTCTTTAAATGAGGAAAAAGAATACCCTTGGCAGGGAAGGGAGAGGCAAAGATTAAAACAGAGACTGAAGGAACACCCATTCACAGCCTGCCCCACATGTGGCCCATACATATACAGCCACCCAATTAGACAAGATGGATGAAGCAAAGAAGTGCAGACTGACAGGAGCCGGATGTTGATCGCTCCTGAGAGACACAGCCAGAATACAGCAAATACAGAGGCGAATGCCAGCAGCAAACCACTGAACTGAGAATAGGTCCCCCGTTGAAGGAATCAGAGAAAGAACTGGAAGAGCTTGAAGGGGCTCGAGACCCCATATGTACAACAATGCCAAGCAACCAGAGCTTCCAGGGACTAAGCCACTACCTAAAGACTATACATGGACTGACCCTGGACTCTGACCTCATAGGTAGCATTTAATATCCTAGTAAGAGCACCAGTGGAAGGGGAAGCCCTGGGTCCTGCTAAGACTGAACCCCCAGTGAACTAGACTGTTGGGGGGAGGGCGGCAATGGGGGGAGGGTTGTGAGGGGAACACCCATAAAGAAGGGGAGGGGGAGGGGGATGTTTGCCCGGAAACCGGGAAAGGGAATAACACTCGAAATGTATATAAGAAATACTCAAGTTAAGAAAAAAAAAAGAGAGAGAGAGAGAGAAAAAGAAACATATGTAGAAACATGGGCAGTATTTCAAAACACATGAATATATAGGGAGATACACAGTTTCCTGATGTAAGGTCAAGAATTTAATTTTCCGTGCATTTCAGTACTATACTCTTTCTCTTATGGATACCGCTTGGGTAGTTAAATCATCCACATATTTTGAGACTAACTAGTATATTGCTCTATTCGGACTTTTTTTTTTTTAACATCGCGAGTAAAGTGTATTTGTTAGTAGTCTTCCTCCAACTCTGCAATTACCTCCTTAAGATTAATACCGTATTATGGCTTTCAATTCTTCCCGTATTCACTTTGCCTTTTTTCTTATAATTAATATTTTACTTTGTGTTCTTTTTTACAAGTATACCTTTTGACATGATTTATTTATGCAATTCATTTGATGATTTTTGAAATCTTCAACCTTAAATTTGTATTCATTTGAAGTTTTTTAGTTTTATAAAATTTGAATTTTTGAGATTCAAACTTAGTTTGAATATAATAGATACTAGTGTGCATGAATTTGTCTCTGAAAATATTGTTGACAACAGGCCACCCTTGAAATGTGTTCTTACAATGTAATGTGATAGTTTTAGTTTGTTTACAATGACGGTTTCAGTATCCCACAAGTTCCCCCAATCATTAAGGCAAATGGTTTTTCTATTTAATGCGCTTTTGTTTTCTTGTCTCTTTTAAATATTTTGGAAGATCTTTTTTTCCCCACACATACAAAAGTATTCAGCAATGTTAAATTATGACCATATGCTGCCTCTGCAATTTCTGGTTTTAGTTTTATTTTGGCATATTTTGAAAGTGAACAATACACGCTTGAAAAATATAGTTTCTATTTATGAGGTACAAATGTTACAGACATTTCTAAACAGTTTTTCCCTTTTTAAAACTATTTAATCTGCCAATGATTTGGTAGCTATTCATTTTTTAGTATCTCATATTTATTTTGTGTTGTATTTCCATTTATATTTCTGTGGGAGGTGTCGAAATAAAATAAATTCCTTATATTTGTATACCCGTCTGAGTGACGAACTACACACCTTCCAAGTCCACTAAACCAAAAATGGTGCTGTGCCTTTTGCTTTATTTTTTTCTTCATACACAGTATCATTACATTTTATCAGCATAATTTACATTTTAATATTAAATCCATTTCTTAAGCATACATTTTCAATAATTTTCACATTCATCATGTTTTCTATATATATAAATAATATATATATATATATATATATATATATATATTACAAATGATTACATGAAACTGTCTTCTGTTTAGGAAGACATCATGCTCCTCTCTCTTACCAAAGTCTTGGAATCTCTCCTACGGATTCTGGTTAGGAAATCATGGCCTAAAACATGAGAAAGAAATTAAGAATGAAAAACTGAAACTTTTGCCATCACAGTGAACTTGGCTTGTAAGCACATGCTACCACCAAGTTTCTGATAAAGACACAGAGTGGTTCCACCATCACCTTCTAATTGCCACATAGGCTGAATGACACAAGGGTGCACTAATGGAGGGAAACCATCCCTTCCTTGTATGCGAACACTCGTAGGGCATGAAACAATGCATTCACATCACTGCTGCTGTTGTTGTTATTATTGTCATCATCATCACCATCACCATCATCATCATTGTTACATAGCTTTTCTCACTTTTAATAGATTCACTTGGAAATGACTGCTAACACTATTCCCAAACTCAGCCACATAGAATGATCATAGGATTTTATCTTTAAAAGATCTTAATGATCTGACTGTTTATCAGACCAGTTAGACCCAGATCTCTCTGGTTGAGATACAGGATTTATTTTTTAAAGCCCTTCATATACCTACAGAGTAAGTCGAGAATAAAAGCACAAGAGAGTTATGGAAGGATAAAGCTTCAGTTTTGTTATGCGGTAGCCGTGCGCCTTAGCAAGTCAACACAAGAGAGGCATTTTCTGGCTACTAAAAAGTGGCCTGGTAAACAGCTTTTTTTGGGACTAGGGAGACTATATCAAAATGATCCTAAAGTACTTCTGGAATTAAAAAAACAGTTTCATGGTTTGTAACCAGTGGGCAGGGGATTGGAGAGTTTAATTTTGCCTTGAGTTGAGAGCAGACAAGAATTTGTCAGAGAGCTCAACTAAAAACAACTGGGAAAAATAGGATACATTCCAATATTTCAAAATGAGAAATTCAAGTTATTTAACAAATTTGGCTTGTGCTATTATATTAAATATTAAAATATTTAATATTAATATATATTAAAACTGACCATTTAGTAACAACCATTGACATAAAAATTTGTGTATGTGAATGTTTTTCATGTGTGTACAGATATATGTGTGTGGATACATGTGCTCCTGCTTGCACATGTACATGAATGCCAGGGAACAATGTTCTCAACTTGGTTTCTGAGGCACTGTCAACCTTGGTTTTGAACACAGTATCTCCTACTGCTCAGAAATCCCCGATGTAAGAGAGGCTGGCTGGCTAAGTGGTTCTCAGGAACCTGTGGGGTCTTTTACTTCCCCATGCTGGGATTTCAACTATATACCCAGATTATCTGGGGGAGGCTGTGAGTTGATATTTAAAAACTTTTATTGACCATCATTTATTTTTCACTTAATATGTACTGCTAACTGTTGCTCCTGCCAACTCCTCCAAGATCCTCCCATCTTCCCACTCAAATCCACATCCTTCCTTCCTTTCTCTCATTAGAAAACAAATAGGTTTGTAAAAGGAAATAATAGACACATAAATAAATAAAAGTATAAAAGAAAACAGAAAAAAGTCAATGAGGAAAACAGAAGAAACACACATACATGCATGTGCACACACACACACACACACACACACACACACACACTTGCATTCACAAAAACCCCATAAAACACAAAATAAGAAACTGTAATATATAAGCAAACTATCTACAAGATTTAAAAAACATCCCCAGACAAAGTATTATGAACAGAAAGTCCACTAAAGGACTATTTGAGTTTCCTTTGTGTTGGTTATCTACTACTGGGCATTGGTTTTATCTTAACCATACTTAAGACCAGGTTTTTGTTTTGTTTTTTTTAAACGTGGATTCTGTGGAAAACCTCAAGATCTCATGAACTTAGAAGGCGGGTTATGTACCAGTGAGCCATCTCTATGCCACCTTCAGGCTTGATTTGAAATAAGGAGACTTGGAAAACTGACAAGATGGCTCAGCAGGTAAAAGCTATTGACAATGCGTGTCCATAGGTAGAGGAGAAAACCAACTTCTTTACGTTGTCCTCTTCCCTCTGCACGGTACCACTGCATGCACGTTCTGACATACCAATCCCGTACAGATGCAATTCATGGATGAAATTCTGAAAAGAAACTTAAGAACACAAAAGGTCAATAAAACACTATTCGTGACCTTTTAATACCATTTGATTGCATGCTTTTACCTCAACACATTTTTTTTTTGGTTCTTTTTTTTTTTTCCGGAGCTGGGGACCGAACCCAAGGCCTTGCGCTTCCTAGGTAAGTGCTCTACCACTGAGCTAAATCCCCAGCCCCACCTCAACACATTTTGAAGTGATGAACCAGCCAATCCATCCGAGATAGGGTTACCACTTAGTTTTCAACAAAGGAAGCCAGATCATTGCTCTTGTATGATAATAATCGTGATTCCATCGAAGTTTTAGATACACAGTTTGTGGAACAGAATTTGTCAGCATAGTGAGACAGTCTACGAAAGAGATACACTCCACCAGTTACAGTAGGCAGATTTGACATTTTCTTTTGCAAATGAGTTTGAATTGTGTAACAGCTGATTAGCTTAATGTTTAGGCTACTGTTTAAATGTGTCATAATACAAATTACAAATAGGCTTAATGCACATAATAGTAAATAGCTATCATTATTATTGTATAGTTAAGATTATTATATCATATATCATATATCATATTATATTCCATATCCTATATCCTACATCACATATCACATATCATCATATATTATATATTAAATATTACGTAGTTAATATTATTAGCTCTATTTTTAAGATAAATTTCTCCATAAAATATCTATAATATGAAATTATCGTTTGATTTAAAAATCCACAGCAGAGTAGGATCTTTTGCATTTTACCTCACAGAAAAATACTGAAGCAGATGCTGTAAATTACGTGTCCACAGGGCTTTCCATCTTCCCGTGATTCTCAAAGAGTCCACTACCAACAAGAAACTTAAAAGGCAAAGTCCTGAGCTCGACCCACACCGCTGAAATAGAAATTCTCAGGTTGGGGGCTGGCTTTCGTTGCTTTATCAAGTCTTGTCTATGATTCTATTACATTCTTTAGTTGAGCATCTGATTTTGTAGACTCACTTGATTTACTGTATATAAAAATGGATAGGCTTCAGTAAAAGAAAAAGATCTCTCTACTCCATCAGCAGGAAGTTCACGACAGCCTTGCGTCATCTTTCAACATCACTGAAGTGATCAGTGATCTCTTGCATTTGCTTTCCAGTACTGTTTCCAGCAGCTGAGGATGGGATTTCACGTGTGCCTTTCTTTCCTCATTGAGATAATGTCGCTGTAACGATCTCACTCATATGTTCCATAATTAGGCCTAATATCCCTCTAATGAGAAGCACCATCCTATTAGGAAGCAGCTGTTTTGCATGGATAGTAAAGGCCACTCTATGATGACTTTTTCAAGGCACTCAAGAAAAATAAAAGTGGTTATTTTACATAAATTACCTGTAATTTTTCTTAGGAACCCACCTATCTTTGTGATTGAGATTAATATTCACGATAACACGAAAGGCGAGGCATGTCAACTGGCTTTGGCAGGAAATGGTATGTCTAACTTATTTGTATTGACGAATAATAAATCGATAAATGAATGACGTAGAACAGGCTTGTTAAAAAATTATTGGTTGCTTATGTTACAGATAAATATTTTTACATGACAGGTAAGGAAGGGTATATTTATATGGAAACAATTATTCTTTAATATAGTTATGTTTAAAGAAAGAACAGTTTTTCTTAACATGGCATTGCGTGTTCAATAACTGCTTATGTATGTTCAATAAATGTTACAAAAGTAGCTTATGTCATTGGTTTATTCTTTCATGAAATAATACCTGTGTGCATTTTTATCTAGAGAAATATACAATAGACATGTGTAGGGTACCATGTGAACTGCTTAGAGGCATAGCTATTAGTCATCAGTCACTGGAATTTTCATCTCCTGGATCAGTGTAAATACATACCTATCTATCTAGCCTGCATTTGCTGTAATGAAACCAGAGTATTCTGCATTTTATCAAAGTGTGGCAAATCAACGGGTAAGATTATCTCCTCTCCCTGCAGTCTGAGTCTCTAATAGAAGTGGAAATTAGGAGAGAGAACCAAACCGTGATGCTCAGGCACTACCTTGATTCTGGCTGTCACTGGTTTTCTTTCTTTCTTTCTTTTTTCTTTTTTTTTCTTAACCAGCACAAGGCCTCAGGGGAGTCTGGCTGTTCTAGCCTCCCTCAGCCAGCCAGACAGTAACGGCCCACTGCTTTTATTCATTACCTTGAATGTAATGCACTAAATTTAACACGTAACACACTCAGCGGGAATTTCTTGGCCTTTTGCGGCATGGATGCAAGGTGGGATATGGCTCTGGATGCCAATTACCGTTGACACCCAGATAAGTAGAACAAAGCCTTTCTATAATCATGAGCCTAAGTTGACATTTTAGCAAAGTGAAAATAAATAAATAAATATCGCGGTACTATTTGCAGAAAACATTCATTCCTCGATTTAGAGAGCTCTCACTGGTTATATAGTAGAAGCATTTCAATTAAGTGTGGCAATAATAAGACAGCAACACATAAAGGCAAAGAGTTTTACGAAGCAGTGATATTCATATACACATACTTGTCGAGGGCAGATGTACAATGGAGAGGAGGCCGACAAATTTCAAACATTATTTATGTGTAATATGCACACGAATGGGGCACAAACAGGATTCTTCAAAATGGATTTCATATTTTAAATTGGAAAAAAATAGAAATCTATATGCTATTGTTATCCCAGCAGTTCACTATGGCTTGAGATCTAATAGTACACAATAATAATTATTTTTTCTAAAAATGTTGCTTTTATGGTTTCATCTTGTTAATTCTGGAGTTAGCAGGTGAAAAATTGTTAACATATGGATATTTATGGTGGACCTTAAAAGTCCTTGAGTTGTTACAGGAGAATAAAAGAAGGAGCCAGCATTATTAAGTCACTTCAGGCAAAGGTTTGCCATCATGATTTGATTTATTTATAAAGGGTGTTGAAGCACAAGACACATAAAGGCGTAAGAGGGAGTGGATTAAATTTCATATGGTAACAGTGTATATGAAGGAAAATGTTGCCCAATATATAGTTTATGAAAACAAAAGGGACAGTAACCTCCTACAGGATTACCTAAAATAACAAAACTGAATTTTTTGCAGTAAGAGCAGCATGAACTCCTGGTAAAGTCTGAGCCCCATACGCAGCACAGAATCACAGTCTGGGTTTAAGAAGGACACACTCTGTGACCTTCAGACATGAGTTTCATCTTTCTTCGCCTGCTTCTTCAGCAATGATCCCTACACAATGAATGTAGTCACCTCTGGGGCTGTACTAACATAAAATAAACCTGAGAAATTACTTAATGAGGTGCACAGTGAATATCTAGTAAAAATTAGCAAGTTTATACCTAATGAAGATTATCAAGTTTATACCAGTTTGCATTATTTTAGCCTACGTATTAAAACTCATAGAGGCACGAAGCAAATGAAACCTTCCTTTTCCAAGTTAATATGACTGAGTATAAGTTTGAGCTCACACCTCCTATTCTGCAAAAGGGAAGTTTGCGTTAGTTTGAACTTGAGAGTAAGTTTCACAGCTTAATTGTGCTATAGAGTTGAGTGGAGTCACATTACAATCGGTAGGGTTTCTAATATACAGCCCCAGTCTAACAATACCTGTATTTGAGGAGACTTGGGAAAATGAACAAAATGAATATGCTTTTGTGTGTCTTTAAAACTCAGCACATGATTTCATTCTCCCCAAATAAATAATACGACATTTGTTTAATAGGGGGTCTATGGATGGACCCTTGAATGTCATATTCCCAGGTTGAAATCTATTTATGTATAAAACACCATGACCAAGGCAAGGGTTTATTTGGGCTTACTGTTCCATAAAAGTCCCACATCCTCATGGTGGAGCAGCCTGGGAACATGGCAACTGGGACAGCAACCTGGAAGCTCTCATTCTAAGCCACAATTATTCCAAAGATTACTGCTGTCACACAGTAAATGAAATGGGTGCTAAAAAAATCCATAATTATTTCTTGAAAGACCCCAGAGCAACCAATTTTCAGAAGTAAAATGGGGTAAAGTAAAAGTTAACTGACCAAATGTGTGGGAAGCAGAGAGATGGTTAGGTTAAAGGGTTTGTGATGTTGAGAGTGGTGGCTGATTCACAATCTGGGTGGTGTATACATGAAAAGTCACCTTTGTGGTGTCACAGAGTTCTTGTTCAAACTAAGACATTGAGCAACTAGAAAACTGAGGCATAAAGAAGTATTTCTACAGTGGTGTTACAGAGACACTGATACAGCCTAAGAAAACTCTTAAGTAACATGGCTTCTATCAACCTTATGGAGTCCCAGCATAACAATGGATTAGTTAACAAAAATAACTTAACTTCAGGCTGTCAATCAAATATTATCCTACTGTCTAGGTGACATTTCATTGTGGAGACAGAATATTTAACTATAGCTACACTCTACTTCCTAAATCACACCCCTCTCAAAAGAACATGACCGGCTGTGGACCAAATGTCCAAACACATGATCTGTAACATCCAATTTTTACTCACAATGCATCTTGTAATCGTGTAAATGCATTTACCCAGCCTATAGTCAGAGGCCTTGATTACTTAAAAATGAATTTTAAAATACTTTAAATCATTAGCAAAAGCTAATATTGAAGGACAACTTCAGGACTGATTCATCCATCCATCCATCCATCCATCCAACCATCCATCCATCCATCCATCCAACCATCCATCCATCCATCCATCCATCCATCCATCCATCCATCCAACCATCCATCCATCCATGCATGCATCCATCCATCCAACCATCCATCCATCCATCCATCCATGCATGCATGCATGCATCCATCCATCCATCCATCCATCCAACCATCCATCCATCCAACCATCTATCCATCCATCCATCCATCCATCCATCCATCCATCCATCCAACCATCCATCCATCCATGCATGCATCCATCCATCCAACCATCCATCCATCCATGCATCCATCCATGCATCCATCCAACCATCCATCCATCCATGCATCCATCCATCCATCCATCCATCCAACCATCCATCCATCCATCCATCCATCCATCCATCCATGCATGCATGCATCCATCCATCCATCCATGCATGCATGCATCCATCCATCCATCAAACCATCCATGCATCCATCCATTCTACAGTACTTTGTTAAGAGCCTCATTGTGGACAAGTCTGTGTTATCTCTGAGGATGAGTAAGACGATGACATCACTCACCCCAATGGTGCTTACATTTTAGCAGCATGACATAGTCATATAACTAAAATTTTCATCACGGTTGTGAGCGTCTATGTAAGAATTCATAATTCTGTTATGATGTATGTTGGAAAGGGGGCCAGAAGTATCTCCACAGGAAATAACTTCACAAATGCTAACACAATCATCACAGTACCCCAGAGCTAACAGTGTGGTCATATTTATCCACTCACAGGTAAGAAAGATGAGAGAAAAGTCATTAAGTAACAAATTCTACAACTGGAAGGTGAAGACCTAGCATCTAATCCCAGGTCATTATCTGAACTTGGATTCTTCACTTATCAACTGAGCTACAGAAGTCCAATTTCATTTGTGAAGGGACATGAGAATACACAGGACAGAAAGAAGGGCACACGGGAGGAAGCGAAACTAGAAAACTTCTGGTTTTCTAGCATCCTTGCCCAAAGTGAAGTGTAAAGAATTACACATGATAGTTTATATATTATTTGCCATATTCAATATAACAATAAAAACAAATGTACAACTGCTTCAGGACAGAATTTCAATTTCTTGTTAATCTAAATGTGCGATGACGCTACAAATCAGAAATTAGAACCTTCCTCACTTCCTGCAGCTGTATGAAGCCAAAACCTGTACAGTAGTGTTTATAGGAACTGTACTCATAACAGTCATATCTGGAACTAATCAGGTGTTTACCAATAAAGAAGTAGGTTTAAAAATGATGTTATTCTAGCATAAAAACTCATTTATAGTTAGGTTAATCTTCAGAGAATTATGCTAAGAGGAGGAAAGGCCATTCTCAAGAAAAGCATGCTAATCTCAAACAGAAGAATACTGGCAGTAGAGACAAGTACAGCCATAACCAGGCATCAGTGCTTCTGAAAGGATATGGCATAGGATGGGGCTGGAAATGGTTGTGCACTTACAATTAATGTGCTTAAAATTTTCAACAGTTTGTATTTGTAAGCTTTTTCCAATAAACTGTACATGTTTTTCTCTTGAATACAAATGGTGACACAATGTATTTCAGAAACTAGGCAGTTTCCAGTATTTTCAAGGCATGCAAAATTAAAACTACGTCCTCACAACCCAATAAGGTAAATTAGATAATTGTTTTTAAAGTAAGCTTTTGGCTAAAACTCTTATTTTTCTTTATTGTTCTTGTCATGTATTTTATCTGCTTCTTCTTTCAGATATAATTTTGGTAGTCATCCCATTTCAACACAAATTAATATGCCTTACTCATTGCACACTTTTGTTAAGCAAATGTTTGGAAATTATTTAAAATGGATTCTCACTAGTCCCAAAGATACCACTAAAATTCTTCTAGTACTCTGGATTACAACAAGATGGGTTATCCAGAGTAGTAGAGAAAAATATATGATTAGCTTCTAAAACTCTATTTTATCTGATATTAAAGAATTGGAATGCTTTAGTCAAGAAAATACCTGACAAAATCTGGCTTTTTAGAGATTACATTGAGGTACTTGAAAATTCCCTAAGAAATAATGGTGCCTGTTATTCATGGTAGACATTAACAAGACACATGTTGAGGTTGTAGTTTGAAGGATTATATCATAGTTTAATGTAGATGTATATTAATAAAGCCATTGTTTTGATATTGATTATCACAGTGTATAATACTCTGCTGTGAAGAGTGCATGAACATCGCTCTCTGTCCAGTAAAGTAATATCATGTTACCGCAAGAAACTTTGTTCCGTATGAGAAAGGACATTCTAAAATGTTATAGTGACCCCCAAAAACTCATAGTTAAAGTGATCACTATCCCACCTTATAAAGTATTTGCTCCCACACAGATGTTTCAAAGTATAATTGTTGAGTGAATTCAGTCTCACCGAAGAAGTTTCCTTCATTTTGTTTTGCTTCAGAATAACAGGCCACCAAAAACTTCAAATAGTTGTCCAAATATAAGTTTAAAAAATAGTGGGAAACTGGGAAAGGGAATAACACTCGAAATGTAAATAAGAAATACTCAAGTTAATAAAAAAATAGTGCGGAAGGAGAGAACAAAGGAAGGAGCCCTAGTACAAAGCATTTGATGGTTCATGACCCCTTATGTACAATTTTACCATTATCGGTATAAACTAAAACAGCTTATTTTCAAATGAGAACTGAAGGGAGTCAGGCTTCTGCCGGCCATCCCAGCCTTTGGGAGGCAATAGGCCAGAGAGTTGTGAGTTTGAAGTTAGCTTGACTACATAGTGCTCCTAAACAAATAAATACATGCATACATAAATAAGTATAAATAAGAGTGGGGGAAGGTTCACGGAAGTAAACATTTTCTGAAAAACTGCTTCATCATCAATAAAAAATATTGTAACATGAGAATTGGATTTTTATAAATCAATCAAATTAGAAAGAAACTTTGTCAAATGATTCATAAACAAGCATAATATGTCTAAATTTTCACATTAATGCATAAACTGCACACTTGATGACAATTGAATTTTAACACAAAATATAGTTCTAAACTCAGAAAGAAAATTTATTTTATGCTTTTTTTCCCGATAGAGTAATTGCTAGCAAATGCCATCACATCAAGAAGGGTTGATCAAGAAGGGACATCAAGAAGTCACCTTCTGTGACTTCCTGAGTAATTATCATTTTGATAGACTCTCTGTATTACAAGTATTTTGTTTTTTAGCAAAATTCCAGGAATTCATGCTTTATTAATCAAATAAAAACTAACTAGGGCTGGACATAGTAACTCTGGTCATGGTGATCGTACTGTCAGTACCAGAGAGTCAAAGCAAGAGAATCAGGAGTTCGGTGTCATCCTTGGGGCATTGGCCAGGGGAAAGCCTACCACTGTACATAACAAGCCTTCCTGCCTGCTCTAAACTTTAATCTGTCCCGTTCACACACCTTATTGCGGTTCTAATCAAGAGTGCAATAATAAGTAAGACAAAACCATCCTAGGAGAGTTAACTCCATGGGCCTGAAATATGAAATTAAAAAAATAAAATTTCAGCTCAGCCGAAAAATTCTGACAAAAAGACAAACTAAAGGCTTGGATAGACATTTTTGTAAGTCAACACAGTTGAGAGGTGTGTGGAAACTGTACAGTGTCATTAAACAAGAACCAGAGCTTCAGAGAAGTAATTGCCTCACCCAGACAAGATGGCTATTATCAAAACAAAGAAAATGTGCCCAGGAGGTTGTGGAGAATGCAACATTTCTATATTGTCCTTGGGATGAGGAATGTCACCATTGCTAAGAAAACAGAGCAGAGGTTCCACTCAGAGTTATGAATACAGAACTCTGGTCCAGCAGTCTCAGTAATGTGGTACTTATCCAAAAGATTTGGAATCAGGATCTCATAGAGATAATGGCAGCATGGCCTTTCTTGCAGGGTATTCATGAAGTAAGGTGGCTCAGGGAGGAAGGGTTCATGCTGATAATCCAATGACCTGAGTTCTAGAGCAGACCCAAAAGGATGGCAGTAGAACACTGATTCCTCTAGGCTGTCTCCTCTAATCTCCACAAAAATAAAAGTAAATAAACAAAAGGAGGATACGTGTAAAACTATTAATGTCTGCTAATAGATAAATGGATATAGAAATAGATTAGTGTATAAATACTGTTCTACCTTAGAAAAGAAATTGGGATAAACAATAGTAGTGACCTTAAAAATATCGGACTGACTGAATTAAACTGGTCACAGAGGAACAAGTGCCACCCAACTCACTTTTGTGATGTAGTAGTAGTTTCTAATATAGTCAAATATGTGCAAAAATAGTTATCCAACACTTTGGGGTAGTTAAGTCTTCAGCATAGAGCTTCTGCTAAGCGAGAATAATAATCTCTAGCCTGGCATCTTACAATGTTGTGCTTCCACCCAACAGCATGGATTGTACACTTGAATTATTTAAGAGGGTAGCTCTCAGGTTTGGTCACCACAAAATAGCCTTTGAGTAGCAGAGTGTACCAGTTGAGAAGTATACAATATTCCCAGAATATCTCATTGCCATTTTGTAGAAATTAAAGTTGCTTATGGCTATATTCATGTATGTTCATGTTCACAGCAACCTCCTCCTTCTGCTCCAAAATACTGCCTCAGGTCCCCAATAGTGGCAAGCTAGATGTTATTGGAAAGAATAATTTAGACAAACGAGTCTAATTAACTCATAGGAAAATTCTGTTTTAAAATGCCCATAGGGGTTGTGAAGATAGATGGCTCAGTCTGTAAGAGTGGTTTCTAGCAGGAAGATCTGAATTCTTAATCCCACTACCCACTTATAAAGCAAGGTGTGGCCACATGTGGTACTGTATGGCCATAAACTGGAAGGGTGTTAGGATTTGTCAGCTAGCCATCTAATATGAAAATGGTGAGCTCCAGATTCAGGGACGTACCAATTCTAAGGGATGCAGGTACATAAGTAGTATAGGCCATCTGTTATCTTACTCTGGCCTCCATGTTCAACTGCATACAGCAGATAAGGGCATACCTCACCCACACAAGAACATTCACAGCAATACAATGCAAAACAAAGCTAATCCATTAAAACAAGTAATATATCTATATTCTTATCTGGGGACAAAAGCAGAAGCAAAACGGAAGCCAAAGAAGTAGGTCAGAGACTCCCACATCTTATTTTGTGGGTTTATATAACTCTTCCTGGAAAAACCTCTCCAGTTTTTGATGTGGAATTAAAATAGATTTGAGAAACCTCAAACTGGAAAAGAACTCATTAACCTATAATACAGATTTCAGAGTCAAGGCAAGATATTTCACCAATTTCAAAATAGAATAGACGTCTGATTTTCGTGATGCATTATTGAATAGGCGTAATGTTTATATACAGCAAATAACACCATACCAAAAAAAGCATTCACATTAATGGAAGATGAATGGTAATTTAATTAGCCCCAGTAAATATATAATAAAAATATGTTCTATTTATATGTGACAAATGGAATAGGAGATTACATTTCTGTTACATTGCACTACTAAGTTCTAAATTAAACATGACTAGCTTGTCCAGTTTTTGTTCATAAATATAACGAAACTGAGATCTATAGGGTTGGCAGAACCACACATTTCATTTCTATAAATAACAGTGTACTTTTGTGCATTCCTAGGAAAATATTTATGCTCTTCTAAGACAAAGATATAGAGTGTTTATTGATTTCTAACAAGGTCAATATATTTTTCCTAGGCCAATGTCCATTTGAAAGTTAGATTTCTCTCCTTCCTTCCCTCCCTCACTATTCCCCCTCTGTCTGTCTCTCTCTCTTTCTCTCGTGTGTGTGTGTGTGTGTGTGTGTGTGTGTGTGTGTGTTTCTCTGTTTAAGAGTTATCTCAGTATATAGTTCTAGCTAACCTTGTACAAATTTTATAGCTAAGACTGGCTTGGCCTTGAACTTGTGGAATCTTCTTGCCTTTCTTGCCTAAACTTGGGTACTAAGATTTCAAGCATGTATCACCTGGCCTGGCTTAATCTGGCTTAATGTCAGTATTTTGCCTGTTATTTCACGGGTGTCAGAAAACTGGCCTGGAAGTGTTTTATCTGCATCCATCTAGCCTTAAGTCACCCATATTACTAATTCATACTGAGTGCTTATGTTGAGACACGAGAAACCTTTACCCTTTGTTGGTTCATCCTGGGTCCTGAACTCATTTGAAGTGTATTTGTTTGGATTACAGTTGGTCTAAACCCACTCTTCAATCAATAAGAGAACTGTGCTCCTAGGATGTAGTCTATTTAACATTGAGAGGAAATCACACAGCTTGACCCTTGGAGAGTGTTATGAAGAGCTGCAGTCAAGTGCAGACTTTTTCATTGCGTCTGGAGTGTTTTGTTGCTATCTTGACCTTGAGCTGGGTACAATCGAGCACAGTGCATAGCACTCCTTTTGCTTTGCTGCTTCAATGATAAGAGGCCTTATTAACACAGAGGCACGACAATTGAATCACATCTGTAGCTAAACATTTAATTTTAATATTTATAGTAACTTAAAGTAATGAGGTAATAGCTTCCGTTTATTGAGTATGTATTTTAACCAAACACTGGGCTCAGGGTACGCTTCAGAGCATTGCGTTTATGGTTTTTTCCTTGAACTTCCTGATGTTGCCAAGGATTATCCAGCCAGTTCTCCTATCAAGCTAACCACCCTTTCTTGCAGACTTTGCATTGGCTCTGAGAAGTCACTGGAAATTTTAAATATATACGCTGGGATTTGCATTTCGTAGATTAAGAGGCAAGGTTTTTCTCTTCAACTCAATGCTAGGTGAAACAACACTGGCAGATTAAAGTGACCTTGACGAATTTTACTACAGGCATAAGGAGAGGTCTTTCTCCTCACTTCAGAGAAGATTTATCAACAACTGACTGCATTCATGCACCGCTCCATAATTTCTCCAAGAATGAATATTGTCACTGGAAACATCTGACTTTGGTCAATTACTGCTACTAAAGAGAAATTTAAAACTAGTCATTGTCTTTAAGCATCTAAATGGAAAGGATTAAGCCTCTTATGCCACACACATGCCATGAGGCTAGCCAGCCATACAGCTTCATTGCTTCCAAAAAGTGGGTAAGAGACCAGTGGTCCTTAAGCATTCTCCAATAACAAGGCAAGGTTGGATGTCAGCAAAGTATGCCTAAATTTCCTCATTTCTGCACTAAATATTTGTGGGACTCACCCATGGCCATTTGTTTATGTGTTGCCCACCTGCCTTGACATGTGTATAGGAGTGCAACATGAACTGAATGGCCGAAAAGGAAAAATGATTTACTATCTGGTTCTTTACAGATTTCTGTCAGTGATTAGAGTGGTGTGGATATGTCTATTTAATGGATGTTGCTTCATTTTGGGTTTAGGTCATGCAAGAATAGAGTGTTGAGCTGGAGCAATGGCTGCCCTTGTGTACAGGCAGGAGGACCTTAGTTTAAATCCTCACCACCAAGGAAATTATTTCCCTTTCTTGCAATCCCAGCACAGTGGAGGGGAGGACAGGAAGATCAAAGAGAGTCTCGGTTTCACAGATGTAACTAGCAAAGTGGTAGAACAGGACATTCAATGTCCCCTTTTGCCTCTGAATGTACACACAGGTACACACACTTGAACACATGTGCTCATGTATTTCACACACAAAAGTTGGATGCCAAGGAGTGCTTATTTACTTGAAATTGGTGGGTATATGTGGAGAAATGTAGATACTTATGCAGAAAATAGAGTATAGAATATAGAAATTATCATGTGACTTAATTTTATAGAGAAGAATTTTATCCATTTTGTTAAAAAGTATGTCTTCATCTCAATAGGTTATAATAAATTCTCTACTTGAACATCCTTACTCATTTATTCATTAATTTTCTTGTTCACCAAGGACTTATTGAAGGCTTATTTGAATCTCACCTCCTGGGCACTAAAAAATGAGTATCCATCTATGAATCATCAATTGGACTAATATTTTATTGGAAAGGCATATAAACATACACCTCTTGGATCATATTTATGTTAAAATATTACTAAGTAATAATTCCCATAAAGAAAACTTAAAGCAAGAAAGATGTCGGAGAGTGAACAGAGAGATCCTTGAGATTCTCAGAGAAGCCACTGCAAGCAGAGGACATTTGAACAGGGAGGGCAGAGTATAGTTCAGGGGAAGCATGCATTCCTGCAGCGGGACCAGCAAAGACTAACATTCTCCAATGAATGAATGTTCTTCCAGGGAAAGAGGTGGAAGGTAACGGATGAAGGAGGGGTGCAGACAGGGGAAGTGTTGTTTAGAAGTGGGTAGGACAAGGTCATAGAGGGGTTCACAGTACAGTGTTTGTTATACTAGTCTATAACAAACACAGACACCAACAGTGAGCTGTAAAGAGAAAACAGACACAAAGTAATGTGTATTCTAGATAGCTCGTGATCTTCTCTGTGATACACGAGAGTAAGCATAACAAAGCGAATAATTCCAGGTTCAGGCTACAGCAGCAATGCAGCAGGAGATAATCTGGGTTTGTAGGGAACAGGGGTAACCGGGAACAAGGCAGTAAAAAGATTTATTTAAATTAAAAACACTGCCTATTTCAAGTCTTCTTTATCATTTTAATCAAATGTTTATGTCTCACTACAGAAAGATGGAGACCTCAAATATTCATTCAACAAACGGTTGGTAGTCATCAATAAGAGAACAGCTACTGGTTTGCATTAAGAATACAGGTGAAAAGAAACCCAGTTCCTGACACAAACTGGGATGAAATAGTTCCTCATCCATCGGTCTCCTTGTAAAGTAATGTAGCCTCCAGCTACTTGTCCTCTAAAATCTCTGCATATGGAGCACGTGTACTGCTCTGGCTTCTCAGTCAGGAGGCCTGAGGGCGGAGCCACCATGCTCATCTGAATTCTGATTAGAATACAATGTAATCTACATGGAGCCTGCAGAGGGGTCATCTTCAATTGTTCTGATCTTCTCTTTCACAGCTTCAGCTTATCACTGTTCGCAGAAGTGAGTAACCCTGAAGCCACGGAAGAAACGGAATTTCTTTAATTCATCTTTTGGCTAGGGTGACCTCAACTTCCTCCTCCCCCAACCTCTCCTTGTGGACTAAAACTCCAGCCTACCCCCTCTAAGCTTCCCTGGAGGCCTTTGTTATTGTTCTACCTGTAGAGACATACCTGCTCTGAGGAACCCCACTGCTCTCATGGCCCGAGCTTGTGCTGTTAATTTAATATCTGGTTGCAATGCTATGCTTCTTTCTTTGTTTTAAACAAAGAACAAATCGTTAACTGAAATCTAACAGATATACTATGAAAATGTTGGTGTTTTTCCACACTGAGATGTTTACAGCCTGAATTAACAGGTCAGTGAAGTAATATTACTGTTCCCTATCCGATGGGTCCATCTTTGGCTTCCCAGCATCCTTGAAGCCCCAACTAAAATCCACAACACGTAAAGGTGATGGGATAAGCAAAGAGTTGTCAACGCTGCCGATAAAAGCACCATGCTAATATTCCTGATTTTGGAATATTAGTACTGCTGTGGGTCTCAAGCAGAACAGAAAATACCTTCATGTGACTTGAAAACTGCTCAAAAAATAGTGACCATAAAACAACTATGGAGAGTCTTGTGTTTTGTATACATAACACATAAATATTCATCATATTCTTAGCCTTTAATGCCTAATGTATTTCTGACCCTGTGCTCCTTAGTGCTATAATGAATAGGGAATTTTATATGAGGACTCTGTAGTCTCCCCAAGGTGTGGGTGAATGGCATTAGGTGTCCTCTGCCTCATAAACTGGGCTCAGGACTGCCAGAGGAGCTCTGAAGGGTTAAAGTTTTGTCTGTGACACTGAAATTGAGGCCAGCTGTAGGTCATATTCACGTCCCAGTCACAGGAAAATGAACCTGTGAGACAGAACCTAATTATCTGCTAAACCAAAAGCCAGTCTCAGTTCAATAACTTACGACAGAGCCAGCAGCCAGATATAGTGTTACCATGGCAACTGTGGAAAAAGCTCCAGTGCTGTTGAGAATAAGGAGGAAGGGAAGGGGACTGTAACCCTAACTGTGCTGCAGCCATTTGATCTCAGACAAGGGAGTGTGTCCAGAAACATGGGTTGCTCTGTACGTGCCTCCCATTGTCCCCTCACTTCTATATCTGCAACAGGCATTGAAACAGAAAATACAGTGACAACATCCCGTGGTCCTAGAAAACGACCCCCTTGTTCACGGCTAATTGGAATTAATTTTTAAGAAGAACATACAAGCTTCCGTTCTCCCCTCCTCTGTGTCACCCAGACGTACAGGTGGAATAGGACAGGGCAACGTCCTCATAAACAAAGTGACACCAAACTTAGTCCAGTTGTCTGCTTCCCCTGAGCGATGCTGTTGAGAGGAAAGAGTTTTGGGAACTGAAGCAATAATGCTTGCCTTTCCAAAGTGTGTGAACGTTGAACTGGAGAGGAAGAGAGATTTAGTTAATTCCTTTGTTTGTTTATATATTTATTTGTAAACTCTGTCTATAATTTTAAGTGAAATGAGTCCCTGGGATATTGAGTTATGAAGAATGCAGCATTAGAGGGAGGTAAGACCTGGCAAATTAGTCACTTTGTTTTCCTCCTGAGATCGTTTTTGTATTTGTCTCTACAAGGACATTGAATGTATGAATTCTTGAATTAATACTACTTTGTTTACACAGTACTTTTTAAAGACACTTAGCATAGGTACCGTGTAAATAGCAACTCAGTAAAAATGCTAACTGTACCTGGCATTTGGATTAGCAGGATTCAGATGTGATCCCTTTATTTTTAAAACCATTCTTTACAAGACAAACCATGCTAAAACATGGTAATCATAATTATTGGATTTCAGCCTATTTGACAATTATAATGTCATTAAAGATATAATAAGACACAAAGGACACAAAATACAGTCACTTAATCCTCCTCTGCAGTTGTAGTGCCTAGAATGGGTTGTTTGGATAGTTGTGTACAGATGAACATATATAGCAGTATACTAATGTATAACTCATAAAGAGTGGGCTTGAAATAAAGGAAGAAATATAGAGATGAATAACATCCTTTTTATATTCATGGATAATTTTGTGGTAATGCTAATGAAACAGAAGATGGAAAGTAGGTTTTTGCCGGGACAGAAATGACCAGGAATGTAGCCTGAAACTTCCAATAAAATAGATTCACTTACGCTATCTGTGCGTTTTCTTTCAAAGGTTGCATCTTTTATACACACTTTATCTACCCCATCTTATTCTATATCGAATATGTAATCATGCACTTATAGAAACCTACAACTTCAAATCCTTTAAACTACTGATGAATTAAGGGAGGTTAAGGACTGTACAAGATGTGTTGGGGGCAGTGGACAGCAGCACAGAAAAAAAAGCACATCTCAGCACAAAATGAATTTCTGATTAATTACTAGGTAGTAATACACTAGCCTCTGTCTATGACCTCAACCTAAGCCCTTGTCAAGTAAATGGAAGCCTGAGAGAATATCCCTTCCGAAGACAGATGTTTCTGAGATCTGGTTACTAAAAGGCTTGAAATGGTGCCTTTTAGCTAAAACAATGGAGTCAGATGCACTACCTGGATCTTACTACTTCTAATACAAGCTTTCCCCTCTTAATCTTTAAATGTGCATGAATTCAGTGGGAGAGGAAATAGAGCAGTTTTGTCAGGAACGCATCTGCATGAGTTATTGAAACCAACGCTCTCCTAGTTTTGCTTTAGCTCACGTGATTAGCTTACAGATTCACGCTTTGGGAAGGACACAAAAAACAAATTTCACCATTATCTCTGTTCTACTTGAATTTCCAAGGAAGATCATAGAAGCACTAATAACTAATAAAGAAACCACACTGTTTTTCTCATAAGACTGTCAGTCAAGATT
This sequence comes from Rattus norvegicus, assembly GCF_021556685.1. NCBI lineage: Eukaryota > Metazoa > Chordata > Mammalia > Rodentia > Muridae > Rattus > Rattus norvegicus. The sequence continues at coordinate 29,905,110 of NC_141544.1, read as the reverse complement.
TGGAAGAGCTTTTTTTTTTCTTTCTAGAGCAAGGTCTATTTAAACTGCTCTATTCCAGTTTCTTTAGCATCCTAGTATTTCCTATATATCTGTGAGTAGAGGTGTGTATGTGCATGCGTGCATGTGTGTGTGTGTGTGTGTGTGTGTGCATCTGTTTGTCTGTTTGTCTGTGTTTCTGTGAGCATGTCTGTGTGCGTGCGTGTGTGCGTGTGTGTGTGTGTGTGTGTGTGTGTGCATATGTGTCTGTCTGTTTTGAAAATGTAACCCTAAAATCCATGAATGAGAATTGTGAGAGGCAGATAATTTGGCAGCATAAAGTATTCTGCCTGCCATATGGAGATATTTAATGTATTTGTTGACGGAGTGAAAAATATAAGGGCCCGGCCATTAAAGACCAAGAACGTGACTGTTTTCAAGGAAAAGCGGGGGAAGTACTGAATAAAAATTTACAAACTTAAACCTGAGGTTTCTGATCTATATAAAAAAGCATCATCTCCGATTTTCACAGGTTACTCTATGACTCACTGGGAAGTGACAAACAAAGCAAGCAGAGGGCCTTGCCATCACTCTGGGTGTACTATTTTTAGTAGACTTGCATAGTTCATAATATTCAAGAATATGAAATATGATTTCTATTGCCTTTCTATTAAGGCTGCATATGCCATGCCAGAGACTTGCAATGGGGCGGGGAGCAGAGTGAGTAGGAGTGATTCCAAGAGAAGGGATAAGGACACCAGCAAACTTACTGACTCAGGACTGTGGGGACACAAGGAACAGAGATGGAGGGAATGGCCAACCAAGGAATGGCTAAAATTGAGACCCACACAACGAGCAAGATTCAATCTATGACATTTGGATGATATCTGTCATACTTGCTGACAGGAGCTTCCTATAACTGTCTTCTGAGAGGCTCAACCCAGCAACAAGATGTCTGGGAGTCTTGTGGAAGAGTTGGGGGAAGGGCTGAGGGTCCTGAAGACGAAAGGCTTCCACAGAAGACCAGCAAGAGTCAACCAACCTAGACCATTGGGAGTTCCCAGAAACTTAACCACAACCAAAGGGTGAACATGGGCTGGACCTCAGCCCTAGGACTCACCCCACATCTTCCACTCTACACATGTGTAACAGAAGTGCAGCTTCGTCTTCATGTGGGTCCACAACAACTGAAGTGGGGGCTGACCCAGAATCTGTTATCTGCCTGTGGATCCTATTCCCCTAGCTAGGCCACCTTGTCTGGCTTCAGCAGTGTGTATATACGTGGGACATTGCAAGGGGAGAGGGTCCCCCTTCTTAATGGAGAAGGGGAAGGGAAAAGTGGGGAAGATTTGTGTGAGAGGATACTGGGAGGAAAGTGGGTCTAACATTGGGAAGTAAAGTGAATAAGGAAATAAGTAAATTTAAAGGGGGCTGGATATGCTTTCTCTTCTCAATTAGCTTCTGGTAATATGTATTTGGGTGTGAGCCCCATTCTTGGAACATCTCTCGGCTTACCGTGAGCCTTGCAATATTGTTACTAGAGAGAATAGCTTGCTAATTAAACTATACTTTTGCCTCATCTCCCATCTATGGTCAGACATGCCGTTGACACTTCTTGTTTATGTTAATGGATGTTTATGGGGAACATTTACAAGTTGAACAGCTAATGGGAGATTTGGGTATTTCAGTCCTTCTCTGGTTCTGTCTTTCTGTCAGTCACACAGGTGTATGCCAGCGGCCTTCTCAGGAAGGAAAGATTGTGACTCATCTCTCCACCCATCTACTGGGTGCTGGTTGTCTGCCTCCCACAGAAGTGGTGACAATAAGAGTTGAACAGGCCATGTACTTCCCAGCATCCATTTTTCTCCCCTCTTCCTGTCTGTCTCCTGTCTGTCTCCTGTCTCCTGTCTCCTGTCTCCTGTCTCCTGTCTCCTGTCTCCTGTCTCCTGTCTCCTGTCTCCTGTCTCCTGTCTCCTGTCTCCTGTCGTCTCCTGTCTCCTGTCGTCTCCTGTCTCCTGTCGTCTCCTGTCTCTTCTCACTGCTGCAAGTCTTCCATGTTTTATGGTGTTTTGTATGATGGGAAACTACCACGAGATTATATCATATTTTTACTTTACTTTATGATTAATTTCTGTGACACATCTAATCCGAAACTGGGCTAACATGGCTGGTCATGTCCTTTAGAAGTTAAAAATAAAATTATTTCCTTCACGTCTAAGACAATGAGCTTGGTTTGAGGTCATTTAATTTTTCTGTACATTCAAGAAAATAATTTAATAGATAATTTAAATATTTTTGCTTACTTTTGTCTTGTTTCTGTTCATCCACTAAAGAAATGAATGTCATTAGTTGATTGAATAGATTAAAACATACGACAGTAAGTACAATTTGGAGAGGTAATAACCTTGTTTATGTCTCCCAGCTCTCATGTCAGAGTTTAACTTGGCTCTGCCAGTTCCACCTCCTCAATTTGCCTGACCTCTCCTTTCTCATAGTTGCATAGCCACTCTCTCCTTTCAGGCAATTGTCATCTGTCCCCATTAATATCATAAAAGAATTACTACATATATTTACAGAATTGGGTACTGGCTTTCTGAGTTTATATTTGGTAAAAAGAAAAAAGGTTAAAAATGTTGACGTCTGTGAGTCAACTGGTTATGTATATTCCAGTAAAGCTTTAACACAAAGAACACATGATAAAATGATACATGAATGAAATCACATAGTATCTCAAAAATAAAACATGTGTTAAAGTTATAAAATTTAGGAGAAATTTGAATGTATATGTAGTGAGACATTGAAAACACTTGAATACATACTACATGATAGTAAGATTTATTCTCTGGAATATGGAGTCTTTGCTTTCCTATTTATCTGAAATTTTAATTGTATAATTTTATAGGATGAGTAATTAATATTGTCCTGAAATAATGTTGTATTTCATAAATAAACTACTTCATCTTTGACAATGTGATAAGATCCTAAGTTGGCCTACGATGATCAGATACTATCAGAATTAATATTGGAAGAGCAGGTTTAACTCGATCTGTCCCAATAACATCTTTCTAGCAATGTGTGGAGGATTCTGGCACTTTTGGGACATAGATCACTGCAGTAGTTGTGGTTGTTCATCTAGGAGATTTTATAACATGCACCTGTACATTCTCTGTCCTAAATATACTGAGTTAGAATGGGAAGAAAGATGCATCTTCTTAGAACTTTCTCTTTAGCTCTGACATAATCTCTGAGTTGAGGTCATTAGCCATACGGACTACTAACTAATGAATGTTAGATTGGAATGGTTTCCTCAGCTTTAGAATAGCATCTAGAATTTGTCCCGCTACCTCAACATCTTCCTTTGGTGTCACATGCACATCATGTGAGAAAGACAGCTTTTTGTTCCCATAAAGGATCTGTGAGATAGTTTGTATTATTCACGTTCATTAATTTATTTCACAATCAGTTAGTCCTTTTGGTTTTCTTATTGTGGAAAGATATTCTATTAGCATGTGGTAGTGATAAATTGTTCATTTCGTAGCCAGGAAACAGGAGAGGAAGAAGAGGAAGGCTGGGTACCTCTGCACAGTCTCAGTTACTTCAAGACATTCTAGCAGGGCTTACTTCATACAGGTTCTGCCATATCTCAGTGACACCAAACTAAAGATCAAGTGTTAGACAAAAAGGTTTTGCATGGGCATTCTTGATCCAAGCTAGAGTCCCACACTTGATATTTCAGTTCTGCTTACTGAAATAAGAAGCCACAAGTAATTAATGCTGGCTGACAGAGGACTATAATGATTTTCATTCTTTTGCTGTTCACAAGTAAAACAACATCATCCCTACTTTGTTACAATTTGTGTGCCCATACAATCTACTCTGTCTCTAAAGTCTCTCAGTTGTATGTTCATGAGACCTCTCATATATAACTCTTGTTTCACATAATTGGGACTAGTGGTTATAAATTTTGAGTAGGATCAGTCTATTGTAAATGTTACATACACTGTTGGATTTTTTACTCATAATAAAGACAAGGATGTTCACTCAAAACTTTAAACAAAACTTTTATGGGGATACAAAAGTAGAAAAGTCAAGGGATATGTTGAGTTCAAGTGGATAATCTTAGCTTAGATTTTCATTGTTTTTCTTTCAGAAGAATTGCAGTAATCCCCACATAAGATTTATTCATGGCTCATTCTCTCATTCCTGCATTGATTGACCCACCTGAGATGAGTTACAATGCTAGTCATTCATTTAGGCACTTTTTATAACATGCACATGTTTATAACATATTCTGTTTTCTGTCCTATATACTGCTAGAATTTTCAGAATGGAAAGAAATATGTGTCTTCATAGAACATTCCCTTTGGCTCTGACATAATCTCTGGTTTGATGTCTATAGCCACACTGACTAGAAACTAATGAATTCTGGATGGTACAGAACCATGCATCTACCCCTGAGCTTTCATGGGTCCTCATCTACCCATCATGAGCATAGACTCTGTGACTGTTGTAGCTCCTTTACAAACTGATATCTGAATACACCAATTCATCAACTAAATTCAGTGAGAAATACAGCAAGATCTATCTTATTTCTGGATCTGCATATCCCTACTAACACACTAGTCTTTATACCCACAGAAAATCAAATAGATTTTTTATAGGAAACTTTCCTTATATACTATAGTAAATATCTTTTCTAGAATCCTAAAGCATTATATTGACATGTGAATCTCTCCTATTCTGAAGACAATTATTTCTTGGCTTTTCTATTATTCTTAAAAGAATGCAGTGCTGTGTTTTAAAAAGGAAATTCTACCTTCACTTGGATTCCATCCCTAGGTGACAAAGAATTTGATTTTATATATCATTGTTCATAAGTGGCTGAAGAAGTAGATGAATGGATTAAAGAATTTTAAGGGCTGGAAGCTTCTTGTTTGTAATTGTCTATAATCTCACTTATCCATGGAACATTTCAAAATGACCAGTTTAAAAATACAGAATTATTTCCCCTTAAAAGTTTAATTTCAGATAAGCATTAGGACTCATCTTGAAATGAAGAAATGACTACTAAGAAAATTACAAAACTTCTGTAAGGCAAGGGACACTGTCATCAGAACAAAATGGCAACCAACAGATTGGGAAAAGATCTTTACAAATCCTACATCTGATAGAGGGCTAATATCCAAAATATACAAAGAACTCAAGAAGTTAGACTCCAGAGAGACAAATAGCCCTATTAAAAAATGGGGTTCAGAGCTAAACAAAGAATTCACAGCTGAGGAATGCCGAATGGCTGAGAAACACCTAAAGAAATGTTCAACATCTTTAGTCATAAGGGAAATGCAAATCAAAACAACCCCGAGATTTCACCTCACACCAGTGAGAATGGCTAAGATCAAAAACTCAGGTGACAGCAGATGCTGGCTAGGATATAGAGGAAGAGGAACACTCCCTCATTGTTGGTGGGATTGCAAACTGGTACAACCATTCTGGAAATCAGTCTGGAGGTTCCTCAGAAAATTGGACATTGAACTGCCTGAGGATCCAGCTATACCTCTCTTGGGCATATACCCAAAAGATGCCTCAACATATAAAAGAGACACGTGCTCCACTATGTTCATCGCAGCCTTATTTATAATAGCCAGAAGCTGGAAAGAACCCAGGTGCTCTTCAACAGAGGAATGGATACAGAAAATGTGGTATATCTACATAATGCAATATTACTCAGCTATCAAAAACAATGACTTCATGAAATTCATAGGCAAATGGGTAGAACTAGAAAATAACATCCTGAGCTTGGTAACCAAATCACAAAAAATACACATGGTATGCACTCACTGGTAAGTGGATATTAGTCCAAAAGCTCGAATTACCCAAGATAAAATCCACAAACCACATGAAGCTCCAGAAGAAGGATAACCAAAGTGTGGATGCTTGAGTCCTTCTTAAAAGGGGGAACAAAAATATTCATAGGAGGAGATATGGAGACAAAGTTTGGAGCAGAGACTGAAGAAATGGCCATTCAGAGCCTGCCCCACCTGGATATACCACCCATTTATATACAGCCACTAAAACTAGACAATATTGATAAAGCCAAGAAATGAATGCTGACAGGAACCTGATATAGCTATCCCCTGAGAGGCTCAGCCAGAGCATGTCAAACACAGAGGCGAATGCTAGCAGCAAACCATTGAACTGAGAACAGGGTCCCTGTTGGAGGAATTAGAGAAAAGATGGAAGGACCTGAAAGGGCCTGCAACCCCATAAGAACAACAATACCAACCAATCAGAGCTCTCAGGGACTAAACCACTACCCAAGGTCTGTACATGGACAGGCCCATGGCTCCAGCTGCACATGTAGCAGAGGATGGTCCTGTTGGGAACTAATGGGAGGAGCAGCCCTTGATACTGACAAGGCTGACAAGCCAGTGCAGGGAATGTCAGTCGAGTGGGAAGTAGTGGTGGTTGAGGAGGGGATTGGGATAGGGGGCTTCTGTCTGGGAAACCGGGAAAGGGAATAACATTCGTAATGTAAATAAAAAATACCCAATTAAAGAAAAATAATTTTGGTAACTAGGATGAAAGGATTCCCAAACTTTCAATTAACACTTTCTCAGGATATCCGAGAATTAAGTTTCCATCATTCTTAGAAGATCAAACAAAAATAGCGTGGACGTATTTTCCTTTCTCTAGTTTCAAAGACCTTAATATTCTTCCAAGTGCAGATAATATGGAAAATAAATCAGATATTCCATGTACCCAGCATCCACGTCATACAAGTCCTGAAGGAAACTTCTTTTCACATTGTCAAGTTCAGAGTTTCCTCCATGTTCCTGGAGCTGATATTTAAAATGCTGATACAATATAATGCATGGCCCTACCCAAAACAATCCTTTACTATTCTTCAATGGCTCTCAAACATACAGTTAAATGCTTAAAACCTTTACTAATGTGTATGCACACACAAACAAAATTCTCTCTTATGAATATTATACTTAAGACCTGCTTTTATATCATTTATTATCACATATCTCAAAGCTAAGAGGAATGCGATTTTCAAACCAGAAGACATTTCACAATAATTTCCCAATTTTTAATAAAATAAAATGCTACCATCATTTTAAAATCATCAGTAAGTAAAACAAAATCTTCATGTTGACTTTTTAAAATATAAAGAACAAACAATAGTTTTTCCTTAATGAATAATGAAGATTAAGGTGAAAACATTTCTTTTTTAAACTAGAAAGATCGTGATATAAAATTCAAATAATATCTTATTGATTGTGGAAATCACATGTAGGCTGGAGAAGTAATAAGAATAGGCTTGGGATAGTAACCCAAGATTTGTGAAACAAAATTGATTTCCACTCAACCGGGGTCTTTTACTGTTCTTGAAAATGTCATGGTGTCAACCTTGGCTATTAGGAGACCATGATTTATAGTGGAGACAAAGTGTAGTACTAGCTGACTGTCTGGAGTCACAACACAATGTCTGCAAAGGCTGCCAGGACAGCACCAGTTTTTTAACCAATCAGGGAGGCATATCTAAGACCTGAGCTTTTTCTCCCCCATCTTGATAAGGGAATGATAAAATATTATCTGGCAGATTTACTTTATAGGAGATAAACAGGCTTAGTGGAAGGGAAGTAGATGTTGTCCTTCTGTAGAATAAATTACAAGCATTATTTATGGGAATCTGTATTTCATTCTTTTAGAAACATATACTAAAAATAGGAACATAAACAGATGTTCCAAATATGACAACTTATTTTAATACACTGGAAACCACAGCACGATTTTATAATTTGATTAATTAGTAAGAAGTACTGTGAATGTTAAAATAAAATCCCAAACTCTTTAAATTACATTTATAGCTTTGTTCAAGTGCATCGTAAAGATGTTTTGCATTAGAATCATTATGCCCAGAAAACTAAACTTCGAGGAGAGAAAGATATCTTAAGTAGTCATGATTGACAGTTAAATGTTAAAAATTGCCCAGGTAATATCATGATAAACAACAGTGAAGTAGCAAAGGAGAAGACCCTAGCCAGCCAGACTGGCTCACTGCTGGAGCAGAATCACTGATGAAAGTCCAAGGCCAGTCTGGGCTACAGTGTTAAATCTGCCTTCTAACCACTTCCCCACAGAAGTATGAAAACCTATCACCGGAATCATTTAATCCCGTCATAATTATACATACATATACACATACATATATACATATATGTGTATATAATATATAAATACAAAAATAAAATAAATACATTTTCACTAAAGGAAAAAGACGTCTGTCAATTCCTAACCAAGAATAAGAGGATTCCAATGTTTAGCTACAGATATTTCCATAACTTTGGTGATAAAAGTTCAAAGGTTTTAACCAATCCATCAAATTGTATGATAACCATGATACACACATTAGACTACTGTCCTTTCTTTACCAATCCTTTACTTCTAATAATCCCTATTTATGAAATTTCAGATCCCTAGCTGACAAGATATGCTGACTGTCCTGCTAGAGGTCACAAACTTAAAGAGCATTAGAAATGGTAAGAAAGTGTAGTTAATCTCCATGATACTCAAGGCTGCGATCTGCCATGCTAGATAGTTTTCCATTGGCATGATGGACGTAGCACATTTCCCAGTATAACAGTGCTTCCCATTTTGATAATCGTTACCAAGTTCACTAAGGTAAACATAGTTGACCTATAAATGTTATGACAAACAATCCAGAAGTCAGCGATGACAGTTCAAGCTCTGTTTTGATTTTGCCTGGTATTTCTTCTACAATGTGTCAACAAGAACCGTTCCCTTGTTTCTCAGAGACTGCAAGGTTAACCTTGGGCAACAAAGTTGATCCACTGATGGTCAGGGCAGTAAATCCCTGCTTCTTTCTTCTGGACTGAAAAACAGGATCTTGATCTCCTCCCTCTCCTCCCTCTCCTCCCTCTCCTCCCTCTCCTCCCTCTCCTCCCTCTCCTCCCTCTCCTCCTTCTCCCTCTCCTCCCTCTCCTCCCTCTCCTCCCTCTCCTCCCTCTCCTCCCTCTCCTCCCTCTCCTCCCTCTCCTCCTTTTCCCTCTCTCCCTCTGTCTTTCCCTGTCTGTCTCTGTCTCCCTCCCTTCCTCCCTTCACCCACCACTTTCACACTCCTTCGCTCTTCCTGTTTTTTATTTGCTTCTGGAATATTAAGTTGTAAAGATGAAGCAGCCAGTCAGCTCTGTTACTCAGTGATGGGTACCCCTCTAAAACTGTCAACATAGTGGAGAGAAGGAGGAGAGGGGGAGAACATGGTATGGGAGAGCAGAGGCACAAAGGGACTAAATGTGGTGAAGGAAAGGACTAATGAACAAATAGAGCATACTGGGCTGACAATGTGTACTCAGGAACTTGTGAGTTCTGGATTCTTTCCTTCCTAGCTGTGATCTCTCCTGAAAAGCAATGAGGACCCATGCTTTACACATAATAACACTGCTTTCACTGGACGCTGTTAATCCTCAGACAATGTTAATAAACTTCTGCACACAGCTTCATCCTTGAGTCACATTCCTACTGGCCTGAGCACACTTTATACGTAGTTCTTTATGACAGTATCGGGACTGATAAATTCATATTCTTGTAGAAGTGAGTTTTTCTTACAAACGTCATGTCTGGTAGCCTGAGAGGCAAAGGACAAAGAATTTCTTCACATGACACAAGGTGAGAATCATGTTTTTAATCTTGTTAAAAAACAAAAACAGAAACATGGTCTGTTAAAAAAAATCAGCAACTTTTTCGAAATTAGGTGATTACATTGTTGTAAAATATATTAAATCATAAAGTTATATATGTATGAATGTGCTGGAAATTATGTAAAAGTTGAATACTCTTCTTTTGAAATACTATGAGCACTATGGCAGTTATGTCTAATTGCTATAAAAATAAAATTATTTCTGTGAGCCATCCACATAAGTTGTTATGTTTAGGGAATGCAATAGGTGCTTCTCACTAGAATGGGTCCTGTGGAAACAAAACACAGCTTTTAAACTATAAGATACAATTTCTTTGAGATTCTATTAATCATTTCCTTTTTAATTGAAAAGTTGCCACACAAAAATGAGAGCACAAAATTCATTCTTCTAGAAAGAACCTTAAAAGTTGACATTTCTTTGAACAATTGTCTCCGGAATCCTTTTTAAAGTACATTTTCATTTTCTGGCATGGCTTGAATTGAATTCTAAACTTTGTGTGCCTGTCCTCTAAGCCCCTCTGATGAATTAAATAGGCTTCTCTATATATTTAGTAATTCAGGAATTCTTTGTCACACAGCCTGCTCAGCTTCTTTATTAGAGAGCTGTCTCGGAAGTCCAGCAGCCAGTTTGTTTTCTGCCATTAATAAAGAGTCTACTCCCCCACCGCAACTTCTTTGAAGAGGTTGAAAGGGCTCCATGTTGGGTACAGGGGCACCAGGAAGAGAGAGAAATGGAGGGAACTGGCTGTGATAATCCCTCAAGAACAACAGCAAAAATATATATTATATATAGTCTAATGTAGACATTTCCCTCAAAATTACAAATGCATAGGCTGGTTTTAGTATGATGTATAACAAAGCAAGAATGTAGCAAAGATTGTCTCCCCAGCTAAGATCTGGAGGTCAACTATGAGAAAGACATTGTATCAAAAATTATACAAAGTGCAAGGCTTCACTTGGATAATGTTTCAATTCAACATTAGCCTCTAATTGTGGTAGGAAAGCAATCACAATATAAATGTGTAGGCTCTTACATTTCACTTTTGTGTTTCCAAAATATTCAGAAGATTTCAAGAATGATCTGCAAATTTGGACCTAGAGTAAACCAAATACCCAATTTAGAAACAAGGAAAAAAATTCCACAGAAAATTCACTTGCTCACAGTTCGTCAGCTACCAACCAGTCAGCAATGAGGGAGAAAAATAGAAGAGAGAGATTCCTAAGAACTGCTTCTACAAGAGATCCTTAAACATTATTTAAACCAAACAAGGACCTAAGAGTGACAATTCTTATTTACTTGGGTAAGCACATGCTAGCCATGATTGGTGTGGTTCCTATTTGGTTAGTAATTGACTATTAAGGGTACAAATTTAAAATCACATTAGTAATATCATCAGTGGGGCAGATTCCCTACCTTATCAGAAACATTCATTTTGAGGTTGTCATAAAATATTCATGGAATTAGTTGATTGATAAGGAAACAATTTAATCTTAAATTAATCTCAATTGCCTTCAATCTTCACCAGCTTTCAAAGTTTCCACAGGTACAATATCATATTCAACTTAACATGAAATATGTCTAATACGAACCGACATGGGGAAAGTGTCATTCGATGAAAATTGAAGTTAACTTAGTAATAACGCAGCATGGATGAAGTCAGGAAGCTCCCATGGTGTGTGTACAGTGTTTTCACTAAATATTTTCTGGAAATGCACAGAGATACACAGACATCCATACACGGAGACAGACAGACAGACAGGAAAACAGACACACACACTAATGTGTACTTGATCATTGATGGATAAGGAAACTAACCATGGAACTGACACACAGGTTAAAAAATAGCAACTGAATTTCAGTATACTAATTATGTATTTGCAGAGCTACAGGGGAAAACTTTATTTTCAAATGTTTACAAACTCTCAGGATTTTTTTAACTCATCTATATTTGGAACCTTGTTTTATTTCTCCAAATGCAGCCACTTAGGGCTCAGTGAGATTTGAGTACTGAATTTAAAGTCTACTAACAAATTAGACAAAAGAATCCAGGCACCAAAATTATGCCTTCGTTTGCTGCCTATGATGGACAAGGAGGCTGCATTGCTTGTGCAAATGGAGAAAACTTGGGAATCAGCTCTCCCTTTGTGTGATGCTTTACTGTAAACTCATCCAAACATGACAGCTTGCAAGGTCATTTGCATATTTAAAATATATTAGCTCAAGGTTAGGCACGTGTACCAATCAGCGTGCCATTTTGAAGACGAGTGTAAGGTAAGCACCACCTTTTCTAATTTCATTAATAATTAATTTGTACTATAATTCCCTTGAGATACTCCTTCCTCCTTGTGATATTATTAAATAACTTAAGAATGTCTCTACCTTTCTGTTGTGTCAGTGGAAGACTGAAATGTTTAGGAATTTTAAACTGAGAATGATATTGATCTCATAAATCCTAAAAGAAAATATAATCATATTAATATCTGGCAAAATTCCAGAATGGCCTCCTTGTTGGATTCTAAAATCCTTTAGACATCGCCATATAGAAAAAATAATCCATGTTTCCCTGGATAGAGATATAAAGCTAAAACACAGGTATCACAATATTGTCAGAGTCGCACAACAGAGACAAAGGAACACTATTATTGCATTAGTCTGCAGTAAATGGTTAAGTCGAGTAATGATTTTTATTTCTAAGAGGAACTAGGAGTTGACAGTAATTTAGCAAACGATATAAGAAAGAGAGAGAAACAAGGAGGGGTTAGTCTATGTGCTTGGAACAGTGACTTCCTCTTTCAAAATTAAAACGTACAAATAAACTGGTGTCAGAGAAGAGGAGATCCCTCATTTCCAACACACTGAGCAAGCTCACATGGGCAGCAGACAGCTCTTAATGTATGCGTCTGGCTCAGGCTGTTCTCCCAATCCAGAAGCCATCCGGGTTGTTAACATCACTGCTTTTTGTATGCAACCCACATCTTCTCACTCCTTGTTGTTTATCTTTTCCTTTATTTTAAGCTTAGAGGGATCTGGCTTTCCAAGTCACACTACGAATCCACAGAACCGCATTACCTGGTGACAACTGAGGGAGAAATGCAGAAAGAGTCACATCCATCCACATACAGTGTAAAGTACCTTATAGAAACAAAGTCTGACATACACACACACACACACACACACACACACACACACACACTTTTATGAAGGAAAAAAGAAGCTTTGTGAACAGTATTCTATCACCACACATGCTTTGCACAGAGAATATTCAAAGTTGCACAATATAGGACATATAACACATGATGCTCAGGAGACAAGAAATTTATTTTGGTATTTTTATCTTATGAAATATAAGTTAACATATAGTATAGTTCATTAACAAAGCATAAAAAGAAAACCTTTGTACTTAAATTTTCTGCTATTGTTAAAGCTGTCAAATATTATTCCTTGCTTTCTTTTGGATTTCAACTGATGAAACGTCATGTGCATGTCATTTATGATGATCATAAAACAGGTGGCAGGAAGCACACACCTCTATATGGTGCTTTGTTCAATAGAACAGTTCTGATCAGTTGTGCAAGGGTTCTATTCAATAGAATCAAGTTCTGTGGTGTACACAGACACACATGGTTAGAGTTCTTTGTGCTGAAAAAGTTCTGATTTTTAAAAAAATAATCAGTTCCAACAAGAATGAAGCCAACAGAAGTGAAAGATAAATGCTAGAAAAAAAAAAAGAAAAAGAAAAAGAAAAAAAAAACTCCACTGTTTTTATTTCCTTCTTTCACTTGGAGTCGTAAGACATGTTTATATACACAGACACTTAAATTTCAAAGCTTCTACACAAATGGTATGGGTGAGGCCACAAAAAAATCTGAAAAGATGCACTATCAACACACACTTAAACATAGTCTGTCTTGATGATATTCTTATATGTTTTTTTTTCAGGAAACAGTAAGGATGCTTTGAATTTCTTGATATTTCGAGTCATAAGTTATAATAACAACCTCAACGGAAAACAGAACAAAGACTCCACATGCTAGGCTCAAATAGATTCGTAGATTTAATAATGGAGAAAACAATTTATGGTGAAGCATTAGGGTTAAAACACCAAAGTCACTCTTGCCTGTGCCGTGAAAAGCCATCCCATTTTAAGTCTTAATTTCTGTAATATGACTGTAAATTTAGAATAGATTTATTGATTATAGATCAAAAAATACATGTCTGGTATGACACTGACTAATACATAGTCAAATAAGTCACACAGGCTATGGTTGGAATATTTACTCCTGGTCATAAAAATTCTGATCAAAGCCTGCATCACAGATGCGTTTTTACAGAATTAGAGCATCTGACTTCATAGGCGCTCTCTCATGCTTTATAACACACACAAAGTGAAACGCGGAAATTCTAGAGCTCTGCATTCTCCCTAAATGCAGACTCTGTGAATCTCAGAATAAGGGGATTGTCCATACATACATACTATTTTGTATGGGCAAAAGACTAAGGAAACACTGGCTAAAATGGTCACGTAGAAAACCATATTCTCTCCTACTACTGGCAACAAGAGTGGGATCAATAAAGAAAAGTGCAAATCGTTCCCTTTCCAGGCCTTGAGTATGATGAGAATCTTATATTACGTATCCTAAGCCACAGTTGTATGGAGGCATGCATAATTTATCGAAATAACTAATGTATATAATTCTATGCATTTAGACACAGGAATAAACAACTCAAAAACATTCCCTCTTCTTATTCATCTTAAAAAATACCCAAAGCGACGTTTTAAAAACACTTGTATTTTAATTCTGCTTCTTACACACATCTTTTATAACACCTTTATACGGTAATCAGAGGAAACACAAGCACTATTTCAGTACCACTGTGCTATATTGTTAGAGCGCAGTTTCTAACAGTTGTATTTTGGGGGTGGGTCATGGTAAAACCCTCGCTGATTAAAAAGAAAACCATTGTTCTTTGCTCCTAGGCAGAATCTATGTCTGTCCTTTTGTTCTGGTGGTTTATGCCGAGAATCAATAAGGTCCAAAGCTGCTGGTACCTCTCCGCCTAGGTCCCAAGAGCCTGACTTGTGATGTTACTAAAATACCTCACAAGTTAGGGTCTCAGGGACTAGGAAAAGTCTGGTTTGATGCAGGAGAATTCTTCTTCCAGTGCAAAGGACAGCTTAGGAATTAGAGTTGGATTCAGTCATATATTTTTTCCTTCTAAATACTAATCAAAACACACAAATAGAAACATAAGTGATATATGAAATTTAAAATGAGCTGATTAATCATGATGACCACTTATAGATTAGAACTTACAGTAATGAGGGCTATGGAAACAAAGCAGACATGCACACTTAAGAATCATCCCATTCTAGCCAAAGAAGGAGACGAAACAGGGGTTAAAATCTGCTGCTAGCAGATTTTTACAGCACCACCCATTTCTATTACATTAAAGAAGTCTTATATGCCAGTTAATGGGACCCTAATTGATATTTCGCTTCTACTGCAATTTTTATATATCACAACTGTTACAGTGGGCCCAGGATATACAACACTTAAAAAAATCTCATTTAAATGTATACTATTACAGTTAAGATTAAAAAAACTTTTGTATGTCATAATTTAATACTTATTCATGTCGATTTTTCTCTTTAAATATACAAACTATTCAGACAGCAAATATTTTCATGCACACTTCATAGTTATTCAAGCAAGACTACCTAACAAGCATGTAACTTAAATTCCTGGCAACATAGTAAGAAAAAAAAAAGGATTCTTTCCTTTGAATAATTACATTATAAAGTTCACTACTTTTGAAAATACACAATCTCAATCCTGTATATGCATCAAATTCTCTCCCATCTTTTTAGCCTTGTGGTTCAGGAGCAGAATCAGTACTTTAGGAATGGTCTAGGGTTTAGTAGCACAGAAGGCAGGGTAAAACAATCACACTTAGCACGGCATAAAACTCCTGGCCACATAAGTGGAATCTGGTTCTTCTGAAGTAGTTGATCTTAAAAGGGAAAAGAGGAGGTTAGAAAGGGAAAGACAGAGACAGAGACAGAGACAGAGACAGAGACAGAGAGAGAGAGAGAGAGAGAGAGAGAGAGAGAGAGAGAGAGAGAGAATGGAACGATTTAGAGTGTTTTCCTCTAGGCAGGTGAATCATCCACTCCCAGGCAAAGCTGCAAGGAAAGCTAGGCTGAACAAAATATTTGCTAAGTGTTCCCCTCCCCCACCCTAGTACCACACCCCTTTCTAACCACCCACCCCCCTTCGCCCCTGCCCAGATCTTTACTTTGCCTTGTAAGACTTAAACATTCTGTTCCGTGATGTAATGCATCATTATATAAGATCTCTTTCTGTTTATCATTTGATTTCCCCATACTGAATCACTTATGGACCCAAATAAATAGTTTAAAAAAAAAATCCAAAAGAAACAACCAAAAACCAGCATTCACAAAAAGCAAAAAGAAAAAAGAAAAAGAGATAAAATAAAACAGTACTTATATAAAAGTCCATGCTTTTCCTTAGAACTGAATATGGCTTTACAATTTTTGACCATAGCATTCAACCAATTATTAGAATGAAAAATCTCACCCCTCCATAAATATGACATTAACATAATTATACCACCCCCATCACGGAGACCCATCTTCCTTAGGGAATACATCTGATGCTCCAAAGATGGAAATCAGTCAGATTTTAGTTGCTCTCCAACGTACCTTTGCTTCTCACTGAC
Organism: Rattus norvegicus; assembly: GCF_021556685.1. Classification (NCBI taxonomy): domain Eukaryota; kingdom Metazoa; phylum Chordata; class Mammalia; order Rodentia; family Muridae; genus Rattus; species Rattus norvegicus. The sequence goes on along the minus strand of NC_141544.1, from coordinate 29,888,668 downwards.
TGACTGGCTTTTACCCTCCACGCACTCACACGCCACCCCCTCCCCTCGGCTAGACACGGATGCCCGAGCGAGCACGCGCGCGCGCACAGGCATACAGACACACGGAGAGTCGGGCTAGCATCTGATGCTGACTCAGAGCGCTTCTGTGTGCAAGGGGTGGCGGCGGCTGGTATTTTCACTGCGCTCATCATTAACATTAACGCACAGTCTGGCATCCACCCTCTCCCAGACCTGCTGGACTGCGGCATTTGCATGACGCTGTCACTGTAGCCTCTGCAGGTCAGATGATGGAAGGAAATGGGGAGAAAGAGAGAGAGGGAGAGAGCAAAGGAAAAAAAAAAAGCCTCGAGATTCTCCTAGGAAATGCCTTCGTTTCGTTCTTATTTTTCCACCTTTGTACTTCCTCTGTGGCTGTTTCTCAGCTGTTTGACATCTTCCCGGAAGAAAATGTCTTGTGCTTCAACGAGCCAGTCGCCAGTTAGTGCTCCCCTCCCCTGCCGCTAATCCCCACCCTTTTCCTTGCTAATCAATAAGACAGATCTGCAAGAGCAGCGTGGAAACAGACTCAGGCACAGTCTCTCGGCCGGGTCCCCACCTAAGGAAGCAGCCAGGCAGGCTCACACACACGTGACACAGGAAAAAAAAAATACCAGCAGTTTCTTAACAGTCTCAGACTTTATTCTGCGGTTTCTCGGTTTCATTTTCTTTCCCTCTTTGACTGAAGGAAGGGCAAAAGAGAGAAGAGAGTCTATCTGTTTTTATGTGAAGACCCCACCCAGCATCAGACACCCATGCTGTCCGGTAGGGCTGGGTGTGTAAAGACCAATCCTTTCTAGTCAAAAAAAAAAAAAAAAAAAAAACTGGAATTTTAATCGAAGTTATAGCTTCATGTTTTTATTAGCTATGCTCTCATTTCGTAGGAATTAAAAGACAAGACTTGCCAAGATCTGACTCATCAATGTGATTTAAACTGTGTTGACAACTTGGTAGAATGAGATTGACTAACTGAATATTAGTACATTTTAATTTTAACGACTTTTAAAAATATTAATAAAGGACTGTTCGTGAATATGTACGCTGTAGAAGTGTTCTGGTTCTGCATATTAAGGACTAGACATGTAGTTCTAAGTAAAATGTGGATTCCTGTGCATCTGTACACTGTTACTAAAAGAGCTAAAACATTTGGCCATGGCTGTGCTGGTGTTTCACAACATACAAGGCACCGGTTCCTTTGTTCTTCAATAGCTCCCTGTGATGACAGTGTGGTAAACTGCTACCTTCCCTTTCTACACTAGCAGTATTTCTGAATTACTTGCCGGGCAGAACTAGCTATTGGTGACTGTACAGCATACAAAAAAAAAAAAAAAAAAAAGGCATACAAAAGGGAAGCAAATATCACCATCCTCCAGCCAATGCTGGCTGGTGCTGCAAATATGTCAGTTTACTCTCACAGACAATCCCAGCATGCAAGGCGGCACTGCAGGACCAACTAAGGTAGCAGTTTGGCAACAGATCTGTGGTAACAACAAACGCAAAGAACAACCAGCCATTCGCTGAGCTTCCAAAGAAAACATCACACGATCCATAAAGAGATGCAAGTAAAAATCAGCTCGTACAGGCTTCTGATTTGAAAGAAAAAGGAAAAGGGAACTGGGGTGGGGTGGAATGGGTTGGGCTGGAGGGGGGGCAGCAGACCCCAAGCACAAAGACCGACTGAAAAAGAAAAGGAAAAAGAAGTGTCCACCAGTAGGAAACAGGATGTTGAGTGCATACTCTCAGGAGAAAGGAAAAAAAAAAAGGCAGGAAGGGAAAGGATGGGAGAAGTCGAAGAAAAAAGAGATGAAATGGATACCCAGAGAAAGAAAGGCGGGAAGGAACAGAGCCATCGTGTTGTTAACCGTCACAGAGAATATGAAGTATGATTTCTGAGTCTGGAGATCGTGAATGACTCAAGCTCAGAATCGGATGAGACGTTGAAATAAAGACAGACACCCACAGGTTCGTGTAGCACACTTATTTGCCAGTGGTAGCAAGAAGCCTGCAGAATCTGTCCCGTCTTATGCCTTAGCTGATTGCCTCTCTCTCCTTGATCAACTTTATTTTGATTTTTTAACTCTCTTGCATCTGTGCATTCTTGATGCTGCCTTTGTTCCCCCAAATAGTTACCCACAACACTCTTGGTGAATTAGTGTCATGACTTTGTTATGGCTACCAGATCTAAAGGCTCAACTACTTTAATAATTGAGCTGTGCTTACAGCAACTGACCACTGATATCCAACTTTGTAGACCTTGCACACAAACATCCACTTGTAGCTGTTGGGACATGATAGAGCGAAGTCCCATTCAACTTTTCCCCTTAATCTATGGCATTTCTTTCTTTACATCTAGACAAGCATACAGGGCTTGACTCCACAGAAAGCACAAACATATGAACTAAGGAGTTGAGAAGATCAAAGCAATAAGCATTGGAAGGAAAATAATTATTACTGAATGATTATGGGTTACAATGTTTCTATTCAGACATGGGTTAGCCAGTTCCAAGTGGCCAGCCTCTGTCAGGACCTCTCTTAGGGCCAATAGGAAGGCACATTTGGCTACATCAACATTTATGTGTGAAAGAAACTGTTGAAATCCAACAGTGTGGTAACTAACATCATAGATCCAAGCTTGAGGTCCTTACTACCTTTCAGCTTCTAAGCAACTAATCCCTAGATCAGGATTTATGCAGCAACCACAGGAAAAGTATTTATATCGAAAAACTTTGACTTCGTGTCTGCGTTTAATTTGAAACATGGATCGCATGTACAATCGTGGAGTATCGATTATTTTCAAATATTATTGGAGATTTATTTTCTAACTTTTTAAAAAGTCAAAACTACTCTGATTCTATGATAAATTATTTATCAAATTAAAGGAAGTAGGGCTTTGAAATAATATAGTCTGCCTACTCTTTTCCTACAGGACAAAAATGTCTTATTTCTTCTAAAGGGTATGCAAAATTAGTGTTGTGAGAATCATACTAATTTAATGTATGAGGTTTGTAATAAGGCAGACAGATGACATTAAAATGATGCCTAATTTATATTTTGATCTAAACAATCATGGATGTATAGACACACTATATTATACACCTGCTGAATGTGTTTTGGCCATATTTACTTGTATTCTGAAATCAGCTACAACCAGGAATCTGTAATATGAATTAAAATCAAACAGAAGTCCGAGTTCATTGCCTCTGCTCCTGGGTCTACATCTCCAATGGATAGTATATGTGACTAGGAATCTACCATTTTGAACAATGTGAATTTAACGTATTTTCTAACTCTACGGAGAGCTTATTGTTCAATTCTGACTTAGTCCATCCCTCTGCAAAGGGTGACAGAGGAGTTCATCACTGGGTCCCAGTGCTTTCCTTCCGCTGTCTTTTAGGAGACACAAACTGTATTGATTTCAGGGATCTAAAATTAAAAGTACTTCTTTTTGACTGAAGAACTTTTCTTTCTTATTTTGGCTAAGGCGGTTCTATTAATTAATAGCTTTTAAAAAATATAAGATGACTTATGGAGGAAGAGTCGCACAAAACTAAGCTTCTCCCCTTCCCTACCCCCAAATAAAACAAAGATTTAAAAAAATCAGAAGACTGAAAAATCTGTTCCTTCTGTGGGCTCTGAGAACCTCAGCCATGCTTATTTGTCTAACCTTTCCAGGATGGAGAGCCATGGGCTCTCCACTGCCAAGCAACACAAATCAGAGTTCTGCTTTCCAGAAGGCATGGAGTAGTAGTGGGAGAAGCAGAAACACAGAGAGCTTTTTTTTTCCAGTCTGTATTCACATTAGAAAGGAATAGCAGAAACTAAAATGAAAAGAAAAAGGTCTCTATTTTTTTTCAGAGAAAATAATGAATAACCAAATGATAAAGAGACAAGAATTCGATGTCTGTGAATTGATGTTGGTCCGGATACGAATTTTCTATGAAATAAAACACCCGGTGTTCTTGTTTGTGTAAGTAAGATACGTCTGAGTGGGAATTAGATCCCAAATCAGATTTCAAGGAAAGTTGAAATACACTAAAATAAAAATGTATATTGAAATCATTGTAATGAAGAATAATGTTTGCTTTTAGCCAAAGGAAAATATATGATTCACTTTTCTTTAATAATTTTGCTGTTGGGGGAGAGAACAGCTTTGTTTAAATCAGACACCTGATAAGTGGGATGCCAAATGTTGGCTGATCTCTCTCTCTCTCTCTCTCTCTCTCTCTCTCTCTCTCTCTCTCTCTCCTTACCTCCCTCTTCTCTCCCCCTCCCCCTCCCCCTCTCACTATATAACTGCTATGTATCACAATTCACAAAATAACAATCACAGAGATTTCTCCTACTTTCCGAAATGATCCTGGAATGGAAGTCTCATATCCTTCTTTTATTAATTAATTTAAAATGACTTCACTGATGTAATCTTTTCTATGTATCCACATCTACTTTCCCTTTCTCTTTCAGTTTTCTTGGAAGTGAGCAACCTGTTCTTGGTTTCAATCTCCATCATATCCACAGGAGGACTGCATTAGGGTCCTACCAGTGAGACTAGTCAGACCGAGCCAGGGGAAGGCAGGACCGGGCATGAACTTGAAGGAGGTTTTAAAGCCAATGGGCTTTTGCCCTATAGTGTATTCACCCGAGAAGACAGTTCTTAAGGCTGAAGGTGGGAATCCCTCTTTCAGTTAACAAGGTAACTTATTGTAAGGTGGGGCTGCTGGAAGGACAAAGCACCAGCCTACATCAAGTCATACTCAAACATGGCAGCATACATTAGAGCAGTTATAAGTCTAGTCATACTAACAGCAAACATGTTTCTATGACATTTCTGAGCTTGCTGTCGGGACAGAGAGAAAGAATGGATCTTAGCTTTTAAAGACATGATATAAGCAGAAAGAAAATTGATAGCAAATCACTTTGGGATGAGTGGTGTATTGAGAGTTGTAATGTCAAGGCACAATCAAGAACAATTATAATAACTTATCTTTTAATTAATTCTACTGTAGGAAAGAGTCACTTTCTGTCTGGCGCACCTATGCCTTGATAAAACATGAGGGTTGGGGTGGTAATTAAATAACTTCTCTAAATCTTGGCTAACCAAGATGCGGTGCCAGCTCACGAGCTAATAACGCTCATTGTCTTAGAAAAATCATGGATCTTAAGAACTTCAATTTTCTAATCTTGAAAATTAGGAGTGAGAACCAGATTACCGCCAAGGTGTAACTATGCTGGAAATAAGTGCAGGTGGGTGCTGGTCACTGTTACCTAGGATTGTTTTGTGTGCCTCTGTGGCTGTGCCACTTCAGTGTTGTTCTTGTCACCAGGAAGCTAGAGAGACCTTCTTCTGAAGTCCTTCACAGCTGATCTGAGGACATAACCCCAGAGCTGTTATGACATCAGGTGCAGAAGATGGCAACATCAAAACTATGGACTAAAACTTCTACATGAGTTGGCTACTCACATTAATGTCTTCAATTGTTTGAAATGGTATCTAAGATATATTTTTATTACATTTATAACTGGAGAGATATTGTTTATTAATATGAAAGTGAATATATATGTGGTATCACAATACATATACAGAAGAGCATAACTGGAAAGAGCCCCAGTAAGCTTACCTTAAATGAATCCTACATGCTCTTTTTAACACAGAATTATGTTTTCCTTTCTCTATGCTTAATGATAGATTTTTTTCCTCATCAACATACTTCTAGATGTCGAGTTAATTAGAAGCAAGTTCAAGTCTACTTTCAAACTCTATTACATTATTCCCTCTGGATTGAAGAAGCTTCCTCTTCACCAGAGCAGTGAAAATACAATTCACGGCATTGTGGGCATCATTTAAATGTTTGTGAGCAGGGAAGGGTCAAGTGTGGACGCGTTTGCAGGCAGTCATCCCTTCGTTTCCAATCAGCTGTATTGATTTTGTTGAGGGTTAGCGGGCGTACCTTCATTGATCAAGGAAAGGACCTGACACAGCGAAGTGTCTGCTGTTTCAAGATAAATCAATCCTACCTTTGTCTCCTCCTCTTGGTTACATTACAGATACTTATTCTAAGTTATTAAATTTTGTCTTCTTTGTCTCACTCTCTCTGACACTGTCTCTCTGTCTCTCTGTCTCTGTCTCTCTGTCTCTGTCTCTGTCTCTGTCTCTGTCTCTCTCTCTCTCTCTCTCTCTCCCTCTCTCTCCCTCTCTCTCTCTGTCACACGTACACAATGGGGTTCGAGGACAAAAGAAAAATTGATTATCTCTTCTGTGCTTCCATGGGAAATAAGATGTATTTCTATGTCGTCACCACACACAGCTGCTATGAATTCCATGAGAACTTGGGCTTATTTTCACATTGAAAAATTTAATCCTTCCTCAAGATTTTACAAAGAACCTCACGCACACGTCTGCGCAAACGCACACACACACACACACACACACACACACACACACACACACACACACGGTACTTGATACCGGCCAGGATGACTTGAGCTTTATTCCCGGGATCCACAGGGCTGAAGGAGAACTACTTCCATACCTCTCCTCTGACCCCCACATTTATACTGTGGCATGACTACAGACCCCACCACACTCACAGAGGCATTAAATGAATGCAATAAAATTACTTTTAAGAATGTTGGATTAATTATAAAAGTCAGTGCCACCTAGGAAGTTAAAAATAAGAAAGTCACTGTGGTTCTTTTCTCCATATATCTGATTAAGTTCTAAACAAGTCATTGATTCTAACAGGTTGTTTTTGACTTAAATAGGTTGACTCAACTTAAATTACAATGGAACAACAACAACAACAACAACATCAACAACAACAACGACAACGACAAACCCTTATAACACTAGAATAGCTGCTTCAGGAAGGTATGTTTATAAGTTACCTGCAATTTGCTTTTTTGAAAAGCTAAATTTTAAGCCATGTCTGGTGGCCCAGACTTATTATCCCAACTATGTTGTAGGCTGAGCAGACATCGCAAAGGCCAGCTTGAGCTGCAGAGTGAATCCTGGGCCAACCTAGGCAACTTAGCAAGACCCTGTGTTGACAGAAGTAAAGAAAAAGAATTGAGGAAACAGCTTAATTGGCCAGCCACACCTCTGTAAACACAGTAAGCTTTCCTGAGATGACAAACAGTAGTCATAAATTCAAAACTCTCATGGAAATGCTCGATTATACTTCCTTAGAATGCTTGCTCCTTCTCTTTCTTTTTCCTTCCTTCCTTCCTTCCTTCCTTCCTTCCTTCCTTCCTTCCTTCCTTCCTTTCTTCCTTCCCTTCCTCTCTCCCTCCCTCTCTCTGTCTCTTTCTTTCTTTCCTTCTTTCTTCCTTTCTTTCCTTTCTTTCTTTCTTTTCTTCTCTATGTGCCATAAGCACATAAGAAGTGAATAAATTAATTAGAAATTATATTCAGATCCCATGCTACTATAGAACTTGAATTCAAGGGAAAGCATATTCCTGCCCCCATGCCTGACAAAGACACGGTTAAAGTACATATTAAACAAAGGAAACTGCTTTTCAATGGCTAAACGCTGTACGCAGAAAACGCAATGCTTCTTTTAAATGCTAGACCTTTAGAACATTGGGTGGGTGACAGCATCAGGAGAAAAAAAAAAACCACCCAGTTTTTCCAGTAAAGAATTAAAGCTGACTATGCAGCATTTCTTAGGAGCACTGAATGAGTCCGTTTGTCCAGCTTTACTTTGCAAAGGCTGCGGAGAAAACAGCACCATAAACAGTTTCAGTCCCCACACAAGGGCTAAACAAAGACTCCTCTTTCTAGTCATCTAATCGGGTAATGTATTTTCTCAACCATCGCAGAAATCGAAACACAGCTGTCACCAATGACTTGCAGATCCCACTTCCCAGCCAGCTGGAATCATTTCTGCTGAAGCAGCAAGATTTTCACATTGTTCACTTCTGTACATCTGGAGAAATCATTGAGGTTCAAAGGTGACCAGAAAAGCTCTTTAAATAAATTCAGCCAACAGGGAGGATTTGCTGAAGGATCTACACATTCTACATTCACATCTACAAAGTGTTTGTGTCATGAAATGAATGCTTATAAAGGTTATTGTCATCTTTGTCAATATAGACATTAACAGTCTCTAATTGGATTAAGCACTTAAATGTCCATTTCTTTCCAACAACTTGCTTAGCTCGTCTCAAAACTTTTTTCTTCCTGGGACTTACTGATCGTTTGAAGAGTTATATTAAAACACCAAGTTCAATGCAGAAGCATCACCAATAAAACCTGAAAATATACAGACACAATACCAGAAACTGACCTACTAAGATCTCAGGGCCAATTGTGTTTAACTAATATTAGCCCCCTTTTAGGTAAAACCAACAGGAAATTCTTTTTGAAATAAAATAGGGCTGGAATACCTCCATGGGACTAGGCAGGTAAATCCCTTCAGGAGCCAGAGTTCAGGAAGAAACAAATGGTGGATTACGAGTGTTCCACATGGGATCTTGGAAGCAAGCATCTCTGGCACGAAGACAGAAACCCAACAGCAAGGGCCATTGCTGTTTTATCTTCAAAGCTCCTAACTACACACAACTGGTGCTCACTCCCCAAAACAAAACAAAAATCCCAGTCAGTTGGTGCTTAGAAAAAAAAAGGAGCCTGACAGAAAGATTGGATAAATGTAAAAGCCAATTAAGTCCCAGAAAAGAAAAATATATTCATGGTGCTAAATGTATGATCAGAAGATCAATTTAATAAAAAATTTTCTTCACTGGAATGCATTCATCATATCGGCCTGCAGATGTAGCTCAGTGGTAGGGTTCCCGTGTAGCAGTCGTGAGGTCCTCAGTTAAATATCTAGTACCCCCAAACACAACCACAAACGATATGGGCATTTATGCAACTTGGCACAATTAAAACATGTGCCTCACAGAATTCTCAAGCCTGTTTCTATTGCGTAGAAAAATGTATACAAAGAAATCACAAATATACATCACTTTCTCCTCCAGATAAAATCTGCATCCATGATACTTAATTATCTTACTGAAATGTGTGGTCACTTTCAGTTATTCTGAGCAAGTTAGTAACTTTCTTGTGAACTGCATTTCTAGCAAGTACGAGTGCTAGGGGGCAAACGGCATCACTGAGTGAGTATAAATTCCTATTCCATAGTGAATTCAGGCAAAAGCATTCTAGGTTTTCTCACCTATTAAATATCATCGATTTTTAGGTTTGTGTGTGCATGTGCCCTAAAGATAGGGGTTGGCATAGCGACATTACTTAATAAATAACGACATCTTCAACTTGATGAGGGTAACTTCTAAGTGATTCAGGACACTGGAAAATTTCGTCCCATCCAAAGCAGGAGAAATGCATTCCTGTCTATCCCTGGACACACCTGCTACGTGATATGAGAGAGGGCAGAGAAACTCACTGCTCCTCAACCCATAGCTTAAACTATGGGTCATGACTCACATGTCATCCTGTAATTAAGCACTGGGGTTGTAAAGAACTTGGCATCAGTAATAGGTTTCGAAAGCTCAATGATAAAGAGTTGACTCACAGTTCTATGAGAATCTAAGGTGTCCACTGCCACTACGGTGCGTGCATACCCATGTTACGTTGGAGAAACTCATTCTGCCGTTGGTTTGTCAGCACAGAGCTTGCACTCTTTGCTTTGAACCAGCTGTCATCCCAGGTAACACCAATTCAAGCTGCTTCAAGACCTCAGATCAGATTTGAGAGTACAGTATAGTATCAATTTTGTGCCTTCCTACATATGCAAGGATATTTGCTCTTATAGAAACATGATGCTTTTATTACCAAAAGCCAAGATTTTTGATATTTGCTATTGTCCTTACTCTGAATGTAATTATCATGTTAACATGTCTTCCTTTTGCATTATGATCAAATGCTTGAGTTTGATGACTGATGTTTGAATTTCTGACTTGAATTTCCTAAATCCTTAAAAACGATGAATTTTGGCCTGTGATCAGATAGAGTTTCTAACAGTTTCTACAATGAACATGCATCTGTCTGTCATTTTGGACTATGTTAAATATGGTGGCGTTGTCAACATTAATGATTATAAAATTTTAATATGCACTCTGAAAAACTGGTTTGTTTTGAACTATAGAAATTCAGCCACAATTTAATTATTTAGGTAAAAATAAAAATTCCTTGTAGATCATACTCCAAGATCTATAACTTCACCAGCACTGAGTAGCTGAGTAGTTTTCTGGTGCTGGTTTTGGCTTCTCTTTTATTGAACAGATCTTTACTGAACCAACATAATCCCAGCTGCTATTTGTCCCTATACCCAGAGATAGGTACAGTCCTCGTCCCGCATGAAGACAAATTTCTTTGTAATAGATTGAGACCATTACAGAAAAGTTCAATCAAAATGCAGGATTGTCAAGACCAGCTCCAATGAATAGATGTAAAAATACCCCTGTACCTCAGGCTCGGTGAACATTTCAGAAGACAAGGCAGAAAGACTGCAAGAGCAAGAGGATGAGAGTATTTGCTGTGAGACTGTATCTTCTAGTAATGCTGGAAGCCACACATAGATTCTCACCACAGTGGTCATTCAAATGTGAGCTGAACGACAGCATAGACATAGACAGAACCGAAGGAGACAGGAGAGAATCCTCTATACCTCAACCTTGCACAAAAATACTGCAGACAACCAAGAGATACTGAGGGGGGAGAAAGTCTTTCCAGGGAAGAGCACCCCAGTTGGATGCCCGGTGCCTATCAGCCCTGGAAACATACATGAGCAACATTATACACACTGAGCAGGCTATATTTGGAATATATAGGCATATACATATGCATAAAAATTAATGAAGAAAGAGGGCGTAATTTTGAAAAAGAGCAAGAGAGGTGTATGGGAGGTTTGGGGGTAAGGAAAAGGGAGGGAGAAATGATGTAACTATTTTCCCTCGAAAGCAATGGAAAAAATTCTTAGGAGAAATTTTGAGTTTGTCTTTAATAAGCATAAATTAATCCTTATACCAAATAATTGTTTATTTTATGACTTACTAACAGCAAATATTTGATATGTATTCTTATTCTTAAATGCTTACATGCCTAGGATCGTCTAACTTTTTCTTAGGTAAAAAATTTAAGAAGTATAGTGATTAATTTCACAAATAATTTTTAAAAATCTCAAGACACAGCTCATGATACTATTATTTTTTGAAATGTAGAATCCCCAGATTCCTCTCTATCAAAAGCTTTTCTCACCATAGTAAGAACGAGTATTCTAAAATAATAAATAAATGACAAGAATAAACCGCCACTAACTACAAAACACACCCTTTTCTTTTTTAGTATATAACAAGAGTCCACTACCTAACTGTCTTCACAGGAAGCTAGTAAGTTCAAAGCCCAGAGACAGGTTGCTGAGCAGACACTTTAATGTCATAAATCTACGTTTTTAAACCGACCAGCTAGTCCCTAGTCTCTTATTCTCTATACCTTGATCATGTGCAGGTTTCTGTGTTCATCTTCATGTACTGTAAAGAAGGTGGACGGCTATACTGAAAGGGTGTTTTCCAGAAAGAGCAGGCCAATTGCACAAACTCACAAATGCTGTTAACAGCATTTACATAACCTGTGCAAGATCAAGTCAGATAATATCCCAGCACAAAGAAGGGAGGTTGGCACAAAGTCCACCGTGAGCTGAAGAGCTGTTAGTGACTGATAGCTGTTGGGAAAGAATCATTTTTCCTTAAGGGAGCGATCCATGGTAAGTGGAAGATGCTTCAGCAGATACAAGTATAGGGTTAGCACTAATTTGGACTGGATGAATATATATATATATATATATATATGTATATATATATATATATATATATCCATACTGAGAGGGTATGGAAAGGGGGTATGGGTCTAGGAGAACAGTAGGGAGAGGTGGTGAATGAACACAATGTATAACGTTCTCAAACAATGAAATGACTGCTTACAGGCGATTCTGCTAGACTCCTACCAAGGCTGTTGTAATGGCTTCCATCATCAGCTGCTGTCACTACCTGCTGCTGCCACGTGTAAGTGGCATATAAAAGGACTGCTCACCACCCCCTCCCATTCTCCCCACGTGTTCTTGGCTGGTCTCTCTCTCTACCCCTTTCTGCCTTTCTCTGTCCCTCTGTCCCCCCTCATCTGCTCTTATGTCTATGCTCCTGTCTGTCTGCCTGTACACCTTCTCCTGGCCCTCCTTGCCCTCCCTTTCCCCAAATAAACTTCCTTTATACCAGATCTATTGGGCAGCAAAACTTCTCAGGGGGGGCACCTTAGCATGGACCTGCCAAGTACCCCCTAGCCGCATTATATTTCATAACATGAATAAAAGTATGTTTTAAAATGAGGATTTAAATGTACCAATTTTTAAATGAATGTAAAATTAGGTAACCCTAGATTTTGATCTCTACTGTAACAGTGAAGTATTCTTTATATGTAAATTCATGTGACTGCATGTATGGTGTTGTTTGCAAATATCTTAATCATTTTAATATTCCAGACCCTATTATATTGTAATGAATGTGAACATTCATTCAAATTAGCACATCTTTAAAATGCATTTAAATACAAATATGATATATATATATATATATATGTATTTGTAATTTGGAGTCAATAATAGTTTGAACTCTTCCATCAGTAAATATCTGTCATGAAGAGTTACATCAAGCTCTTTCTGGGGTTTTCTATTATTCCTCAATGAAACATGACATGCAGTTTATACATGTTCCTAAGAGACTACATACGAAGTTACTAAGTTACTAAAATGAACGGAGAAATGGTCACTGCTCCCAGAGGATTAGCATGTGGTGGAAGAGTCAGGTTGATGACCCTGGAAATACCAAGCTGTGAAGTGCTCAGGGGAATGAAAAGTCCCTTGAGAATGCAGGGAATTCCAAATTGGGAGCTTGAGAGAAGGTCAAGCAGGAGCTCCCTTGAACTAGACCTTGAAGAGGAAGATTGTAGCAAGGGAAAGGGAAAGGGAAAGGGAAGGGGGTGAAATTTCTGTTGTGTGCTGAGAGATGCACAAATTTGAGGGAGGGATCAGGTTAGAGTATCAGAAAACAGTCCATGCTAAAACCCTTGAGATGCAAGGTGCAGAACATGGAAGCAGGGGTTAATGTTTCAGGAAACAAACTGGGGGAATAACGGTGCATGACTAACCCCAGCACTTGGGAGGCAGATGCAGGTGGATCTCTCTGAGTTTGAGTCTCGTCTACATAGCGAGTCCAAGGACAGCCAGAGCTGCATAGTGAAAACCAAACAAATGAAACATATTCAGGAAACATAAGTAGAAGTCATTGAGAGCTATGGTTCAGACTAGTCTGATAACAAACAACAGTGGAGTTTCTATCATCTCTGTGATCTCAATAAATAACTGCTAGGGTTAATGTCAATCCCTGCCAAGGAATCTTAGCTTCAGAGACACTGTGGAAAGTTCCCAGTGTGACCACTTTCTTAACTGTTTGTTAAACTAACACTGGAAAGTGAGCCAGCCTCAGACAACACTATACTGCATGTAGCTCTCGCTTATGAATCATTCAACAATCTATATCAAGTCATGGAAAACTATCCAAAGCATCTACAGGTGCCCAGTAGAATTCAGGAGTTCCCCTGCACATGAAAGACATTGACAGTAGCAGGAAATAGACAGAAACAAGTGTGTTTGCCCTGATCCCCAAAATTAAGTTCTTCCTGTTTTCACAAGCCACTGTAGCATAATACAGAGGAGTCTGTAAAAAACAAACAAACAAATGAAAACAGAAAACAAACGCAACTTGGCAATGTTCTATAATTTTCTTAACCAATTAGAAAATATTGAGAAACTCAAGCGATTCTAAATTGTGGTTATTATTAAGTCCAATAATTGTCCCTAAAGTGCCCTATTCCTTCAGTTAAATAGTCTCCTTCAACTCTCACAAGGTTTCACACCTAAAGAAGAGCGACAAGTAATTAACATTTCCTATGAACAGAGATATTCATCTTTAGGGATGAAGCTTGTGATATACTAGCCAAGAGGTCAACCCTAAATATGAGCAACACTAAATTACCTCCAAAGATTGTGTTTATCATTGTATGTGTCTTTATGTGCGCATGTCTGTGTGTGTGTGTGGGGAGGGGGTTGTATTTGTAACAATTAGAAGGAAACAAAGCCCATGAATTTGAGGACAAGTGGGAGGAACACAGAAGGAATTGAAAGGGAGGGGGAGAATGAATTCAATACTCCTAATATGACATTTTCAAAAATATATAAATATTAATAAATGTTCTTTGTATAAAATTACAAAGAAAAATTGTGATCACTTCAAACATTTGAAGATTTTTGGCTTGACAATTGATGAGACATTTTTCCATTTACTTTTATTTAAAATACACCAGACATGATATCTATTTCTCCCCTGAAACTTTTGTTTGTTTTATCCATCCACTCATGTATTTTCCCCTTGACACAGTGCCATTTTGTGGTACTCTATCTCCGATTGGACTATGCATGATGACAGAAAATTCAGTGTACAATTATACATTTCTTTACTTATTTGACTCTTGGGATCAAACACTGAATAATATTTAAAGGTTTATCAAGAAAATATTCCATTTTGTCCCATGTAATCATTGCAAGCTTCACGATAACATAGATGGCTTAGCCACATTCTATTGTATCTATTCTAGAAGGATAAGATCAATGAGTAAAATGGCAAGTCTGTTCAAATACTTCTATTAGTATTTTGCAGAAATACAACCCATCGACTTAGAATCTATTAACACTTCTCTTACTTCCATATTTCTAAAAGAGTTTTTAAAGCTTTGGAAACACTTTAAACCCAGAAAAAGAACTACAAATAGATCGAGACAAGATTTTTCAGAGACCTAAGTAAAAATCGAAAGTACAGAACACGTCTAATTTGAGAAGCAATTGGAATAGGACATTGAAATTAGGAACTCGGAGTTCTAACTTTGTCTCTGCTGTGTTCATTGAGCGAATACTGAAAGAATGCTTACTCCTTCAAAGTTTATGGCTCCTCTTCTCAAAGTCTGGAGTAATCACATTGGGCTAGGATGTCTGTTTTGCACTTTAAGCCTAACTCTGTTGAAAACAAAATGAGCCACAAAATTGTAAAGTAATATTTTCTTGTTGCAGACTGGCCTCTAAAGCAAATTTTGTAGAATGACAAAAATAAACAAAAAATGAATAAATAAATAAATAAGTAAATAAATAAAATAAAAATTAACTTCAGTTGTTTATCTTAAATGTAGCTTTGTGTATTCCAAAAAAAGCAGGGAGACACACAACTGTTGATATTTGGAATTGTAAAACAGACCCAAAGGTACAATCCGAGTTTAATGCTTATACTTCTACAAAGGAAGAAGAACGAAGAAATAATAGGGAATATTTGGGGATCCGAAGACAGTGAATACATTTTCACACTGTAAAAAGGCCCTATCAAATTATTTGTCCTTCCCAAAACAGCTATAGCTTTTTTAAAGGCCAATGAAAACATGAACTATGATTAGGATTCATTTAAAACGGAGAGCCTTAGCCTCATTGTTAACATAATTTACATATATTACCTAAAGAGCAAAGAAAGAATAAGATAAACGACATCAGGAACATCAAACATTTATGGGACCTTTTACCCTTTTCTCGCTGACGCTGTGGGCTTTCTCTTATGAATATTAGCTGCACAGACACAGATACATTTCTAAAGAACCCCAACCCATTTTAAGAACCTCAGTTCCAAACTTCAGCTGACCCAACTCTCACAACTGTGAAGTCCAAGTGCATTCCCATGGTCCTAGAAATTAAAAACAAACAATTTTTCTGCTTTACCAATATCTTAGCAAACCTTTGATGAGTATAAGAAAAATTCAGGTAGATATATCACACAATTTAGAAATAACATGTTTTCCTGAAACTTATTCCTCCTAGAGGACAAAAATGTGAGCTGAACAAATGAAAAGCCTGCATTACAACAGAAGACATCAGCTACTGATGAAGATCTTGTTCAATTTAATTAATTAATTAATTAATTAATTAATTAATTACATTTTACAATTTTTAGCTGTAATTTTTAGCTCGGTTACCTAAAATGTACAATTCTTTCCAAGCCAAAAAAAATTTTTTTAAATAAACCAGATTTGCGTGTTGTTTTGTGTTCCTTTTTTCAGAATGATTTACCGTTGTGAACTCTGGTGTTAAGAGTTAGTACACACTGTGTTACTATTTTTAGAAATCTACAGATGAGAAGGAAAAGTCACAGTAAAGTCTGGTTTTGAGAACTAGCAACGGAATATAATCATAACACAAATGAACTTCGTAAGAACATGGGCAGGTCAGATGCCTATAACAACGTCCATTTTCCTGTCACAGCAAAATATAGTCCCTTCTGTTTGGAATTCACTGACCAATCAATCTCACTATCATTTGTCCATAGAACCACTGTATTGAGAATATGACACTTCATATATATATATGTATATATGTATATATATGTGTGTGTGTATGTGTATGTATGTATATATATGTATATATAGGTATGTGTGTGTATATATATATATATATATATATATATATATGATGAGATATGTCTATGATTTTTCTCTTCCTGCATTCAGGATGTGTTTAACTGTGATTCCCACATTCCTTTTGACTTTTTCTATGCTTCACTTTGATGTGTTTTTGTTGTGATTTTTTTTTACAGTCTCTCTACTTAGTTCAGGCTAAACTCAAACTCTCAATCATTCTGCCTGAGACACTCATGTAGTAGGACTGCCTACTACATCCATCCCCATTGGCAATCTCTCTGGCATTTCTTGGAGACAATCTCACAGCAAACTTCCTGTTCTTCTGACCCTTACAATCTTTCTGCTTCCTCTTCTTCAGTAATCCCTGTGCTTTAGTCATAGGAATTATGTTATAGATGTATCAGTTGGGAATGGGAAACACATGCTCTCATTTTTTCTGCATTTTGATTGATTGTGGGTTTTCTGTAGTGGTCCCATCTATTGCAAAGATTCAACTCTAGACAAAGAATAATGGTCAAATAGAGAGTTCCGAGAGCAGGAGAGACAATCTTCTGGGAAAAAAAAAACCACGGAATTGGTTATCCAATAGCAAGTGAGTTCCAATAGCCCTGAGTTCATATACATATGGATAACATACATATCGTTACAAAAATTAAAGGAAAAGAGGCCAGGGATTTGAGAGTGAGCAAGGGATGCATGGGGAGGGGTGAAGACAATGGGAAAAGGAGAAATAAAGTAAAATTATAATTACAGAAATATGGAAAATGTAAAGGGTTTATTTTCCAGACCTGGTGAATTTTCACAACTTCTTTTTCCTTTGATACTTTAGGAACCATGTCAGGAAAATATCTCTTAATTTTGCCTGATTATCTCCAGTGGAAATTTAGATGTAGTGGTTTGCGTGGACTTTAGTTACCACATGATCCTGTTTGTCATAGCCACATCAATATATTAGGTGTTGTTTTCACATAATAAAATGACTTATTTTCTTTTTTATGATGGAATACTTCACTACCCATTTTCTAGTGGAAGAGAAAGTACTCTCCAAGACAAACAAAAAGGAAACGTTAAGAAAGTAGGACTTTGAATTCAGAAGAAGGTAGCAGAGTAATTGAATATTTCAATATGGAGCAAGTTAGAGCTTCCAGTCACAATAACCATTGTTCTGATTGGGACAGAGAGTTATTTCATCTGACACTGTGCTCAGAAAACATTGGTTGGTTCTAGAATAAGAGTATAAAGGATGAGACTATTAACTATCAGCTTTAATTGAAATAATAGTAAGTTCTTAAAAATAAAATATTAGAATAAATTTTATAGAAGAAAGGATCTAATTAAATGATATTTTATGTTTGCCTTTGAAATGAAAACATGAGGAGGCCACTAACCTCAGGCTCTTTTCTCTCTCCTTAAAACAGTAAATGGGAAAGAACATGCTGGCAATTATGAAAATAAATAATATAGGTATCAATGGGAAGACCGGCTCACTAAATGCAAAAAGAAATCACTCAAGCTGTGTCGGTCTGACCTGTGCACAACACAGCTGTAAGAAACACCACTTCATGGAAACTCACAGGTCTCCTTTCCTGACAAGTGCATACTGATACAGCCAGCCATTAGACTGGCTGTCCTCGGCTAAAGAGCACCTGGGACAGGGTAGAATAGTCATTACCATGTATAGTAAATGAATTGAACAGAGTATACAATGTAATATTATAAAAACCATTCTACCCATGCTCTAAGTAGATCCAACCAACCATATTTTACATGAACAAGAAAAGGAAAAGCTAAGTCATGAGTAGAATATGATTTCGGTTCCTATATAAAGTATGACCACTCATTCTATCCCCCCCAACAAAAATTTAATGTCCTGGTATTTGGGGTCTGTAAAACTCTGGTGTGAATTTTGTTGCTGTAAAAAAATATGAAATACTGCTATGAAAAAGCAGACATTGAATGTCACACCAAAGATAAATACTCCAGTTTTCATCGAGTCTGTATAAACATATACAATATAAATACTAGTTATTATTATTATTATTATTTGTATATTAGTATTTTTGAGTATTTTATATTTCAGTGATGGGATGGAACCTGGTAATTTATAGCTATTCAATGTAAAAAAGACTATATTTATTTGAATATATAGGTCTAATTAAAAGTCAGACACATTATCTCAAAGAAATGTAAAAGTTTTACAGACAAATAATTCAATAAAAATAAACCATCTTTTACCAGCAAAAGGAATAGAGAAGATAACACAGATAATTTTACTTGGAAAACCCATCATTTACATGTAAATAGATAATGCATGTCAAAACACCCATTCAGAATTTCAGAATAAACTAAAAAAATTTCCTCATGTTCATGATTCAAAAGATATTGAATAGGAAATAATCCAACATGGGTATGATGATAAGAGGAAGTAAGTAGTATATGTTTACATCCAGAGACTTTATTATGCTAATAGCATATAATACTTACTCTCTCTTATGTTTAGATAAACACGTCATTCCATCATAGGGACTTCTTGCTTTTCTCTCCCTTTGATACTCATCCACATTTAGGTAAGCATGTTAGACAGATTCAATGGTAGAAATGCACCTGAAATCACATTCAACAGGAGGAGAGTCCATCCAGGCAATTGTTGAAGAAGGAACAGCCTCTGGGTGTGTGAACAAAGGCTAATTAAGCACTAACTGGAGAGATGGACTTGGTGCATGGCATGCATGCCCTTTTTGCTACCTTCAGTAAAACAGTTATGCCATATTTATAATCTTACTCCACTTTGTGCCAATGCGTTTTTACATTTAAAAATAGATTGATTAATTTTTATTTTGTAGGTTTCAGTGTTTAGGGTTTGTTGTTATTATTTTGCTTGTCTTTATATTTTCTTCTTCTGAATTTATGTCTGTTCACCACATACTTGCCTGGTGGCCAGAGAGGTCAGAAGAGGGTATCAGATCTTCCAGAACCAGGTTACAAATGGTTGTTGGATGCCAGGTTGGTGCTGGGTTTAAAATATCGGTCTTCTGTAAGAGCCATCTGTGTGCTTTTCCAATACTACCAACATACTCTTCAAAACCATTTCTAAACTTTGAATTAATTTTCTTCCAGTATCATATTAGATCCATATACTTAATGTGATTTCTGTACATTAAGTCTGGGCCTGGCAATGCATTGTTATACACAGTCTACATTATAGAGACCTGAAAATGAATAGCATGTGTGTATGTGTGTGCATGTGTGTTCATGTGTGTGCATGTGTGTGCCCATGTGTGCAGACTTGACTTCAAAGATTGCCATGCATGCAAAGGAAAGAAGTATGTGGTAAAATAATTAATTTTCTTATATATGGTAGACAGTCTAAGTACTTCCTTTATTTACAGAAGAGGTGGAAGGAAGATGGAGATGAAGCACGTGGCCTGGAGAAACCACAAGCTATAAGGGAACTCATAGATGGGGAATAGAGTAGTGTAGTGGCAGATCTGCCCAATCTAGGCGTGCAGCTTGTACTCATATTGATTGTGCTTTTGTTGCATGGGCTTGTCTGGGTTGGATAATTTACCACAACAACTCACTTCATTTATTTACATTTTTAAAAAGAAAATTTCACCTAAGTTGAGCATGGAGGCAAGAGACACATAAGTAAGCGTGTAAGATACTTTACTTTTATTTTGGTGAAGATATCATGACTCATTTTCAGGAGATGCTCCTGGTGGTGATGGCTGGTCGCAGTGCTGTTCACCAGTGACCCCAGTGAGAACATGAGAGTGCCTGCCTAAAGTCTCTAGTCCATGATTCGTTCCTGAAATATATGTGTGCGTTCTATTAACTATAATAAATCAAGTAGAAATAAACTTGCTTCAGGGCAGAGAGAATGAAATCTGCTATGTTTGTGAACTTGGAGTGGACTGTTTTAAAATGCTTTTTATAATAACGTCTTAAATGTTAACGTAGGATTTTACAGAACCGGTCAGCCAGTAAGTGAAGGAACTGAGCAGGATACATCAAATTTAAATGATTTGGACTCTTTCCAAAGGCTTACCCTGGGAAAAGAAAATAGTCAACCTGCTTTTTTTGGCAACCGATAAAAGAATACTGTGAGGTTAAAAGCTAATTGCTACACGGCATAAGACCTTAGACTCTAAAATGGAAAAAACTCACCCTATACCCTTGCTCCTCAATACTCCCTATAAGAATTTTCAAATAAAAATGTTCATCGATAGGAGCCTAATACTATCCTCCGGGATTTGGAATCATTGAATTTTGAGTTTAGGCTATAAAATGTTTGGTCATTCCGGTCTGATGGAGTGGAACAGTACTCCCCACCCGTTTGTAATTCCCAACTGTACTCACTGCCTGTACACTTTTCAGAGTCCCAGTTACAGGATTGGATTGAGGCTTCAGTTTTCAGTTATTCTTACTTCAAGTGGTTCTTTTGAAGTTTTAATTATGATATTTAGAATGACTGAAATATATTTATCATTCTACCTATTTCTTAGTTCATCATTTCCATCTATATTATCATTCATAAAACTCTTTCCTCCCATTGCCCAAAGATCATAATATCAAATAGAAGATTATGAGCACAAGAGTCAAAAAAAATATAAGACTTATTTGCCTCACAAGCCACTGGTCTCAGTACTAAAATGCTATCTATAGTTTAGCAAATATATACTTCTGATGCCTGTACTTCTCTATGGACCAACAGAAATGGGTAAATTCTAACTGCAGGTCTTATAGATAAATTAATTATGTCTTTTGTCAGTGACCAGAAGAGGTAAGTCATTTTACCTCATTTATTCTAAAATTCACAAATGCTAAGTTTGGAATATATACCAATAACAACAAAAGGAACCCAGGATATATATATATATATATATATATATATATATATCAATTATGTATATAAATATATCAAGTATAGCTATATCTATATCTATCTATCTATCTATCTATCTATCTATCTATCTATCTATCTATCTATCTAATATCACCCAGATAACGCCAGAAGCACAATACAGGACAAAATGCCTTGAAGAAATGTAACACTTTTAGGGAAAATATGGAAAATGTGTTTCTAGTGTTTGATCAAATTAAACTAGTCAGTCTCAATGACACGTTCTCATGTGAACTGGAATTGAACACTGTAGTAAACTGAAAGTAGCATAGAATTCACCTGAAGATACAATGGTGAGTAATGTCGAGAAAGCCTTTTATTTTCTTCTTACAGTGTTTGTTTTACATATTCATAAAAAGTAGTATCAATAGTGCGCCTGAAATATTTCCAGGGATTGTTTCATGACATTAGGTAACTACAATACCTCCAACATACATAATATTGAAAACAGGCAATTATTAAAAAGCAAGATGATAGAACTTCCAGTGATCAGAATGATAACTCAATGTTAAATTAGATTCTCCCTAGAATGATGCCAAATTGGAATAAGGAGATTTAAAACAGAGTGTTCATCTATGATGACAAAGTTTTAATATGGTTTATAGCAAGTTCATGAAAAAATCCTGATAATAGATTTCAGCATGACTATGTTTATTTACGGTTACATGGGTCTCATTTTAATTTACAATTTGCTGAAATTTCAAACAAAATGTGTTTTATATGGAAAGTATTAGTGGCAAAAGGGAAGAGGTACTGGTCTATTCTTTGGCCCAAAGCACTCTGAGATGGTCCCTTAATGTTTTAGAGATAAAATCGGATAATGGGTTTCCATATGGGACAATATACAGCATATCATTTCAGTTGTGTAGTAATTGTGTACTTTGATAGATGAAGGATTCACAGGCCATTATTTAAAATAGTAAAATGATTTAAAGATCAGCTACTATAAAGGAGAGTTGATATTTCGAAAATGGAAAGAAACGGGTTGAGAGAAGATTAAAGTAGATGTCATGCATGTGTGGGTGTCTCAGAAAAGAGTCCTGTTTATTGTGACACCTTTAAGATCGCTTTTAAACATATGGGTTAAGAGAGTGGTCATCATGAAAGAATGACACACCTAGTGTGGCCATGGGCTATGGAATCTCACACTGTCTTGGCACTCAGTATCTTATTAGATCTACTTATGTGTTCTCTCTCCAGCTATACATCAAAGAATGACAGAGAAGCACCGACCTTCTAGTCTCTTTTTTGATAACTGAGATTACAAGGATCCTTCTGAAATGTCTTGGATGAGATTACAATTGAAAATACAATAACAGGAGTCAGTATGTTTGCAGGAGAAACAAGTTGGTTTTTCTTTTCTTTTCCCTCAAATCAATTTTCTGGTGAGATTTGTAGGATCACGCCTGGGAAGGAAGAAAAGCTTTATGCGTTTATTGTCAGTGGTATGGGATTCTTGTTAGATTGCAGGCAACTCCAGTAGGCTCCTCCTAGTTTATGTCATCATCTGCACCCAGACGCTTCCGGTGTGGATTACATATAAAATGACTGCTTTGCCACTCTCTCTCCATCT
Organism: Rattus norvegicus; assembly: GCF_021556685.1. Lineage (NCBI taxonomy): Eukaryota > Metazoa > Chordata > Mammalia > Rodentia > Muridae > Rattus > Rattus norvegicus. The sequence continues at coordinate 29,865,643 of NC_141544.1, read as the reverse complement.
GCCTCTCTCCTTTCTCCTCTGTCTCTGTCTCTGCCTCTCCCCTTTCTCCTCTGTCTCTTTTTTCCATGTGTTCCTGGACAGTGTCTCTCTGCCTTTCTATTCTTCTCTGTGCCCCTCTCTTTGCCCTCACAACTCTGCTCCAATCTGCCTCCCTGTCTACACGTCCTCTCCTCTGCCTCTATCCCTTCTCCAGGTCTTCACTCCCTTCCTTTCCTCCAAATAAATTCCATGTTCCACGGTGTAATTTCTCAGGGAGGCAGCTTGGCATGTGCCTTCCAGGTACCCCTCACACCATTATATTTCATAACAATTCTTAGTTATCAATTGGTCAGAAGATTTAACTAGACTTAGGTTGAGGGGGATCCTTCTCTTTCTCCAACCCAAAACTATTGCTAAGATATATCAATAAGAAGTGAAGGCAATTAAAGTTAAGTCATGTTAGAACAGATGGAACTCTAGGTTCCTTGGGAGGCAGCATGAGAGGACTATCTTCTGTGGGGAGTTAGCCCTGATGCACCCACCCACCCACTTCTCCCAGGAATGGATAAGTAACTCTGACTGAGACTAAGGAGGAGTAAGCTAGGGGCTTGCACTGGCTCACTTTGATGCACCCGAAATGACCAATCTCGTAAAGATTATTTCAATCTCCATCCAAGTCTTGGTGTAAGACCCAAAAGAAGACCTGGCAGGCCAACACAGAGGTGTGACTTCCATGGAGCCTGTCCCACTCTGTGAAGTTCTCTTCTTACTTAGCTTTGGTAGATCAGCTATTCCATGTCCTCCTTTCCTTATTCCATTGGCTTGCGTGGCTTTAGTGGCTGCTGACCTACAAGCAGTCCAGCTCACTGAGTGAAGGTCATCATGAAGCTAGAAAGGCTTTCTTACTCTCTGACAGGATCTGATGGAAACTATGATATAATCTACCAACTCCTACAAATTAAACACATCAGGAATAAAACCTAAACCCTTTCTTCCCTTGGTCTCTAGCAGTGGTAAGTCAGACATTTGGAAATAATGTAGGTAAATCCATGGTTTGTGACCACTGAGAAGAAGAAGGCTCTTCACTAACAATTCTCTCCACAAAGTACTGATTTATTTATTTAAGTCAGGTAGCACCCATCAACACAGAACACCATCCTACTGCATTCTTGCATTGATGAAGCACAAGAATTTAATTGAAATGATATGAGGGCAGGAGAACAAGGAATTAAAGAATGATTAGAAGGAAAGTAAGCTTAGCTAGCAAATTCTAGCTGCTATCTTCACTGCCTTTTCTCCCTGTGTCAGAATCTTTAATGTATATAACTTTTCCCTTTCCCAATGGACTGTGACTTTCTTCTAATTACAAGAGAAGGGGTTATTAGAGTAGAGCTTCAGAGCAAACATATAAGCACATCTATTTCTCCTGATAATTTTTGCTTTTTTTTTCTACAATGTGGCCTAAGGTGGAAAAATAGACAACCCCAGAGTCTGTGGGGCAGGATGGGGTGTGGGGGTGGGGGTGGGGGTGGGAATAAGGGATCCTGGAATGTGTTGCATGTGCATTCCTCAAATGCTTGAAAGGCCTAACTATTGGCCTCTGCCCAACTTTCTTTGGTTTGGTTTATTCTTAATCTTTTTAAAAAATTAATTAAATCAATTGATTAATTTATTTATTTTTACTTATTCACTTTACATCCCTCTTGTTGCCCCTAAACATGGTTTCTCTTTACTCTCAAACATTCTGTTGGCTTTTAGATGTTTAAGCACTGGTTGCTGGTCACTCTAAGCTTTTTGAATTAAGCTTTTAAACAGAGTATCATTCTGTGAAACTTTGCTTTGGACCTTTTCACATCTATTTTGTTTACTGTATTTTTTTTAATGTGTCAGACAAGGAAAGACAAACTGTGTAATCTCACTCATGAGGAATCTGAGAGAGCTGATCTCTTCTAGAGGCTTGGAAATGAAGTATGGGGACTTTTGGGAGACTTCTGACTTTGGATACAGTGCTAACATTTGGTAGAATAAGTTCTATATTTCTGGATGGAAATAATTAAAAATAATACTACATGTGACTTTGAGTATACTTCATACAAATGATAATACTTTAAGGCTATATGTATGCAAATTATTCTTACTTGAAAACCACACAATGAAACCCATTAATGTTACATAAATGTGATGTCTCTATCAAAAAAAAATAAACTGGAAAGTATTAAAATAAGAGGATTTTAAATCATTTTCCATTTATATTTAAAACAGAAATAACTATGGAAAAACCATACCATTTGATACTGGCAGTTTCTTCAAAGTTTTTTATTCCTAGTATGTTCATGTTTTGTTCTTAGTCAGCCTTTCATTACTCTCAGCAGTAGCTTGATGATTACTAAGAAATAGTAAGAAGTTTGTGCCGATTTTGATCTTTACTTTTATTTACTCTGAAAAATATTTAATTGCCACTATTAAATGCTATAATTTCCATAGTTGTGTGTTTAAAAACTATTGATAACCTATGACAAATAAAATAAATGTACTCTTTCAGTTAGTTTTTATAAAAGATTTAGTAATGATAATAAACAACAACAGCGCAGAAGATGAATGTCTACTCGAGGCTCAGGCATACACCTGTGTTCTAGAACCGTCTTTGTGTCTCTACCTCACTGAGTGTTTTTTATGACATACTGTGCTCCCTCCCTCATGTCTCATATGCTTATTCTTAGGAGATGCCTACTAGAGTAATTCTCTCTTAAGAATTCTCTTTGAATTTCAAAGCTATATAAATGACACCATTAATGAGTATTCTAAGCAAGTCATGTAAAGCTTTTCTGGCTTAAACTTTATATAGATTTCTGTTTGAGATTCAGACTATGTATAATGTGAACAATGACGAACACTAATTAGTTTGGAAATAGAACTGTAATATTTAAACTTCCATTAATTTGCATAGGCTTTTTCCTACTTTTTTTCCTGAATTACTGTAGTTACATACTAAACAATCAGACAAGAAAGAATATTAAAATTATATTAAAATTAAATGGAGCAATTTGGTGTGCACAGTCATTTACTCCTTCTTTAGAAATCCCACAGCAGAGGGTGCATTGTTCTGTCAAAGCCCTTATCACATTGTGTTATAATTACTGTTTATAGTCTATCTCTGACTAGGCAGAGCTTCAGGGGATCTAACGCATTCATCTTTAGATCCTCAAGTCTGACAGAATGTCTGACACATGAAGATTCTCTCACGGTAAATCTGTTGAATGAAAGGAAAAGTGAGGGGATAGATGGGCTTCACACCCTTTGTCTGCCATTCATACTGTTAAGTCTGCTAGAGTTTCTGCTTGTATTTGTCACTTGGGTGAAAGAAGTCGCAAGGAGCCTTGCATGAGATCTAGTGCATAAGTCTTAAAGAATTTCATAGATTCTCATTGACATCCCGACACCTTTATACAGTGGGAGTTGATTACTTAGTGTAAAACACCCGAGATATCTGGACACCTATGTCTATTTTCCCAAAGTCAAGTGTGTAGTAGCAAAGAAGGGTAGGTAGACAGCCATATATACACACCATACTGTGCCAAGCACATAGGAGGATCTTTTGGATGTGAGTCAGATAAATGTTTCAGGAATGGAACAGGAAGGGAAGCCCTCACACAGAGCATAGGGCCACATGTGTAAGGGGGCTTTTAACATTCTCCTGCCTTGAAACCTTTCCAAGGATCGTTCAGGCCAATCTTGTAATCTGTAGCCATAAGTATATAGAAAAATGCTTCCACTCGACTGTTTTAGTTTCATTTAGGAAGTCTTTTCCTTGCCTCTATAGTTTCCGAAATTTGTCTAAATTCACTAATCATGTTTGTCATTCATATGTTTTTGACAAGGAAAAACTGAGTCTCTAGAGTATTCATATTGCTGAATTTTAATTTTAAAGTCTGAAAGTACTTTACTAGGTTGTGGTTTCATTTTCCATGAATTATTGGAACTATGTGACTTTCTTAAAGTAAAACAAAACAAAGACAAAACAAACAAATTTCTCCTCAGTATTATTTGTGCTAAATTAGCAACTAAATAAATATTTGTCATATTATATTACTGGTGGTTAGTTATCAAGCATTCCATGACATGTTAGCATTTATAGGCCTATTTGAGTTAAATTCCTGAACAATGTAAATGTTACTTTACAATGACGAATAACTGTGAACGCAAAGCATCATCTTGAAATGCTCAGCTATTTAGCAACAGTGAATCCAGTGTAGTTTGCTTCTCTTTGGTTCTTGGTGCAGTCAGCACCAAGTTCTGAGGCTTCAGGTAGATCATTTAACCTCTATTTTTGTTTAATAATTGTTCCTTTATCCCATCCTTTGTACTTTAAACAACATGAATATGGAGTTTGGAGAAGCATGCAGTGGAGATTAGCAATAAAATAAACACTTGAGGGTTTTTGACTTACATAAGTAAGTACGAGTAAATCTTAGAAGTCAAACTAAAAAAAGAAACTCTTCACAACCTAGCACCTTGCTTTCAGGTTATGTATTCTAGACTAAGAAATCTCTCTCCAGCCATATTTACACTATAAGTACTATATAAATGCTGCCACTGAATCATTGTTTACTTTTCAGCTACCTTTTCTAATGTTAGAAAGAGACCTTAGAAACATTAATAGAGAAAGGAAGGATTTAAAACTGTTTAATGGATTCCCCCTAGCATAGTAAGTAAAACTAAGATAGAAACAAAGATGAGGGCATTATTTGAAGAGATCACGTTTTTAAAAATTTCGACTGAAAATACACATAACGTGAAACTTTCATGGACAGAAGGGAAAGGATGAGTCAGGGCAGACCCCCCCACAGTGGTCACCACGCACATAAAAGGGTTCTTATTGCTTCGATGGACCCATAGCATACTGAACCCACCATTCTTGAAAAAAGCAGCATCTAGCAGAGATGTGTTTCTGACTTCCTGAAAAAAACAAAGTACATTGTGGGGATGGACCTTGCCTTGGATCATACATTTATTATTTAAGTCAGTATTTTTCCATTTCTAAATTTCCTAATGATAAAAAGGAGCCTATTTCCATCCAATTGGTTTCGCTTATGCTCTTTAAATGCAAAAGACATCCATCTGGGCTTGAAGATAATGATGCCATGGAATGGAAACCTGAGTTTTAGGCTATAGTCCGAGCAGTATTCTACTAGAAATAAGTGGCCATTTAAATGCTGCCATAGCTAGGTTTGCAAATGTATCTTCGTGTAGAAAATAATCATTCCTGGTCTGAAAGTTAGTCATAAAATTCTCCATTAGAGTTTGGTAATGGACAATAATAAAACATGTTTTTTTGAAAATACATTTGGAAAATGAAACACTGTAAATGTTAGTCATGTGAGGAATATTAATGCTCTTGTAAGATAAACATTTTAGGGACAGATTTTCATTTTCATTGATAACTGCTAACACAGGTTTTCTACTTTCTTGAGAGACAACTTTTATGGGCTATGCTCATAAAGTGGAAGGACTGGGCTTTCAAATGTTCTGTGACATGTGGTGTCTGGATTTAGCAGAAAGATGAGACTGTTACACTGTGGGAGATCTATAATATATGTGATAAGATCAATGAGAAATAATCTTGATGTTTACCAAAGACCACAATGACTTGTGTCTGGTCTAATGGGGATGCTTACAGAAGTATAGGAAACCGTTCTGTATCATCCTACAGAAGAATTTCAAGGAAGAATCAAGAGCGAGATAAATTGCTCTTAATGTGGTACTAATCACATTGAGGGTGGGGGGTTGTATTTAATTTTCCAAATAGTCAAATGCCTTTTCTGAAAAAAATGATGATGAAAACTCATCCAGTGATTTCCAAAGAAATCAGTTCTGAAGGCATCTAATGAATGAAGGAGTTAATCCTGAACCCCCCTAACTTTTATTTTCTAAAAGAGAAGTGGATTTTTTATATATAAAGAGAAATATGATCACTCCTCATGCTTTTCAAGTCAGATAATATTTCACTTAATTTTCACAAAGAAGAAATAGCCATAATGATTATAGCTCTTGTTTTTTAACCACTGGTACTCGCCACACCCTGTTCTAAGGTTATAACAAGTAAGTCTTTTTCAGGACCTTTTGATGTTGCCAGCATTCTGTAGATGAGACAGACAGAAGATAAGGAAAGGTCTGGGCCACGGTAAGAGATTCAAATTCTTATAATCTGACACCTGTCTATATGTTTATGTCTTTTCCTGGAACCAGAGAAATCAAAGACTTACTGAAGTAGTCTAACATCTAGTGTTCACCTTCTAGTCAATAAAGGAAGACTGTGTTCCTAAAGCACATTTTGAGCAAGAAAACTGTTTAAATACAAAGCAAGCTATAGCCCAGGGACCTAAGGATGCTTTGGGCTATGACATGTCTAGGCATTGTGCTTTAATAATAATAAAGGTAACTTTCTCTCAGGGCTGTGAGTATATGAAGGGTTCTGACACTGGCCTAAGACAGACCCCTTGAGAGACAGTGGGTAAATTTGTTCATAGGAGCACACACAATGCAAGAGAGGAAAATTGAATCGGAGTAAGCTTTTCTTTCCTTATCAAGCACTTATCCTTATAATTCTTCTCTCTCCTCGTTTATTCTGCCTTTGCAGTGGAAGAAAACTAGCATCCCCACCAACTAGTCTGTAGACCACCAAGATCAGTCAAACCAAGTATGACTACAAGATTAAGGTTAAAGTAATCAATGGTTAATAACATAAAGAACCATTTCGTTTTGCCTTGAAGGGGTGAAGATCTTATGTCTTCATTTATTTCCTACTTCACAAAAGAAAAACAAACACACAAGCAACAACAAAAACATTGTGTCAGATTCACTTTATCCATGGCTGGTCTCTCATCTCAGACAACCCTGGAAGACAGAGGAGAGCAACTACACTGTTAGAGTCAAAAGAATTCCCAGGTCCTATAAATACCAGTCTATTAGAGAGCACTCTCAGAGGGCCAAGGAATTTCAGGAGCCATTTTTAAATTTTTAAAAAGGAAATCTCTAAAATAAGATGAAACTTGAAGCTGCACACCATAGCTCACATGAGTAAGAGCAGCATATGGTAGACTGGGACTGGAGGAGCACATATTTGAAACAAGCCTGGGCTGCGTAGTGAGATCTTGTCTTTAAAGCAAGCAAGCTGAAGCTCGCACAACAGAAAACAAGTTGTAGCACAAAGAGTTCATAGGTTTGTTATAGGGACTTGATATAGGACTTTCCTTTATTCTTGAAATAACTTTCATTCTGGGTCCATCTTCCGTTAATCTTATGGAAACCAAGCCAACTAGACAAACCTATTTTTCAATATGTAAGTAATTCATTGATTATTATAACAGCAGATATTTTAGAAATAATTTCCCAAAAGACTTTGTAAAAATGTTTGAGCCTTGGTTTGCTAATTTCATTATTAATTGAGTATGATTATTATTCTATAATTCACACACTCACACACACACATCATGTATGTGAGTATATATGTGTGTGTTGGTTGGCACATGCATATACACAGTTGGGCACATCTCTATCCACTCATGTGGCAGCCAGAGGAGAGAACTGGGTATTTTTCTGGATCATCATCCACCTTAATCTCTTGAAACAAAGTGCGTCAAAAATCTGGACCTAGTCAGGCAACCTGCAGCCGGCCCACTCCAGTGGTCCCTCTGTCTCCACCTCAAGGGTGCTGGGATATACAGGCATATGAGCAGCCATCACTTGCTTTTGGGTGTTGAAATCTGAACTTGGATCCTCCTCCTGTTCACACAGCAAGCATTCTTACCCACAGAGTCATCTCGCCTGCCCTAAACAAGGGCATTTTAGTATGTGACTGCTGGGGTCTTTGGTTTTCTGATACTTTAAGAAATAAGACAGAATACAAAGGGAAGCAACATTTGCTAAGCAACAGGATAGCGGACATGCCAGCATGGGTGGCTTCAACATCACTAATGGCATTTTAATGCTAACACTGGGTATAAGCAGATCTTGAAGAATGAGGGCAAGTTTCACAGAAAGTCAAATGATTCAAAGCATTAAACATGCATGTACCCACATGTATGTGCACAGACACCCCTACACACACACACACACACACACACACACACACACACACACACACACTCAGAGAAATGGCGGGGATAGATTCTGGAAGGACAGGGGTTGTAACAAGGTGGAGTCGGAGATAGAATAGAAAGTGATGGAAGGTTGGGTATGACTAAGGTACACTGTGTATATTTATGAATATTTCACCACAAAACCCATTCATTTATAAAAAGTAGTCTGTGCTAATAAAATTTAAAACATTTAAAAATGAGGGGAACGGTCAGAAAACTTCACATTCATCTTTATTACATCACAATGGCTTCAATGCCATGTTTGTCCCATATTATTTATAGCATAGATTAGATGATCCTATCTCCATAATCCTACAGGAGCTCAATGATGTCTTGATATACTAATTACAAGTGGATTGAGAATAAGGTTTAGACATTGGTTATCCAACTACAAAATGCCACTGGCATATATTTGCACTAATAGTGTCATTCCCAAACCTGTGTTTATGAACTTCAGTGACATTTTAAACACATACATAGCTCTTTGAGCAAATAATACAGAGAGGAAAAGAACTTAACAATTTTAAAGAAAAATAAAGTCTTAAATGAGATTCAGAACAAAATATTGTACACTAATAAAAAGGTAGCAGGAATAAGGACAAAACCTAAACACTGCCATGCACTATGATTTAATTTTGAATACCCATGAAAATAATAATATACATACATGCTTTCGATTCTGTCATTAGCAGGTAGAAGCATAGAGCAACATGGGTTATTACCATTCACTCATGTTTTCATTCATTTGAGAACACTGAGCTGCAGTTACATGCTAACTAAAGATTCAAGTGTAAACACAGAAAGAATATGTGCTCACAAAACACATAGAACACAATTATGTGATAAAGACCTTCAGTCATGTACTGTGTGATAGTCACAGCTCTGGGGTAACTAAACATTTGCCAACATGGACAAATTTATAATGATGAATGTCAGTTGTCAATGACACATGAATGCGTGAGGGTCAGTAAGATGAAATTTCTCAGGGTGGGGAAATGATGGCTCTCAGCTCCATTGAAAGTCATGTCTAACATTACTGTATCCAATATTTCCCTGCTTCTTTAGTCAAAAGAGTGGGAAGTAACAAATGCAATCTGAAAACACACTGTTGGTAGTTCGGCTAATATGTTTAGTTCTTATCTCAAACATACCATTCTGTGATTGTAATGGTGTCATGCCACAGAGAAGTAGCTCAACTTCAAAGTCTAACTTCACAGTACAAGCCATGTTCTTATCTTTGTTGTGACTCCATGGCCTTTGAAAGCATCTTATAATTATTAGGTAGCTATGACTGTCTATATTAAGAAAAAGAACTAGAGATAGCTTTGCCCAATGAATTCCCTCATTAAAAACAAGATTCACTGTATGTGAACACTGATGAGAATTTATATGTCTGGTGACTCTGAACATCTCCAGACCTAGGAATTCCAGCCCAAGTCTACCAACACAGGAGGAGACTGGAAGCCGGTAACAGTGCAGAGAAGCTTCAGGGAATCTGAACATTCCAGAGCTGAAAGAAAAACAGGAAAGCATTGGGGTCATGACACAGGGAGCATTTGGGATGATGAAGATGGGTGAAATTGGGCTGTGAAAATGTCTAGAAGGAATGATGTCTCAAGATGAGGGTACACAGTCGTGGCACAGGTTATGAGTACGAGACTGCTCTTGCTAGGGCAATGGGTCTCTATAGAACCAGCAATTCTGTAGTGTCAGCAGCAGACCTTGTGTACAACTACTGGGTCCTTAGTTCACTGAGAATTGGACAGAGTTTGCAGTTCATAAAGTTTCCTTGAAGAGCTTACAAAAGAATGTTGCTGCAGCCAGTCCAAGAGTCATCATGGGCGTTATCATGCCGCATGGCTTTATCATTACAACTTTTTTATCCACTAAAGTGCATGGTGATGTTACAGCCACTTTGGGTCTACTAGCAGTAATTTCCTAGTTATTGGGTCATATAGGGAATCGACTCCATAAACCTCACATTTCAGGGAGAAGGCTTCTTTTGTGGTTTGTTTCTTTTTGTTGTTGTTTTTGTTTTTTTGTAGTTTGATATAAATTCTTACACGTGTTTGGTGTGTTTTCCTCTGACCACCAATCATATACTAATTATGTATATTTTATTACCTAGCTAACAAAGGGAAATACATTGAATATGTTTCTACACTAAAACTTTAATATTTAAGAGACTATGTAAGCACAACTGCCAAATCAAAAACATAAGGTGTCCAAGTGAAATATAAATTTCAAATAGACAATAGAAACACAGATTGTTTTAGATACACTAATATTAAAATAAAACACTTTCAGGTTCAGGAGGTTGCTCAGTGGATAAGGGCACTCTCCGTTCTATCCAAATGACCTGGGTTTGGTTCCAAACAATCACATTGGTGGCTCATAACTGTCTATTAAGTTCAATTCCAGAGGGTCCAATGCTCTCATACCTCGTGGACAACGCACATAGTTCACTTGCATGCAAACAAGGAGTCGAAGCACTCATAAAAATCTTTTAAAATTGTCTATTTCAAATTTAAATTAAATCTGTGTCCCTTATTTTTTATTTGTTAAATTTGTCAGCTTTTTTATACAAAGTGAATGATTTATAAGAGAGAGGAGAGAGGGAAAGGGGTAGGGGAGAGGGAAGGGATTGAGGGGGGAGGGAGGGAGGGAGGGAGGGAGGGAGAGAGAGAGAGAGAGAGAGAGAGAGAGAGAGAGAGAGAGAGAGAAGGAGAGAGACCTTTTTCCTTTCTTCAGGTCAACACATTTCAAAGTCTAATGCATAGCAGAAAACAAGCAAGGCCACCCTCACAGTTAAGAAAGTCACGGACATTCGCAGAAGGAAGCAAAAGCAAAGGGACCAAGCAAATGGCATTGTTATTAACCATCCTATGTGAGGCACATATCCATGCCCAAGGGATGGTCTAGGTCTTTCTGCAGGTGGATAGAAAAGAATCTTACAGGCGATACAAATGCATTATATCCCCCAAACTTTGAGTGTATAAGTATATCCTAAGTGAAAGGAATTCTGCCTTGCTAAATCATCTAAGACCGTGACACAGGAGTCTACCATACCTAAAGGGAAGGAGCAGCAAAGAACTGGTTTTAGGCCAAGATAAGGGGCCATAGTGATGGTTCAATGTTTATGATTGAGTTTTGATCTTGCAGATGATCCAAGTTTGACTGCCAGTGTCCATACTGAGCAGCTCACAATGGGTTATACCATGAGATTTGGGGATCTTCTTCTCCCTTTTCAGCTCCAAGGGCATCTGTATGCATCTCTCTCTCTCTCTCTCTCTCTCTCTCTCTCACACACACACACACACACACACACACACACACACACACACACACTAATAAACAAAAGTAAAACCTTAAGAGGATGCTTGGAATCCACCATTCCTGACTTATTGAAACTTTGTCTCAAAAATATAAAATACAATCAATTCACAAGCAAAGCCTGGCAGACTTTTTATAACCACAGCCAAAACTTCCTAGCAAACAAGAACGGCACCCATTCTTAGCTCTGTGGAGACAGGTGGCTTTGTTAAGGAAAAGAGATAGTGGGTAAAATGGCAAGACTGTTCTAGCATGACAGGACCAGGACGGTACACACGCTGGCAGGTGATTAACCTACTGATTACGTCATGCCAAACCCTCCAGCTTCATTTCAGCCAGACCTGAAAACTTATGTCAGAGAAGGAAAGACAGAAAGGCAAAGCGAGTGAAAGGACTCGCGCCCTTTCCCAGAGTGAACATGGAAGAAAACATGACACTCTCTCCTTTCCTAGGTTTACAAACGTGAGACTTCAAGGAGTGACTTTCAATGACTTGATTTATTTATATATAAAAAAGATACACATGCTCCTCTTTTCCCTATCAAATATTTTTACTTTCTCCACAGTCTCGATCCATCAGATAGAAGAGAAGATTACTTGTATTTTAGAGATAGGAGCACAGAGATGACCATTATTTTTTCCCCTTTTCCTATATTTTTTTTTCAAATTTGCCCATGCTCAGTGCTGACAGGGTTGCTCCAGGGTTTAAAATAGGCATTACACAAGGGAATCGAAAATTAACTTCAGAGGCATAAAGATAGACAGTAAGCTCAGAAAGAAGAGGTAAGATGCGAGATATAGTTTGTCTTGGGTCACCTGACAATGAGGATGTTTTTAGGGACTGGAGAGATGGCTCAGTGGTTAAGAGCACTGACTGCTCTTCCAGAGGTCCTGAGTTCAGTTCCCAGCAACCACATGGTGGCTCACAACCATCTGTAATGGGATCTGATGCCCTCTTCTGGTGTGTCTGAAGACAGCTACAGTGTGCTTATATATAAAACAAACAAACAAACAAACAAACAAATAAATAAATACATACATACATAAATACATAAATACATAAATAAATAATCTTTAAAAAAAAGAAGATGCTTTTAATGTCATCTGTTCAAAATAGTAATCTAGGCAACTGTTGTGAGACAGGTTTGGTAACCTTATGTCATTTGCCTAATTCTTGAAAAAAAAAAACAAAACAAACTTTGGACATTTATTATGTGAGTCTCTAAATTAAAACAGTGCCCTAGACAAAGTGCCTAGAGGGACAGAGCAGGAAATCTGAGCACTCAGTGTGACTGAAGTGGACAAACTACCTTCTCCCATGGGACAGTGTGTCATGACTGCTTTCAGGTCGCTAGAAGCACTGTGACAAACATCAACGGTGGAAGACACCCAGGTTTCAGGGTAACGAGTTACCATTCATGGAGGCATGACATATACAGGAGCACACATTTACAGTCAGGAGCACAGTTTTCTAATATTTCAAGAGACAACTAGGACTTCTTTGGTTGTTATTGTTTCTGTTGTTGTTGTTCAATGTTTGCTTTGTTTTGTTTTGAAACATGGTTTCTCTGTAGCCTTGGCTGTTCTGAAACTCACCGTGGCTGTTCTGAAACTCACCGTCTGTAGAACCAGTTGTCTTCGAACTCATGGATCTCACAGAGATCCATTTGCCTTTGCTGGGACTAAAGGTCTGTGTCACCACTGCCTGGCTTACAGCACAGACCATCCCACTTAGTGTTTAAGGGTAGGAGCTGATAAACACTTCTTTAAAGAATAAAATCCAAATACTGTTTTTTTAAGAATATAAAACTGCAATTTTAAAGTTTTCTTAATATTTTCAAATGACAAAAATCCTTTTTATTACTCCAAATGTTAGGTGTGGGTGCTGTTTTTGTGGTTTTTGCAAGAGCATACTCAATGTTCTATTGTCATGCTTCCCCTGATCCAGAGGAAGCTTCTGTACTCCTGTAGTGAATCTATCTTTATTTTTATGATCTGTCTGATACTTTACATCTAAATGTTGAACCATAACTCACAGTGACTTTCTTTAACTATGCAATTGCTCAAATCACTTTAAAACATTGCATTCTTTTTCTTCAATATTCTCCAGTATGTTTAGCTCTCTAATAGTTTGCATTTTCTTTGTTAATTAAATATCACATATATTAAGTTTTGATCAATACCTTTTAAAATGCATATTTAATAATAAGATAGAGATTATCTATAGATTGATAGTTAGGTAGATGAGAGGGCGATGGTCTATGTAAGAAGGGTCCACAGTTTTATCTGCGCTTAGGTCTGAATAAACTTTTTTGAAGAATCCTGATATCAGTAAGCAGCGACGTCATACAGACAATCATTACTCTATTAATCCCTTGCAGACTACTGGGAAAGGTGATAAATTGGCACTTCCAAGGGGGACAAAAGAGCACATATATTTATATATTTTAATCATTTCAAAGAGCACAGAAGAATGAATTATTTTGACCCATTCTCCACCATTACAAAATCCAATTAACTCATTAGCTACCAGCCACACACAGCTATTTAACTTTTAACTACAATGTAATATTATATTCTTCAGTTACACTGGATGCCAAATGTTTAACCCAAATGTGGCTAGTAACTATTTTGATAGATGGTACAGAGAACAATATTAAGGACAATTAAGTTAATATTTATGTACCCAAGAAATTATTACTCTTATGACTATTGCTAATATTGTCTGTGGTGCTATGGATTAGACATGACACTTGTAACAACTTGCTTGTAACTCCTGGGTCACACCATTCTCACTGAGCCTTGCTCTCAGCCATCCACTAAGTCTATGCTTGCTTAGCGTCAACTCTATTTATCCCCAAGTCATTGAATACTAGAAGAACCAACTGAAATACAAGTATACAATTAAGAAGAGATGTTCTTCTAAGTTGAATGTTTTAGAAAGAATAAATGAAATTCAAATCATTTTCAAAGTACTGTAGAGTTGAATGGATGGAAAATTAGAAATAAAACTCAAAGAAGGAGAACTATTCATACTTTCCTTTCTAGTTAAAGACATTCATGAAGCAACCATAAAATAGAGATCACAGGTGACAAATCTTGTAAATTATAGCATATATATATATGCTATATATTTTTATATATTATATATAATGTTAGAAAGTACATATATATGTGTGTATGTGTATATATAAAACTTTATATATTAAACTACACATAACTATATGTATATTTTTATTTATATTTATGTAAAATTTCAGGATTTTTAGTTTTGTAATATATGTAATATTTATGCACTATTTCAAAGTCATTTTTTAATGAAAATCATTTTTTGTGGCATAGGGAGATAGTTTAGTTAATAAAGTTCTGTACTTGAAAGCATTATGATCTTGATTTAGTCCTCAGAAGCCAAGCATGGTGGTACGTGTTACTATCTCAGAAGTGGAAATGAAAAGACAGGCAGGTTTTGAAGCTTGCTGGACACCCTGCCTACCTTAGTTGGTTTGCCCCTGTCCCAAGACTGTGAAAGACCTTGCCTCAAGAAAGTGTGGATAGAAGAATGGCATTTGATACTCAAAGTCACATGTAAAGTTTAATCACATGCATACACACAACCTCTCTCTCTCTCTCTCTCTCTCTCTCTCTCTCACACGCACACACACACACACACACACACACACACACACTTCTTTATGGCTTAATTGATCAACTGGGAACTCCACTGGACATATTGAATGAGTTTTCTAGTGTTCACAGAAGAATTGCAAGCCTATGAAATATAGAAACAGCATTTTCATAATGACTTTTGTCATTTTGAGAGGGAAGAAAAAATGTGGGTTCAGCAGGTTTCAGATAAAGGCATAAATATGTCTCCACATAACTCACACTTTACATATAGCACAGTTACATGAAGATGAAGGTGGGACAAAGCTTGAGATTAGCCTTCCAACACATTCCAAAGTTAATATGACGTTTCTAATGCCTCCTATGCAAAATTGAAAGGTCTTTAAAAGTCTACTTTGATTTAGAATTGCTCTTCTGTATCAGAAGACTTTTATTTCATTGAATATTTTTAATTCACCAAGGATTACTTGCATATGTTTAAATACTCCAACAACACAGCAAGAGTTGTGAGTTATAAAAGAACTTAATTTTTATTAGACAAGGGTTCTGGACTTATAAATATTAGTGATTGATTAGTTTCATAAATCTCCTTCAATCACTCCATCACAGGTCTTAATTAAGAGTAGGGTGTAGACTTTCAGTTGTCATTAGAAAGCCTCCAATCCAATAAAAGTGCATCCCGAAGTTTCTGGAAACATCTTGGAAAACACGGAACTTTACACTGAAACAAAAGTTATTATAATTTTGTACAAAGACTCTTGACACAACCCATAAATAACCCAAAGTTCAATTCAATTCAACAGGCATTGATTCAATACAAATGTGGTTCTTTCTAAGTACATAACAGAAAGTACAAAGGCAAGTCACAGTCCCTTTGGGCACTGATTAATGGAACTCAGAGTAATTGCTGTGGGAATGAAAGGTATACAAAGACTTTGGGGAATCAAAACAGAAACAGTCTCTCTTTGTGAATCATTAAAGGTTTTGTGGACGAGCATGACAGTATCTTTGTTATAAAAGTAGCAGTGCTGTTTATACAGTAGAGATTAAAGTACCAAATAAAAAATTCGAGAGCATGCCACTCACTTCTCATTCAGACCTTTCACATCTATACCTAGTGTGTCTCTTAGGACAAATGCAGGTATAATCGGGAGTCACTCACCCTACATCAGTACTATACGGTTTTGTAGGGAAGAGGGGTATGAGTTTAAGGCTCAGGATGACAGACCCTGTGTCTTATCCCTTGGGGAATCTCCTCTGCTCATAAGTCACTCTTTGCTAATAGGAAGTAAGAGGAACTAAATGGTTATTTACAGAAAATGACTCACTTACCCTAATAGCACAGTTTATCTGCTGCTGAATTATTTTCAGAAGGACACACGCCGAGGAGTCTATCTGATTCCCTTGCAGTTCTTCTGGCTAACTTAGTTCACAGTACTAATATCGCAATATCATGATCTTGGCTGGGATTTGTCACCTGACACTTAGGATGGTGGTTTGTACTCTTCTTTGCTCATTCCATTTCACATGCTAATGTGACTAATGTCACATGCTATAAAGAATGTGATGTAAATCAGAGATGATGGGGGAAGAGGCCAGGGGTGCTTTAAATGGCATCAAAGTGCATTTACAAAACGGATTAAATTAACTACCACGATTATAAACACATCACACTGCCACAAAAATATATAGCGGTAATGTAGGATTCATTAATAACTGAATGGTTTTGTTTTTGTTGTTTTTATTTTTGTAGCCGATTCTTCATCTGATACAAATGCAATAACCCTTAGCATCCAGTAAACCTTGATGCCTAAAGAAATGACCCAATTTGGAAGGTTGGTCCTATGCCGCCCAATGTCTATGCTCAGTGTGTATTATGACTTCCTTCAATTTTAGAATCCAGTTTATCTATTTCTAACTCATATCGTCAAGGGTCTTAGACCTTGGTATCTTTCAAATTAATCTTGCCAACTTTTATATTTATATTTGCTATTGATTTCTATTCAGAAACATACAGCAATTTTAGCAATCCTAGAGATGATTTGGCAAAATTTGTCATGGTCAAAGGCAAAAATATAATTATCAAACGTAGCTTTGTCATCCCATGGAATTTTAAAACTCTTCTCTGATGCTATACCCCTTGCCCTTCAGAATTTCTTTTATTTCTACATAAGCAGTGTAGTGAGTTAAATTTTCATCTTCCTTAGGCTTCTTCCCTAGGTGTCTACAATTCCAGTCCCTTAGAAAGTATACGCACAAGATCATAATTCTATAAGCTAAATAATATTTACTTTGGAGTGTGTGTGTGTGTGTGTGTGTGTGTGTGTGTGTGTGTGTGTGTGTGTCTGTGTGTCGGGGGATGGGCAGAGGCTGTTCAGGTGCTTGCAGACACCGGAAGAGGGTATTGGAGTTCCAATAGATAGAGTTACAAGTATTGTGAAGCACCCATGTGAGTGGTAGAAACTAAACTCAGGTTGTCCAGAAGCTTCATAATGACTGAGCTATCTTCCATCCCCCTCTTCTAGTATTTCAGAGCTTACTATTAAGGTACATGTCACAGTTGGACTCTGCACTACAATTAGCTCTTCTGCATTGAATGGAAATAAAGACTTCCTTTCTAATAATATGTATTTGGTCCTTTCAGTGTGTATATCTTATATCTCCAGATCTATACAACCAGTGTTGGTGTCTGTGTGTGTGTGTGTGTGTGTGTGTGTGTGTGTGTGTGTGTGTGTGACAAATGAAATGGGTGCTAGATTCTTAGGGGCTAATCGATAATAGATTAGCTAACTAACTACTAGCTAACTACTTTCTTGGCCATTTCTCCCATATTTGTGACCAATCAACACTAAATGACAGGTTACCACTTCTATTTTCCAATATACACTTTCTCTTTATTTCTTAGAGTTTGCTTTTGGGGACATGATCTCATAAATGTTATTTTTTTCTGAGACACTAGTAATATTGATCAAATACAATAATCCTTTTGGTCAGGTTTGGTGTCACAAACATATAATTCCAGCCCCCAGAAAGTGGAGGCAAGAGAACCACAAGTTCAAATACACATCGCACAGCATGGTGAGGCCTATCCTTGCCTTGGCTCTTACGCAAACCACATCTCAAAAGCAATGATTGAAAATTATTGATGTTTAATTTCTGATGCTCATTTATTCTCTATACCAACATTTGTAAGTTCTGTATTTAGTATCATTACTGGTAACATTTAAATAATAAAAATATTTGGGTGCCTAATTATTATAATCTAAAAATATTAATGATCACAAAGTCAAGAATTAAAGTGATATATATATACACACATATATGTATATATGTATATATGTCTAAAACATGTAAGATTTATAGGATATATTCCATGATTTATATATTCCATCATTAAACTTAGAAATTAAAGTTTTGAATGTGAAAAGCTACTTAAATTTAGAGGTGAAAAATAATCTATGAAGATGAAATGACTAAGATATTGTATTACTATAATATACTAAAATGGACAGCATACAAAAAGTATTCTAAAAGTATCATTTACTTTTATTATGTTAATATAATATGCCTTTCCTTTAAATAAAAATTTTCAAATTTTAAAATTGCATTTTACATCTTTTTATTATGAAATTTCATGACATGTTTGTAGGGATAAAATCAGAAAAAATCAAAAGTAGAGAATATAGAGGAGAAGAAAAACACATACAATGCAAAAACCTGACTTTTAAAATTTAATGAGACTTTTAAAGTTATCTATAATTGAAATTACTATTAAAAGGAAAAACATTTTATCTGGAAATAAAAGATATTTAAATGGTTAACACAGATATGCATTTAAAACTAGAAACTATGTTGAAAAAAATAGTAAATTTATTCTACTTTTTATTCCAGATAAAACGTATTCCCAAAGTTTAAATTGTATATATACATATATATGTATACACACACACACATATATATCAAAACTCTAAAATAATCAATATATTACTGACTCAGAAGAGTCTGGAACTTAAAGTCATGAAAATTTAATTGAGTCAATAGGAAGCTCAAATTTAAAAAATCTTCACAGAGTGAAATCTTATAGCCCATTTATTGATCTTGTAACTATTTACTGTTTAAGACGTATAAGCATTAAAACAATACAATAAAAAATAAGATGTGTACTTTGCCCTCAAGGGGCTTACAGTCTAGTATGGAAAAATATAAGTGAACATATCTGTAGGTATAACATAAGATAGAAAGTGATGGGTCATGAGAAAACACAGATAATATATTATGGAATTTATTAACATTTAGACATGCTCTTTCTGTAGTATCTAAGGATGAAATAAAAAAGGACCAATGATCTATTTGAAAATGTCAAATTTTGTGAATCCATTGATGAAAGAAACAAAAGCTTCAATATTAGCACTCTCCATCAATTCTTTAGAACGGCAAACACAAAATAACAACTCATGAGAAATAGCATTGTGTCCCTTCTTACAAGTAGACACAAGCAGAATCCCAACAATCAGGTCTGGGATGATCAGGTAAATGCATTAAGGTCTCACATACTCATGACACATTACTTTCTTGCACAGAGGTTGGCTTGGTCAGATTAAAGAGATGAAGAATTCCTCGATGGCTCAAGTGTGCTCCAAGGAAAGCTAGAAGGTTGTACAGTTAACTCCCAGGGTGTAACTCTAAACCATACAACCTACTACCTCAACCCGGATGCACACAGCTTCCAGTGTTTCTTCAAACTCATTATATCTTCAGTCCGCTCCTCCAAATATGGCGGCCAAACACCTAAGGGCTTGGCAAGGTTGTAAATAGAATATTCTAGCAGTTTACACATGGACTTCAATTGTAGCTTACAGGACTACCCTAACCTGGGGGGTTTATAGTACAGGTCACACGAAACCTCTTCTCACATCTCTTTATCCACACTTGTATCAGCGGTGAGCAAATTTAAAAGGTAGCAGCGTTAGGCCTCAATTTTCAGGAGAAACTGGCTCAATGGTCACATGAAAAATCTAGTTATAGACTTTACTCAGTTGTTGAAATGGGTAAGAGGCATTAAGTAACAGAAAAAGTGCTGGAAGTTTCTTGACAACAGCTCTGCAGAGTTTGCTCAAAGCCAGCTACTTAAAAACACCAACCTTTTGAAAGCAGTTTATTACACTCAAACGGCTCTGCTACAAATTCTTCCAGAGAGTCAACAATTAAAACTTGCCTTGTAAGACATGTGAGGATTAATAAATACACGAAGAACAAAGGAAATGTTATTGTTCCGAGGCTGTGTAAAATACTGGAGTGTTAACAGGACTGTACTGAGATGTGATTGAGTAGCACTTACATCATAGTGCTCTGTCAGATTACCACACTGCCACAGACCCATAGAAACGAGCTTGTGCGGTCCACTTCACCACAAGATCGGATCTACGGGTTTATGCCAATGGGCATCATCCCACATGGACTTTTTACTAATGTAGCATTTGTTCTAAACATCTAATGCAAGTAGGGGATAAAAATAAAATTAATATTTTAGTGTATTTTAAAGGCTGTACTCTCGGGATGCATCTTCCCAGTTAAAGATCTTCATAAATACACTGACTTAAATACAGGTTTATGAACATGAGGATTAAAAAGTAGTTTTTAAGTTCTTTCTCTTTCTTTCTGTTTTAGAGATTGCTTTTATTTTTAGTTGTGAATATTTTAGCGTTCTTAAACTGTTCTAATTAAGAGTCTAATATATGCATATATGAATTATGCTGTTGTGAGCACAGATATAATATGATGAGTCTACAACTAGAAAAGAAATTATTGAATTAATTGTATGTGCACTAGAGTGCTTATATTTACTCACAAAAAGCTGAGTTAGATTTTCGAGCTCTAGTCACATTATAGCTTTTGAAAGACAAACGAGATCTGGTTGACTAGGTAAAGAACACAAAAATCGCAAATTGCAAATGTACAGAAAAATGTCTACAGTTGGGATGAAATTAAACTTTTAGAGTTGTGAGACAACATGGTGTCAAAAGCCTAAAATCAAGGACACGATCGTAGTAACTCCTGCCATTCTGGACGGTCTGTATTGGCTCATATCACACCAGAGGGCACACATCCCATTTCAACAAAATACACTGAAACTTATTTCCCAAGAACCACATCCTTTCAAGAAAATAGACAGATGCATCCAGCTCTCCTCTGTTCAACAGGTTGAGGACGAAATCAATGATTCTTAATTTGGCGAACTACTACACTGTAAGAAAGCAAGCCAGCGAGCACACACAGAACCGGTTTCGTCTACTTTTTTAAGGATTCCAAGCTCATCTGCAGCAAAATTATAAGTTGTGCAATCGTTAATCACTTCACTCATATCTGAAATGATTTAGCTTTCCTTAATTATATCTTCATTGTGAAAAATAACACCGCACAGTAATTACTTCATGACTTGACGTGTTTTGAAATAAATAAAAAATAGAATGTATTTTCCAGGGTTTAATGCAGATAATTTGGCCTACACAAATTTTCACCATTATTTATTTTCAAATCCTTCTCCTACTTATTAAAACTATAGTAAATAATCAACAATCATGCCTCCAATTGTGATAAAATTATTACTGCTTCATATATGTATACATTTCATGTTTTTTTTTAAAAGAGAAAACACTGGCTGTAGCTTTTATTACTAACTACAAAGTATACTTTGGCTTTATTGACTGACTAGATACATGAAAAAAATTAAAAAGCAAACTATGAGTTTATACCTTTCTCCCAGATTTTACTTCCCTTTATATGATATAGCCACTGAGAACATATTTTTCTTTTCATTAAATAGCTTCTTATTCAAACATCTTGTACCTATATTGTACAAGATGTAAAAATCAGCATACACATATGTCCTCAGAATGATGGAAAATGGACATTGATCAGAAAGCCAAACAAAAGGATGACAAAGACAATCATTACTGTAAACCCTGGAAGGAAAGGCACCCATAAAATTCCAATAGGAATAGCTTCCTAAAGGGAAGGACAATTTCTTATATACCAAACATAGACATGATAACATTCTAGATTAATTACACTTTAAACTTGCGCCTTTTTGTTTTACCTGAGATGATTTTCTCCTGTGGTCATTTTCTTCTCTTCTCATATGCACTTTAAATGTTCCCCTAAAACAACCACAAAAGGAAAATATCAGACAACTGCCACCTACAAGGATCATCTGTGTAGATTGCGAGCAAGGGAAGGAGGTGGCCGGGAAGAGAGCACAATGTCAAAATGGGGAAAACCCTTCAAAAGTCTTTTTCTTAAGGCTTGGCAGAGTCGGAGGGCCCCACCCCGGGATACTCATATGACACAGAAGTGCTTTCACAGTTTGCAGCTACATGTTCCTTCTGGTTGGTGTTGCTTTCACAGGAAGAGTTCTGAAAGTGAAAGGATGTAGCTCTTACGGAAGCGACTAGGTCCTTCACAATGAAGGGGTGAAAGCTGAAAAGACCTTTGGTGTTGGCATGGAGCTTAATAAGATAATTAAGAGTGCGGAGATTAATGGCTCCTAAAATAACATTCAAAATAATGTTTTTTTAACTAAAGGATCACGAAACATGAAAACATGTTTATCAATATTAATTAAGCCTTTGAAAGTTGGCTTTCCACTAACAACGGAGGAAGAACAGCCAATCTGCAAATAATTAGTGAATAAGCAATAAAGTCAATAAAACATTGCTTCAAAATGTTATCTGTGTATAGGTCTGGGTCACGCTTGATTCTTTTTTCTACAATATAACCCAAAAGAAGACAGAATTGACCAGCTGTATAATATTTCCCTTTGTTTATCCTACATGTTTATGATATCATGAAATATAACTTTAAAACATAACAATTATGGTTACTTATCACAGATACTCTTATGTCAGTTCTTAGGATGAAAATTGTAATCTTGATTGATACACATTGTATATCCCAAAGCGTTTTTTTTTCCTTTTCAGAGATTTTCCTGCATGTTTAGAAACATTTAAAAAATTAAAAAAAGAATATATCATCTAGTCCTTCCCACTAAGAAAAAAAAACCTTGCATTTTGTTACAAGATGTTGAACTTGCTCAGCAATTTCCTTCTACAAATAGACAAAATAATTAGAATGCAATGTTTTCACCTGCCGAGCCAAAGAAACTCTGAACTTGAAGCAAGTTTGTACAGACTTTCCCCACCGCAGCAGTGAAGGGCAGCGTCCAACACTTCGCAACTGCTTTAGGGCAAATTCTTCTCCTTGTATTTTTAGAAGTAGAATTATTAAGAAACAAGCTACTTTTTACATCGCAATGGAGAATACATACACTCTTTTTATCCCCATTTCTCTTCTACTGCAACCAGTGTGAAAAAGTCAATTTATTTTTTTAGCAGTCTATGGATGCATTTCTGAAGCGAGATCTCTTCTTAGAATTGGAGAGATCCCTTCTTTTTCCATTTCAAATTAGGAGTCACAAAATAGGTTTTGCTTTCTGTACTACCGATTCCCAAGCCCACGAAATACATTACTGGACACAAAAATCAGAGATAACACACACCACAGTCTGCCTAAAACTTCTGTGCACAACCAAAGCAGGAGCTATATGTTTATCGTTTTCTAATTTTAGTTTAGTGTCTATGCTAATCACGATTAGAGTAAGAAAGCAAAAGAAAAAAGTAGAAAGTGGGTAATGAGTTAATGAGAATAAACTGAAACTGCAAGGACCCTGATCTATGTAACTGAAAGCATAAAAAGAAACAAAAAAAAAGTTATACCTGATATGAAAGTGCGGGTTCACCAAGTGCAATGTACTGCTCTTAGGCCATTGTTTTTGAAATAATAATAAGAATAAATAAATAAAAGCAAAGAAGGCTCATTGGATTGTGTTGTTTTCAAAGCTGCTTAACGAAGGCCGGTGTCTCAGGAGTTAGACAAACCAAAGTTTGCTTTTTTTTTCCTTTTGGTTTGTCTGTTTGTCTTGGTTTGCATTTTTGTTTGTTTTTGTTTTCACGCAGCCATATCTCATTATTATCAGTATTTTTCAGCACTCTTGCGAATACTGAGCAGCTCAGGTTTTTGTTTGGTTTGGGTTTTTATTTGCAGTTTCTTCAGGGCTCCTGGTATTTCTCAGAGAAGGAGGTCCAGAGGGCTTGTCTTCCTTCTCTTCCTTGTCCGTATTCCAGGCACAAAGCACTGCGCAGAATCTGCACCAATCGTTGCCATCCACTGGCAGCAGAATGGTAGAAGGTGGGAGAGACCCAGAAGCCTTCCAGGCTGTGCTGACTTGAGGAATGAGGTTTGCACACGTTCGTCTCCCGAAGCGAAGGGGTGGAAAGGCTGGGTGCCAGCTTGCTACTCGGCTACAATGATCTCATGCTCACTGCTCCGTAGTCCTGTTCGACCAGTTCAAACGCCTGTTCATTATAAACCAAATACATACATAAATAAATAACCCCAACTACTTGAATTCTTCAATAACCAAAAAAGGGGTATTAACATAAAATTTTTAAAAATCAGCAGTCAGAAAAGGTTAAAAAAGAGAAGGAAAAAGAAGAAAAAGCACATACAATTTTAGGATTCACTTGTTATGCCTCAATATTCTGTTATTATTTTCCTTTTCTCTCTCTCTTTCGAGATAAGCAGCAGAATTTATCAGGCGTGAAAGGGACAGCCTCCTGGTGGCCTGCCAAAAGCCCAGAATAAAGGCGAAGTTGTGCTTCAAAGCTCAGTTGCTTGCTGAGTCTGGCTAAAGTCAAGTATTAAGATCCACCATTTTCTGATCCTTGCTAGAAAAGAAGAAAAAAGTCAGGCCAGTTTGCTGCTTCCAAGTCTCCGTTGGCACCATCACAAAATCTCAGCCGTCAGGTCACATGATTCTCTGCCAAATGTAGAGTGAGCGCATTCCCATCAACCATTCTGCTGATACTGCGAAGGCAGCTATTGTCTCGTTTAGACCCAAAGTTCAGCCCACTCTTCATTGAATTAGCTGAAAAACGCATCACCTTTGGGGGCTGGGAGTCATGGAAACGTCTACCTGGCAAGCTGCCCACTTTTTCTGCCCATCAACCAGAGATGGGATTGTGCTGCTTAACGCAGTCATGACTTGGAATGTGAAGAGTCGTCCAAAGTGAATCTCATTCTTACAACGCCTGCTTCATTTGCACAGAAAACTCTGGCTCAGAGGAGAGAGGGAGAGAGGGAGGGAGAAAGGGAGGGAGGGAGAAAGGGAGGGAGGAAGGGAAGGAGGGGGAGGAGAGAGAGAGAGAGAGAGAGAGAGAGAGAGAGAGAGAGAGAGAGAAAGAGAGAAAGAGAGAGAGAACTACAAAAAATAGCAAATAAAGGTCTGAACATGCTTACTTTGCAACTTTATTTCTCAACGCAACCAAACGGTTCTCAGACGGGAAGACTGAATGCCCTGCCCCGAGAGTTTGCTTCATTAAAGGCATATCTAATGTTTTCTTTACTGTAAACGCAACAAACCTAGCACATTTGTTTTATTCTCCCTCTTTGAGACTTCGAAACAAAACCAGACCTCCCAGTTTTCCTCTTTGCATTTTTATTACTTTCTGATTTTTATCTAGCACCAATTTTGTACTACATGGCCACAATATCCACTAGCAACGGAGATGCATTATTGCCACCATCTCCAGCAAAGTGGTCCCCTGAGAGGCTGGGGTGTCTCTTCCAGCAGGCAAAACCCTGCAATTGGGTCTTGTGATAATCCCCATCACCACCTAGCACAGCTGCTATGCAAGTTTGCTGAGATTGACACATGAGAGAAGTGTTCTTTCTGTTCTCTTACTGACTGTGGGTTGCCTGTGCGGCATGAAAGATGCCTTTGAAAGATTCAGGGAGGATATCAACAGCTCTCAGGCAATAAAATGAACTCCCCCCACTTCCCGGTGGATTTCCATTCTAGCATGCAATGAGATTTCCCATGTACAAGCCTTTCCATACTTTCTATCTAAAGTGGAGTGAATTCAGTCTTCAAATAATTCCTTATGCAGAATGTAAAGCCAAGTAGCAAAGTAAGCATCGTTAACATTTTAGCCAAAGACACGGAGCACAATGCAGGAGACCTACATTTTCATATGCAAGTGAAAATTCTGTAGTGACTGTATATTACATTAAGTTGTGTTTGTAGTAAGTCAAAAGTTAAGTTCAGTGTCTTATCTGAGTCAGAGGTCCACATCCCTCTCCTGGAACGCACACATGTTAAATACTATTTGACAAATCAAATCATGACTTGCCTAAACATTAATTGTTGAAGTCAGAGAACTAGGAAACAGCCCACCGATGGATTTGAAGGTTATTATATTGTTCAAAGGTCGCTTTAGGAGCAGCAGGGGTGAATATCACATGCCCATAAGGGAAACATCATGGAACCCTACCTGTCTGTAATCGAAAACTGCATGCAGTTCTACACAGCAGAACTTGACCTTAAACATGTGCTGAAGTTTGCAGTGGCTTTTCTCCTAGACTGAAAAATTCTGGGCAACTTTTTGCGAGAGTCTTAACCACCAACCTAGAGAGTGTTGGGTGGAGAATTGTACAGTGCAAATTTAAAGGCCTTGTATCTTCAAGGTGCACAAAGTAGGTGACAGACGTGGAATGGGAAATTTAAATCACAGTGACTGTTCAGTTATTCAGCAGTTAAACATTTGTCTCCTAGGTTTTATAATAGGCATAGGGGAATCAAAATAAGCCAAGAGGATGAGACTCCCATGGGACGCCATTCAGTAACTACTTTGAAATGAGAAAAGGTCACTGTAAACAGTGAAGCTAGTACCTGGAGGAAATTTATTAGAGTGGAACTCTTCATGAAACAAGCAGAAAGAAATTGGTGGGCAGAAGAGAAAGGCATGTTAAATATGACTTATCATGGGAGGTGTTTCCTCAATCTGAAGTTTTCCCTTTCAGTGAAAACTCGTTAATAATTTTATGTTTAACTTCCGTAAGTAAACTGATGTAAAAGTTGCCTGGTGGCCTCCCAGTTCCAAATGAAAGGAACACAGAAAAAGAAAGAAGCAAACTTTTGTGTATAGGAACATGGAATAATTTTTTTCTGAAAACCTCTACTAAATACCACCAATTTCCCTGAAGAATATGTATAAAACAGATAGAAGGAGACTGTGACAAGTTGAGACTATGTAGAGAAGAGAAGGCTGAAGACTCTGGCTCTGAGGACAGCCATGCTCCTCAGTCCCTTCACTTCTGCTCTGGCTGGTTTTTATTTGTTTGCTTATTTGTTATTATTTTAGTTGTTTGTTTGATGGGATCAGAAAAAACAGTGGCCCACAAGGATAGTAATTACTGGGACAATGTTGTTTTAATTTTTCTTTCCAGTTTGTCTTTTTCAAGACAGGATTTCTCTGTGTAGCCCTGGCTACCCTGGCACTCACTGTATAGGTCAGGCTGGTCTTGAACTCAGAGATCTGTTTGCCTCTGCCTCTAGAGTACTTGGAATTAAAGCCATGCACCACCATTGTCCAGCTAGGAAATTACTATTTTCTATAGTCAAACACCACAGAAGGAACTGTGGCTGCATTCTAATTCATGCTTACAAACGTCAGCTTGGGGATCAAAATGCTACCAAGATAAAGTAAGGAGTCTGGATGCCCTTTCTCCAACATCACGGGAATAGTATAAGACAAGTCTAAAGAAGAGTTAACGAAGGGGTTTGGGGGCTAGAGAAACAAACAAAATTTAACCATACAACACATACACATACTTTCGCGCTCACACACACACACACACACACACACACACACACTCACTCTCACGGGCATACATACACACACACACACTCTCATGTTCATACACACACACACACACACACACACACACACACACACTCACACTCACACTCATACACACACAAAGATGCCATGGCAGAATGCATCAGATTTAGGCCAGCATTAAAAAGTAAATGAAATAAAAGCATATGCCTAGAAAACAAACCTCAAAACATGAACAATTGAAATAATACAGAAGGTGATGCATTTGTTTAAATATGTATTAGCTTTATAATCTGACTTTGCTATGGAGCTTAAGTTGATCACCAATTCCTAGTCCTCCTATTACTACTTTTTGATATAGGGGTTCCAAGAGTGCACTGCCACATCTAGATTTCACAAAGTGGGTTTTAAAAAATTTTTATTTATTTATTTAAATGGATTTATTTATTCATATATGTGTGTATTTGAATTTTTGTTACAACACATGCAAAATAGATATCAGTTGACTGAAAAGTAGAATGATATTTCCAAGTACTTTATAAGTACCGTGTGTGTTTAAGTATCGTATGGCTTACAGCTTAAGCAAGACAAACAAAAAGAAACCATAAAATATTAAGGGGAAAGAAGAAAAACTCAAAGTGGGGCATATAAAATTTTATGGGATACCTTTACAGTAGTGTTTGAAGGAAAATTAATTGCAATAAATGTATACATCGACAATACCTCAAGTCCATCCTCCAGACTCTAACCTCAAAACCCAAAACAGTAGTCTAATTAGAAATGGGAAAGAGACTTGAACATAAGCAAATGAATTTAAAAATGGAGGAAAAGGGAAAGTCAATGGAATATCATTTAGGTTCTTTTATGGTACTCCGAAGTCAACCGAAGTCCTGCAGTCCTGGACAGCCAGAAGATCCAGCCATCAGTATTATTACGGAAACAAGGGTGTCACCTCCAGATATCAAAAAATAGTAAGGAAAAATTACAAACCATATCAAGATGAATTGGACATGTGTTGAAATAGGTCAAGTCTTTTATAACATTTTACTTGTGTGCATGTGTGTGCGTGCGTGTGTGCCAGCTCAAACTTTATAAGTAGTCAAGGAGGACATTGAACTCCTGATCCTCCTGTCTTCTCCTTGAAAATGCGAGGATTATAAGAATTCACCTTGGGCTGGAGAGATGGCTCAGTGGTTAAGAGCACCCGACTGCTCTTCCAGAGGTCATGAGTTCAATTCCCAGCGACCACATGGTGGCTCACAACCATCTGTAAAGAGATCCGATTCCCTCTTCTGGTGTATCTGAAGACAGCTACAGTGTACTTATATATAATAAATGAATAAATCTTTAAAAAAAAAGAATTCACCAGCACATCTGTTTTGTTTGAGTTTTATACACACACACCCATATACAGAAGTTTAAGCCAAGAGTTGTAATGAATGCCTTTAATTGTGTGAACACGTGTGTATGTGTGTATGCATGTCTCTGTGGGAGAGAAGACAACGCTGGGTTGTAATATGCATGTTTGTGAGAGGTCAGGGTGTTACTTAGGGATTAGGATCAGTCCTTGTAGCAAAGCAGCGAGCATTCTTAGTTGTTCAGCCATTTCTCCACCAGATTTAACTCTTTAAAATAAAATTGAAAAAAAAATCCATTCTTCCATCCTGAAATAACTTATCTCGATTCACTTAAAGCTATTTAGGAAGTTGAATTTATAACTTAGCAGTTTCTTCAAAGGAAATTGCCCAGGTGCAGATGATTTCCACAGACAGCACGAAACAATTCTGACTGACTTAACACCAATTCTATACAATTCTTTGATGAAATTTAAACAGGTAGTGGCTTTCCTTCATTTCCTAAAACTAATTATTATCCTGATTTTAAATCCACACAAGAAAGTCTCTAAAGAATAAAACTAGAAACCAAGAGCATTTGTTAATCTAAATACAAAAATCCTTAACAAACTATTAGCAAATTCAATTAGTCAGGCAAAATGTAAAAATATTACATAGCATGAGATGATAAAGTTGATTAGAAGAATAAAAAATCTGATCAAAAATCACAGAATATAATTTACAATATTAGAGGGATAAATAACAAAAATCAAGTTATTCCATTTAACAAAATTGAGCATCCATTCATGTACGGTCTAAAATATAATTAGGGGAAAAGCAAAATGTTAACTTGATAAAGATTTCTAAGTCAATGACAAAGTGTCTTGTATTAATATTACATATGTATGTAATGTTCAAATACTGAATGCTGTTTTCCCTAGGTTCACAATCAAGGATGCAAAGGTCCCAAACACTGTTTCAATAAAATAGTTCTATTCATTGCAGCTAGGAAAACAAAGCAAAACAACGACAATAACAATAAAACAACAAATCAACAAAACAAAACGATGATAATAAAAAACCAAAGAAAAGAAAGCAAAAGAAAGCGAATGAGTGGAAGAAAGAGGAGAGGAGGAGAGAGTGAGAGTAGACAGACAGGAGGGAGAACCAGATGAAGAATAGACAATATAATTAAGACTTAGTAAAAAAAATAAACAGAAATAAATATACAATTATAAAATGTGAATGCTAGTATTGGTTCCTTGTCCCTTCTTCTTCTGTTTTGATAGGCTCCGCCCCTCTACATTGGCACTCTCTCCCTTTGATTCCATTTCCCATGTCACATTGCCTGTGTCCTGATCTTTCTTCCCAAGCCTCCACTCCCCACCCATGGCCCATTAATACCCTTGGATACTCATATCTGAGGCTTTGGAGCAAGTTCCACAGATGAGAGAATGTGCAGCTTTTGTCTGTCTGGGTCTAGGTTACCAGGACCAATACAATATTTTCCAGGTCTATCCACATATCTGCGAGTTCAGGCTATCATTTCTTTTCTTTACAGCTGAATAGAGTTCCGTGTGCATGTGTGTTACATTTTCATTATCCATTTATTAAACAATTAGGCTGTTTCCATTTCCTGGCTGATGAGTACATGTTGGCAATGACAATTGTATCAAGAGGATGTGGAATCCTCTGCGCATGTGCTGAAGAGTGGTATTGTTGAGTTATGTGGTAGATTTACTTTTGTGCAGACTGTTGATGAACCTTCTCATGGCTATCCAGAGTGGAGGCACCAATTTACATTACCACCAACATGAATGAAGGTGAGGTTTTCTCTTTCTCCACAATCTCACCAAGATTTGTCTTTATGTGTTTTGTTGATCTTAGACATCCTGTCTTTAAGTTGCTTGAATTTACATTTCCCTGATTGGTAAGGATGCTAAACTTTAAAGGTATTTCTTAATCATTTTTATTTCTTCCAATAAAAACTCTGTTTAGATTCCTAGCCCATTTTTTATTTGCATCATTTAAGAAAGTCTCAAGAAATCATACAATTTTATGATTATCTAAAATTTTTATACAATACATACATGTGTATGTATGTATGTGAATATGCAAACACACAAACACACACACACACACACACACACACACACACACACACACAAACACAGGCTCACACAAACACCTTAAAGAAAGTTAAGCCACTGGAGCTGACTCTGCTCCACACAAGAACCATAGATTAACAGAAACCCTAGTACTTGGCATGAAATATATCCTTCCAAAACCTTGGTTAGAGTATTCCTAGTGACTCCACAAACAGTACAAATTATTACTGCACATGCATAAAATTATTCTGAACTTTGTAACTTTGTATTCAAAAGAATTAGAATAGATGAAACAATTTGTAGGCAAAAAGATTATAATGGGAGGAGATAAAAATGTGATTGCAATGCAGATAGTGTAATAGAGTATTATTATAACTTAATACCATTATATAGCATAAAACTATAATAATAGAACATTCAATTATTGATTGTTTTTTTACCAATCAAGACTATGTGGTCTTGTGGAAAAATAGGATACACCACGTAATAGAACAGAAAAAGAAATCAAGAAAGACATTCATTCTACAAATTTCCAAGTCTAACAGCAGTGGAGGAATGTTCTCCTTGCTCCACAACCTCTCCAGCATGTGCTGTCCTTTGAGTTTATGATCCTAGCCATTCTGATGGGTGTAAGGTGGACTCTCAGAGTCATTTTGTTTGCATCTTCCTGATAACTAAGGACTTTGAACACTTTTTTTAGGTGCTTCACAGTCATTCACGGTTCCTCTGCTGAGAACTCTGTTTGGCTATGTACCCCACTTTTAATTCTGTTATTTGGATGGTTGGTGTCCAATCTCTTGAGTTCTTTATATATTTTGAACATTAGTCCTCCATCAGATGTCAGATTAGTGAAGATCGTTTTTTCCCCAATGTAGTGTCCATCGACATTTAGAAGCTTTTCAGTTTCATGAGATCCCATTTATTAATTCTTGGCCTTAGTTCCTGACCCGTTGGTGGTCTGTTCAGGAAGTTTTTCCTGCACCAATGAGAAGTTCAAGGCTATTCCCCACTTTCTGTTCTATTAGATTTGGTGTATCTGGTTTTCCATAGAGGTATTTGATTCATTTGGACTTGAGTTTTGTGCAGGGTGATAAACAGGGGTCTATTTGCATTCTTCTACATGCAGACATCCAGGTTGACCAGCACCATTTGTTGAAGATGGTCACCTTCTACCATTGTAATGTTTTGTCTTCTTTGTCAAAAACCAAGTGTCTGTAGTTGTGAGAGTTTATTTCTGGGTCTTTGATTCAATTCCATTGATCAATGTGTCTGTTTCTATATCAATACCATGCAGCTTTTATTTCTATTGCTCTGTAGCACAGTTTGAAATCAGGGATAGTCCCAGGCAGGACTCCCAGTGGAGGGATACGGACAGCAACCCACCACAAAACCTTTGACCCAAAATGTGTCCTGCCTACAACATGTGCAGGGACAAAGATAGAGCAGAGAATGAGGAAATGTCCAACCAATGACTATCCCAAATTGAGACACATCCCATGGGCAAGAATCAATGCTTGACACAATTAATGACATTCTGATATGGTTGCAGATAGGAATCCAGCATAACTGTCCTCTGAGAGGCTCCAACTAGCAGCCAATGGATAGAGATGCAGAGACTCACACCCAAACATTAGGTGGAGCTTGAAGAGCTAAGATTAGGATTGAGGAACCCAAAGAGGACAGGGACTCCACAGAAAAACCAACAGAGTTAATTAACCTGGACACTTGGTGCCTCCCAGAGACTGAATTGCCAACTAAAGAGTGAGCATGGACTAGACATAGGCTACCTGCACATATATAACATATGAGCACTTTGGTCTTCATGTGGGTCTCCCAACGATTGGAGCAGGGGTTGTCTCCGAGTCTGTTCTCTTCCTGGACTGCCTTGTCTGTCCTCAGTGGGAGAAGATGAACCTATTTCCTCATCGAACAGTGGGGAAGGCATACGGAGAGAGAGTTGTTTTAGTGGGGGCTGACACTAAGAGAGGTCAACTTTTTCTCAGAAAACAAGGGAAAGGTGGAATTGGGGGAGGGCGTAAGTGAGGGCGTCCTGGGAGAAGAGAGAAGGCTGACATTGAGTTGTAAAGGAAATAAATTTTAAAAAGACATTCATATATATATCCAAATATCTGGGGTAAAGTTGTAAAAATAGTAATATGAAATAATTACTATAAAAGTAACTTTTATTCTTTTGTAGTAATTGTTGTCTTCATGACTTTCTGACTTGTTTGCTAACACAGGACTAGTCTTGGCAGCTTCTAGCCTCTGTACAAGTTAATCTAGGCCTTTAATCCAGGACTTTTCAGCCCCTGATACTTTCCCTTTCTTATTCTTTCTGAACTGAGATTTTGCTGGTTCAACTCAGCTGTTCAGACTCTAAATTCCCCTTGATGCTGATTGATTCAACCTGGCTTCCCTAGGTTTCTCCTGAATTGTTCTGCTTGGCCTCACACCAGCATGGACAGTATTTTCTCACCTTCTGGCTCCTTCTCTGGCTCTCTTGTCTTCATCTATGTGTGTCTAGCTTGTCCTTTCTTCAAGCTTGCTGTGTAAAACTCTCCTGGTAAAACTATCTCTTTCCTTTCTTTGAACTACTCCTCTAGTAGCTTCCTGTTCCTCTCTTTTCTCTTGTGAGTTGGGCATATCCTCTTCTGCTAAATCTTTCACCAAACCGTCTTATCTGACACTCAATTAGACATCACTTTTAAATATGTGTGTGTTCTTCTATAAGCCATTTTACCTACACTGTTTGATACACTGAAGGTGTGTACTAAGGGCATGTCTGTATTCCAGACAGAAGGATTAAAGGTGTGTGCTAAGGGCACAAGCACACTAAAACTAGAAACAGATTTTTTTCAGTGAATATCACAGTATCAAAGTTTACAGTGTGATCAAATATCCTGCAACAAGTGATAGTTATTTCAAAGCATATGGATGAACAAATTAGACACGAGCAAGCTAAAATGAACAGTAAAAGGCAGAAAGAGAACTTTGACCTAGTTTTTCATTCCTTTAACTGAAATTCAAAGATTAAATATAAGAAAAAGTCCATAGAATATATATGAACTTAAAAACAAGACTTTTAAAATACATGGTTAGGGGGGCTGCCTAGAATCCACACAAATATTAACATATGAGGATGAGGGCATCTCATGTGGCTTAATCTGAGTAAGAGTATTATGGGCAACTAAGGAATGCCATGAGCAGAAACAGTCTTCCCAAAGGTTGATTATTGTCTACAACTAGTTCTTCAATAACAAGTTGGGTTTTTTTGGTTTTTTAGTTTTGCGGGAGTGTGTGTGTGTGTGTGTGTGTGTGTGTGTGTGTGTGTGTGTGTGTATACACTAATAAAGAGAAAGAAGCACTGGATTTGATTGAGAGGAAGCAAGAGGAGGGAAATGGTAAGGGTGGGAAAGGGGTTGGAGGGAGTAAAGGGAAAGTGATATAACCATATTTTAATTTCTTTTTGTAAAGAAGCACTCCTTTTAAAGATTTATTTATTTATTATATACACTGTACCTGTCTTCGGACGCACCAGAAGAGAGCATCAGATCTCATTACAGATGATTGTGACCCACCATAAGGTTGCTGGGAGTTGAACTCAGGACTTCTGGAAGAGTAGTCAGTGCTTGTAACCACTGAGCCATCTCTCCAGCCCCACATTTTAATTTATAATTAACATATTTTAGAAAGAAAAATTGATTCAATGGTTTATTAAAATGAAGTGTTTCTCATTCCTTAAAGGGATCTACTAAGAATTTGAAAATGCAAACAACTGATTGCAAGAAAATAGTTTCAAGCTACTCACTCAATAAAGTACCATTGCAGAAAATATGATGCTGTTTCCCAACTCTATAAGAGCATTAATCCAAAAGGAAAATGTCCCAAAAAGTCAAGAGATTTCCATACCAAAAGGACAGATAATTGTAAACATACTAATAGAGCCTAAAAAATCATTAGCTATAAATAAAATGAGAAGGAAACCCACAAAGTATGTTTATTAAAAGAGGTGACAGTATATACAACACTGACCATACTAAAGAGAGACTGACTAGTGTCTTCACTGTCTGTAGGAGACAAAGCTCATGCCACCACACTAAAAGGAGTTTATCATAGTCTTTAAGACCTAATAGTAAAGCCAGCATGCTGTCTTATTAGTAATAGCAGACTCCACAATGTTGTCCTCTAGCCTCCACAGGCCTACAATGATGTGTGCATGCACACAAACATGTGTCCCTTGTGTTCACATGATAATAAAATAATTTAAAGTTCATACATTTGATTCCTGGGTATTTACCCTCCTACCCACAAAAAGTGAAAATGTATGCTAACACAAAATGATAGATGCTTTCAGAAGCATATTTATAATACTCAAAAACTGAGAAACCCAGATATTTTTCACATGATAACATATTAAAGTCAACTGGAATGTCCATACAATAAAATATCACTCAGCAAGGAACTCAGAAGCAGAGTAACAGTGAATTCAATGGCTTAGATGGTTGCGAGAGAATGATACTAGGTATAAGAGGACAATGTTTAACGTTATTCTATTTGATTACATTTCTACACTTGTCAGGATTCCAAAGAAGTGTCAAACAAGAAGTTTAAGGCTTTCAGGCTTGGTTTGCAGTGGAAGGAACATAGGGATCTTTAAAAGACATGCAAGGGATCTTTAGGGTGCCAGAAATAACCATTGACAATCCGGTAACTTCATTATACCACTGCACTGTAATGATTTTCAAAACATTACAGTGAGGAATGAAGGATAAATAACGGATAGCCTATCCGTTTCCCCTTCTCATAATGCATGGGAGTCCTCAGCTACCTCCAGTCGAGCAGTTGGAATCTAAGAGTAGCTCATCTAAATCACTAACTACTTTACTAGGTATTTGAACCTGATAATGCTATTATAAAGAAAAAGACAAGTGAAAAAAAAAAGGCCCGAATGTATAAGTTTCTCATTGTTTATTTTGTTGTTGTTTGTTTATTTTCCTTTTTTTTGACGGGGTTAATTTCATAGGCATATTTCAGATGCAGTGCCTGGGACAGGGAGGCCCTGCTTGCTAGTGAGAACATTCTGAATCAGAAGAGGTCAAAAGTCTCTAGGAGGATGAATGATGAATGCCTCACAGCTCTCTGCCATGTTGTGTCTACCCCAGTTGTCCAGCTTTGCTTTTGAAACATAGGAACTGTCAGAGTAACATACATGTGACTTGAGAGCAGCTTCATTCCAGTAACAGTTTTGCTATAGACAACAAAGTTTTAAATTCACCGGTGTTACTACAATAACATAAAGTTCGTGTTTTTAGACATGAGTCAAAGTAAAAGAAAAACA
Organism: Rattus norvegicus; assembly: GCF_021556685.1. Taxonomy (NCBI): domain Eukaryota; kingdom Metazoa; phylum Chordata; class Mammalia; order Rodentia; family Muridae; genus Rattus; species Rattus norvegicus. The sequence goes on along the minus strand of NC_141544.1, from coordinate 29,829,056 downwards.
CTTTACAATGAATCGACTGTACACGAAAGGTTGTCAGTTGAACATATAGGTGGAGACACTGCCCACTGAGCTAAAATCTACTTTGAAGCCGGGCATCTTTTGGATCAGTTTGCTTCCCTTTTGCGTTTGTAACTACCCCATTTCTGTATCTGCTAACCACTCCCATTTAGAAATGTCTCTTAAGACTCTGCCAGAGCCCTACTGATACAGATGAGGATACGGGTAACCAGCAGACTGAACACGGGGACTCTAATGGAGGAGTTAGAGAAAGGACTGAAGGAGCTGAAGGGGTTTGTAACTCCACAGGAAGAACAACAATATCAACCAACCAGACCCAACCAGAGCTCAACCAACCAAAGAGTACACATGGAGGGACCATGGCTCCCGCCGCCTATGTAGCAGAGAATGACATTGTCTGGCATCAATAGGAGAAGAAGCCCTTGGTCCTGTGAAGGCTCGTTTTCCCAATGCAGGGGAATGTGAGGGCAATGAGGAGGGAATTGGGGGGGAGGAGATGGAAGAGGGAAAGGGAGATAACATTTGAAATGTAAAGACATAAAATATATGATTAAAATAAATGAATTAATTAAAAACAAGAAATGCTTCTCCTACCTCTATTTCCCTTTATCCTATCTTTGATGAGTACAATAGAGGTTTAATGATAAAGTTTAACTGGGGATCAAGTAGAAAACAGTAACAATTGTCTCCTCAAGATGACCTTTATTTTAAATTTCTTCATAGTTTCACTGAGAAACAATACTGGCTCTTAACAGAATCTCTTTGTCCCATCTGCCTTGGCAATCATTCATGTATGACAAACTGTGATGGTAAGACAATGTTGTTAAAAATTTAGATTTATTTGGGGCAGAATGATACAAGGGCTACAAGAATACGGTACGATGTTGATATTCAGAGTGCTTGCATGTTGCTGGATAGACGGCACAGGGCACAGATGTCATAGATGATGGGAAAGTAGAAAACATACCTATTTTTTCATGTTTAAGGACAGCAGAAAAGAAATTTTTTAATTTATAATTTTCAAAAATAAGAATGTTATTCTCTAAAAGAAAAAGAGCTACACACTAAGTTTTAAAACATATAAACAATAGAGTCCTCAGACAATAATGTTGGGGATTTTGTTAGTAACTTAGAATGACTGGACATACAACATTCTTAAAAACAAACTGATTTGCAGTGATAGCAAAAACTAAAGTGCCTATTCTATCTTTCTTTATGATCTATTAGACACCAATGGAGTCTAGTTACAAAATTCTGTTGTCGCCTTACTATCAGAAAATATTCTTAATAATGAATTATAGGTGAGCATGATTTCTTAAAATACCTATAATGTAAAATAAGTTTAATCACTTCTGGCATGTCTGTATGCATGATTAAAAGTCATACTCAAATATCTTTAACAGGTATTTGCAAATAGATTAATAATAGTTTTAGCAGGCCCATGTATATAATACAATTCCCATAAATATGATGATAAAAATTATTTAATAAATTGATTGAGTTGATAACTAGAAGATTAGTTCCCCTAGTTTTACTTTAATGAGCACAAAGTTCATTCAAATACAGGTTTCTTTTAACACATTACCCATCATGCTCTAGGAAAAAATATCATATTAAGCAATTATGACCAAATATATATGGTTAATATATATGTATATATATTATGGATTTATAAATTTCAATTTTATTCTTCCAAAATAGAAAAATAATAAGGCTATAAAATTATCTGTCTTTTTTTTTAGTTGTTCTGGATCTGAGGGTCAAACACAGGGCCTTGCGTTTGCTAGGCAAGCACTCTACCACTGAGCTAAATCCCCTAACCCAACTATCTGTACATTATTATTTATTAATATTTTTTAAATATCCCCTTTGATCCTTTTACATAACTGGCTATTTTCCTATATAAAGTTTTGGCTGTCAAGTAACTGGCAGACTTGTTGGACCTTTGACTGGTTTAAGAATTGATGTACATTTTGCCTACAAGATGTGCATAGGCAAATATTGAGAAGAGGCTAAGGGAATGACCAACTAATGACTGCCCCAAATTGAGACCCTCCCATGAGTAAGAACCAATAACTGACACTATTAATGGTACTGTCATTATTGCAGCCAGGTGCCTAGTATATCTTTCCTCTAAGAGGCTCCATGTAGCACCTGACTAACACAGATGCAGAGACCCAGAGTCAAGCGTTAGATGCTGTTCAGGACAGTAAGAGTCAGGGGAAGTATTAAGGGACCCAAAGAGAACAGGAACTCCACAGGAAGGCTAACAGAATCAACTAACCTGTACCCTTGGTGCCTTCTGGAGACTGAACTACCAACTAAAGAGCATACATGGGCCGGTTCTAGGTCCTCACACACATGAATCAGATATGTAGCTTGGTCTTCATGCATATCCTCCAACAACTGGAGCAGAGACTGTCCCTGAATCTCTTTCCTGTCTGTGCATCTTGTTCCCCAAATGAGCAGTCTGGTATGGCCTCGGTGGGAGAGGATGTACCTAGTTTTGTAGACTTTATGTATTAGGGTGGAGTGATACCCAGGGGGGCCTCCTCCTTCTCAGAGGGAAAGGGAAGGGATGAATGAGAGGAAGAAGTGTGGGAGGGGTGACTGGGAGGATTGGGGAGAGAGATATTGGGATGTAATGTGAACAAATAAATAAGTGAAAAAAAAAAGACATACAAAAATCTCTGTTATGAAACCACACAAAGTCTATTATAATGACCTGAAAAATCCACCTGGAGACTTAGCAACCAAATAATACATTCAACATTCATGTCATAAATACTTCCTTTATGTGAGAATATTAAATATATTACAGTGCTATTTTAAGAGGAGTATAACTCGTCACGTTTATAATAAATGTATGTAGTCAATGATATTACAAAGAAGCTGAACCATTTCAGGAGAGGAAAGGGAGGTAGGTTTGTGACAAGGAGAACAAAGGGTGGCCAAGTGGGGGTTTTAATAAGTTATGTTGAGAGTGTGTCTCATATATGGTTGAAATGTCATAATGCAACTCATTATTTTGTAGTCAATGCAACTAAGAATGTTCAAAAAGATGTGTGCAGCTGGAGCGACTGCTTGGTGGCCACACACAGCGGGATAAAGCACCATTATCCTTCCAGATGGCCTGGGTTTCATCCTCAACACAGACACTGCAGTTCACAAACATCTGTAACTCTGCTTCCAAGGGATTCAGCACCCATTTCTTGCTTCCGGGGCACCAGGCACACATATATGCAGACATATGGCCATACACACAAAATCAGAAAATTATTCTTAAAAATGATGTAAAGGATCATCAAAACTCCCAACTGTCTCACTAATATTTCTGTAAGGAAAGCATTTATGTTATCTCTGGGTATTTTATATCCTTCCTCCCTCTTAAGTGAGGCTTACTAAGTATGGTAGTCTTAGATCTAAAATCTTTTATTAGTTCAGTACTTACGCCTTTATGTTAACTGATTTCAGATTCAAAAGGGAATAGAAGACCCTTAAGAACTACCACTGTGCCAAATGGAAGGATGTATTAAGTACTCATTATCAAAGTCATAAATATCCAATATGTTTCTTTCTCAATGAAAAGAACCACGATGGTTTTCTGGACTTGATACTAAACATGCACACAACTCAACCTATTGCATTATTTGAAGCAAGTGGTCAGGCCATTAGAATCAGATTTCACCAATGGTGCCAGGTCAAGAGGAAATTCTTTTCTGTGGCAATAGCTCCCACCGATAACTAGAGATTAATTTCACTTTTATCATTTTATGAACAGAAAGAAGTTTGTGTGGCTATAATTTTCTTCACCAGTATATCACTGCTCATCATGCACTGGGAAAAATAGCTGTTTGTCTACATTATGAAGAAATGATTTTTAAAGTACAAGAAAATTTCCAAGGTGTAGATTCCTTGCTAGGTCTATAAATACACATTTGGAAAATATTATACATTTTCACTTTTCATAAAAAAGTGGTTTTTATGCTTTTTAGGCAGTTTTTATTTGTTAGGTAACATTTCTGGTTTTGGGTCTCCAGGTAAACATAGCATTCCAGCTTGGTAAGAGTACAATACTAGAATCCATTTCACATTAAAAAATAGATGTTTCATACATATATGTATATTTTAATGTACACAAATATACATGTATACATATATAAATGTGTTGTTGTAAAATACAAAAATAAAAAAAGTAAGGTTGTCTTTTATCTCCACTAGGTCTGGCACCTCACTGCCCCAAGATATCTGCTGGATATCTTGCCAGAAGCATACATTCCAATTCTGTGGCAGCCCAGACTAGCTGCCCCACACTCCATTACACTTAAATCTACACATGAAAGAACACACAACACAATAACCTTTGATCCAATTGATAAGATATAATTGCCCACCTAAACATACAAAGCCCAGTACCATCTATCCCTTAAGAACATTAATAACAACCTGTAAATACACAGAGCCGAATCTTAACGTCACCTGCCATAGCTTCTCGCCCTCTCCCTCCTGTCTCTTCCTCCTCTCTATTTCAGTCTCCTCCTTTTCCTTCAAACTCTTCTCCTGCCCACCCATTTGTTTTCCTCATAAACAGTGCATCTCTGTCTACCATGTTTAATTACAGGTATTGTAATTTGGTAATGGTGGTTGCTCTATGATAAATTTCTAGTACATAAAGAATCGATCTATTTAACTATACTTTCCAAGTTCATGAAGGCATGAACTGTGCTGGCATAGCTACAAGAGTTCCTTCCACATGCTGAGTGAACGTGAACAGTATGCTTCATTTCAAACAGTTTATTGCTAGCTTATACTATACAATTTGTTTTCTCAAGCATGCTGTTACAAAGCATCATACATGTATTAATTTGCATTATGATCTTTCAGAATTTGTCTTAGAAGTTGTCCACTCCTAATATCTTCGTTATCCCTTGTCAAATTGTCATGATAAATCCCTTGGAAGGAATGACCTATTGTGAAAGTAGCTTTCTCATTATAATTCCTTATGCTTGGTAGTACTAAGAGAAATTTAAATCAATTTAATACAAAAATATGAATAGCAAAACAAAAGAGACAAGCATAAACAAAACAAAAGAATAAAAAAAAACAAATATAACATTGCCATGGAAGGAACTCATCACAAAATAATGAACATTCTGGAATGTCCTGCATAATTTACTAGAGTAAATTCACATGCTTAGAACACTGTAAGGCAGGATCATATAAAAGAGGCTGTCCAGTTAAGATTAAAGGTAGATGAGAAATCCTGTTGTGGTTCAGACACCCCTCGAAAGCTTATATCTTTTTAATACTAAGTGGTCTTGTTTAGGGAATTTATGAAACTTTTTGCAGATGGAGTTTTGTTCAAATACTTATGTCACAAGTGACATACTTGGAGGGTTTAGATCTCCAGTTCTGTTTCTGATTTGTTTGATGGTTTTGAAAATGTGATCAGCCAGCTTCATGCTTCTCGCAACAGCTTCTATGCCTACTCACCATGATGGATCCCTCTGTAACTGTAAGCTAAAAATAAAGCCCTTTCTACTTCTTCCAGATGGGAATAAAATCAGTAATTATTTACTGGGTGTTTGGAAGGCTTTGGTAGGCAGATCTACCTAAAGAAGTCAAAGTATCTATTACATAGTAACTATTAAATATGATGGAAGTTTCATATTCATTTTCAAAACTTCAGACTTTTATACTCAATTTAATATAGTAATTGATAAAAAGATATGTAAATAAAAATTTTCATCAGGATTCTTATAAAAGTCAAAGATGCTACCAGTATTATCTGCGTCTATGAAGCAATGCGGCTTTGCATAACTATGTCATTTAACATTTTTAAAACAATAAAGCAGGGCAAATCGAAATATTTTCTACTGCCAATCATTCTATTGAAGATCAGAATAATAGCTATACAAGATGCGAATAAAAACCTAAGTTCACGGGTTCACGTGTTTGTTTGTTTTTTTGTTTGTTTGTTTGTTTGGTTGGTTGGTTGGTTGGTTGGTTTGGTTTGATTTTTGCTTGTTTGTTTTTAGAAAAACTTGTGAAACTTTTAGCTGTCTGCATTTTCCTTGAGTCCTATTCCATAACTTCCACTCCTTGGCCCCATTTTTGCCTCAGCTCTTCTGCTGTTGTAGGCTGCATGTATAGGCAAACAATATACGGTTACCTTTTCTGCATTACCACACACCTTTTTAATCTAGTTTAAAACATTAGGTTTGATGGTAAACAATTAAAATTCATTAAAATACATATAATTAAATAATTTTGCGTTTGATAAACTCTTGATTGTGCTACTTGCTTTGGTCAGAACAACAACAACAAAAGAGAAATAATGTATATAAGTTCTCTTTTAGTGATGACTACTGGATGATCACTAAATAATACTTTAGAACAAATTACACTTTATCAGAGTAGTACAATTCAGAAATGTTTTTTTGGCTATTTTCTTCAGCAAAAGGCTATTTTAAAAGCATTTTTGTTTATTCTCAAGTATAATCACGAACTTCCATAATTTATTTATATTTTTCACATGTAGCTGAATTTCTTTTGCTGATAACTTTTCCATATACTTAGTTGTATCTACAAAAAAAATATAAAAGAATCTTATACATGATTAAACAGTACTGTGTGAACATGGATGGCTGTGATCTTGGCTTTAAACCAAATTTTACTACTAATCGACTTGAAATAGAAATTTGGGGTAGAGATCTCTCCATGACCTCTACACGAACAAAATTTGATCTGTACACAAAACTCTGCAAACAAACACAAATGAACATTTTATTTTTGTAAACTACAAGTATCATGTTGATTTAAAGATTTTTTTCAAAGAACAGATCCTTATGCTTGCTTAAATAAATATGCATTTATTTAAAATATATAACAGCGTGTGATCCTTCATTTTGAAAATTTATAGATAATTTGTGAGGCAATGCTATTTAAGAAAAATTAGAAACCGAGAAAAGCTCAAGGAAAACATACAATTATCCTATAAGAATGCCCTGCCACTTGTTTAAATAGTAATTACAACTTAGTATTTTGATGGAAAAATTGTGACTCTGGGGTAATTATCAGGGTTTTCTCTTGCCTGGGGGAATAGCATGCTCTCTGTTCTAATCTGTATTAGTTCAAGATGATTGAAACCATATGGAGTTTAGATAAAATGTGTGTATGCATTTGAAGGTTATCATGCAACCTTACATTTAGACAAAATGAAATATGCCCAGTGATAAGTACAAGAGTTTTGGAGCTCCAGTGACATAATTAATATGATTAATTTAGTCTACTTTTAACCACTGAGAATTTAGTTACATTGATTCCTATATGGCAGATGGATCAGGTAATGAGTAAGGTAAGTGGATGATGAGGTGCGGTGGTGATGGAAACTTAACAATGTTATAAGGAGCAGAGAAGTGATGTTTAAAAATGCTCTGTTTTCACAAATATAGGATTCTGCTGTCTCTAAAAATATGCTTGGGAGTGTGTTTCCAAAACCACAATCCTCCTATTTTTGAAGCAATGACTGGCTCTAGGAACCCCTGTAAAGGTTGGAAGCCTTATGTTGATCAATGTTTCTATTTTCCTAAATATGGAACAACGTCTCTCAGATACTTCAGAAGAGGAAAAGAAGCTACTTTCTCCCATTACAGAACAAAGAAACTCCAGGAAGACAGAGATACCAGTGTTTACACTGACGGTGATAGCCCCCATAATTTGAGGAATACACAATATCAAAAAATGTATTTGTCAAATTTCTTCCAGCAAGTTGAATCTCAAAGTTCTCCAGGTTTTGTTTCTGCTTAAACCAATGAGATTTTATGCTGGAATTTACCCTGAATCCTCACTAAGTATTATTCTGAGCAAACTGAGAAATATAGGCTCAGTGGAGATAAATCCTTTCTTCATCCATAGGAATGAGGTGGATATGTATACAATTTCACACTAGTGATCTATGTCCTGAGGTACAAAGGTGTGATGTGACCACACACTTCAGACACTGAAGCCTCTGAGTTCTATCTAACCTGATAGCATTGTACCTTGAGGACTAGCTTTCATGGTGACATTCAAACTTTCAAAGATGAGAGGCAACCAATAGTTTTTATCTAGCTATGAGGCCTATAAACCACAATGCCTTTGAAAACTACTCTTTTTTTTATTTAATTTTTTTTCAGTCCAGATTTTATCCCCCTCCCAGTCCACCCACTGATCATTCCATATCCCATACCTCCTCCACCCATCTCCGCAAGGATGTCCTCACTCCCCACCTCCCAACCCACCAGATCTCCCTGGGGTCTCCAGTCTCTTGAGGGTTAGGTACATCTTCTCTTGAGTCTGAAACCAGAAGTCCTCTGCTGTATGTGTGGAAAACTACTCTTTAAACCAGATAGAAACTACTTACTGATGCTTACCTAAGATAGTAGATTCTATTAGATTTGACCACAGCCCTGAAAATTCAACATGTAAGTGAAACAGAAGGGTTTGTTCTCTTCTCTCTCAAGTCATCCAGGACTTTCTTATTTCATGGCCTTCTCTTCTTAGAGTATAATCTGATATGCTTATAGTAATAAAACATTTCCATGCATGGGTAAACCCTACCCCACCCACGTTGGGCATTGTCTTCCTACAAAATGAATCATTTAGTCACTAAATTTGAGCAGGTGGTGTGAACATGACCATGGTTTTCTTGTCGCAAAGTGTCAACACACATGTTTAATTGTAAGTTACTATTAAGACACATTTGACCTAAGCTTCTGTGCTGGTCTTTATCTGTCATAAAAGAAGCATTTTGACATTTAGTTATCACTAAATGTCAAATCACTAAATGTCTTGACCATATGGGGCAGTCATAGTAAGTGTAAACACTGGTATCTTTGTCTTGCTGGAGCTTCTTTGTACTGTACTGAGAGAAGGTGGCTCCTCTTCTTCTTCTGAAGTATGAGACATTGTTCCATACGTAGGAAAATAGAAACATTGATCAATGTGAAACTTCCAGCCCTTCCTGGGGTTCTCGATCATCAATTACTACATCCATTAACTGCTCACCTACCCCATTCCCTTTCATCTCTTTTATTTCATAGTTGAAGGAGAGCTTGCCAGAGCCTGAGGACTCTTACAACATACTGAAGAAAAAAATCAACACATTCTTAACAGAGGAATTTTTCTTTCCTCACAATTTAAGAAAGATATCATTTGTGGTTAGAATGATCTGTTCCCCTTCCTTCCTTTAGGTAATGCTTACTATCAGTTATTACCCATGGTGTTAGTGAAGCCACAGAAGGCTTCCTGTGTGTCCTTTTGTGGCACACTGAGTGCATAACTAATGCTTCACTGCACGCATGGTTGTTATAGACTACATTAACAAGCGCACACTGTATAGAGATGATGATCCATCTCAGGCTTGCTGTTGAATCGCTTTTCTCTTGGCTCAGCTTCCTTACGGTCAGTGGCATTCAGCTATGAGATAGTTGGCCTGGGTTTGAACTGTAGTCTGTGACCCAGTAAGAGACTAAAACTCACTGGCCCACACAGAGATCAGACCCAGGATATGGCCTCATTAGCTCCATGATTCAACCAACTGAGCTAATTAACTACAGATGCACAATTATCATGCTGATTTCACTTCAGGAAGAATTACAGTATAGGTTGACAAATTACTCTGAAACCCATTAGAGCAAATGTGGGTGAGATGTACTAAGTATGCTGTAGAAGCAAAACTATGTTTTTGTCCTCGGGGAAAAAAAAGAAAAGAAAAGAAAAGAAAACAGCAATGAGAATTTCATTGTGGAAACTCTATTCAACCCTAAAATTAATGTGGAAGAACAAATGTAGCAGTGAGAATCTGCTCTTCATGACTACCCTCTGGTCCCATACAAGCATGTGTCAGATATCTAGTGAATTAATAAACCTTTTCATGCACCTGCTGGTATTATATGGTTATGAATGTTTTTGTCATCAGTGTTTGGTGTTTCTACTATGAGTTTCTCTTCTTTTCAAAGAAGTTCTTTAGTTTCTCCCTGAAGATCTTTACCTCAGCCTTCGGCCATGTATGTCCTGGCTATTAGACTAACGGGAAACATTTCTCTTACAGCAATATTTGTCATTTCTTTTTTGCTTAAGATTTCATTGACTTTCTTTGTGTCTTTGTTTCTTTGATTCTTTGTTTCTTTCTTTCTTCCTTTCTTCCTTTCTTTATAAGTTTGTATGTGTCTGGTTCAGTGTACACACACATATATATATGTATACATAGAATATAACTATATCATTTCTTTTAAAAATGACAGTAAACTTAAAGTTCAGAGTTAAAGAATTTTCTACTAAGTGATTAAATGACAACTGACATTGTCTTGAGAAATGCATCTATGTATGTTCATAGTTTAACTAAATATGCTCAGAATCAAAATATGAAGTGGTTGATCCTAAGGTTTACATGCTTCAGAAATCCAGGGCTCTCCTGTAAATGGTTATGTGGAGCAAAGATATGTTTTATGGCCTCAAAATTACTTTATTCATATTTTGTTCTCCAAATAATATGTAATAAGTTAGATAAAATATTTTGGGCATAAGATACATATTTTGGCTTTTTAGATGAGGTTGCATGTTGTCAGGCTGACATAAATTTTTCTAGGTACTCAAGAATAGCCCTGAACATGTAAATCTTCCTGTCTCCTTCAAATGCTAGAAATCTAAGTATGCTTAACTATCTATAATTTAAACAAGAATAATTTCTACCATTTCCTTAACAAAAATGGGGTAGTAATACAGGAAGTTTCTTCTTAAAGTTAAGTATATTTTCTCACACTAACTTTTAAATTTACTTTTCTTTAAAATTATTTTTCTTAATGATGCCAATTGTTACATGGAGTATTTTCAAAAAAGTAACACTCATATTTAGAGTAAGAATTCATATCCCTGACTGACTCTATTCCAGTTTAGCATATATTCTTTCTAATGGAATTAAGACTTTAAAACATGGCTTATCTCATAGCACTGTTTAAAATAGCTTTGTTATCTCCCTAATTTCTTTTAAAAAAAAAAACTCCCTTTGCAATAGCCACAGATAAAATATCTTGGGGTAACTCTAAGCAAACAAGTGAAAGATCTTCATAACAAGAACTTCAAGTCTCTTAAAAGAAAGAAATTGAAGAAAATCTTACAAAATCTTGAGATCTCCCACGCTCATGGATTGGCAGAATTAACATAGTAAAAATGGCCATCCTACCAAAAGCGATCTACAGATTCAATGCAATCCCCATCAAAATCCCAACACAATTCTTCAAAGACATGAATAGGGCAATTCTCAAAGTCATCTGGAAAGGCAAAAAATCCAGAACAGTGAAAACGAGTCTTAACAATAAAAGAGCTGGGGAATCACCATCCCTGGCCTCAAGCTCTATTGCAAAGCAACAGTGATAAAACTGTATGGTATTGGTACAGAGACTGACAGGTTGATCAATAGAATAAAATTGAAGACCAGAAAAAAAACCACACACTTCTGCACACTTCATCTTTGACAAAGAAGCCAAAAATATGCAATGGAAAAAGAGAGCATCTGCAATAAATGGTGCTGGTCTAACTGGCTGTCTATATGTATAAAATGAAAATAGACCTACATTTGTCACCACGCACAAAGCTCAAGTCCAAGTGGATTAAGGACCTCAACATAAAACCAGATACACTGAATATAGTAGAAGAGAAAGTGGGAAAGAGCCTTGAACTCGTTGGCACAGGGGGAAATTTCCTAGGCAGAACTCCAATGGCTCACATTCTAAGATCAAGAATTGATCAATGGGACCCCAGGAAACTGGAAAGCCTCTGTAAGGCAAAGGACACAGTCAATAAGACAAATTTGACATCCAACAGATTGAGAAAAAAGCTTCACTAACCCCACACACGGTAGAGAGCTAATATCCAAAATATATAAAGAACTCAAGAAGCTAACCACCAAAAAACCAAAGAAATCAATAAAAAATGCGGTATAGAACTAAATTGAGATTGGCAACAGAAGACTCTCAAGTGGCTGAGATGCACCTAAAGAAATGTTGAAAGTCCTTAGAGATCAGAGAAATGCAAATCAAAACCTCCCTGAGATTCCACCTTATACCAATCAGAGTGGCTAAGATCAAAATCTCAGGTGACAACACATGTTAGTGAGGATGTGGAGAAGAGGAACATTGCAAACTGGTACAACCACTCTGGAAATCAATTTGGAGGTTCCTCAGAAAATTGAAAATGACCTCCTAAATACCCAGCAATACCACTCACTCCCCAAAAGATGTCTCAGCATGCTACAGGGGCCATGTTCCACTATGTTCATGGCAGCCTTATTTGTGAGAGCAGAAGCTGCAAACAATACAAATGTCCCACAACAGAAGAACGGATACAGAAAATGTGCTTCATTTATACAATGGAGTACTACTCATCTATTAAGAATTAGGGCATCCTGAACTTTGCAGGCAAATGGATGGAACTAGAACATACCATCCTGAGTGAGGTAACTTAGATCAAAAAGGACATATATGATATGTTCTCACGAATAAGTGGGTTTTAGCCAAAAAATAAAATAAAAAAGTATAGAATACTATAGATACAATCCACAGAACTCAAAGAGATCAACAAGCTGAAGGGGCCAAGTGAGGATGCCTCAGTCCCACTCGGTAGAGAGAAGGAACCAACCACAGGGGTTAGACATGAAGGTACATGGGAAGAAAAGGGGATGGTGGTGGGGGGAGAGGGGAAAATGATCTGTTATTGAGTGGGGGAAAATGAGTGACGCCCTGAGGGCCAGCAGAAAGAATGGAAACAGGTGACCTTGGGAGGAAGGTTGTTGGGAGGACCCTCTAGAATGTACCAGAGACCTGGGAAGTGCTAGACCCTCAGGACTCAAAGGAGGGGACCCTAGATGAAATGCCCTACAGTGGGGAGAGGAAACTTGTTAATCCCACCTCCAGCAGAAAGATGGGACATCAAGTGAGGGATGGGGTTGCTATCCCACAGTCCAAGCCCTGACCCATAATTCTTCCTGTCTGAAAGAAATGCAGGGATGGAAATGGAGAAGAAACTGAGGAAAAGAAGGTCCCATGACAGGCTCACAGTGTGATTCAGCTCAAGGGGAAGCCCCAAGACCTGAACCACTACTGGAGTGTCCACAAAAAGGGACCTATCATGACCGCCCTCCAAAAGACCCAACAAGCAGCTAAAAGAGTAAGATGCAGATATGTACACCCAACCAATGAACTGAAGATGCTTACCTCTCTGGTTGAATTAGGGAAAAGCTGGAGGAAACTGAGGAGGAGGGCAACCCTGTAGGATGATCAGCAGCCTCAATTAACCTGGACTCCCTGAGATCTCTTAGACACTGGTCACCAACCAGACAGCACACACCAGCTGAGATGAGGTCCCCAACACATGTACAGCAGAGGACTCCCAGGTCTGAGTTCAGTCAGAGAAGATGCACTCAAGAGACTGGAGACTGGAGGGAGTTTAGGGTCTGGTGGGGTGGGTGGGGTGGGAACATCATTGTGGTGACTGGGGTGGTGGTGGTATGGGATGTGTAACAGTCTGGGGGTGAAAATAATTAATTAATTAATTAAAAACAAAAAATGAAAATAATAAATAGCTTTGTTGGTGATGTTTAGTGAAGGGGTTAGCTAATTCATTTAAATTGTTTACTATTTAGTAAAGTATAATCTAATTGTCATATTCCTCGCATTGATATTTTATATATTATTTTAAGTTTGCTTTATTCTTCCTTTCTTAACAGCATGGATTTTAAGAAGCCATCAAAACTATCACATAACTTCAGTACTGCACTTTTTTATGACTTGAGTTTACAGACCCCTGTGATGTTCTCCCTCCCCTCCCTGTATCCCCACATTCCTGGTACCGGTCATCTCTTTCATATAGATACACACCATCACATCACTCTACCGCTGTCTTTTTTTATCATAAACAAAGAAGCCTTTCTTTTTTATTTAGGCAGGCAATATCCTCACTGGCCATTATGTTTTCATTCTCACAGTATCTGCAGGGACAGGATAGAGAAACAGGTCCACCGCAATGAACTCTCTGTATGGTTTAAACATTGTCCCTCGAGGTTCATTAGGTCTTTTAGAACCAAGGATGGATTAGCTACTTGTGTGGATCATAGAAAAGTCCAACACAGGTTCACTTTGGCAAGTGCAACTCAGAAAAAATAAAACCAACTTCCTATCTACCCTTTTAAGAATGAAAGTGTTATACTCCCTGGAACAAATTCCAAGAGATTTTTAGATGTGGATCCCTAGGGTTTCTCCAAAGTAGAAGCTGTCAACAAAGCATTCAGATAGCTTCAATTACTTCATTAAATGTGATTCGTGAATTTCTCAGGAACTTGATCGACAACTTTCAGGTGATTTCATTACAGCAGTATAACCCCCAAATTCCCATTTGGTAAACAGACTTCTTTTAGGAAGCCAGGACTGACTAAAGCAGACTATTGGATATGCAGAAACTGGATAAAGATTTCCTTGAATAATGAAACCTTATTTAATAAAAACCCTTGGGTTGATTATTTGGATCATTTAGTTGCCAATGTAGGCAAATGAGTCAAATAAATCAGTTGTTAAAAGAGCAGCACAAGTGGAATTGGCACGAACACAGTTGAACCATCTAGGTGGTACTCGACATTTCCAAGAGCCCTGTGTGGAAGGGCTCAGTCAAACTGTATAGCAAAAGACAGTTCGCAATGCCGAAGGCTCTCTGACTATGCTCACTTTTCACTTTAAATAGTGAAAACAGTGAAAATATTCATTTTCCATATTGATACTGTACTTGCAATCTTAGCTACCAATGAGCAGAAGTGAAATTTACCACTATATGGAAAAGAGTTACCATGTTGTAATCATGACAAACTGTATGACCTGTACATGGCAATGAGTGACCTATAATGGCATTCATTCATAACATATTTATGAGGTAAAACTACAAAATGCATATTTACTAGTCCTGAAAGTCACCTAAGTCCAGCTTCATGAAGATTCCAAACCCACTACCTATTTTATTTGGAGATTCTGCTTTAAAAAATGTACAAGAGTTTTCAAAATCAAAAGCAGCGTTTGACAAGGAGTTTAAAAATTGCTTGACCTTGAGCCTGGCCATCCTTCTGGTTGGTAGTCTCCCTTCCTGGGGTGGCTTTAGTATGCCTAGTCTAGGGAGTAGCACTATTTCGAGGTGTGGCCTTGTTGGAGGAGGTGTGTCACAGTGGGTGTGGATTTTAAGGTCCTTGTCCTAGCTGTCCTGAAGTCAATCTTCTCCTAGCCCTTCAGACTTCAGCCTTCAGAGATGTCAAACTCTCAGCTCCCTGTACCATGCCTGCTTGAATACAATCATGCTCTCACCTTGATGATAATGAACTGAACCTCTGACTCTGTAAGCCAGCTCCAGTTAAATGTTGTCCTTGTAAGAGCTGCCTTGGTCATGGTGTCTGTTCACAGCAGTAAAACCCTAACCAAGACACTTCCTTATTGTAAATGGTACATTGACTCAATGTTTGTAGATGGTATTAATAATATTTATAGGACACTGTTAAGGGACAGCATCTATTGTATACCAGCTACCTGTGTGAAAAGTGTTTACTGCTCTCAGTCTTACGTCATTAAATAGGTTGCTAATCGTTATCAATTATGCCAAAAGTTCCAGCTCTTTTTCAGAATTGAGATGGACTGAAACCATGTGCCCCTTTTAGTGAACTGTATTGCCATTTCTGGTTCACATCCCTGTGAATGCACTCTGAGTGAATTCATATTATCACACACTGCTATCTGTATGTAGGCATGACATTTTTTAAAAAATTTAATAGTGCCTTTAACTGTGAGATAAGGAATACATTAGCACCTTAGCGGCAACTTTTTTTTCATAGAACTAAATCAACAATCGTGAGACCAAACATATGGAGTTAGTTATGAGATTAAAATATAGATATAGAGTGTTCATGTAAATTAAATGCCTCAGGCATCCTCTCTCTTTGGTTCTCTCTAATTGCCATCCCCTGACGGCTAAAAGCTTATCACCTGCCTCACACCTGCATTGCTGGAACCGTTTCCTATGGTTCCTTTTCTGGCTCCAGGGTGCCTCCAGACTTTATTTCCATCTCCAACGCCCAGCTATGTATTGCACATTACTTCCAGAGAAATTCATTTTAAGTGCTGATTTTATTATGTGATTACCTTGCTTTAATGTCACCTTTGTTTGGATCCTTATTTCAGGCGCCAAAACAAAATCTTCACGGTGCAGATGTTTAAGCCACTCATAATTGTTTCCGGTATCTCCATGTAAACATTCCAATCAGCACCAGGAAGGAAACTGCTCAGTCCCCTTCCTACTGTGTCACTGAATTCCATAACCATCGGAAGTATGTTGTCACACTCATGCTATCCCCTCCCCCATACAAAGTACTCTCCATTCTTACCTTTGCTTCTCTAACAAAGCTTTATACAGTTTTCAGTATAATAGTGAGTCAAAGGCTACTTGTTCATTACAGAACCCCCTTCACTCAGCTAAGTGTCAATTCCTGATGACATTTCCTGGTTAATATTTTTTAATTTATCTTTTATTTTATTTATTTTTCTTTGTTTTTTTTTTTGCTTTTTTTTTGTAATTCAACAATCTTTTAAGTTTAGATGCATTCCCTAAACTGAATCGAAGCAGTTAAGGTAAATGCTATGCTAATGACTTCAGTAGTTTTCCCTAGAACAAAACAGTCCTAAAATATAGCAGTACCTAGAAATGATTGATTGGTTATAGTGCACTTACACAAGCAATAAAAGTCTAGAGCACTGAGGTTATACCTACATCTGAATGCATAAGTCTTTCCTTCAGGATTTTCTGGTAATGAAAATGGATTTTAAAATATAATAAAGAAAAATTGCCTTGAAAGCAAACATATCTTAAATGATACTATACAAGAGTAAATTTGTTTTATAATAAAACTTTTAACTTTTTGTAATATTGTGTTATACTACTTAAGAACAATGAGAAGATACGTAATTAGTTTAATGCCTATAATCTCAAAGCACATACCTACTCTTTACATATAATGAAACCAATTTATTTGGATAATAGTAAATGCTTACAAAATATTTTTAATGAAGACACTAAACCTCACAGGTGACACTGCCTTTAAAGTTTATGCTATTTTCTAAAAATCTAGCACAATTGCATTACTAAATACAAGTAAACCTGGTACAACTCTATGCTTAACAATTGTTTATTAAAGTGTTACTTTTGCATGGCTGATGACATAACATATTCACTTCAATTGCTTTCATTTTGTAAGAAACATACAGCCTACTAGTTACATATTTCTGGCTCTTTGATAAGTAACGATGACACACAGTTCAGGGGCCATCAACTCTTGTCATGTCATATTAATGGGTAGTGAATAAATTGAGTAATTCTGAAATTATTTTATCCATTTGGAAAATGTTTGATTTACTATTTTTATTCAATATATCTTTAAACTAACTTTTTCAATTCCAGAAAAGAGAATTCTTGTATAATTCCTATGACTTTTAAAGAATCAAAGTCTGAAAACTTGCAGTAGTTCTATTAAACTGCATTGAAAACACAGAACTGATTTGTGAATTATTCTACACCTTAAAACAGCAGCAGGGTTATGCAGAAGATCTTATCCTTAACGACTTTTCTGAGACCTTGTTATATATTTACATAAGTCTACATACTGTCTTGTCTTGCTCAAGAACCTATTCTTGCCCACCCCAAAACACTTCCATACACAGAGTTCCTTTGAAGAATGGGATGCAATGAATAGCAGTAGTAATATGCTGAATGGTAACAGTAGTGACAGCATTTAATAATATTAATATTAATATTTTTCTTTATGTACAAGGATGACATGTTTTTGAAAAAAATCTGCAGCTTAAAATATTCTTCAAAACACACAGGAGTAGGAACTTATATGAAAGGTTAAGGAGAGGTCAAATTCATAGATGTTCTGGCGAACCCCTTAGGATGTGTTTTTCAGAGGTGCGTAATAACAGTGAGCATAGAGATAGCTGTGACAAGCAATTTATTTCTTGTGTGTGCATTGCATTTCAGAGTTGGGGAATAATTCTTACATATCTATTTTTTCTCACTTCAAAATTGAATAAGGAATTTGCAGAAACAGCAACAGAAAAGGAAATCATCTACTCATGAAATACCGAGCTCTTGTTTATCTTTTCTAAGACTTTCCTGTGCAGGAGAATATCAGAACACACAAATAAGTCGAGAATGACTAAACAATACAAAAATACACACTCTTATTATTCAGATTACCCTCATTTAAATTTAAAATTTCTGTTTCACCCACTCTTATTTTCTAAACTAATTTCTGTATCTATTTTAACATCAAAGAGAAGATGGTTATACACATTTCTACTTTATATGACTGAAGGAAATCCTGAGCAATTAATAATGTTATTACTATATTAGTCTTTTCTTAAGTTTGGTGGCTCAACAGACTTTGAGTATAAGTCTAGCAAAATGACTTCAGCACTCAAATCATGCTTTATCTAAACTATGAACAATAACAGAAACTAAAACTACCGGCATAGTAATCAGACAATTATTTTATTTACTACTGTGTATATAATTGTATAGTATTTTATATAGTATTATCATATTAAACTATACCTAATTACACTCACAAATTCTATTTTGTGTGTTCTCTTTTCTACTTTCGTCAAATAAAGAAGGGCGATGTTTACTGTTGTCAAATGAACTCAGGTACTGTTTACCAGTGTCAAAACAGAAAACTTGTGAACCTGAGCAAAATACTCTCTTGAACCCACACACCTATGGTCACTTGATCTTCGACAAAGGAGCTAAAACCGTCCAATTGAAGAAAGATAGCATTTTCAGCAAATGGTGCTGGTTCAACTGGAGGTCAGCATGTAGAAGAATGCAGATCGATCCATGCTTATCACCCTGTACAAAGCTTAAGTCCAAGTGGATCAAGGACCTCCACATCAAACCAGACACACTCAAACTAATAGAAGAAAAACTAATAGAAGAGTCTCGATCATATGGGAACTGGGGAAAATTTGCTGAATGGAACACCAATAGCCTATTCTCTGAGATCAAAATGATTCTTGACAAGTGGGACTTCATAAAATTGCAAAGCTTCTGTAAACAACAGCCGACAAATTAGGAAAAGATCTTTACCAATCCTACATCTGATAGAGGGCTAATATCCAATAAACAAAGAACTCAAGAAGTTAGACTCCAGAGAATCAAATAAACCTAATAAAAATGGGGGACAGATTTAAGCAAAGAATTCTCAACTGAGGAATATTGAATGTTCAACATCCTTAGTCATCAGGGAAATGCAAATCAAAACAACCCTGAGATTCTGCCTCACACAAGTTAGAATGGCCGAGATAAAAACCTCAGGTGACAACAGATGCTGGCAAGGTTGTGGAGAAAGAGGAACACTCCTCCATTGTTGGTGGGATTGCAGACTGGTACAACCATTCTGGAAATCAGTCTGGAGGTTCCTCAGAAAATTGGACATAGTACCACCTGAGGACCCAGCTATATCTCTCTTGGGCATACACTCAAATGATCCTCCAACATATAACAAAGACACGTGCTCCACTATGTTCATAGCAGCTGTACTTATAATAGCCACAAGCTGGAAACAACCCAGATGTCCCTCAACAGAGGAATGGATAAAAAAAAAAATGTGGTACATTTACACAATGGAATGCTGCTCAGCTTTTAAAAACAATGACTTTATGAAATTCATAGATTAAATAGATAATGGATAGAACTAGAAAATATCATCTTGAGTGAGGTAACCCAATCACAAAAAAACATACATGGTATGCACTCACTGATAAGTGGATATTAGCCCAAAAGCTTGGATTACCCAAGATACAATCCACAGACCACAAAACAGCAAGAAGGATGACCAAAGTGTGGATGCTCCAGTCCTTCTTAGAAGGGGAAACAAAAATGTTAATAGGAGGAAACACAGAGACAAAGTTTGGAGCAGAGGCTGAAGAAAAGGCCACCCTGAGACTGTCCCACCTGGGTGTCTAGCTCATACACATACAGCCGCCAAACCCAGACTATGTTGCTGATGCTAAGAAGTGCATGCTGACAGGAGACTGATATAGCTCTCTCCTAAGAGACTCTGTCAAATACAAAGGTGGATGCTCTCAGCCAACCAGTGAACCGAGAACCGGGTCCCCTTTGGAGGAGTTAGAGAAAGGACTGAAGGAGCTGAAGGGGCTTGCAACCCCATAAGAACAACAATACCAACCAACCAGAGCTCCCAAGGACTGAACCACTATCCAAAGATACACATGGACAAACCCATGTCTCCAGTTCCATATGTAGCAAAGGATGGTCTTGTTGTACACCAATGGGAGTAGAAGCCCTTGGTCCTGCCAAGGCTTGACCCCCAGTGTAAAGGAATATCGGGGTGGGGAGGAGGGAAGATGTGGGTAGTTGAGTGGAGGAACACCCTCATAGAAGAAGGAGGAGGCAGGATGGGATAGGGGGTTTATGGATGGAAACCAGGAAAGGGGATAACATTTGAAATGTAAATAAAAATAAATCCAATAAGAAAGATTAGTGCCTGCCTCACTGCCAATAATATGTTTGAAATTCCCATTCGTTTTGAAAAATTAAATACTATGTTCTACTTTAACTTGGTAACATCATCTATCTCTCGAGATCTTTCTGTGATTATATCATATACACACATAAATACATATGAAAAATGACATTTTATTTTCTTTTTAATCTACAGGATAAACAAGGTTTAAGGTGCTGATAAAATACATTTTGTGGTCTCAAGTACGGCGGTTTGGGGCCCCTGAGAGAGATGAATTTCTATTGTACTTAGGCAACCCGATTCTTTTTGTAGAGTATCTATTTTTAAATAAAGCAAGAGCAATCCATAGCGATATGGTAAAATATGCTATGACATATAATATATTATGAAATATGATAATGATTTAAAATATATAATTGAAAATTTGAGGAGTTGAGAGGGGTGATAAGAACCAATATCTACTAAAGGTCAGGATAGAAACATCTCTCCAGACTTCTGCTAAAATTACAAGAAATAGATTTCAGTCCTGGGAATACTTTGTCTTCTGTCACCCAGCATATTGTCATGGAATTTGAAAAGAGCGGAAGTGTTATGGTTCTGAGTAGAGCTGCCATGGAGAAGGCAGGGCCTGCTCC
The DNA here is from genome assembly GCF_021556685.1 of Rattus norvegicus. Classification (NCBI taxonomy): domain Eukaryota; kingdom Metazoa; phylum Chordata; class Mammalia; order Rodentia; family Muridae; genus Rattus; species Rattus norvegicus. The sequence goes on along the minus strand of NC_141544.1, from coordinate 29,807,798 downwards.
AGGCTGCACCTAGGATGGGCAAACACCATTTTGTTTCAAATGGAAACTACAGTGTGAAAAACAAACAGGACCTTAGAACAGTGTGAAGGCAACCCGTAAGATCACGAATTACTTTCAGAGTCTCCTCTCCTGTTTGCTTGGGTGGAAGAGTATTTTTCCTTTGAACTGTTTATTATTATTATTATTATTATTATTATTATTATTAATTTTAATATGAAGAGTCCTTGGCCCTTAAGCCTTCGTGGGTCTGGTCAATATGCAAAGAATCAAACATAAAAGTGTTATGCCTTGTTTTCTTAAAGCAAGTACTAAAGTTTATACCATTTGTGTAGTCAAAATGTTGGAATTGAACTCCGTATGACTGAGGTCTTTGAAGACAGCAAATTAAGTGCCTATCCAGGATGCCAAAGTCATTTCTTGGCAAAAAAATTCCATTTGTTTTAAATGAAATTATGTGACGTAATATAAAAAAAATCTAATGGTCTTCCAACAGACCATTAACCAACAGTTACTTTTGTCTAATCCAGCATTTGGTCTCAGCGTCTTTGCTCTTAGTTTTGACTCTAAATGCTCCTAAACTAATAGCAGTATATCTGTTCAGCTCATTACTGTGAATTCACAAACACTTAAAAATGTAAAAGCACATTTTTCAGGGTAAATGTCATACTAAAACAATCTATAGTTCCTTCCTTTTTCTATATAGCTTTTTTAATTGATCTCCTTCCCAACTGTCTATTAAAAGACAGTTTATAGCAATTTACTAGTTACAAGAGGTAAACATTCTGCTAATGAACACTCATATACAAATGAATATAAACACTAACATTTAATATAGAAAAATAAATATGTATTAATACAGGGAAAATTATATTAACAGATGGAAAATATTAATTTCTCTAAATTTGAAATCTCATAACTCCCTATAAATGATTCTACAGGAACTGAATGAATCCATTTATCCATCTATTACTTACCTTATAATCACATACTTCTATTTACTTGTAAATTGTATAAACAAAGTTGCTAATTTTGTTCATAAATTTTTCTTTGAGAATAAATATGCATGAAAGATGGCAGGCAGACGATAAAGACACAAAAAGGTATCTTAAAAATATTATAAAATGGATTTAATGACTACTATTTAGTGCTGATTTATACACAATCATAATTTATCCATTCAACTTAAATGCACACATATTCATAAAGTTGTTTCTGAAATTAACTTTAATAATAATTTTTCTTCAAATACTTCGTTCTATATTTTATATGAACTTTTCTATATATTTTTGAAGAAGTCAAACTCTCATAAATCTTTCTGGGTTTGTTATAAAAGTGCTCTTAAACTGTTTTCATCTTTTTCTTAAAAGGCTCCTTACTATGTTTGTCATTTATTTGTATCATTTTTATGTTTATTTTTGAGATCATAATAAATCACATTTATTCCTTTCCTTTTCTCCCTCCAAACCATCACTTTAGCTGCTCTCTGAATACATGACCTCTTTTTAATTAATTTTTATGATATGCACATATGCATTTTTATATAGCATACATTCCTGAGGGGAACCTGTTAACTCCACGTAACATTGCTTTACAAGTTTTCACGAGCGACCCTAAGGTATTGGACAATCAATTGTTGTGCTTAAAGATTTCTTATTTTAGATCCACAATGTCAAAAATATTTTCTAATATGCTCTTGCTACCAGAAATGCAACCACGCATTTATTTTTGCTCATCAAATTCTAACGTGGAAAATTATGTTAGTAATTTAAGTGGTGACTTATTTTTAGATACTAATCAGGGTTGTACCTGATAAAAATAACATAGGAACCTTTTGCTAAAAGAACAGTGAACCAATTTTGAACAAGGATGTACTATTTTTAATTACATTTTCACCTCAAGAAACTCAGGGAAAATTCCAGACTTAAATGATGGAATTCACATAATCTCAAGGATTCAATTAGTTTAGGCAATCGTAGGTTTCTACTTTCCCCCTCCCTGGTGGATTGTCCTGCTAAAAGTAGCGTATATTTAAGAAATCATGAAAAGAAAAAATTTTGGTTAAAAAAGTTTTAATTTAAAATCTTTTAAACAGGTCCTAAATCCTATCAATATTTACATGGACAGGTGAGAGCTGTGTATGTCTCATTCAGGTCAAGGGAATATTCTAGACAGACAAAAAGAGGGAGGGGCACCAAGAAAGAAAAACAAAAAAAAAAAGTGTACTGGATTGGTAAAAGGATTCCTCCCACCTGGTCTGCTCAAAAGTGAAGATCTGCAAATGCTTCCAAGAAATATTTTGTCTGTAATACAGTTTCTGCTTTTAACCAACTTTATATTGCATAAAACACAGGTGCTTTTCTGTATGATTTGGTCATAGCACAACATAACACATTTTATACTAAGTGATGAGAAATGATGAACGTAAGATAAATTATCTGAAACCCACATTAGATGAAAACACAGTCAAAGTAAGTGATAAAGCTTGTTCTTTGCTTTTAATAAAAAGTTCCCAGCTTTGCTTAAAAATATCTTGACGATGATGAAATAACATCATATTAATAGTAAAAGTCGAAATTTTAAAAGATCAAGATCACAGTGCTGTTATATCTTTGTGAGATTCTTTCTCATATCCTTAAAAATACTGATTCCACAGAGAGTTACAGGTAACTGTGGTTCTAATTAAAATGGACTTAAGTACTCTTTGGTTGGTGGTTTAGTCCCAGACCAGGTGGGAGCTCTGGTTGGTTGATATTGTTCTTCCTTTGGGGTTGCAAACCCCTTCAGCTCCTTCAGTCCTTCCTCTAATTCGTCTATTGGGGAAGCCATGCTCAGTCCAATGGTTGGCTGCAAGCATCCACCTCTGTCTTTCGTCAGGCTCTGGCAGAGCCTCTCAGGAGACAGCTATATCAGGCTCCTGTCAGTATGCGCTTCTTGGCATCAGCAATAGTGACTGGGTTCGGATGACTGTATATGTGATGGATTCCCAGGAGAGGCAGTCTCTGGATAGCCTTTCCTTCAGTGTCTGCTCCACACTTTATCTCCATATTTCCTCCCATGAATTTTTTCTTCTCCCTTCTAAGGACTGAAGCATCCACACTTCGGTCACCAATCAAAGTATACATATGGATCGACCCATGACTCCAGCCGAATATAATAGCAAAGGATACACTTGTAGGACATCAGTGGGAAGAGAGGCCCTTCATCCTGTGAAGGCTCGATACCCCAATGTAGGGGAAGGCCAGGACATGGAGGTATGAGTAGGGTGGCTTGGTGGGAGAGCACCCTCATAGAAGCAGGGGGAGGGGATATGGGATAAGGAGTTTCCGGAGGGGAAACCAGGAAAGAGGATAACATTTAAAATGTAAATAAATAAAATATCCAAATTTTAAAAATGTATTTAAGTAAACAACTGACCTCAAATATACTTTATAAAATTTAATAGTTATCTAAAGCATACTTCACACGCAAAGAAAAGAAAGCTTCCTAGATCATTGTTACCTTCTTTGAATTGTATGGTTAAGTTGCTTCTCAGAAATTATGATTGGTGTGTGTGTGCGTGCGTGCGTGCGTGCGTGCGTGCGTGTGTGTGTGTGTGTGTGTGTGTGTGTCTGATTTAGATCCCTGATGACGTCAAAGTTGAAAAAGTTGTTCTCCACATAAGTGAATGCTACTTTGAATATAAGTTAGCAGGAAGTAGGATCCTGAATACTGAGACATACATGGTCATATTTTATGGTCATTGTACTGGGACAATCATTTCTGGTTTAATGTTTAGGATGAACTTTAAAAAGTTGAGACATGTAGAAATATCACAAGATTTAAGTAAACTTTTATTTTGGAAAGTTAAGTTTTTTAGATCTCAAATCCTTATGTTTCAAAATATTAAGATATCTGTATTATTTTTCTTCCCTGTTGCCGTGATAAAATACCATGGACAAAAGCAATATAAATGAAAGGGTTTTAAATAACTTATGGTTCCAGGAGCAAGGATGCCCACAGTGGTAAGGCAGGCATGGAATGGTACAGAAGTAGGGGCTGACTGAACCTGTTCACATCCACACACAGGAAGCAGAGAGAACAGGAAGTAGTGCAAACCTAAGCTCTCAGTGCCTCCCCCAAGTCACAACTCCTCCCCCAGCAGCACCACCCACTGGAGACCAAGTGTTCAAAGGCAGGAACCTATGAAGAGATCTCTCGTTCAAACCACTCAACCTGTGTCAACAAAAGCATTGCCCTTTACAATTCAAAGACACGAAGATTACAAATAAGACTTTTGTCACTTGTTAGGAAATTATATTATTTACTGTTAAATTAGGCTTTTTCATTGCTCCTGATTTTTAATTTTTTTATTATTTAAGATTACGATGTACTTATATTATTATTGTCCTCTTCCTCTCCCCCATGACCCTACTTCCACCACCACCACCACACTCTCCTTTTAGTTCCAAATAGTTCACATTGCCTGCAACACCCATAGGTTGAGACCCAGACTATGGCTGTTCGAACATCTAGCCCCTCCTTACACCACATTAGCGTTTCTGAAGTAGGATTTCTTTGGCTGTTTCATGTACTTATGGTAGCTGGAACTGTCTTATACACTTATTTAGTGTATCTGATGCTTAAAGTCCTCTTAAGTCTCCTCTTCTGTAGGGCATACTTGGAGCAGTTAACACACATTACATTCTGTGCTCTTAGATCTACATATACATCTCTAAGGGGAAAAAAGGTGACTTATAACTAACGAGTCTCCAATACCTACTGCATTATCTAATAAGCAGTAAAATATGAATGCCCACTGATTAAAACCACAAATCTCAAACATGTTAATAGATCAAAATAAGTGGAGAGAGGGTGCTTACATACTGTTTTGGACTATTAAATGTTTCTGACTTGTAAAATATTCAAATCTTTAAATATTTAGTACTTTTCATTTTTAGATTCCTCAGGGAAGCTAATGAAAATTGACATATACTTCCATTGACTGCATGTAAGAGAAATATATACATATATTTACCAGTCCTGATTATCCCAGTAGCTTAAAAAGATACTAAGTAGTTATGGACAAAGCATTGGTGAGGTTTTTCTGGTAACAAACTGTCAGTTGAAACCCCCACATTTGTGGCTGCTCTGATAAAAGCCATGATTGGGTTGGATGTCTGAAATCTGCCTTTTTGACTAATAAATAATTTCACTACATGCCCCTTTGTTGACTAAAAAGTTAGCCTTCACACCACTGACTCAAATATGTGGACAATTTCAGTGTGTTTTATTGTTTTGGGTATATTAAGTCAGGAGATATTCAAAACTCAAAGTGACAGGACAGAGTCATGAAGTAGGTGATTAAAAGAAGAGGAGAAGGAAAATAAAGAGGAGAAGAAAGGAAGAGGAACAAGTGTCTGACCGAATCACAAGGTAACAGAGGTAATTTCTGGTAAACACATTCTCCTTGGTTCAGCAAACTACTCCTCAAGAAAGACGTTTAAATAATTTTATTTTTGTGGTAATGAGAAAGGAAATGATGTAAATTTTCCTTTCTAATAATAGTAGACCATGAACATATGCCCTAAGGAAAGCACAGCAGAAGACTAAGACAACCTTAGGGTAATTAAGCACAAAGGCTGTTTGTGCCTCAATAGCCCAGGCAGTTGAAGCTGACACAGGTTGAGGCATGTCGCTGGCAATTTTTCTATTTTCTTTGGTAGTAGAGACATGATTTTTTTCATAAGTCAGGGCTTACTTTAAAGCTACAGAATACTCTGTGCTACACTTGGAAATATGGAAATTACTGGAGTTTCAAATGATATTTTCAAGCAATAAACTAATATATAACTATAAACTAATGAGAAAGCAAATCATTTGCATGGTGCAAGACAGCATGGGCATGGGGAATTCTTGCCCTGACACATGCATGTAGCAAAGCACACATGCACTTTCTTTAGCGTTGACCTCTCCTCAACAGGCATCTCCAAATTAATTTCTAAAACTGGATTCTTTTTTTTAAATGTTCCTCCCTATATCCCACGCACATGTGCTCCCTTATACCTTAGTTTAATTTAAGATAATGTCATCCACCCTGAAATACAAGAAACAAACTTTAGGAATTTTCCAAGCTTTCACTCCCCTTATTCTGTGATTCCCACTCCTCCCTCTTGACTACAGAGAAACCCTTTGAAAATTTCCACTGACTCCATTTCCCAAGTGACTCCAAAACATGCACTGATAATTCTCCATGGATTTTCAAACCCTTAGTTACGACTGTACGCCATCTTCTGCTTCTTAGCTAGGATTAATGAAATACCACACTGGCTCAACATTTCCAGGTCTGTCCCACCTTCTTTAGATGTAGCCACCTCTTATCAACTGTAACACCAACTACAGTATTATACTCTTGTTATACCCAGGAAAAACTAGTGGTCTTCATTTTGCTTTGTAGAGGAAAATCTCTAGCATCTGTCTCCTTCACAGAAAAATATAAATGGCCATAGAAGAAGCATAGACTTGTCTGTTTCTTCAATCACCAGGGTATTAAATGCTTCTGCTTTGGTGCCTAGCTCTTCTTCCATGAGCTATTTTAACCTTTATTTTGTCAGTTAATTCCAATTAAGTTGGCATTCATTCAAAAACATTTATTAATCACCAGCAAGAGTCACACATGAGACTGAATCACCCTACTGTTTCCATATAATTTAGTCTCCATCATGAGTATTGATTCCACCCACAGGAAGACTGGGAGACGTTCTGTAACAGATACCCAAATAAGTATTACAGTCAGTCACACTGAAATGACATTTGCTTCTAGCTTATTCAAGACACAGAGGTAATTCTAGGTGAAGATCACATACTTTCCGTCAGTGCGATAGCTCTTGGTAAAGGTGCTTTCTGACAAGTCTGAAGACCCAAGTTCAATCCATAATGGAAGGGTAAAATGGACTATGGCATGTTGTCCTCTGACAGCCACAGGAATGCCCAGACATGTGCGTGCACTCAACAAACACAAAACAATTCAATAAAGTGATAAATAAAATATTACATATTGTGTTTTCCTGAGTTCAGAGTCTTATACCTGACAATTGAGCTGACCTTGAAGACTGAGGATACAAATTAAACTTAATCTGTTTTCTTCTATTTAGATTTTTTTTAACTAATGCTTACTCTCACACTCTGTCACTTAGAATTGGTAAGTATTGCTTTTCTCACTACTATGGTCAGAGAAGGATATTGTATTCCTCCAAGAGTAGAAATTCTAGATGTTTCTGGTGGTTGATGGAAGGTAAGCATGCATAAAGAGAAAATAGAAAGTTCCATAGAAAGAAACTTTAGAATTATAAATATTTAGGGATAGAATGTCATATAGGAAGAACTGAGAATTTATAAATTGTAATCATGAACTCTTTCTGTCTTTTGAGACCTGTGAAGAACATGTAGATCTTGGTGCTAAATGTGAAAGACTTCCTCAAGCACCACAATAGCATAAAGAATGGAAGAATTCTCTTAAGTACCAAGGCTGGAACCTTTACTACTTAATTAAGAAGCCAAAAGCTATGGTAAAGGTCTTCCAGTTGTAAGAGATTGCCATGTTTGGTGCTGAACACATACACACAAGCTGTTAACACATAATCACATATGAATAAACGTTTTCATGCCAACAAGCACAATATACACACATTCACAATAGGCTATACAGAGAAAACCTTATAAAAATGATAACTCATGTGCAGGTACACATACATGTATCTATGCAAAAGAACACACACACATACACATATAATCATTTTCCTATATGTCAATTGTTTATTCCTCTGATATACCTACTACCCAGAGCATACCTATTCTTCAGATGCCATTATGGTCTAACTCAAAATTCTACGATTAGCTCTGACTACTCAGAACACAACAGTTTTAAATATTACGTCTGACTTCAAGCTTCTCAATTTTCCCAGGGAAAAGAGACATATGAACAACTATAGTTTTGACAGGTGGTCAAAGAATCTGTGCAGAAGAAAGACAGAGCATATCTGTGAAAGGAATCTTAAACATGACAGGACACAAAGCAGAGGCAGGTCCATTGCATCCACATTAGTCAGTAGCAACCATATGACAAAATGGGTCTGTATCTGAACTCCTTACTTTCACAGCAATCTTAGTTCCTGTTGTTCCATTAGCCTTATTCACTATTGCCTTGTGGGATTTAATACAACTTAAAACTTGAGTTAAGGAGAAGACGGTACTACATTTCTAGCCAAAAGTAGGAAGCATCAAGAACAATGTTTTAATAACATGGTTCATAGCAGCAACACAATCCTATCTTACTTGATTCTTTCTCTGCTCTTAGCTTCTTGCTTTTAGGGCTTCTGGAGTTCGAGGGAAGCTTATCTGGTGTAGCTCCACTTCCCATGCTATTTCTATGACCTCACTTTAGATACTATGTGACATTTTAAATTAAGGAACATAATCAAGAATGGTACGACTGTAAATAAGAATGGCCTGTTTCCATTTACCTATTATTTTAGAACTGTACTGTTTAAAACATTTTGATGGGGCTTCTATATGTGGGAAATTGTCTATTTAAAGCATGGTTTAATTCATTCCAAGATTTTCTCACGTCCTATTATTCTGTTATATCGGTTACATTCCTTCTTTATAAATTTGAGTGAACAACGAATGTGCCATGACTTATCACATATAAAATCTAATCCTCAAAATCCTATCCTTTGAGAAGCTGGACTGCTGGATTATACAAAACAAGCAAACAAACAAACAAAAAACAAACACAGCAAAATAAGATGGTGAGACAAGAAGCTAGATACAAATCACATGAACATCTACTTCCTTGACTTCCACATTTCTTATTATTTGCTATTTGTTCTGATATATTCATTTTTGTGTGCATGGGTCCTGGTGCACTTCATTTAAAATCTAGCTGAACAGAAAGCAAGAAGTTGACGATACACAGTGCCAAGGGTCATGTTTATGTACTGGAGACACCGGTTATGCACTGGTAACACTGAGCTTCAAATTCATTTCTTTCAGCTCATAAAGAATCATTTTTATGCTGGTTAATTTTTATTATCAACAGATTTAGTAAATATGGTCTCAGTATTTTAAAGGAGTATTACTACTGAATTCAGACTAAGAGATCAGAGGTTCTTTGAAATACAATTTAATTCAGTGATAACTCTAATTTTGTTGATTGGGATAATGTTCATGACTTAAATGGGGTGTGTTGAATAGCAATTCACATCAACCAACATATTGGGACACTATGATACTTTTTTGCTTCACACAGTTTCTTCTTGCATATATTGCCATTCTCTGGTAAATAAATACTGAATTTTTGTTCAATGGAGCCACTTGTTTTCATATAATATTAACAACAGTAGCAATAACATGTGTGCAAACAATTCATGAAAAGCAACAGAATTTCTAAGGGAAATATTTCCAATTTTAGAACAAATAAGTAATTTTACCATATTAATATTTTTCATAAATATTTGAATCTTATCTACAGTGTTTTAAGAAAATCTTTTGGCTGAATAGCAAAAAGGACCATTAAAATTCTACTAGAAATATGTTTCATTGTGTATCAAAACACAAATGTTTATATTTTTGTGCCTGATCCATTAGAAAAAGTATGATTTAATCAACAGACAATAGAAGGGCAAAAATGTCACCTTACGAAAAATGCATGTATGATTTAATAATTTTATTGATAACCCCCTTATGTCTCATTTCACTCCATTTGGTTGAATGAATATTTATTCTGCATTAATTAATTTCAAAGATGAGCAATGCAGTCACCACTCTCCAGGGCACATAGCCTACTATGGACCAAAGACAGACACAAATTAATTTTGATCAGTGAATTCTATTTTTCTTCAAGTTGCTATTGAGAGGTATGACAAACAGTCACCACAAAGAGAAGCTCTCTAAATGCTTATGGAAAGTGGTGCTGTTTGCAGCGAATCATGAGGAACTTGGGTGGTTGTCAATTTTACCTACTTATGACACATTTTCATGGTCATATGTACCGTTTACTTTCCTCTGCCAGTAGAACACTTGTCTACTACTACTCTCTGTGCCTCTTGTAAAACATTTTTTCACTCCTTAATTTCTTGATTCAAATGGGAAATATTCTTTTGTACATCTGCCAGAAGTGTAATTAAGGAAAGCTTCTCTCTGTTCTATTTTAAAATTTTATTTTAAAAGCAATGTTTAGAGGATCTATTAAATAAATTATGATGTGCCCGACGATCATCTAATGCAAGTCATTAGAAGAGGAAATGGACACTGTTGATTTAGATGGAGATCTAAATTAAAAGAGGAAAAAGCTCAGAACCGTGCCATCAGTATAAAAGTATCATTTACCTTTCTTAATATCATTGTTTACAGACATGAAGAAAGACTGAAACTATTAAATGTTAGTAAGCTAACTTTTGGGGAAATGTCACCTATTATATGGTATAATTTTCTATTTTGTGTTTTAAATAATTCACATGACAAGGATTCATATTAGAGGTACAAAGAATGTATAATCTATTTTTCCAAAAAATAGACTTTTTAAAATGTAGTTCAGTAACATGATACTAAATATTAAAAGTAATAATCCCTTTTTCTTAGTTCACAGAGAAAATTGATTTTTATATATTACTATTTGGTAATAATTCAGAAAATATCCATAATAGTGTTAAATTATCTATAGTCATAAATGATCCTTCTTTTATAGCTGGGAATTGAACCCATAGCCATGTGCAAGCTTGGAAAATATTCAACTAGTGAGTTACATCAAATTCTAGAATATCAAAATTCCAATGAAGGTATGATTTAAAAGTTCACATAATTGTGGAATTCTTAACTTCTTAGAATTAAAGCATAAGGTAGCTTTTAAACAATACACAACAAGACAGGTGTTTTTTCAACATATCAAAAACATCTGCAACATCACATAAAGATTAAAGCCAATGAGTGTAACAATCTGAATTGAGAGCTTTCAGTACAACAGACAACACATATAAAGTCTCAGTGGAATCACAAACCTTGGCTACTAATCAGGAACAATACAACTCTTATCTGCAAAGATGACTAGACTAGACCAGCAAACAACAGCTAGGAAGTGACCGCTCGGTAGCTGGTATAACCCCATCCAGACTGCCTTAGCATGGGTCGCACATGGTATTCTCCCAAGAACTTGAGATGGTCTTGCCAGAAGCTGCACGTGATGTTTTGGGTGAACTCCTCCATCATCACTGAGAGTAGCAAAAGAACCAGCACAGTACTTCACGGGGCTTCAGAAGTCATTTTACAGGCCTCAATCTCTTTTTGTTCGTTGATCTTCTTTTCAATTGCCAAGAATTATGTTACCACATGTACTTTACAGATGGGGAAGCATCATCCTCCAGGCCATGATTTGGTGGCCACAAATCTTAGAGCAACAGCATAACAAAGCTCAGAAATCATTAACCCAGGTCTAAATAAATCATTAACCCAGGTCTAAATAAATGTAGCCTACCTTCCCATTTAAATGGAACACTGACTCCGTGGTGCACTGTTAATTTTTATGTTATTGTTTTGGTTTCATCCAAGCTCTGTGATCTGTGCTGTTCTGCTCTTTTAGGCTTGAAGCAGTCTGTCCCGAATTAGAGAAGAGGTCCTGGAGTGTGGGAGCGGGGACTGACCTACATCTGAGCAATCTGCATATGATTCACCACAATTAACCAATTTGGTTGGAAATAGCTACAATTAAGTTATTAGCAGAGAAGTATTTACTAGGCTAGAAACTCTAAATTTATCTTCATGCACGCCCTAACCAAGTGAAGGGCTGCATTTTTAGTACTTGTGAGCGAAGTACTGAAAAAACGTCCCTTCGAATTAGTGCCATATTGTGAAATTCTTCACAGTCAGTGTTTGTGTGTTATATGTTCAAGCTATTTCCTTAAAATGTTTAGACACAGAGAGGCAAGAAAAACATGAAATCACTGTGCAGAGGAGATAGTCAGTCTCTATATATCATCTGTCTGCCTATCATTTATCAATACACATGGGAAGGTTGATGATATCTGAAAATTATATACAGTAGGCCAAGTTACTATAAAACCATAGAGAAAGTAATATAGGAAATGCAGACTAATACAAAGCAGAAGGATGTTCACAGTAAAAGAAACAAATAGAAAAGAAAATATTCGGATGGGCAAACACTGATTGTGTAAATTCAAGTTTAGCAATTCAGTGGAGATAATCATCATTGACCATGGGAAGTATCTATCTTATCTGTATCTAATCATGACGGCATATTTTAAAACCATGCAAACCAATCTATGAGCAAAAAGATTTTTCCTACCTTTATAGTTGAGTAACATGTTGTCTGAGTGACCATGAAGGATAACCTGGGAAAGAAATGGAAAATAGATGACGTGGGGAAAATAGTACAAGGGTTAGATAGCTTTGAAGCCAACGTTTAATATTAATATTCGATAAGCTGGGTACCCTGACGCTGTTTCAAGGCATCCTCGATCCCCACTTCACGTACTCATGATAACGCTGTGGGTGACAAAGTTGGCAGGCATGTTATAACAAGAGTATCCTATGTGAACTGATCTTGTCGGTGCTTCACAGGGTATCTCCTCATTGAGACTCTTAGCTGTTCATCACTAGTAGCCAAATTTGTAGCCGAATTTGAAGCTTCACTGTGGACATTTCGGAAGGATGACAAGCAATAATGAAAATCATAACATACTGACAAAGTGAATCCCAGTAACTAGAACAACAAAATTAAAAAGTAAACAACTCCAGATTTGGGGCTGGACAGACAGTTCACCGGCAAGAGCATTTGCTCAGTTCTCACTGTGCCACAGAGCGCTTCACAGGTATCCGTAGCTCCTGCTCTAAGGAGATTTGATGATTTTGGAGCACCAAGAGCATGGTGTGCGTGCATATGTGCAGGCCAAATACACACATAAAATTGAAAAATCTAAAAAAAGGTTAAATATTCACAGACATATAACTTTTTACATTCCTGAAAATATAGGTGTCAAATGAGCAGTTAGTTCCTTAGATATGATTAAGTTCTTCCTTGAGTGATCCAAGTTGCACATTTTTGACACTGCCTAGAGATGCTATCGGGAATAGGGAGTTAAACCAGGAAACTCACACGTCCTTCATAGAGACTGATACTCAGAGAACTGAAAAGTCATGGAAAACCCAACTGTTGACAGATAATCAAAGGAGTCTCATAGCTAGTTCATGGCAGAATTCATGGTAACCTTTTAGTTTTCTGGTTTCATAATCTTTCCACAGCACTAAGTCATTTAATTCACTGCTCTTTCTAAGACACGCAAGAAGTAGAGAAAGTGGAATCATGTAGTCTGTTCCTAAGAACTTTATATTTTGGCCTAAAGGGAGATGTATGTCAGCAACATGGACTACCTCTAATTCCTTTAAAAATCTCCCCTGTGGGGCTGGACAGATGGCTCAATGGTTAAGAGCACTGGCTCTTCTTCCAAAGGACTCAGGTCTGAATCTCAGTACTCACATGGCAGTTCACAACTGTCTGTAATTCCATTTCCAGGGGATCTGACACCTTCGCATCGACATCAATGTAAAACAAAACAAAACAAAACAAAATAAAGACAAAAACAAAAACAAAAAACAAAAAGGTTGATTAAAAAAGAAGAAAAAAATTTCTTTGTGAGGAGAGGCACCATCAGATGATTATCTAACAGAATTTTGGTTATAAACTGCTTAGAAAACAATAAATGAACTTAATAGAAAAAACAAGGGTGAAAAATATGCAGAAAGCTGGCAAAACCAGTCAATAACACCATTAGCTGGATGTACAAGAAACTACCCAGAAATCCTTGATAGAAAATTTGTTTCCTAGGCTGACTTTAAACAAAAGTCATTTTGTTTACTCTTTAACTCACACTTCTCCAATTGATATCAAGATGGCCAGTAACACTGGAATTATGCCTTGGCTCTCTGGCTCATGGCTAGCCACCTTTACAAATACTTAGCCATCTGTTAATCATAACTGATAATAATTTCCAAAATAATCTGAAAATTATTTATTGTGACAATAATACTACTGAAATAATTCCTGGACTAGTTTGTGTTTCTAAGAACCACTATGTTTTCAGTGGGATCAGAGAAACGACAGATTCTCCCCTCTAAACTAGTCAGATTTCGAATTCTAAGAGACTAAGACCAGACTACAGGGCAAGTCATAGCCGTTAAGAAGGGGTTTCCGTTGTAAACCCAGAAACCGTTTGTGTTCACCTCCTGGGAGCCTCAATGACATGCATCCTCCCTGTCTGATTCATGTTTCTTTTGCAAAATGCCCAAAGATGAACTTGGTAAGTTTAAAAACCATATCAGATATGAGAAAAGACATTCAATAAAATATTTTAATGAGAGAATTAAATAACTTAGAAATGTGTGCATTTGATGAGGATAATACACCTAATAGTGTAGAGTACTGCTTAATACTAAGATAAATTTGCCGGATTATGTTACAATATTTTTTCATTTTTTTCTGGAATCCTTAAGAAATAATGCTAATACCCATATATTTATGTCAAGGTTTAAATAGTTGAACCTAGCCACATTTAAGTAAAATAAAGTCATAGAAGGAATCACAAGAAACTATGTTTTCTGAAACACCAGTAAGAGACAATATTTAAAATGCATCCACATTATTAGTATAATGGGAGAGGAGGGAAAGGTGATAACATTTGAAATGTAAATACATAAAATATCTAAGAAAAATAAAATTTACAAAACATCATCTCAGAACAAACATTTTGTGCATAACTTCCAAATATACTTAATATACATGGAATGTATGCTTCTAATTGACTATTCAGTTTATATTCTCAAACTTTTTTGACTCTCAAGAGGAGTTCTACTGTTTCTCACCTCCCAGATCGAGATCATGGTAAATAAGCACACCGGTTCCTTTCAAAGTGGCATGTGCGTTGCAAAGGACGACTTATGTTTAAAAATATCTCAATGAGCAACCTTTGACTTTGGATGCTACAACTACATACATTAGTTAAGATTACTAAATTCTACATCTAGGTAGTGGATTTCAGGGCAAATTTATTCCTAAAGTGGTATGAAAGAGTTTGCAGAGCTGAGGGAAGGTGGAAACTTTTTAAGCATAAATGACTTAAAGACTGTGTTCACGTCTCTTGACTTCTAATGAGGAGAACATCTAGTGAGAGATGAGGAAAACCATTAAACCTTACTAGTTATCTTATGAGACTTTACAAAGAAAAGTCAGCATACTGTATAATGTATTCCAGATTCCATTTCTTTTGTGACTATAAAAGTCACAAGTTTACATTCTTCAAAAGCAGGATGCTCACAGGATTTGAGAGAGTAATGGTGGACCTCACACTTCATCACAGTTTGTATGAGCGAGTAGCTTTGCATTATCTGCCCTTTATGTCACCGACCAAAGAGAAGCCTGCTCTTTGTAGTGACATACAGCAACTTATGTTAATATATCTGTGGAAATCGGTAGGTTAAAACTAGCATCATCAGCCAACAGAGTTAGGAACTTTTTGATTGATTAGATAAGATCTTTGACTTTACCATTAGATAATGAATTAAAACAAATCATTTTGAATAAAGTGTAATACTGTTATTAAAGCCTCTGTTCCTTTCATTTTCTGCAAGGCTTAGCTATACATTATACCAAGAAGGATAATGAGGACCCTCCCATCTATTTAGTGTTAAGTATAGTGGTTAGCATAGATGCGTATGAGTCTTCTTTAGAAATAAAATCAAGAAGTATCTTCTGGCAGAGTATGTATGCTTCAGTTAAAACATTTTTCTGTGTAATCAACAAAGAATAAATTTGAGTTCTTTTCCATTATTAACCAAATGTATTATTCTTTATGAGAATTTTGTTTTACCCAAGCCATTTGCACAATACATTTCCATTTCTATGATTTGAATTCTACAATGTGAATCCAAGTTCAGGCTACGGTCAAGGTTATTCTTAGACTCTAAACTGTGTATCTACAGTATTTACATCAGGAGGCTGTGATATTCAATGACATACAAGTTAACATCATTGAAAGGGTGTATGTGTGCAAAGCTTTGACAGTATTACTCTGTAACCATTTGCATTTCTCCTCCTTACAACAAAAGCATGGTTTAGATTATTATAAGGACACGTAATTTCCAAAAGCTGCAGCTTCTTGCCTGGTGATGGAATGGTTTGAAAATACCATGGTTATAACAATAACTCCATGTCGAAGGAATTTGATAAGAACTTTTGCCCACAAAAAACTCTATTGGAGCAAGTCTATGACTGGTTTTCTGCTGCACAGATTGATCTCAATTCATCACGTTTTTTTTCCAAGTGACAGCTGCAACATGGCCAATAGGGTGGTTTCAGAAGTATCCTTAAGCAACTTGTAGGGGCCAGCAGAGGCCTTGTCAGCTGATCTGAGGCTAGAAATGACAGCATACCAAGGACACATTGTCAGATTGTCATGTTCAATGCCTTTCTGGAATAGAAATCTCCATGCAAGTAAAATATGCTGTATTTTAACACCGGAGATATCCAGGAAGTGGAATTTACAACGCTGCTAAGTTTACATAAACAGAGTAAGTTTAGTACAACTTGCCAAAATCACACATACACATAATCTTTTGAAATACGTATTTTTATTTTGAGGGTAATTAATGAACTATGTAAGAATCATCCCTAAAATGAATACCATCTTTCATTTTTAAAAGCAAATTGATAATATTTATTTAGAAAACTGTATTACAAATAATAATTTCTTACTCCTAATGGAATTTATATGCTACTCCATATAATTAAAATTAAATCTCTAAGACAAATGACATCAAGTGATATAAAAGATAGGAAAATGAATATGAAATAATATTAGGCTTTAAGATAGAATGGAACATTGCAGTGTTTTCTCCTCTGTCTATTTCACCCCTTTTATCATCCTGGGCTTGTTAAGGGGATTGTAGAATTTAGGGTGGCCTTTGAAAGGAAGGAGAGAGGGGCCATTAGTTGCATTCCCTGGTGGGCAGATGGGAACAGGAGCTATGGCTAGGTAAGAAAGATGGGGATCTTCCAATATGGCTGGCTACTTCTTTGCCCTCCTGGTTGGAGACAAAAGCCTGACAGCTCAAAACAATTCTCACTGGCCTTGTCATTTCCAGGTAAAGATCCCTGCTGGTGGAGTTACCTGGGCCAAATGTATTGATACATCTGTGCTGCTATTTCATTCAAGGTTACCATTCCTGAATTGGAGCAGGGAGCACCCAGAAAAGTCCACAAAATCTCCATCCCTAGATGATAGACTGAGTCTCAACATCCAGCTACATGTCCCTGCTGTTCTGGAGAAGCTGTTTTTGTATTGTGTTCCTTGCTGTGTGTGTATTTCATCATCCCTAATAAAAAATTTTTTTCTTTAATCACCCACTCCCCTAAATAAAAGAGGAAAAGAAGAAATTACTCTGCTTCCTGAAAGGATATCAGTTGTCACTTTTTGTTATTTTGCACTTTTGAGCCTAAGAGTTCCCTTTATGGTACCATGTCGATTTGCTGTGACTAAGGATGACACCACACCATGTAAATTATTATAGAACATATTTGATTACAAGGTATCTGAGAAAGGGAAAAACACCCCTCCCTTTTAAAGGCTCCCCTAAATGCTGTGGAGAGTTTTGGAGGTACAATCCACTTTAATGAGTCCAGGATGATAAGAAGGATGATATAGATAGAACTGAAGTCACTGTGATGTCCGTCCCCATGATACTAAAAGCATAACCTTATTTCATCTTCATGATTCCCTTCCTTCTTTCACATCACTTAATAACATTTATCTTCAAGATTCATTTATTTTTAATTACATTGATTTGACTATAAGCCATTAAGAGCAATAAATTATTTTAGTATAATTTTCTATATTAACATTATTTTGTACAAACTCTTTGAGAAATATGTGAAAAATATATATCAGAGCAATTAAAAAACTAGTGGAATCACCTCAATAAGCTATGCTTAGTTTTAGTTTTGACACTATCCTAACTTACTTATGTATATTTTACAAATATTTTATAAACTAATAATTTTTCATTATTAACTTAACATTATCAGCTAAAGAGTCTCTCTTTGTTGTCTTTGTTTGAGTTATATATTTTCATTTTGTTTTATATATTGATTTTTATTAGTTCATTTTAAATCAGCTTATAAAATGATGGGCACCATCACTTTCATCTTGTTTCACTGTGTCTGTGTTGAGCTCATCTGTAGTTCACTCTCTCCCATCCTCCTGATTCCTGCTGGTGGCCTCTTTCCTCCAGTGTCCTCCTGTCTATGTGCCTGCACTCTCTTCACTCTACATACAGTATCTTTTACCTTTCTTATGGTCAGTTTCCTCTCTAGTTTTGTGACAAAAACTCACGTCCACATGAATACATAAACACAAATAAAACTTCAGAGTCTGGGTTCTGCATCTGAGATAAAAGACATGGTGTTTGTCTTTCCAAACCTGGGTTGCTTCCCTTAACATAAGACTTTCCATTTCTATCCACTTTCTGACAAATGGGACGACTTCACTTCTCCTTAGGGCTGAATTATAATTCCATTGTGTACATTATCCATACTTTCTTTATTCTTTCCTTAGTGACGGGCATCTTGGGTGTTTTCGCCTCAAAGCTATTCTGAATAACACAGCAATGAACGTAGAGAAACAAGCGTCTTTCTTCGTCAGTTCCTATGTTCTATCTGGGAGTGTGAAGCTGTGTCATAAGTCCTTCAAAATACAATGGACAGATGGAAAGTAATAAAACAAGCTTCAGTGAAGTATACAGCTTAGAGCTAATAGACTTCAGGTTTAAATGCTAAGTGTAGCCACTATTCCCGTTTTGTTGAAACCATTTTCAAAGGAATGCCATTTCCATTCATTCCAAAATGGCTTCCTTTCTAAATCTGTCACCTGTGTTGATCTGTTTTATTATCTTTCACATCTTTAATTATTTTCTACATTTATTTGTTAAAGTGTTTATCATCTGCCTACCCAGAATATACGATGCATGGGGCTGCTATGTATTGCAGCCAAGTTTCATCTGTTATACTCCATTCACCTCCATGGTATCCAGATGTCAGCAACAACCTGACGTCACCACATCTATTTTCAATACATAGGGTTTTTTTTTAACTTGTATAAGAAAATTGTACCCACCTCAAAGCTACCAGGAAGGTCTCTTTGTACTAATTTGACATCCGTCCCTTCAAATTTCAAGTTAAGTGGCCCTCCATAAGTTAAGCCTTTTCCTAACACTAATGTTGTTTACTGCACACTGGCTCAGAAATTGTGATAAACACAAGCTCGCGTGGCCATTGTAGAACCCACATCTCTCAACCTAGACAATATGGGGAATGAAATGACAATAATAATACAATCCAAAGGCCCAGGGAGTCTTTTTTTTTTTCAGGGAAAATACATCTGTGTATTCAGGCTAGCTCTAAGCTTGAGGAATAAGAATGTAGATTGTGGAAGGAAGGCTACATACACCCAAGACAATCATCACTTAAATCTTCACTTTTACTTTGTGTGGTCTGTGGTGTGGTGTGATTAAACATGGATTAAAGTGGCATCATACTGAATATGCAGTCCTGATAGAATTTAATGATCCATTCTTGTCTGAGGAGGTTAAAAGCACTTGGACAAGGTCACAGACCCTGATTTCTAGTCTTTCTCATTAGTATATATCTGCCTCTCCCCAGAACCACAACTGGAATGCAGATGTGAAAATTACTTTAATGTCAGGCATGTGGGAACAAGTAAACAATTTGATTAAGGATACGTAAGAGTTGATATACCAGACAAACTTAATTTGGCCAAGCGGTGGCCAGACTATGAAGGAAGAGGAAGGAACACTATTTCTAATTTGAGATTCCAGACTTTTGAGAGAGGAAAAAAATGGTAGCGCCTAGGGGCTTCTGGAGTTCATCTGGAGAATGATCATGACTTGACCTCAGCCACCCAGTGGTTTTTGCGACCAGAGGCTGTGCGAGTTCTCATTTATACTTAAGGTCATTAATGTACAACTATGTCTTCTACGTGATTCCAGTATAAAGAATTCTACTTTTAAATGTAGGCAAAACTATTTAAAGAACATACAGATGCACAAATAGAACCATGCTGCTATGCATAATATAAAACGATGGAATGTATTTCGGCAAATTTGTAGTTTAAGAACCTACATGAGCAAAGATGGGTCAGTGTTTGGATTGAACTCTAACATAACTTAGAGGAAGTAATTAATATCAGTATTTCCACATATGGTGATCGTCTTAGTTAACTTTTCTATTCACACAATAAAGCACTGGTTGCCAATGCGACTTAGAAGAGAAAACTTTGGATTGTGCTTTAATTCCAGAGGGTTAGAGTGCATGCTGTTGGAGTGAAGGCACAGACGCAGAAACGGTTGCAAGCTCATGTCTCAAATCTCAAGCATGATGCAGAGAACACATTAAGAATACCATGACTCCAGTTCCAACCATCTGCCTATGAATTTCATTGTTTTTGATAGCTGAGTAATATTCCATTGTGTAGAGGTACCACATTTTCTGTATTCCATTCCTCTGTTGAAGGGCATCTGGGTTCTTTCCAGCTTCTGGCTATTATAAATAAGGCTGCTATGATCATATGGAGCATGTGTCTTTTTTTATATGTTGAAATATCATTCTGAGTGAGGTAACCCAATCACAGAAAAACACACATGGTATTCACTCATTGATAAGTGACTATTAGCCCAAATACTTGAATTACCCTAGATGCACAGAACACATGAAACCCAAGACGGATGATCAAAGTGCGAATGCTTCACTCCTTCTTTAAAAGGGGAACAAGAATACCCTTGGCAGGGAATAGAGAGGCAAAGATTAAAACAGAGACAGAAGGAACACCCATTCAGAGTCTGCCCCACATGTGACCCATACATATACAGCCACCCAATTAGACAAGATGGATGAAGCGAAGAAGTGCAGACTGACAGGAGCCGGATGTAGATCTCTCCTGAGAGACACAGCCAGAATACAGCAAATACAGAGGCGAATGCCAGCAGCAAACTACTGAACTGAGAATAGGACCCCCGTTGAAGGAATCAGAGAAAGGACTGGAAGAGCTTGAAGGGGCTTGATACCCCATATGAACAACAATGACAAGCAACCAGAGCTTCCAGGGACTAAGCCACTACCTAAAGACTATGCATGGACTGACCCTGGACTCTGACCTCATAGGTAGCAATGAATAGCCTAGTAAGAGCACCAGTGGAAGGGGAAGCCCTTGGTCCTGCTAAGACTGAACCCCCAGTGAACGTGATAGTTGTGGGCAGGGTGGTAATGGGGGGAGGGTGGGGAGGGGAACACCCATAAAGAAGGGGAGGGTGAGGGGTTAGGGGGATGTTGGCCTGGAAACAAGAAAGGGAATAACATTCGAAATGTAAATAAGAAATACTCAAGTTAATAAAAAAATGGAAAAAAATGGAAAAAAAAGAATACCATGACTCTTCTCAAACCTCAAAGCCCACCTCAGTAACATACTACTTCCATGAAGACCACACCTCTTAATTTTTTTCTAGTGTCTCCACTAATGTCACGAAATATTCAAATTGATCAGACTAATGGGGATACTTCATTCAAACCACCCAGTGACTTTCTTTACTTCTTAGAAATGAAATAAGCTTCCCTGGGTAATAAAAAACAAGTTAACAGAATACATCATTTCTATTTGAAATTGTGTGCTTTCCATACATTGTTTTATATCACTGTACTTCTGGGGGAGTGGTTTCTTTCCTAGGATTTTTTTTGTAAAGATATTTTTTATTATTATTAACTTGAGTATTTCTTATATACATTTCGAGTGTTATTCCCTTTCCCGGTTTCCGGGCAAACATCCCCCTCCCCCCTCCCCTTCCTTATGGGTGTTCCCCTCCCCACCCTCCCCCCATTGCCGCCCTCCCCCCAACAGTCTAGTTCACTGGGGGTTCAGTGATAAGTACTGTTTCATATTTAGAGACAAGTTTATTTTAACAGATTACGAATATAGAATTATATTCAGACACCAAGGAGAAAATGGCTCTGTTATTTACTCAACTTTCATGGAATCAAGTATAAACATTTTGCATTCTTGTCTAGTGATTTTCAAAGAAAGTCTATGAAAATATATGTGCTCCTGTCCCTGGAAGACCCTGCTAAAAACTTGTATCATTAAAACAAAATGTATTTTAGAATTTACTGTTTTTATTCAGGAGGTAGATCTCTTCTTCATATTCTTTCTGTTGGATACACACTCTCTCTCTCTCTCTCTCTCTCTCTCTCTCTCTCTCCATCAACAGTTGAATTTCAGACAATTTTGAAGTCTCTAAAGTGGTAGAGAAGCATAGGACTTATTCTATAAAAGCACAATAGAATCTCAGAGATCTCTAAAGATAAATATGCATTTAAAACGACTAATAATTTTTCTCCAAAACAAATAGTATTCTTATATCTCCTTCTGCATCTGTAAAATTAAGTCCTCACTTTATTGCTCACAACAGCAGAATAGTAATTAAAAATTGTCATAAAAATGTAATTTTTATTAGATATTTCTCATCCCTGTGAAAGCATGTTTCTGTGTAAATATTGTTTATATTGTCAAAAATAAACAAGTGAACATCATTTCTCTAAAAATGTATATGGATGCAACAAGTATTAAATATATGTTGCTTTGATTTGTGATGTGTGACAATAAATTCATGGCTAAGAAAACAAAAAGTAAGATACTTTAAAGCACTTTCTGAAAGAAAAACCCCTCCTCTAAATAAAATAACTTGAACATTACTATTCAAATGTATAATTTTTCCAATAATATAATCAGTGTTTTGATGATTTTGTATGAGGTTCTAAAAGTCAACTCCCATTGAAACTTAGCTCTCTGCCTATTAACAATATGGACTCGGTAAATTGTAATGAGCTGAGAGTAAATATCAGGAGTAGGCGAACTTTGCTTTAAGAAAAAACTAATCTCTCTCAAGCACCTATTTTTCATATGCAGAAATATTTCTAAAATAATTTAACTTATACAGTGCTTAATCGTATGCTAGGAACTGCAATACTGTCTGCTCGATGCACACAATATCGAACATATATTTGAAGGTATCTATTAGTGTATTAGACAAACACAATTTGAAATTGATAGCTGAATATAGATAAATCAGAATAATGACACAGATCGGTGGCCATATGAACAGATTACTACAATGACAGTCCAGGACAAGCTGCAGAGAATGGAACCATTCACAGTGGGGCCCTCTGACTTCAATTCACAGATAATGCAATCCACACAGTCCTGCCCACGGGCCAATTTGATCTAGGTAACACCTCATTTGAGGGTTTCCTCTCAAATGATGTCCAGGTTGTGTCAATTTGAGAACCAAGGCTCTCTATGACAATCATACATGCTCATTGAGTTTACCAACTCTGAGTATTGAGGGTAATGTCAAATTAAGAGACAGTTAAGTATTGTATACAAGTGTATGTTAGAATACAAGGATGCACACATGTTTAGAAACAGGTTTACTTTTTACTGAATAGGTGCAAGATGAAAATCTCCCATGTACATGTGAAAACAAAGGTTCTTTGAAAATAATATATTTCTACTATCTTGAATAAATAAGCTGATGAAATATGTTTGTACTGTGATATCTCTGAGCTTCAAAAATGCCTCCATTCTAGTGAATTAAACATTCAACATTCTATAACTGTATTATACATTTTTATTGATTATTTATAATGACTGGCATTTTCTAATTTTTCCTTGGAAATAAACTATCTAAATATTTATCCTTTGAGTAGAGGAAGGCTACTAATTTGTTGTTAATTTTATATCAAGCCACTTTGCTGAAGTTGTTTATCAGGTTTAGGAGTTCTCTGGTGGAATTTTTGGGGTTACTTAAATATACTATCATATCATCTGCAAATAGTGATATTTTGACTATGCATTTTCAATTTATATCCCTTTGTTATTTGGCATACCCAAAAGGCTCCAGTCACTGGCATCTCTCACCACCACAATGACATTTCCTAAGGCAAAGGAGATAAAGAGTCTGCTTTGCATCATTACTTTCTGGCCTAGGACCTAACAGATATCTATTGAGAAATCTGAATGGATACCAACAGTTCTAAGGATTAATCATTTGACATGCATCTAATGTTGAACTGTTTCTGATACAATATCACATCCTACTTCATCTTCACATGAAGCTTAGACAGAAAGGAGACACAGGAACAGGAGACTGGCTCATGCTCATAGCACAACATATTATAATTTAATCTTAACTTGGAAAGTTTGCTCCTGAAACTGAAAGCATTACTGTTAAGATGGAGCTGATGAGAATTAGGATGTGAAGTCATTGTTTTTAACAGCTGAGTAATATTCCACTGTGTAGATGTACCACAATTCTGTATTCATTCCTCTGTTGAGAGACATCTGGGTTCTTTCCAGCTTCTGGCTATTATAAATAAGGCTGCTATGAACATAGTGGAGCACGTGTCTTTGTTGTATGTTGGAGCATCTTTTGGGTATATGCCCAGGAGAGGTATAGGTGGGTCCTCAGGTAGTGGAATGTCCAATTTTCTGAGGAACCTCCAGACTGATTTCCAGAGTGATTATATCATAAGTTTACAACCCCACGAACAATAGAGGAGTATTCTTCTTTCTCCATATCCTTGCCAGTATCAGTTGTCACCTGAGTTATTGATTTTAACCATTCTGACTGGTGTGAGGTGGAATCTCAGGGTTGTTTTGATTTACATTTCCATGATGACTAAGAATGTTTTACATTCTTTAGGTGCTTCTTGGCCATTCAATATTCCTCAGTTGAGAATTCTTTGTTTAGCTCTTTACCCCATTTTTTTAATATAGTTATTTGGTTCTCTGGAGTCTAACTTCTTGAGTTGTCTGTATATATTGGATATTAGCCCTCTATCAGATGGAGGATTGGTAAAGATCTTTTCTTAATCTATTGGTTGCTGTTTTGTCTTAATGACAATGTCCTTTGCCTTATGCTTTGCAATCTTATGAGATCCTATTTCTCAATGTTGATAGATTTTTATATATTGAACCATCTCTTGGATGAAGCCTACTTGATCACAATGGATGATTGTTTTGATGTGATCTTTGATTCAGTTTGCAATAATTTTATTGAGTATTTTTTACATCGATATTCATACGTGAAATTGGTCTGCAGTTCTTTCTTTGTTGGTTCTTTGTGTGGTTTAAGAAGGTGTAATTATGGCTTCATAGAATCCAATTGGGAAATGCTTTTTTCTGTTTCTCTTTTGTGGAATAGTTTGAAGAGTATTGGTAATAGGTCTTCTTTGAAGGTCTGATAGAATTCTACACTAATCCCATCTATTCCTGGGCTTTTATTGGTTGGGAGACTTTTAATGACTGCTTCTATTTCTTTAGGTGTTATGGGATTGTTTAGATGATTTATCTAATCCTGATTTAATTTTGGTACCTGGTGTCTGTCTAGAAAATTGTCTATTTCATCCAGATCTTCCAGTTTTGTTCAGTATAGGCTTTTGTAGTAGAATCTCATTTTTTTTTAATTTACTCAGTCTCTCTTGTTATGTCTCCTTTTTCATTTTTGATTTTGTTAATTTTAATATCATCTAAATGAGAAGATGATAATTGGGCAGAAATTGACCTTATTTTCATATCACAGGGGAATAACATTTCAAATTAATACCTGGGTTAAAGTTACTGATAAAGTAACAAACTAACTATATTTTGTAGAGAAGATGTTCTTTTATCTACATTTTTGTAGTGGCTGAACTATTTGAAAATTAAATATGCAGTATTAAGGTACTAAAAGTAAAATCCAAGGTAGTCCAATCACTTATTAAAATAAATGTACATTTTCTAATATGATTCTCACCATGCAGTACTTTATCGGGGATAAACAGTGTTAAATTGAAGTAGCTTTTTAATATTAAGGTATTTCTATATTGTGAACATACACTTGTTTCAAAATTTAAAATGATTTAGAATACAGAATTCAATGTATCATTAAAATTTCACCAATTGCAATATAATAATTAATTTATAGCATTACGCATTATATTAGTCTTTATTTAGTGTTTTCCTTGTGGCTGCCTTTAAATTACAAATAAAAAAATCCATTATTTCTCTTCCAGTCAGAGACTCTTAAAACTTCCTTCCTCTGTCCTTAAATACAAAATCTCTGAGACTAGTGTTTAGAAAAGGAGTTCAAATCTGCCCTAATTTCCTAGATCAAAATTCTATTACAGAACTAATTATTTTGTGTTACATATAAATATTGGGTCAGTACTCTAAGATCTGATTCTCATGGCATTTTTGTATGGTTCTCAGATTTATGGATATTTAATTTTTTAAAATGTGTGCCCTAATTAGATGAGAAATTCAAATTATTATAGATTACTTGGCATTTATATGGGAAGGGGAACATCCAGCTGTGCATGTGGGCAGTAGCCAGACAATGGTGTCAACTTTCTTTCTTAGTCATCCTTTACCTTATTTTTTGACATGGAGCATCTCTTCGGTTCCAGAGATCACCAGTTGGCTAGAATAGCTGATCATAATGTATCAGGAATCAGCCTGCCTCCTCCCACACCGTGCTGAATTTATACACCTTTGCTACAAGGTTTCTATTGATGTTGTTATTGATTATTATTATTATTATTATTATTATTATTATTATTATTATTTTTACCACCACAACTACATCTGCTTTGAATAAACTGAGGGCCAAATTCTCTGAGAGCTTTCTTCTTCAGAAAATGTGCTGGTCCCACTGTTTAACCAAGACTGAGTTTATGTAAATTATTGTTCCTGAGCTTTCAAAGGACCTGGAAACTATCATTCACTCAATGCTTATTTTGTGAACACCAATTTAAGATGTTAAGTTGGTTGTCTCTCTAAAATTTAATCTTGTTCAGTATAAAATATCAAGGTCAGAAGCCTCGTTATAGTTCCCTTTGAGTGAGCAACACTCGGTGCTAATTAATATATTTGGTACTCAATAAATGTTTGTCAATCAGCAGCCCTGACCTGATTTCACCAGACTGAGCTTAAACTATCCTGACTTAGGATCAAAATGAATAAGTTCCAAGCATTCCATTACTTGGTACACAGAGTTCAAATTAGCTCAAATTATTAAGATAAAACTAATAAATCTGAAATTGACTGGACTCTAAATCCAAGCTCAATTCCAGATAGATTATGATCAAGACACAGAAGAAAGTGTACTACAATAATGAACACCTGGAAGAATTTTGGCAGCCACGATGGCAGGGTTGGATTCCATCTCAGGGATTCTATTCAAGGATGACTTCCCTCCCAAAATCCTTTCAGTCGCCTTTACAAAATCCTGGGGAAAAGAGGGTTTGGTTCTCTTCTCACTATAAATTCAAAGAAACCATTTCCTTTTTCTTGTCGTTGTTCATTTTATAGAATAGGAAAGCAAATAAGAGGGGGGAAATGGGACATAATGATAATATGTTTTGATGTCAATTCAAACAAAACATTATGCAGATGCCTCAAGTTCTCATGTTTCCTCCACTAATCTACATGTGTTCACAAACCACACACACACACACACACACACACACACACACACACACACAACTCACTTGAGATGTTTTTGGCTAAAACATATACTAATTTGAGATTTTCAGAAAGATATCTAAGTCAGTGTTAATTTAATAAAACATACTGAAATTTCCCTGACTACTGTCTGGATAGCAAGAAAAGTAGGTTTGTGAATGTCCCCAAACATGTTCAAAGACTACAGAATGCCATTTATTTGACTTATTGTTGTCTACTATGCATACAAGTCTCTGTCTTTCTCATGGGCTGAAATACAGAATTAGAGACAATGCTTGCCCCATGCCCAAGTATTCATCATGTGCTTAATAAGTGTTTACAATCTTTTTTATGTTGAGCAAGTTCTTCTAAGAATCATTTTGCAATTTTAAATGAATGTAAATATTACCTGGCACAGGAAGTTTTTTTTTTCAGAATTAAAGTTTAAATAATTGCTTTGTATACAGATATGTAGCTATGGATATGCAAACTCAGAGCTAGACTTTATGTTCAAAGAATAATTCTACCTGCATGTTACAACTAGTATATCTTGGATTGTCTATTTCTAATATTATTTCTATAGATTCTAAAAAAAGAAAAATGAAAAACCTTGCCTTGGATTCCCTGTGAAGAGGGTTCAGTGGCTTTTTTTTTTAGTTCATGCATCTACTTCAGAAATAAAGAAGCTGAGTTTCCAACAGTTTGACTGACATGTTTGTGACTGACCTATAAATTTATTTATGAATTCCATTTTTAATAAGTGAGGATTCTTCCTGTTGATTCTTTAAATACTAGTGTTATTTACAGCATCCTCTACACCAAAAACACTATCTTTGGCTGCCTGGCAAGTGTTTTCCAGAGAGAGTCTGCAGGTTTCTCAGATGCTAAGCCTTCTGCTGTGTTTTGCTTTGTTCCTGTGCCCACTCCTCAAAGGCTTGCTCAAATGCAACTCCTTCTTAATGATGTCTTCTTTGGTCATCCCAGCTGGAAGCGATCTCTACCTCCTCTGATCCACTACAGCAATTATCACATTCAGCCTTGTAATTCAATATGGCTTAGTGGAAAATCATGTGTGGATGAATGCTAGGATTCAGTAGAAAGAGGCTCAGATTTTGGCTTTGCTCCTCATAGGAAAAATAGATGGACATGTCTGTCAGCTTCCACAAGTCAGAGTACAGGATTAGTTAAACAATCTTAATGAAATTTATGTTTGATCTTCCAGCAATATTGTAAGGGATTATAAAAACCAGACAGATACATTTGGAATAGATGTCATCCAATTATCAATTTTGTATGAAAAGGCTTCAATATACTGTCTCTTGAATTATCCTTTTCTTAAATTTGAGAGCCACATACACATTTATGTGTTTATATACGTAGACCTATGCCTCAAACAACATTCATATGCTTCAAACATGATCCACAGATACTATTGTGCTGGGCTTTGTATTCCATTGCGTCATCATACTTCTATATCCCATACTACTGTAATAGTACTGTAAAATGGTGGAGCGCCGAGTGAATGAACACATGATAGGAAAGCATCGGATTGATTATTATCCTCATTGAAAATTTTACTGCCAAGGTGACGACGTTAGAGATACTCAGTAACAGCTCAGCACTATTTCAATAGAATAAGCATTTCTATCATGGTAATCCATCTAAAAATGAAGAGGAGTGTGCTCTCTAGGCAAGATCAATTTATATCTTTTCATCAAGAAATACACATTTGACTAATTACTGGGCTGTCTATGAATCTGTATCAAATAAGATTAAGATTTTACTAAAATGTTTATAATCAACATAAATATATCTGGACCCTCTGCAAAAATTGTTCAATCAACACGAGAGCATGTGATTCTCACTATGAGGCACATTGTCTGACTATTTATCTGTCTGTCTGTCTGTCTGTGTTTCGGCTCGATAATCATGACCCTGCCATACACAAAGCCATCTAATAACTGTGGAAGAATTACAAATGTCTGCCACATGGGCTACTGCTATGCATATGGAAATGCTCAGCCCTATAACTGGGAAGCAGTACAATCAACATAAGCAGATTCATGCTTTTATTTTATTTTATTTTTTTTATTTTTTAAAGTGTATATGCTCAACGATTCCTTTGTTTTGTGACAAGTGCAATGTGAGGACCCTTGAAACCCTCATTTATCATTGCTCCTTCTCGCACCCCTCTTTCTTTTCTGGTGATTTTTTTAAAGGCTTATGATCTCGACTGGATAAGAAGACATTTGAGGTCGAGAGCTGTGGAGGTTCAGGGTGGGAGGGAGACGGCTATTTTGAACCTTCTGACGGTGAGGTTTCGTTCACTAAGGAGCTCTCTGTGGGTTTCTGGCATTGTAAGTGTTTTGTCTGCTTGCAAGTGAGCAGCTGATGGACGGGGAAAGTGTTCATTGATTTGTAGTGCCTGCACTGCAGCCAACCAGCACTAGAATGAGGAGGCAGCATCATGAATCTCTCAACTATGCATATTTATATGCAGCTGCTGAACTTCTAAACCTCCTGTGAATACAAAGTACTTGTGTGGCCACCAGTTCGCACAATGCCGTCCTGCTGCATGTTCTGATATAACTACTGTACAGGAGAATGGATGTGGGAGAGAGGCTTTGTGGGATACAGAAAGGAGAGGTAAGGGTGGTGGGGGAAAACGAGCCTTGTACAATGTCTCCTTCTTAGATAGCCACGGAAATGAAGTGCGTGTGGGAACAAGCAGGATACATTCTAATAAATGCTCTCCTAGCCTGAATCTCGAGGTCCACAATTGATTAATGGAAACAAAATCCTTTAAAGATTGATGTTTTCTGTGAGCTAAGCTTTGAGACTCCCTGATGATGATGTGGTTAAAATATGCTGGCACCATTGAAATCATCACAGCGATGAGCTGTGCGCATGAGAAAGTACCTCCCCTGAGTAAATCACAGCTTCGCATTGGAAGAGATGGATGAGACAGTATAAAGGGAGGGAGGGGTAAGGGGAGGAAGATATAAAGAGTCATTAATTTTATTGGGAAAAATTAAGTAAAGTGAAATGTAGGAGGATGTTAAGAAAAAAATAGATAAAGGAGCATACATTTGTGAATGAGAATGTAGTGGGAGGGGTAGGAACAAGGCAGAAAAGGGACAGCGGAAGTTGGAAGACCTGAAAATTCAGAAAATATGAAGGACTGTAAATAGGAGAGAGACATTAGGGAAAGGAAACAGACAAGCAAAAACTGTCATCGGTACAGGACACTTCTTTTCCACAGGACACATTCTTTACCTAGGAAAGATGCATTTTATATAATGCAGAATAAGTCACAGATTTTTATAAAGGTGACCAAATTTAATAAGACTAAAGTTTGCAAGCAGAATAAATCTGTAAATTTGGAGATTCTTATTCCCAATGATTAAAATGTATTTTCTAGGTTTTTAAAGGCATTTAATTAAAGATAAGAGAATTGGGTTGGGGAATGTTTGCAAAATTAAAAATCATATTGAAATATCATCTGTTGTGAAATTATATCCATTTGGAAAGTTCTGAAGACCAAACTCAGGCCAATGTTGTCAACCACAAGAATACCATGGGTCCTCCAAGGAGAGCTCATTTTGCCATGACATTAGGGCTTGTCTGCAGCTGAAGTTTTATCAAAGAATCATAGAAGGAAAAATCAAATTCAATGGCTAGGTAAAGTTTCACTCCATTATCAAAAGCAAGCTTTCTAGGTTTCTTCATAGAGTTATGGCATTCATTCGGACCAAAGTGCAGCTGCTCTTTTGACCATAACATAAAATGGCCTGCTTCCAAGTCCTTCTCTCCGAGGTTTAAGGAAAGTTGTCAAGCCTTAACTCCCAAAGGCTTAGGAAAATGGATGGATTTTGAATGTTAAAAGGCCAGAACATATTCAGGATTGGTATTCGATTACAGCATGTCCAGATTTTTAAAACAATATCCAAAACCTCAAATTTATTAATAATTAATATCTTCTGGTACACATAGGCACACACACATAAACACACACCCATACACACATACACACACACACACACACACACACACACACACACACACACACACACACACACACACACACAAGCTTACCCTACAGTTTAGTGATGTTGAACTCTCTCCAAGAAATGTTCTCCCCCTAGTGGTGAGTCAGCACAAAGTGCCGTCTCTAATTGTAAGCCTAATTTCTCGGTATTTATTTACCAGAGTTGGTGCTAAGTGTATAAAACATAACGGGAATTTTACTTTTCTCGTTGAAAAAACTAGGAAAGCAATATTCTTGTTATTTTGTCTTTTTTTTCCGGAGCTGAGGAACGAGCCCAGGGCTTTGCACTTGCTAGGCAAGCACTCTACCACTGAGCTAAATCCCCAACCCCAGAAAGCAATATTCTTGATTTTAGCAGAATATTTTTCTTTTTTAAAATTTAAATTATTTAACCTTTAGCAGAGTTATGTAACTATTATAAACTCATCAATGTGCATATGCACATTGCTACAAGGATGTTTCTGAGGTTCTAAAAGGACATATTAAGTTGCTCCTCCTTTAATCAGATACGTTTTGGGTTTTACTTTCAAAGTATTTGTAAATTATCTCCAAAGACAAACTAAACCCGAATGCTAGAGGCATAGAAGGCAAACTACCAGGATTTATTCTTTTTTTTTCATCTCTATTAAATTGGGTATTTCTTATTTACATTTCAATTATTATTCCCTTTCCCGGTTTCCAGGCCAACATCCCCCTAACCCCTCCCCCTCTCCTTCTATATGGGTGTTCCCCTCCTCATCCTCCCCCATTACCACCCTCCCCCCACCAGTCTAGTTCACTGGGGGTTCAGTCTTAGCAGGACCCAGGGCTTCCCCTTCCACTGGTGCTCTTACTAGGGTATTCATTGCTACCTATGAGGTCAGAGTCCAGGGTCAGTCCATGTATAGACTTTAGGTAGTGGCTTAGTCCCTGGAAGCTCTGGTTGCTTGACATTGTTGTACATATGGGGTCTCTTATTTCTCCTCTACAGGCTTAATCATAACATCCTCATCCTGCCCTGATGAAATATCAAGAACTCTTATTGCTCATGCTCTCAGCCTAGATAGCACAGAGTAGAGAAACCATTGAGAGCTTTTGTTTTGATAATTTATCACATCAAGCAATGATCATGGATGGGTGAAAGATACAGTGGCTTGTTTACATGACAATCTGAGTTCAGGTCTTCCCTGAGAAATTATTTGTGAAAATTCTGATTATTATTTGATTATTCCAAAAACCAAGCCAAAATGAAATCTTGGTTTACATTTAGATCTCTAATGCTGGGTTGGAAGTTTTCTCTGTTCAACATGGAGGTGCACTAAGGCTTCCAAAGTTTTCGGCCATTAGATGTAGTTAATGGAGGAAAACCAATTTCAGACTGGGTGGCCAGAATTTGAGAGTTAAAGAGGAAAGATGAAAATATGGTGAGAAATTCTTCTGGGTGTTTCAAAGTTAACCAACTATTATTACCCTTTTCATAGTTACATGGCATTGAGCAGGTGGCAGTATTTTTGAATACTTCTTTAAATATCATACTATGTCCAGTTAGATTAAATCACTTACACATCCAAAGTAAAAGACGAACCTTTTGAGAATCTGAGGAAAGCCATAAATGTGCTCCCCATTAAAATTTTATATCCCATAGTGATTTGCATATGATTTTAGGGTTTCATGAATTGCTTAAAAGCTGTCTGTGGGTGAGAATAAACTCGGTACAAAAAGTTTTGGACAATTTTCTACTTGTCGATCGATATAAATTTGCTAAATATTGATTAAGGTAAGAGACACTCAGAATTGGCAATATATAAATTAAGGCTATGTGTTTTCTTAAATACAGTTTCAAATAAATGTTCGGTACTAGAGACTTTAACATTATAATTTACTAAAATTTACTTAATTTAAATTTGAAAGGTAGAAATCAGAACAATATCACTATATATTGAAATATCAATTTTATCCTAATTTCCCTTCCTCTAGATAGAAAAACAAGAGACGTAGCTGTATTAAAGGAAATGAGAAGGAAGGTATCAGTTTCCTTGAAGTTTATATGAGATCTTTTGTTTATGTTGAAATAGTATCTCACTTAATAATTCCACAGTTGTATAGCAATTTCATGTGTTGTGTATAACATCATATCTAAAGATGTATTTATAACTATAACACTGTGACTCTCACAATGCACAGTCTGGTTCATTTCACAGATGTACTGAACACAAACAAAACCCACGACAAAGTAGCTCTCAGTCACAGAGGTCTCGTCTATCACTAAGTTGTTAAGATGTCCCACAAGTAGAGTCTGCCTTCCTGGTATTGACAGACCAGAATTGCTACTGCCTATGTTATTGTGTTTTTATTGTGTATATATTTCTTTTTCATTTTGTTTTCTATCCCGTTGTGTGATCAAAGGGATTTTCAATGAGTTTTCTTAATAAAGATGTTGGTGAAATTGTTGGAAATGAGCATGAATTATACAGAAGTTTTAATCTTGGATAACTCATCTAATTTGGGGTTAGTTTTCAGCCTATGCAAGATATCTAAACTAATAGTAAAACTGCCTTTTAAATTTAGTAACATGTACAGCAACATTTCTAATGAAAGTAAACATTAAATATGTAGAATTTTCTGCATTTTCATTCTTAGAAATATTGTGAAAATAATAGAAGCAAACTGGGATGAATCCAGCAAAAATAAATAAATAAATAAACCTGCCAAATACTTCCTATCCCACCATACCATGAAAAAATGAAGTCCAACAATTAAAATTCAATAACCTGCAC
Organism: Rattus norvegicus; assembly: GCF_021556685.1. Classification (NCBI taxonomy): domain Eukaryota; kingdom Metazoa; phylum Chordata; class Mammalia; order Rodentia; family Muridae; genus Rattus; species Rattus norvegicus. The sequence continues at coordinate 29,773,350 of NC_141544.1, read as the reverse complement.
CTCCAGAATGGTTTGCTTACTTACACGTAATGTATCCATTAACCAGTGGAAAGCTTAAAAGTTCAAAGGTGCAGTGTTTACTTCCAAAGTTGCTTAAAACTGCATTTAATATTTTCTTGGCTGAATTGTTTATTCCCAAAAGAAACAATGATGAAAGTCACAATTAAATACACCTATGCATCAAGTACAAGTCAGAGCAATAAAAACTTTAAGTAAAAGAATCTCTAAGAATATTGCACAACATTATAACCGGACTCCCTGGTTTCCCTAAGGCAAGATTTGACATCAGAGACTTCGGTGCAATAAATATTCAGATCATTGTTTGCAGATTGAATCTAAACAGCATCTATTTCATGCACGTGACACACTCAACAATCTGAAGTAAGTACAACATTGTTGTTTGTGCCACTGAAAGGCACCTAGTGAAATGAAAATGCACTTTAATTAACACTGAGTAAAATAATTTGCTTGATATTCCCTTAGTCTTAACCATAGTAAAGAACTGTAACATAACAGTGTCAAATACTATATGTTGTCCAAATATACAAATAGCATATAACTTTTTCTTTGTTGAATATCACTATCTACATATTTATAACGTTCTTTGTATAGATTTTATGCTGAGGCAAAGTAGAAACTGACATGATTTGATCTTTTACCCCAATGAATCAGGTACTTTCACTGCATTAAAACAACTGTGCTGATAGTTTTTCTACAAAATTGCCTCAGAAGATACAGAATATTCATAGAGCTTCAGGAGACAGAAACATTACCAGAGGATATAAAATGACTCACTGATAAACTCCAACTGTGCCCAGCTCAAGGGCAACAGTAATTTGGTCATTTTTCATATTGCTTTAATTCTCCTGACTTTTGCTTTACCCGTAAGAGAGGGATTCTAAGATTGGAAAAAATAGCTCTATATGTTTACATGTATTATTCAGGAAAGTAAACGCTATATTTTTAATGGAAATTGAAAATTCGTTTTGCAGGGATAACTTGGTCTAGGAAATTAAGATGAATTTGAACTTCGTTTCCAGTCTCGTTGTCTCAGTGATTCACACTGACGCCTGAGGCAGAACATTTCCCAACTCTGTCTCCACTTCACCACTGAGAAAATCATACCGACCCTTGAAGGCTCCCTTTACAGCTACCCCAGAATAATTTTGAAGAAATGAATGTCGATGTGCCCTGTGCAGACATTCTGCATCAATCTTAAAGGATGTATGAATAACCTTTGGATTGCTATACTGCGTCTAGTTTTCAATCGGGGATGATAAATAATTCACTTACCATTGTCACAAAGAAAATACCAGCCAAACCCCACACAAAGACTGAAATCACCTGTTCCCTTCCTTTGTGTTTAGTGGAGAATTATGGGAACAGGCTGTTTTCCTTTGTCAGTTTGCTCACTTAATGGATGAGACTTTACTCTAGCAATTTTGTAACCTGGTTCCGTTAAAACTGAGCCGGAAACATTAGAAAAAATGACTAAAACCCTAGAACAAAGACATCAGAGTATTGTCCAACCTTCTACTATGATATGCCATTAAGAATTTCAGATTCTAGACACTCACAAACTACTAATGTTTTGTTTCCATCTGGTATCTGGTATTCTTCTTGACTGAAAAAACTACCACTAGTAATAGTCATAGTAATAGTAATAGTAATAGTAATAGTAATAGTAATAATCGTTTTTATTATACAACCATTTCTCTGTTCTTCATAATGTTCTTGATACTTAGTCATTACCAAGTAACCAGATGCGTTATATTACAAAGTATTTTTAACATATTATAAACAGAGTGGTTAAGTAACACCACCCCTCAGTTCTATTTTGTTGATGTTACTTCAAGTTTATTTTTCTTTCTCTTTTCATTTTTCTTTTTTGAGATAAGAGTGGAAGATTTGTGGAATCACTATTATTGAGATGCCAAGTCTAGACTCCATTTTAGAGAACCTGACCTAAGTAAGTTTAAACTCAGGTAAAATATCAGGCTGGTACCTAGCATTAGTTTTCAAATTGCCTCGCAACAAAACCGGAACCTAGCTCCAGTCTGCAGGTTACACCTTCAAGAAGACCAACATCTCCAGGTTATTCCCCCAGCAGATTTACACCCCCAGGTTACAAGCCCACCCCTGCTTAATGACCACTAATGCAGGGGGGAGCAGAAATCAAGTTTATGATATGACTCCCAGCACCAGTCAATTACGTTAAAGGCCACAGTAGTTTTCCAATTAGATGCTTGCACATGTACTTCATGGTTGCTGCTTTCTGTGAAGCCTTGCTCCTATAGACATTCGGGGCTCCCCACCACCAAAACTGTCCTGCATAACAGCTGTGCGCTGGTGGGGCCTGAGCTAGCTTGACTAGAATAAAGACCCTGCTGTGAGTTCCATCAGATCGACTCCTGTCTGTGTTTTGGGGAATCACTAACATTTCCTTGGCACTATATCATCATATAACATATAAAGCATACAAAGAAGACTGTTATCATCTATTTCTGCTGCTCACAAGTAAGAATCAATGCCTTAACATGGAGTAAAAATACCAAAGCCCAGAAAGAAGACATTTATACATGAAGTTCCAAGATAGCTTTAAGTGGTTGTCAATAACAGATGATTGGAAAAGAATTTAAACATCACTTAACTTTGTGTGTGTGTGTGGATAGATGTGTAAAAGTAGCTTATATTCACCAAATGTAATTGTGATCTCAGAAGACTACTGGTGAATAAGCTTACTCTTTCTAGTTTCTTCTTAACTCTGGCTGGCTGATTCGACTCAACTGTTGTCACTCACAACTCCTAAGTTAATTGATTCCAATTGGCTTCTCTGGGCTTCTTGCTGAATTGCTCTGCTTGGAAAATGCCTCTGATTCCTCCAATTGAACTGCACAGACTGCATTGACAGAATGGAACTGAACAGAATTGCCCATACTCAGCGTCCTTCAAGTGAACTGCATCAAACTGCTGAACTGAACTGCAATTTTTGACGTGGTCTCCACACCTGACTCACTCTACTCTGCTCTTAAGGAGCCTCTTTTTCCTGTCTGCCAGTGAGAGTTGCTTGTAGCCTAACACTGACCCATGCTGTCAAGCCTTTGATTCATCCTTCTCTTTCAAACACGGCTGCTTCCTGCTACAAACAAACTTTACCTTCATAGGGATGAAAAGTGTGTACTAAGGATGTCTCTGTATTCCAAACAGAGGAACTAGAAGTATGCAGCATGTCTACATTCCAGCCAGATCATAAAGATTTAGAAGGACTTTAGATGTTTCTGGATTAAAATTCTTCTATATGGGTGTGAATCTGGAAACCAAAAGTCACATTCCTTGTCTTTCCCAGTAGCTCTCTATCTTATTTTTAGAGGCAGTCTGTCTTATAGAGCCTGGATCTCAGTAATTTATCTATATTAGATGGCCAATGAGCTACTGGAAACTGCCTGCTTTCATAAACCAACTTCCATTAGTATTGTTGGCTTGTGCTGCTCAGCATCTGAACTCAGATATTTGGGCTTGCACAACAAGCATTTCCTGTCTGAGCCATTATCTGCCCATCTCCTGTTTAACATTTTCTAATCCCAGTAACGAAACTGTTGAAAAATAAATCAAGACTACAATACCATTCACGACAGTTATAAGAATAAAGAATAAAAACTCTCTATAAGAATTAAAACCTAAGAATAAAATAAAAAGAAATACAACCCCTATGATAAAAATTATAAAACACCAAAAAAAAACCTGAAGATACAAAACCAGTAAAGATCCCATGTATTTATAATGAAATGAATTGCTAAAATGTCCACTTTACCTGGCGGGATTTGTGCAATCATTGTAACCCCAACAAAGCATCAACATGTATAAAAATAGAAAAAAAACAGGTTCTACTATTTCTATGTAAATGCAAAGAAAATCAAACTGTAAGAGCAATGTTGATCACAGATATCAGATCTGAGGCATCAGCGTGACTTTGGGACATGCCACCATAGTAACCTACAATTCATAGTACAGCATAAAAATCAACAGAGAAATGGAAAAGACTCTGTGCATCACCCATCATATTCTCAAGGATTGTGAACATGCAATAAAAATGATCATGGTGAGTACGGTACAGGGGTTGTCACAAAGCCTTTTATATTCCTCTTTCTAAACTATTAGTTTACGGTCATCAAGGCTATGGCAGAAGTAGCTTGCTTGTCCTTTACAGTCATCAGGAGCGTGTGTCCTGGACTTACACATGGTTTCTGTCAATAGCTCAGACCACAGACATCCACATGGTCTCCAGCATCACCATTTGTCACAGACCTGAGCATGAATTCTGGTGTCAGGACAGACTGTGAACATCAACATGGCTTCAAACTGCAGCTCAGAGCATGAACATCCTCATGTCTTCAGTAGTAATACAGACCATGGACATCACCACAGACCCTGAACCCAGTAGAATCTCTTCCTAAAAGTAACAGCCTAGACAGAAAGCTATTAAAGAAAACTCTTAAAACTTGAGATTAGGATGCTAATATGTCCACAATTGATGGCTCTGGCAGGGGTGTGGGTGAGGAAGAACTCAGTTTTCCTTACGGGGCTGGCCTTCAGGAGTTTGGCCATGCTTCAGTAAGTATATGCGTATATGGGCAATACAAACTGGACTTGTTTCTTCTTTCCTCTTCCTCCTCCTCCCCCATTTTTCCTTCCTCTTCTTCTCCTTCCTCTCCTTTTCCTCTCCTTCCTCTCCCCTTCCTTCTCCTTGTTCTGCTCCTCCTCTGCCTTCTCTTTTTGGGGGATGTCACAAAGGCTTGGAGGCAGACATGGGGAGACTGCAAAGTGAGTATGATTGGAGTTGATAATGTGAAATTCCCAAATAGTCAATAAGAATATTTTTAAAAAGAATAATGTCTTCAAGAAATGATGGCAAGAAAGATAAATGTCTACACACACACACACACACACACACACACACACACACACACACACCTGAAATTTTATTTATCACATAAATGTTAACTGAAAAATAGAAAGTTTTCAAAAATCTAAATTTAAGATTTCAATCTATGAAACTATGAAACTACTTCAATCTAGGAAAAAAGAAAAATACTTTAAAACAGTATATGCGGCTTTTTAAAAAGTTTTAAAATTCCTTTTACTCATTTACTTATTTATGTGTACATGTATCTTTATTTGTGTGTATGTTTGTGTGTGGGGGGGGTTGTGTCTGTGTGTCTGTGTTTGCCACCACAGGGCATCAGATTACAACTTGTAGAAGTCTGCCCTCTCCTTCTAGCATTAGATCCTGGGGATTGAACACAAGTCGTCAGGCTTTGTGATCAACCATCTCAACATTCAGGAAATAACTTTTTGTTCAGAGCCTCAGGTACCAAACACAAACACAAATAAAATTAAAATTAGACAAATAGTTCTATTACAAGTAAGAGGCTTCTCCAAAGCAAATGAAACCATATACTGAAAGTCAGAGTTCAGAGTTAAAGAGAATATTCAAAATAGCTACTACCCAGAATATATAAGAAGCATCTAAAAAATAAAGAGTATATAACCCAATTGAAATGTATAAATCATGTAAAAGACACTTATAAAAACATGGGAATGAACAACATGTATACAGAGAGCTCAACTTCATGATCCATCAGAGAAATGCAAATAAGAACCTCTCATGAACACCACCTCACCAGTTGGGAGGATATTAATAAAAAAAAACAAGAGAGTCACAAATGCAGATAGAGAATTCATATAGTCTTTATGGGGATGCATTAGTACGCACATTCTGGAAACTAGTAACATCCTGGCAAGTAAAAGCTAGATGTGCCATATAGAATATCTGTAACTTATTTATAAAAAAAATGAAATAACCACGTTGAAGAGATGCTCCCATGCCAATTTTTATCACAGTACCATTCACAAAAGCCAAATAGATGTCCATGAATTAATAAATGTCAGGAGACATTATTACATATATATGTAAATATATTAGTATATATATGAATATATATTAGTCTTTAAAATAATATAGTCCTGTCACTTATTATAAATACGTGTGAAAACATATGTTAAGTGACATAAGCTACATTTAGAAATATAGCTACTGAGTATTCTAAGTCAAATGTGAAAGACAGAATAAGTTGACCTCAATATAGAAGAGAAAGAGAAATTACTAGAAGTAAGAGAAGGGTGGAGTTGAGAGTTGTGGGAAAACAGCTACCATAATACATTCATTTGGGAAAATATTTTCCAGTGTTTAAAAGCACAATGATCTGGCTACATTTTACGAGTCTATTAAGTGCTTTATGCAGAACTAGAAGAGTAGACCACAATGACTTTACACATGAATAAATAATGAGATGGACATATTAATTAGCCTGAATTTATTAGAATTCAGTGTATGTATTAAGAAGAACTGTTGTATCTTACATTGCAATTATATGTTAAATAAAGTGTATACTTTGGCAGAAACACTTATACTGTATAAGCAGTTCTCTGATGCAGTTTTAGAGTTCCTATATCTGTGTCTCTTCTATTAGCATTATTCTGGTAAAGGAATATTACAATAAAATGTCTACAGATACATTTTTATACCAATAGGTCAGTGCCTCACTCATCTCTCATCAGAGAAGCTTCTTGTAGTAGATGGGGAACAACACAGAGACACACAACTGGACAATGTATGGGGGGTGAGGGGCTTTGGGGAAATTGGTGCTATGCCTTCTTTTACGCTCTCCCCTCAAGGCTCAGGGATCCATGTGGAAGCAGAGGAGGAAAGTCTGTAAGAACCAGAGTGATGGATGACTCTGAGAAAACAGTATTTTCCAGACACAAAAACATGAACTCACACACAATGAGGTATAGTGCATAAGACTTGTACAGGTTCAAGCCAGACATGGCTAGAACACTAAGAGAGGGAACTGACACAGTTTCGTGCAATTGAAAGCTGCTGGGAAAGAGGAAATCATTTTCCAACAATGAGATGTCACTGGGTTTATGAGGCATAGTCTAGGGGAGGCCCCATACCTGTATGGAATTTGCCAACATAAAGTGAACTCCATGGTGTTGTTTGTTTTGTTTTGTTTTGTTTTGTTTTGTTTTGTTTTGTTTTGTTTTGTTTTGTCTTATTGTCTTTTTGTATGTTTCGATTTTGGCATTTTGTTTAGGGAGGAAATTTTGTTTAATTTTTTTTCCTTTGAGAGAGAGAAATGACATGAATTTGTAGTTGGGGAGGTAAGAGACGTTGGGAGAAGTAAAACATGATCAAAATATATCGTTTGTAAATGTTTAATAGATATTTATTTAAAAGTTTAATGAAGATTCCAATATTTAGTCAGTATGCAAGCTGCTATTCTCAACATTAACTTCTGAGACAGAAACCTAAAGATATTCCCAATGATTACAAAATATTTATAGGCAAGGTTATTATTGGAGTATTGACTTAAAGAATATTGAAAACGACCCAATGCACAGAAATATCTAGTATATTGTACAGATATATAAAAAAAAAACAAGGAACACAGAGTAGGAAGAAGGAAACAAAAGCTTGCCTCATGCATGAGGAGTTAAGTTTGGGTCCCCAGTATTGATACAAAAGCTAGAGAGAATCCCTGACATTTTCTGGGATGCTAGTCCCGTTGGCTCAGTAAGTTCCAGGTTAATGAGACCCTTTTTCAAAAATTTACTTGAATAAGAGGAAAACACCCTACATCTGTATAAACACACACACACACACACACACACACACACACACACACACACACACACACCACACTACCTGCCATGTTTTGGAGGATTACTTGCTAAAAGAAAAAAAAACTACAAAAGAGAGCCTATAGGAGCCACTTCTCTTTTAAGAAAGGAGTATAAGAACACGTCTGTGCCTCCATCTGCACATCTGTTCAAAGAAAATTAAGGAAACACACACACAGAGGTAGAGGGAGCTACATAGAAGAAACAAGAGAGAAAAGAGTAGAAAGAAAAAAAATGGCACATGATAATAAGAAGGTGGGGAGAACAAAAGCTTTACAACTTTTAAAGAATATGTCTGGGTCTTAGAACCATACGAACTTTCACAGATTTCCCTAAACCAATAAAAATCTAAAAGCAGCATTCTCAGAAGACATGTACCAACTTCAAGCTAACTATAACTTGTGGCCGGTTCAGTGAACCCAACTCACTCTTCTAGTTTCTGTGGGCTTTGCACATGTACTGCACTGACATATATGTGGACAAAATACCATATACATAAAAATACCCAAAGTCTTATCTTTAAGTCCCTGGTTTTTAGAATTATACTACTGCTATTACAAGCTTTTACCATTAGGTGTAACTAGATGGCAGGTATATGTGAAATCTCTGTCTTGTTTGCATACCATTTATGTAGGCCTGAGATTATTTCAATGTAATTTACCCTTGCTGTTAGCCAAAAGGCTGAGAAGCAATTCCAATGTAATTTTAAAAGTACCTATTAAGATAGATATTTACCTTGGAATTGACATAATATAGCTTGCATGGTAGTAATAGGTTTGATATGTCACTCACTCTGGCCTCCAGGTTTCAGGCATCTACTTATTAGTCCAATGTTCCTGTATAATACAATTGATTAAGATATCCAGTAATTATTCTGCAATCTTAAAATTAGATTACATAGGAAAAGGTGTGCAAGTGTTTAGGATAAATACAAATGATATAAATTCCTCTTAATATGCTATTCATATTATTTTTCAAATTAGCAATTTCTAAAGAAATCTTGTTCTGTTATTGATTTCTTCTTCATTATACTTTTGCAGTCATTATTTATTTTAGTTCAGAAAACACAAGGTACAAAAACAGCAAACATCCCTGTCTGGTGTCTTGTTGTTTCAGTGTACATAGATTATATCATTTTTTTTTCTGAAAGACTAGCTTGATGCTTAAAAATTCAATCAGCTTTTCCTAGCATGCCAACTGTGAAAAACATCCTGAAAGATTATGGAAACAAAGAAATGGATAAGAAATCCTCCTGGGTGCAATGTAGCTTGAAAGCAGATGTGTGTAGAAATGACATTTGTTGGGGAATGTGAAAAGCCATATGACAGAGATATGTACCATCTCAGAAAGGAACATTTAACTCTGCATGTTGCTGGTAAAGAATGGAAAGATGAGAAGTGATGTCAGATTGATATAGGCTACCATCTATAGTTTCTTTTCAATTGACCATGGAAAGAAACAATGTTTTATGAGTATAGAAAAATTTACACATGCATAGATGAAAACTTATACACTAATGAATGTTAAACAGTGGAGACACAAACGGAAGAATTAAATAACCGACTTCTAATTTCTATCCATACAATTACATATCTTTTTCTATAAAATGATTAACTATGCAAAATATATACAACCAGATATGACAGTAAATGACTATTATAACATATAGGAAATGAGACAGAAAGATCAGGAGTTCAAAGCCAGCCTGAGAAAAGTAAGATCTTGTCATAAAACTAGCACAATTAAAACAAACAAAGACCAAAAACAAAACAAAACAAAACAAAACAACAACAACAAACACTTTAAATCCAGGAATAATAAATAAAGGCTCACTACTGCCTTTAAGGTTTAATTTTATTTCTTAAAATTGGACTTTGAAACAATAAACACCAATTATTTAAAAACTATCATTTTCTGAAATGACATCTCCCTACATCTGTCCCACGTCTACATTAGTCCCCACATCTTCTACAGCACATTAAGGAGGTTTTGACTTGGTTTACCATGCAGAGGAAGAAAAGGGAATGCTGAATCAGGCTCCCAAGTCAACCCTTATTTGTTAACTAAAACAGAGTGTTAGCTTAAGGGGCAGCAGGAAAACTGCTGACTCATTGTCATTCTGGGGCATAGGAGACATACACTATGACTTCTCATTCCTCATAATTTCTAAGTAAGAATTTTTCATTATTTTGTTCAATTGTTATGATTGCATACCAATTACTACAAACTATTATGACATGAATAGTAATTTGTGTAATAATAATTATTATTAATGCACAAAATTATTACAAAAATATCCATAGCTACTTGTGAGCATCAATGATAAATGATATGTAAATATTAAAATATTCATTATAAATTATGCTAGATGAATTTCAACTCATTTGTCACAAGCTGAATATATAAGGCTATGATAACATATTGAAAAACTCATTCTTAGCAGTTCTCCATCTAAACAGAAAGGAGAAAGTCACATATAATTAAGTAAAAATGGTAAAATTATCACTTCTGGATTCAATGGCCATGCTTAAAGCAGCAATTTCACAATCTCTCTTAGTATTCTCCATACTACTTTTCTTCCAAACTTGAAACAGCCTGAGTTTAAATTTGTCTTCTATTTTATAAGTCCAACACATCAAGAATTTTTATTAATATATTCATCTAAATTCATCTTTATTCTTGATATGCTCTAAAATGTATTCACTTTTGAATAATAACATTATGCTCACAAGAATTGGGAGAATGCTAGAAGTATAGACACATGAAGATTATTTATATCAGATTGTGATATCAAATAATATCGGGTAGATCAAGTAAATTCTTGGGTAATAAGCAAAAATAGAAATTTATCTGCTTTTTAAAGACTATATTGAGAGAGAAATGCCCCATTAGATCATCTCACTGAAAACAGTATTGAATTTTTAAGGCAAATTTTTAGTGGACTTGATCCAAAAAAGTCATTATCTGTGACATTTTATACAAAATTTATTTATCTGGTTGATTTAAAAATGTCTGTGTGAAAAAATACTAAAAGTTAGATGATACATATATAAAGCCTACAGGCATTTTCTTTCCAGTGACACCTTGTTTATCATCTATTATCTCAGTCTGTCCCAAGAAGTGACTCACGTCTGTCTTTATTACATGCTAATAGCAATCTTCAATATAGAAGGGGATAGAAGAAGTCATAATCTCTTGATAAAATAGAAGTCATTATTTTTAATAAGTGAAGCTTTGGTTTACTTTATGCTAGAATCACTTGGAGAGGGGAGAACAGAGAGGAAAGGTAGGAAGAGGTGTTTCAGAAGGTAGCCGGGAATGCGGTGACGATCTCAATCCCTAGGCGGTCCCAGGTATACAATGCAATGGCTAACTTCATGGAAAGCAACTGAAGAGTAGAAGGTCAGTTTCTGCTAAGACAGAGTTAGACAGTTGCTTTGGAAAGTAGGTATCAGTTGGGTAAGACCGGATGATTTTGACTGGGAAGGTAGCATGTAGATGTTCTTAGAAATTGATAAGTCAATAGGTAGATATTTTTCCCTTAAAAAAAATCAGGTAATACCCTTGTTTTCTGCCAAGCCTTCCAATTTATTATTTCTTCAGTAAATAATTCATTCAGGTATATTTATTGTATTTTATCCCTCTATCCTACCCTACCACTTTATCCCCAAATTAATTTTTGAGGTTATTATTTATTTAGTTAATTTTATTCATTTACTCATTTTAGTTCATTTGTTTCCAACAGTTGCTCCAGTTTAGATCTTGAAAGTAAGGGAAAAATAAATCATGGGGCTGACATTTTTTCAGGAAAAAAAAATTGAAAGAATGGATCCATTGATAACTTCGGTGTCTACAAAGCAATACATCCAACATTGGAAAATTACATTGCTTTAGCTTAGGTATTGTACCCTCTATTGAGAAGTGCTCATTTTAAGGGAGTGTTTCCTGCTTTTAAAATCATCTATTGGGCTTACTGTACCGCAATTAGACTAAAAATAACAACTGACAGCAAGTCCCCAGTACTGAAAACAACACAAACCATTGAATGTGGAGAGGTTGAGGCAGTTCCTATACGGAACCTTCACCGCCATGTTCTTAAGTCTTTGATATGGGAGAGCTACTCTGCAGGTTATTAAAAGAGAAGTATAAAAAAAAAACAGATACAAACTTTTGATCTACAATTGGCTCTGCCTGAGAAATATGCTATGGCAATGCTGGCACAAAGCTTGTAGAGTAACCAACCAATGTCTGATTTGACTTAAGGCCAATGTCACATGATGGGCTACGGCTTGAGTGACCACAAAACAGAGATTAGATAGCCCTGAGACCTAGCGTGAAACCAAATACAAATGAAAACACCCCAGTAAAATAATAAAATGACCCATGTTGATATTCGACTGTATTCATAAATTGGTGACTTCAGCCATTACTGGGAGAAGTAGAGGGAAGGGTAACTGCAATCAGGATACATTTATGGGAATAGAGTTTATTTTTAATGAAAGGGAAAGAATGAATTAATGGATTGAAAATAGAAATTAGAAAATATTCTACAGGGGGCACTTTTTTAACTTTTAAAATTTACTAACATTAGAAATTCAAAGGGATTTTTATAAAGTGACGCTAACACACCCTTAAATTTTTCTAAGCTTGACTTTGGGACTCAACATCTAAACAGCTGAACAAGGCTAAGAGATTTTCCCAAATATAAATATTCATACCTATACATTAAGCCTGTAGTTAAGTTAAATCCTGTTTTCTTTCCAGATTTTAGTGATCCCCTTCCCTTTTATCCGACATACTTTTCTCCTTATTTACTAAAAAGTCACATTGGTAATGGCGGAAGAGAGACTAGCTGTGAATAGGTGGCAAACTTTGACACTAAATAAAATAACCAGTTATTCTAGAAACGAAAACCAAGTAAATGACTGATTTCGGAAGGCAACAAGACTTCTCAGAATGCCCATTTCTCCCTCTTGGAAATTAGAAAAGTAGGATACATGAAATGTATGTGAATTGCTTTTTTTTTTTACATGAATTGCCACTATGAAAAGGAACATAACTCTGAAATTCTGACCTACTTTAATTAATACATTTATGGTTCCTTGAAGAAACAGTTCAAAAGGAAATTAAAAAAATGGAAAATAAAACAAAAAATCTCTGAAGTTAATATTGTGTTTTTCAAAATTAATAAAGCACCAAGAAAGTAACTTTTCATTTTTATGAAGATACAGCCTGTAGCATTCCCATATATATCCAAATAAATAATTAAATGCATACATGCAAACTTATTTTTCCCATAACAGTTCCTAGACCAGTATTCTAGTATCTAGTATTATTGAATTACGTGATTGGTTCCAAAATTATTACCTTTGGGAACCAAATATTAGAATGATACAGCTCAGAAAGGCAATATATATTATGACTATGATTTTAGACATGTTATTAATTGTTAGACTGTGTGATGATCTACTTTTTTAAGTCCTTAGTAACAGTCTTCATTTTGTCCTTGATGAGATAAAGCCATAATGTTTCCAAGTTACTACACTCTTTGATCCTTGTAAACCATCATTCTCTTTAAATGATAAAAGTACAAAGTAAATCTCAGTGTTATTACTGTGATATTAATTTTCAGGAGACGTTCATTATGATATAACCACGAATTTAAAAGAAAGGACCTCCATAAATAACCATAAGAAAATCATACGTTGCTAGGAAAAGAACCAGGTTGAGAAGGTAAAGCCAGTCAGAGGTAAAGTGTGATGGTTACCCTATAATCTTGTTCACATGACATGATTTAGAATCTCCTAGGTTGTATGTACATTTCCAAAGAGACTTAACTAGAATGAGATGATTTACTCTAAATGTGAGTGACATCACCACATTAACTAGGATCTCAGACAAAATAAAGCAGAAGGTGAGGTAAGTTCCTGTATTCACCTTTCAGCTTGCAGACTGCAGAGATGATGCGACCAGCTCTCTCATGATACAGTCACCTCGATCCTAGGTACCTTTGCAGTGACCACTGACTCTACCTACCCTCTGAAACAGGGAGTCAAAGCAAATCTTTCCTCAGGAGCCTCGCCTAAGTGTTTTGTTAAAACAGAAGAAAAAGTAGCTAATACTTTATTTTAATAGAGTAACACCTACTTTATTTTGATTATTTTGATGTACCTAACCATTGATTTATTCAACATTTCGTTGTTGATCATCTATCAAATCCCAGAACCTATTCTACAAGACATAAAAAAATCAAGTTTGAGATACATTATTTAAGCAGGTTTTGAAGAGAAAACCTGCTTCAATAATCTTCATCATTGGTTGATTTCAGAAATAACCTTCCAGGGTGCTCAGAGAGTAACAAAAAACATGTTTTCCCTTAAAATGTTCAAAAATATCTGTGTTGGCTTATTTTTACCTTTTAAGTAAAGAACATTAGTTTTATTTCCCTTTTCACTTTTTAAAGATTTATTTATGAATGTACATATATATATATGCATATGTATACTGTATTTGTATGTGTGGTGACTGTGTATGTCCATCACGGATGTGCTTACTGACTATGGAGGTCATAAAAGTGCATCAGACCCTCTACGACTGGTGTGACAGGGGGACTCCATGCTGTTGGTGGGAAATATTGTTCTGTCCAGGAACAACAATTGCACCTAACGGCTGGGTAATCTCTCCAGACCCACAACCATTTTTAAAAAAAGTATTTGCTTAGTTAACTTGCCTATTTCTAAATTTCTGGTTAACATTCCACCCTCCCATGTGTGTTTTTAACAGGAGTATAGAAATGTATACTCACTGCATGGATGGCAGTTGGGAATTGCTTAGAAGTTCCAATCGCACGTGGCTTGAATCTCCTAGGAAGGATGCAGTGACTGTATGCTGTGTGAGGAGTCGATGGATATTTCTCATTTCCTCTCCTGAATCATTTCCCTAGTAGCTATTTTGTTTGCATCAGAAATGAGAATAAGAAATAGGCGCCAGGGGAAGGGGAAGCCCTTGGTGCTGCCAAGGCTGGACCCCAGCGCAGGAGAATATGGGAGGGGCAATAAGGGGGATGTATGGGAGGAATACCTGTATGGGGGAGGGGAAGGGGAGGGAATGGGGCCTTATGGACAGGAAACTGAGAAGGGGAATAATGTTTGAAATGTAAGTAAAGAAATATATCTAATAAAAAATATATAAAAAAAGAAATTTTTCACATTTCCTTTCAAGGTGTCTGGTTTCATTAGTAATTAAAATTGATAAAGCTAAATCACAAAGGATTGACTAGATAGTGATGATTTCACTGTTCTGAATTGTTTGTTTATCTATTTCCTGGGACAGATTTTGAGACAGGATTTCTCTACATAGTCCTTAAACTCACTATGTCGATCACACTGGCCTTCAACGCACATAGACCATTGCCTTTGACTCCTGAATGCTGGCATTAATGGCTTGTGCCACCACTCATGGTTTCTGCATTACATTTTTAATACACTACAGTGAAGGTATGGTTATTATCATGATGGCCTATTATTTTGTTTCTATGAGCATCGGGATTTAAAATAAATAAATCGTACAGACCAATAGTCTGTATGTGGCAATTTTGAAAAATGTTATGTCCATATTGGCCAAAATTATCATTTAACTTCCAGAAATTAAGAAATATTAAATTCATATCATATTTTCTGTTAAAACAAAAGTCACTTTAATTATATTTACCATTATGATTCCATCAAGGCATTTATTAGAAATAGTATTTTCCATGTGCTTCCAACATGGTAAATTATTGATTGGTTAAATAATTTGTGCTTTATCATTTTATAGTTATTCAAGACAAAAGAATTATGTGCTTCAATATTTTGGTATTCACTACAAATATAAATTTATTTTCTCTTACAAAATACCCCAATATAAAGTAAAATGACCATCTACTAACATATTTTTAAATCAAACAAATGAAAAGAAAAAAGATTTCAAAATATTACTGTCAATGATCCCAAATAAAATTATCAATAAAAATACAGGTTGAAAGTCTCCACAGAAATCTTTGCATAATCATAAAGATAGTGTTGATTAAAATCTTTAGAAAAATTCCAAAGTATAACAGATTTACCAAGAATTAAATTTAGATTACTGAAGTTATATCATCTATGTCTATATCTACAGTTATCTAGCCTATATATTTATATGTCTTCGTCTCTATACCTGTTTCTGTATCTTCACCTACTTTTATTTATATTTTATCTGTAACTCTGCCAGAGTGGTATGTTCATGAATTATACTGGATTTTCCCGGGTCATGACTGTATTTACAGTAGTATGAAAATAAATAAATAAATAAATAAATAAATAAATAAGCATATTTAAAGTAAAAGTAAGAAATCAACTCCAAGTAATATATTTTAAAAGGCTGGGAAATGGAGTTAATTAACAGACTGGTGATTTGTGTGTCTATTGAACCAGGCCATATGGAGCCTCAACAGTAGGTACTGGAGGTTGATAATAGTTTAATTGATTCTTATATTACCTGTGTAGGTTCCTGTACACAACAGAAATGGAAGTGGCTAACAGCCCAAACTGTCTCTAGGCTGTACATAGAAGAAGAGCAGACCAGATCTGTAGGTATGGAAGAAATATACATATCTTGAGTTGAGTTTCAGTGTAATTGAGCTTTCTTTGTTCCCTTGTGATTATATTCTATTGGAAACGTTTTTCCTAAATTATATTTGTTTAAATTTGTTGCAATAAACCATTTGTGATCTGATCCTAAAGTTTGACCCTACCTAATGCAGGATGGACCTATTTTCATTCTCATTTTTTTCTGGAATGCTTCTGTGCCTGCCATGAAACCTGCAAGGCCTTTCAGACACTGAAACATCTCACTAAGGATGGCTACCTGGAAGCACATAAAACTATCCTTCATGGCTTACATGTGCAGGCCCAGTACTGAGGAGACTGAGGTACATGCTGTTGCAGTGTCCTTGAGGCCAATTCAAGCTACAGAGTGGATTCTAGGAAAGAAGGACCACATGATGAGATCTTACCTCTGAAAGGAAAGGAAAAAAAAAAGGTGTGCATAGGCAGACTTTAAGGTATGTGCATGTGTCTCTGTGTGTCTGTATGTATGTCTCTTTCTCTCTCTCTGTCTCTCTCTGTCTCTGTCTCTCTCTCCCTCTGTCTCTCTCTGTCTCTGTCTCTGTCTCTCTCTCAGTGTGTGTGTGTGTGTGTGTGTGTGTGTAATTCTCCAGTCTTCTCCCTTGTCATTTTTTCTGATTAATTCAAAGTAAATGAATATTATATACTTTTAAATCAGCTTTTCCTCTAAGGTGATTTCTTCTGACATGACCCTTAACACAACATGATCGGAGAAATGCCAACCAGTGTCATGATTAGCAAATACCAACAAGATGACATCCCAAGTTAGAGACTGAACTACAAGACAATTATAGCGTTTGAGCCCAAATACATACCATATTATAGCATGACATATTAGTACTTTTTATTCTTAAATGTCCCCACTAATTTGCTTAAAAAGATGCCTTCAGGCATTGTACCTGTTTAAAAAGGCACTAAATAACTAAGAAAAAAATTATACAGAGAAAAAGCATTGTTAGAGTTGGCCTTCTCTTCCTATTAGGGAGACATATCTAATTACGCAGAAACACAGCAGTGGAATTCAGAGTGTCCCGTGTATGTCTGGATTGTGACCAGGACATCTATGAATTCATTCGAAAGGGAACGTGCTGCCAGCTGGTGTTAGAAATAGAGTCATTATCAGGCATTGTATAGCTGTCAAAAATAATAACAAGGTTTAAGTCTCCTTGACCTTGGCCAAAATTGAGCTGGTTATTTAAAGAGAAAAGCACGAGAGCATGGTTTTATTGTTTATAGATAGTATGTAATGTCTTCAGAATGCAACTCCTAAGAAAAATACAAAAACAAATTACTTACCAGGTACTATTAATTAACTTACAGAAGACATAAACAATTTGTGATGAGCAAACACAAATATAATCAGTTTTCTTTTTTATATAGTTAATTAATTATTTTATTTATTTACATCCCATATGTTGCCCCACTCAAGCATTCTCCCCCCTCCCCTGTCTTTTGCCTCTGTGCATGTCCTACCCACCCTTGAATCCCCATTCCCAAAGTGCATCAAATCTCTACAGGATTATAGCACATCTAGCCCACTGAGGTCAGAGAAGGTAGTTCTCTTCTACATATGTGCCACTGTAGGTCTTGGATTAGTCTAAGTAAGCCCTTTGGTTGGTAGCTTAGTCTCAGATAACTCCCATGGGTTCTGGTTATTTGACACTGTAGGTCTTCCTATGGGGTTACCATCCCCTTCAGATTTTTCATTCCTTCATTCCTTCCCCTTCGACATGGGACCTCAACCTCAGTCCAATTCTTGGTAGTAAGTATCTGCATCTGTCTCAGTTCTTAAAAATGTATTTAAAAAAGAACTACTTCATGTATGGTTTCACATAAGGACTTCAAATATTTACCAAAGTGTAACTTATTATAACGAACAAATGGCTCTCAAGTTAATAAAATGTTGCACAAGTCATTGCTCAGACTTTACTAGCTTTACATGATAGTTATTTCACTTTATGGGGCAGGAAATTGTGATGTACTCCTCCATCCAGTGTTAATCCATGTACTACATGAAGGTATCATGTACCATTTATTAACTCCATTTTGATACATGACTTTAATATCCCTTATTTCATTGAAGTGGTTGCTTATTGGCAATTTTGTCTAACACCCGGATGATGGCCCCATATTTTTTATCAACACAACCAAAGTAATAAATAAATATATAAATTAGCAGTTGGAGAAAGCAGTCAATAAAGTCTACTAAATAAATTCATTAGATGAATTGGTTAAGGACATATACATAACCCAACATTACTTTTTCTGCAATCAATAATTTTAAAAGCTTTAATTAATTCTCAGTAGGAAAAACCATTTTGAATTGAACAGTCACATGATCTGATGAGCTGTTCAAAGTAGTATACAAGTTAGTAAACTTCCTCTAACCCTATCGCTATAGCTTTCAAGGAAGTGTATGTTTTTATGGTCACAATACTAGATTTGTAGGCTGAAGGGTGGGCTCAGTGGTTAAGCACTAGTACTGCTCAGCAGAGGACCTGGTTCAAGCAATCACATAAGGTGGCTCACAACCACCTGTAACTCTACGTCCAGAAGATGCAATGCCTTCTGGCCTTCTGTGAGCACTGGCAAGGCACTGCACCAACGAACGCAAAACGTAATAGTGAATTCTGCTCCTACCATGCATGCAATAATGGGGTCACTTATATTAAGGATTTTATGAAATTATAGCATGTCAAAGACATCAGATTAATTATTTACATCATAATAGAAACTTTTAGAAATTGGTGAGTTTAAAAATTAATAAATTGTTCAAGTCTAAAGTTAGTATTTTTACTCACTTAAAACTATATTTCCATACACAATAAATTACAGTAAAGGAATAATTAAGTAGGGTTTACTATGGGGCAGGAGAGAGGACTCAGTGATTAAGATCACTGGGTGCTTTTCCAGAGAATGTGGGTTCAATTCCCATCACCCACATGGTGGCTCAGAAACATTTGTAACAGCGCTTTGTGGCTGACACCTTCTCCTAATCTCCAAGAGAACCTTACAGCATGGTACATAGATACACAGGCAGACAAAACAGTCATACAAAATAAACAGCCATAATAGTGATAACTTTAAAAGAATATATATCAGCAAAGCATATTTATTCACCTTTCTAAAAATATTTTCTACAATAATGGGAAAACACTATTGTTTTTACTTTGTATTGTTCAAATATGCATAATATGAAATAACAAGCTCTACAAAATGCCCCTGACTGATAAAACAACTACGGGAAGAAAAATAAAAACAATCCCTGATCTCACATTTGTACTACAGAGCTGTAGCAATAAGATAACATGGTATGGTGCAAAAACAGACTTATTGATCAACTGAATAAAACTGAAGATTCTAAAATGATTCCATGCTACTACAGATACCTGACTTTTAACAAAGAAGCCAAAAATACATACTGGACAAAAACACATTTTTTATTACCTTGTGCTGGCCCACCTAGTTGGTAACATGTAGAACAATCTAAATAAATCCATACTTAACCACCCAACATAAAACTAAGTTTTAGATGTCCCTCACCTCTCTCTCCCCTCCCCCTCCTAGTTTGATCAGCTACAATCTATCTTATTATAGAGGCTAGGTATAAACCTAGGGAGGAGGTATGTATCTCCCTGGAGAGAAAAAATTGAATAGATAGATATAGACGCATGGGAGTGGGACAGAAAATGGAAGATCAAACTGGGAGGGGAGAAGATATGTGAGGGGGTGAATGTGGACATATTGAATATGGAATATTTACCTTACTGGTCCTTAAGATATATATTATGGTCTCTGCTTTTTGTGTTTTTATGAGATTCTTGTGTGTGTGTCTGTGCGAATGTCTATATGTGTTTCCTATGTGTTTTCTTTGGCTTTTTTCTTTTGTTTTGCCCTATTGTGATTTGTTTGTTTTTGTTTCATCTTACTGTTTTATTTTATTTTATTTTTTTATTATTCCCTAGAAGTCTGTTTTCTAAGGAAAGACAGGAAGGGTGTGAATCTGGGTGGGAAAGAAAAGGAGGGAGGAACTGGGGACTGTTGGGGGAGAGCAAATAGGAACATATTCTGTAAAAATCATATTTTCAATAAAAGGGAAAAGTAAAGCTCTACCTACTGTGCTTTAGATTCATTTCATATTTAATCTATTTTTATTTTAAAAAGATAACTTTAATAACCCAAGTCTCTTAGCACAGTAGAGCTAACTGATAGATTACATCACGATCATGAAAAAGAGTACTACAAAG
Source organism: Rattus norvegicus (assembly GCF_021556685.1). Taxonomy (NCBI): domain Eukaryota; kingdom Metazoa; phylum Chordata; class Mammalia; order Rodentia; family Muridae; genus Rattus; species Rattus norvegicus. The sequence continues at coordinate 29,752,715 of NC_141544.1, read as the reverse complement.
TAGTAAATAAGAATGCTCTGGTGATGCATTTCACATGGGAAAAAACATAGAGGAAAGTTTGCATTTAAATCTAAATTTTCATTGTCTTCTTCAGCTTTTCAAATAAGTTAAATTCCTCTTTACGTCTGTTACTATCCTGATATACTCATAAAGAAGAATATCAGAATGATCACAAGCTGAGTTTAGGATAAAGAGCCTTATGCAGGGGAAGTAACAGAACATTGGCATAAAGATCTGTGGACAAGATCTGTGCAGGTGCCAGAGTGACAAGCATGAGTGCCCAAGCCATTTCCACTACTGGGCAATCTTTATTTCTTTTTCAGAAAATAAGGAGCTGGTTGACCATGGTTCCTGAAGGACTCTACTGCCTGAGGGCTGAAGAAGAGATTTGTTTTGACCAAACTGTTCTAGGTTCATCAAGCACTTTTGTACTATTTTTTTTTTTGGTTCTTTTTTTTTCGGAGCTGGGGATCGAACCCAGGGCCTTGCGCTTCCTAGGTAAGCGCTCTACCACTGAGCTAAATCCCCAGCCCCCATCAAGCACTTTTGAATTGTGACAGCCAACTGTCATTATGTAAACAACACAAGTGTCAAAGCAATTGTTTAAGACACATGTTATGCCTACACCTCCATTCACATTTTAGTTTCGCCTTATCAATAGAGATTATGGATCCATGTTTTAACACAGTTAACAACTGTTAAAAATTGACATTTCATTTTATACAAGGGTATGCCGTGGCCAAATTTAGATTTAAAAAGTAAGCAGGTATCAGAGCCTAGTGTAAAACATTTGCCTTGAAGCCATCAAATACTTCGTGAATTTTTCCTTCTGTGAGATGCATAACAGGGAGGTCACTGGGTAGTCTAGATGACTATACTGGGAACAAGTTTCATCTCCATATACTCCATCTATAGTAATAATGTATATTGACAAATCATATTAGTGCAATTTCTTGACAAATATTTACCAGCTATTATACTACTCCATAGTTCTCAATATTTAAATCACTGATGTGCAAAGGACCCACACCCTTTAAAATTGCAACTCCAGCATGCAGATATTATCAGAGTTTATTTCCTTGCAGAAAATTGCATGTGACCAAAGTCAATTTGTTGCTGACAACTGCCTAAGAGCAACATAAAATATACATCAGAAAACTCCTGTATCAATGACCAATGTCTCCCAGTATTCTCTTCTAATGACTCATTTTCATATGCTTAGAACTTTAATAGAGACAGGGGGAAGGAGAAAAGGGAGGAGAGAGAGAGAGAGAGAGAGAGAGAGAGAGAGAGAGAGAGAGGAGGGAGGCAAGAGGGAGAGAGAGAGTCATAGCCCAAGTTTCTCCATTTTTGTCTAGGCCCACAAACACTAAATACAAAGTATAATAGCTAATGAATGTAGCAGCACAAAACTGATCCTTACATCAGTGCTTAATATGACTGCAACTCTACAACTCAGAGAAAACTAATTACTAATCTGGGCTTCCTGTCTATACAATGGGGTCCTGTAATCATCCTCATGCTTCCCAGTCATTTGCAGGGTGACATGAAATATTGGAAGCTCTCTGTAGAAAAGCGAGTCTGATCCAGGGCTTCTGAGAATAGAGTGCATAGTACTTTCAAGGTCAGGAGTCACACACTTGAAAGAATGTTGTAGATAGGACAGATAAAGAAATCCATCATCGTATCCGTAACAAGGGAGCCAGCTCTGCAATTATTTCTAGGGTCTGATTCTTAAAATTCTTTTCAAAACACTCTTAAGAAAACTGATTACATTTGTAATACTAGTGAGTGATTATGAACATTACCTGGGCCTTCATATGATACAGGCCCTAAAAAAATATCTTAGCCTCTTTGGTCCTTCTCTTAAAACCATAGTCATGCCTTCCCATGTGTCTCTAGAGAACAAAAGACTATATGCACAGAAAAACCAGTTTCAAGTCCAGGATTCTTAGTAATGGACAGGTTTTAAACAAATTCAATAGTATTAATAACAATAGTCTATTGAGACATGGTTAGCAGCTTTAATTAATATGAGTGGGTAAAGAAAAACATTTATAACTTTAGAAATAGGTTGATGGTTGTTAGTTTTCCATAAGTGCATCACTGAAAATTTTCAATGTATCAGAGTTTTGGTGACCCAGGCAAAGAACCTTTAATGCATTGTGATTTGGTAAGAAATAAATTGGGACATGTGCTTTAATGGCTGCTGAGTTCCTGTCTTCTCCCCTCATTTTCATTTCACTCTGGCCATCAAAGTAAGACAGTTTCTCCATTCTATATACTCCGACCTTCATGTGCTTCCTCTCTAACTATTAGGCTGAAGCCAAAGAGTTAATCTATTTAAAATAGAGCTTTCAAAACCATGAACAAGTCACCAATGTTTTCCTCTTAATATATTGACTAACTTGGGTAATTTGCTATAGTTATAGAAATCTAACACAATGTTCATTGCTTGTAATATGATCTGTACAATTTACCTGTCTCTCCCTCTCCCTCTTATTGTCTGTCTCTGCCCCCTGCCTTGTATATGCACTGAATATGCAATGGCCAGATATTCATATCCAGTGTCTTCCTCAATGGCTCACTGTAGAGGAATTTTAATTCAGCAATATGACTGCTCTGATTATATCCAAAGACCTTCTAGGTCTATGTAATCTGACTGGAATGCAGACAAACTCTTAGCACTTAACTTTAATCCCAAAGAATGACAGTGAAGTTAGTTTAAAGAAGGAAGCATTTATGTTTAAAAATAACATCTAATTGAGAGTCAGAGAAATTGACAAATGTGAGAAAGATTTGACTGAATTGGTTATGTCCAACTCCTGTGAGAACAGAGAGAAGTAAAAGAACAGTACAGAGGGAGAAGAGGGAGACAGCAGTTTTGCTGGGACAGTTGTATAGACACAGGTTGCAAGTGACACAGGTGAAGACAAAAAGAATGAGAGAACGAGAAGGAGCCAGAAGATTAGAACATAATGCCAAAGATTGTATGAGGCCAAGCAGAGCAACTCGGTCAGAAGCTGAAAGGAACCAGTTTGAATCAGTCAGTGTGAAGAGGAGTTTTGAGTCAGATCAGCTGAGTTGAACCAGCCAGCCAGAGTTCAGTAAGACCTAGAAAGTGTGAGCTTATCCAGCAGTAAGTTTCAGAGGCTGAAAACATTCTAGGCCTCGTTCAGTTTGTACAGGAATAGGCCTCGGATAGTAGATGAAGGTAGTAAGCTTCCAAACAACAATTACATTAGACGAACAAAAGTTATTTTACAGCCCCCCCCCCTACTTTTGGAGACAAGGCTTATCATTGAACCTGTACCTCACATTCCAGCAAGGCTGGCAGGCTAAAAGCTCAAGTGAGTCCCTGCTTTGCATCTCCCAAGCATTGGGATTACAGTGTGAGTTGCCACGTTAGAGTTCTTACGAGCTTGATGCAGATCTCCAGCCAGCCCCATCCTTTTATAGCAAGCACACTACTTCCATGTGCCTAGAATTCCATATTTTAAGTTATCAGTTTATATATTTCCTTGTTGTTTCATTAACATTAGGCAAATAAAAAATAAAAACATCGTTCCATTGTATGAACATGTATACACGATTCCTACTTTTTCCGGCAATATCTAGGCAATATCTATCACTGCTCTTATGGCCTATATTATGCAGCTGTATATGGGCATCCATTATGTCTACATGAGAAAGAAACTTTTCTATGTTCCTTATGTATTGCTCGGTTATAATTTCCAGCCCTGTAACGATTTCTGCTACCACTTAAATGGCAATAGCTTCTAGTACTCATCCACATTAATTCCTTTCATTCACTATCCTGCACTAAGCCTAGCGTGGTGCTTCCGAATCAATTTCAAAACCATTGAGCATATAGCAACTTTTAAGCCTATTATGATTTAGCTCATTCTTGAGAAATTCGGGTTAGAGTACAATAGCTGTTCATGTGCACATCTGGAAATCACTTTTAATTATGCATCTCTCAAGTAAGGAAGGAGAAGCTGTACTAGCTATGATGGTCAGATTTCTAGGCAAGTGAACACTTTTTACTCCATGTGTCATTTCATCTAGGGCCACATTGGAATCTCCACTTTTTATGTTTTAGTTCGTCAAATTTGATTTTAAGTAGGTTTTAAAGGTGAGTTATCAGAAATTGTACCATTTTACTTACTCATATCTAAAAGTAAAGAAGTTTTATCAGTAAATAGTCAATACTACAAACCATTGCACTCATATTGAAAGACTTGCAGGTGAAAATTAAAATCAATTTTAGGTATAAGGTAGTCAAATAGTTTACAATTTGTTGAAGAACTTTTGTTCACTTACTCAGCCCTGAGTTTGACTCAGTCATATTAAACTATGGATTACTAGAATTGATTACTGCCTTCTAGTAACAAATACAGTTTCCAAATTAAACATGTTGGCACAAAACTACGTCAATAGAAAAATATTATCATTCTACAAATATTATGAACTGATTATAACTCACTCATCTTTCCAAATTACCAATCATTCTTTGTTTCTAAATCATTATTGATTCACTTCCTGACATGTGAAGGTGTTTTAGAAATACCCAAATCACACATCAGTAAGGATTTTCTATGCAGCAACCTCTCTGAATGTCAAGTTCCCTGAATATATCAGCTAAAATTGCGTATTGATTAAAAAGAACTCTCTGGCGTGAATATTTATGAATGAACCCCAGGAATAAAAAGAAGCATAGCTAAGTTAGAATTCCATGGAATATGCCAAGAAATATACACGTGATGTTCAAAGTCGCTACATGAACAGAAAGCTCACATTTCCCTGAGATAACTCTACTTCATGGGGAAGGTAGCGAAAATATAAAATTAACATATTTTAGCATTGGTGATACCTTGAGTCCATGAAGCCCTATGTTGATTACCTAATACTACAAAACAAAACAAACAAACAAAAAATATTTTCAAAAGCCAATTTACCCATATGTCAAGTAGAAGCAGAACAAAGTCAATCCTAAGGCTAAATTTGACACAGTATATATTGACACACACTATTTTGAACAAAATACAGGTTACTACTTCACAAGTAAACAAGCATGTTCTCTAATTTTTAGCAATGTGATCTTTAATGCACAGCTGTCCATTTTTTAGGAAGATTCTCAGATAAAGGCAAAGTTAAAAGGTAATTATAATTGCTAAGGCAGAGTTTGCTTGATGTCCTGTGGACTGAGCTAATCTATCCCAACCTGTGATTCTGAAAGTCATTACGCACAAATAACAGTGCTTTCCCCCCTGAAACCCCAAAGCACAGAGGCCAGGGTACCAGAATGAGTGTATTCTTCTGTGACTCAGCTTTCTCTATAGAAATCTCTGTGAATTATTGTTGTAGGTGATCTAAAGCAAGACCAGGATTTAAACAGGGAGCTGAGTGTACAGCCCCACAACTTGAGCAGCATGGCTCTCATACTCTGGTCTAGCATCTCCATGTTGCCAGTCTATCTTTCTCAGAGCCTCCCGTGTCTCTCTCCATTTTGTTGTTTCCTAAGAAATAGCATGTTGAAAATAGCTGCTATTGAAATATATTCTGCCATAAATGTCACTTGTATCTTCTATAAAACAAAGTCAAGTTCATACTACTTAAATTTATGTAGGTGTTTGAATAAGACCATCATTCCTGTCAAAAATCTCTTCAAGAGTGAAATTAGGAGTAAAGTTTAAAACTTTTTTTGAAAATATTTCAGGTGTCCTTTGTGCCCCTTACAAATATTTACTTCTTGTCATCAAGAGAAAGGGAACTTTGAGCAAGTGGTTGGCATCAAGATATTTTGAAGGACAGGCATTGTGTAAAAGTTGAGTAGCCATAGCAATGCTTCCATTTGAAAGAAACAACTGTACCTCAGAGTCTCCAAAACTAAATTTCTCTTTAAATAATGAACATTAACCACTTGTTAAGCCTAACTCCACAAACGTGCCACTGACCATGACACATGCAAAATAAGTCAAGGAATTTGACTGACCAAAATATCAAGTTTGATGGACTCCTTCATGCTAATTTCTACTTAGAAAGTCATTTTTTTTAAGTGTAGACTAGTGTGGAACAGAAACAAACTTAGTGCAAGGCGAGAAGTCTCAGAAGACAGTTCACATATGTCATGCCATGGGAAGCCGTACAGGCTGACACGTCTGAGCATGCAAACAAGAACAACTTTGAAACTTTTTTTCTTTTAAAGAAAAATGTTCAGCATAAAAATAAATAAATAAATAAATAACTTTGGCTGATCTCTTATCTTGATTTTTGAAAGAAAACTCTAGAGCTGCACATAACTCATTTTTATTTAACTATGTATCAGGTTGCTTATAAAAATGAATCAAACACCATGCCTTAACAAGATATTAAATAGCAATATTTACTTAATGATAATTTAAGAATTAAACCCATAAGGGAAAAATGCAACAACTGAAAATCAACCCTTTTTTTACTTGAAAAAAAAAAGGCTCAATATCAGAGAATATAATTCTGATTCCTAATATTAGATTTCAATGAAAACATTTTAAAAGTATTTGAAAATCAAATTTATAATTATATTTTGGCTACTTGGAAATACAGTAGGTATTCATCTACTGAAGGAAAAGAAAATATTGCAATTACATAGACAGAGAAATCTGAAAAATCCAGCACAGGCTTCAACCAGCTTATTGATGTTTCAAAATTTATTGTATGAATAACTGACAAAATAGTGGCCATAAATTTTTTCATAAAATGAATGTGCTTTTATTCCAGCACATACTTTCTCCAGGGCAAGTAAGACTGATGTCTTGACATGCATTTCTTATCTACTTTCACTCCTCCAGTCCCAAATCCTCTTGCCTGTAACTAATCTTTTATGACTGAGGTCACTGAGGTGGTGCCAAAACTCAATAACACCATTCAATCTACTGTAGCAATGTGCTTATCTCATTACTGGAACGTAGATTATTGAGACCAACGTACTTCATGGTCATGATGAAATGTTCACCCAAAATGCCCTATTGTTAATGTCTCTCACCGACTAAAAAACTGTAGATTAAAAAAGTACTCGTGTACATTCCAGTAAGGAATAAAGTTGCTACTTAATTATTTGATGCCTGCTTTAATTGGGGAAAAATATTTGACGTGCCTTTTGTATGATTTAAACAAACAAACAAATCATTTTATACTAACATGGGTAAAGACCCAACCTTTAGATGAACAGTTATGAAAGGTTTTTATTTCTCTAAAGTTTTAACATTGTGAAAATGGAATTGGAACCAGAGTATCAAAAAAAAAAAAAAAAAACCCCAACAAGTAATAAAACATTTACAAGCTATTACTCCCAAATGAAATAAATGCAAAATATACAGAAATATTTTCTTTTTCAAAGAGATTGTATCTCTCAAACGATTTTTAAACTGTTAGTAATGATTGTTGATGATTGGATCTGGAAGCCTACACAATAGATGTGCTCAGCGCACAGCTCATTTTCAGAGCAAACGCAAGTGAATGCTTAACTGTTGCAGTGAGGGATGAAATTCAGACGGCTCCCAATGCTTATGTATTTCTACTGAAACGAGAAATTATTTGCTAATAGTCAAGGATCCATTCTGAACTTAAAACACTAGTGCATGTATCCGTGTGCCCCAAAAGTTCTATCTCTGGATTAATGTATTTATGTTGCCATGGTTTAGCAGTAACAACAGAAAAAATTACCACTGTCAAAGTATTAGCAAGTTTTAAAGAAATGGTTCACCAATTTAAGACACTTAGTAAAATTATGATAATAAAAATAGAGTGAGAATTAAAATTAGGGACAAAAAAAGGTTTGTAGAGACGACCAAGCAGTATAATGCTATTTTCTCTGCATTTGGTTAATAGTAGCAAATTTAATGATCTGTTTTGGCAATACTTGACATATCTAACTACATTAATTGTTTATTATTAAAGAAAATTGTTACATCAAATAATATCTCAGCCATGAACTCATGGACAAAGAGAACTTATGCAGATACATTTCTAGAAACTTCTTACTTCCATGAATTTTAGTGCTGAGTGATATGATCTGTTCATATCCTTCAATCCTTAATTCGACCAGCAGCAATGTATAAACAATGCCATCAATCACGATGTAAAATTACAAACAAAACTGATTCCGTATATGCACACATGTACAAATTAACCCAAAGGTAATTATAGCATATTAAAAAAAAGCAAATTTCATTTTAGTTTGTTCTACACCCAAGTGAACAAAGTGCTACATTGAATCAAGAGGAAGCTGGCATAGTTATGAGTATGAGATAAGCATACGAATTAAGATAGTTCTAATTCTTGCTTCTACTAACTGGTAATTCGTTTGATTCTCACCGACATAGCAAACAGAGAATACAGATGTAACTAAGGCCAGGCTTGTGAATTAAATAGATGACTGTGATAAAGGGGGCGAAAATCACGAGTGATGGTGGCGATACAAGGATTTCTTTAAAATAACAGGGACACTGACATCCCACTGCCTTAACTTTAAAACTGCTTTGCAGACTAAGTTCTTTTAATATCGTAAGTTATTGCTTAAATTCGCTCATAAAATCTAACATTGCTACCATCCAATAACCAGGCTATCTCACTGGAACTTGTAAATGTAACTCAAGAAACCGTATCATATAAAATCACATAATGGCTCACATGACAGAATTCAGACGTGGAAACATCAGATTTAAAACCTGCTCAGAAAAGTGCACCGTGCTTCTCACCTTCTTCCGTGAACACTCAGCCTTCGTCTTACAGGGAAGCAGCTAAATACAATTATTTCATCATGCAGACATATTTACAAACCAAACACTTCTATGAAAAGTTGGGTAAATGCATCAAGGTATCACATAATCTTTTAAAATTATGTAATAAATATTAACAACAACAAAACAAACAAACAAACAAGCCAAACACCAAGGCACTTTAACATACACTAAGACTCCACTTAAGTCAGTATTAAACTTAATTCTATACACAAAACTTCTAGAAAACTACTATGTCCCATTAACAGGGTATTACTTACAGGGATGAAGAGTTTTATAAATTCAGCTGCTATTCATCCCGACGGGTTTTAAAGAATTTCTCCACAGTGTATACTGCTCAGTAAGACAGGAACACTCCTGGTTTGCTGAAGGGAAAGAAAATGTCCTTAAATCTTCTTATTTCAAATTATTCTCATTCTATCATGATTGAGGCAGCAACAGGCAAAGACTCCATAGTGACAACATGAGAAAGAAAGGAGAAAAAAACCTGAAAGCTTATTTCATATTTACAGCATAAAGTCATTTTTGACATGCCTATACAACTGGTTGTGGCGGCTTTCAAACATGATTTCTAATAAAAAAAAATCAGTCCAGGTTCTTTGAGAGAAAGCTCGCCTCTGGGAAGTTGATTTTGGCACTTGGCCAAAATCATGTGCAAAGGGGGCCTCATTAGGGATTCATGGCAGCCTTCAGCACTCTCAAAAAATGTGAGCCAACAGGCTCAATGAGCCACTAAAATTAAAAAGTAAGGGACAAAGACAACTTACTTAATATTCATTCCAAAGCAGCATTAAACTTTTTCTTTTCTTTTCTCTTCTTTTTTTCTTTTTTTTTTTAGTAATCAGACCCATGTTAGCCGAATGTACTGTCTCCCGCCCTCTAACGTTCAAACAATTTCTCTTTAAAACTTGTCTATTTTCTCCGCCCTTCAGAATGTTTTCTTTCTGTGTCAGTTTGCAAAGATTTCTCTGTGATCCAATCGTATCTACTGCGACCAGTTTAATAATAGAAAACGAAAACGTCGAAAGACCGACTACAGACTCCTGATTTAGGTTTTAAATAAATGAACAAAAATAAGTAAACAGTCTTCAATGCATTTCAACTTCCACAGAAGTCAGCACACACACACACACACACACACACACACACACACACACACACACTGTAAACTCGCATCTCTCCTATGTGCCAATCAATTTCGCTGCCATACTTTGCCCCCCAAAATACATCTGATCCCGGAGCCTTACCTAGATGTCTTCTGGCTTTTCTGTAGATCAAAGTTTCCTGCCTAAGCACACAGATATTCTTTCACACAGCATAGAGGCCCTTTTATGAGTCCCACACTGTAACAGGCTGCTTTCCACACCAGTTGAGAGCCCAGTGCGTCAGCTCTTGAGATAAAATTCATGGCTAACACACAATTAGTGGGAGAGGTTGTCTCCGGGAGAATTTATCTTTGAGCAAAAGAAGCAGAAACACAGCTAGTTTTTTTTTTCTTTTTCTCTCCCCCTTTTTCTTTTTACATTTCTTTTTCTTTTTCTTTTTCATTTTCTTTCTTTCTTCTTTTTTTTAAATAGCAAAGAGAAGAGGGTGCGGTCAGATGTTAGGATTTTGCCTGAGAAAAGGGCCCTACACAGCACTAGGACCCACTAAATACTAGCAGAGCAGCCTGGGAAGGGAGCCAACGGAAGGACTTTGTTTGACCCAGCTGCCAATCTCCCCCGAAGCCGTGCGCCAGACTAAACACTCACACTATTTTAACTCAAATCAGGCTACAGCAGCTGTTTGCTTTCCGGCTCTGAGCTCGGCACCCACATGGCCTGTGTGGTTCACCCGCGCGAGCTTTGCGAGCTGCCTCGCTGAAATCTGTTCCGGGGTGGGATTTATCAGTGGAAAGAAAAATTTAACCCTGCACCTCATGGTTAACAGAGATTGTTTGCTTCTCAGTATTTGATCCGGACGCCAGACGTGATTTTATAATCTTTGAAAATGAGAGTGTTAATTTTACACCCAGGGAGAGAGTTGGGATTTGAAAATAAGGATTCGGAATTTGCTTTTAAAGTTTTCTAATGGGTTGAAATTAATGATGAAGTGGGGCAAATAGCAGGGCGCTTTGCTGTAACTTTAGGAGTAAGGCTGGTGTCTGCCCTTTCCTGCTCAACACTCTCTACCATCCAAGATGGAGAACGGGGTGGGGGCTTACGCCAAGACTTAATAATGTCTCCTTAGTGGTCTCCTCCACTTATAGAAAGTTCCTTCAGAAGCAAGTACACAGTGTTACTTCTTTACATGGCAGGATACAAGTAGCCCAAAGTGCAAAGCAACCCAATTCACTTTCCTTACATTTCTAATTACTTATAACTTAAAGGCTTGACATCTCATCAATGATCATCAGAGACTAAAACGTGTCCATGGGTAGCATAGAGCAAAGATTAAAGAGGAGGAGGAAGCCAGAGGAAGGCTAATATTACAGTTATCAAAATTGGGAAGATGGGATTTGACAATTAAGATTAACTGCCCAAGAAATCGAGTGGGCAAGTTAGTCAGTAAATCCTTCTTCCTTCCTTGTGTAGAGAGGGAGAAGCTCTGAGGGGAGACTGTGAAATCCTGAAGAGGAAAGCCGGCACTTTTTGTGTTGACCTGAGCTTTTATTGTTAAATCAGGAAGAAGTAATATTTAAGGTAACAAACTTTAATCTGGCTATGGTGAGCATCAATGATAAAGTTAGGACACACTGCGAGTGCACTGTGCTTGCTTTTCCGTGGGTTGTTTCTTCTTTGCAGTTCTGAGTATTTTTTTTCTCCTATCGAATCTAGCCAGATGTTTGTTTTATTTATTGCATGCGTGCTGTGTACACACATGTTCATGTTCATCTGTATGTGTACCTGTGTGTACATGTATTTGGAGATTAGCGGTAGTCATTGTGTGTCTTCCCACATCACACTCCCCCCTACTTTCAAAGACACTGATTTACTGATTTCACTGATTTACAGAGGAAGGTCACAGATGCTGGTCCATAGGTAGCTGGCAAACCCCAGGCATCATCTTGTCATTGCCTCCCCAGAACTAGGATGGAAACATGCATAGCTTTATATGTGGGTGCTAGCGTATGAACTTATTCCTTTATGATTGCATGAGGCGAACATGGTACTGACTGAGTGATCTCAGCACAAAATTGTGTAAGTTTTATTTTATAAACAATGCTATTTCTTAAGCTGTGGAAAGGACCCTGATAGTCAATGAGCTATCAGATCTTTGGAGTACACTCACACCGAAGGAGCCAAATACTAAGGATGTATGCCATGATGGCACTGCAACCCAACTGAGTTCCGGATGGCCATCCATCCATGTTTATGAGAAACTGTGATTGTTATCGTCCTTATTATTTCACTATTGATATGTTCCTTATGATTTCCAAACGTTCTTTGAGTTGTATAACCTTTGTGTATGGTTAGTCGTCTTTAACAGATTTAAATTTACAATGATTGTTGTGATAAAGTTTAAATACATTTGATTATCTTAAAGAAACTACCATGTGGATTTTACTGTTTTTCACAAAATAATAAATTTACTAACTAAAGCATACTATACAGTTCTCAGGCTTTCTTCTACTTTTTGCCTAAGACGGGTAGATGGGAATACATACAATCACAGACAAATACATAGAATATTGACCAGCAGTCATTTGTTCTTACTAATCTGAATGACTCTTGTAAAAGCTGCACACACCAAAAACAAAAACAAACAAACAAAAAAAAGCTGCACACACTCACCATGTCCATTCCATTTTCCAGATCAAAAAACTTACTTCATAAACTTCTTGAAAGCAATATATCCTGCCGTATATTTTATACTTTCAGAAGAATTATAAACTTTCTAATAGTGCATAGGAATGGCAGATAATTCCTACAAGCATGTATGCAGAATTAAGTTGAATTATTTATACTCTTCAATAAAATCATCAGCCCTAGTTAAGGTTTCACAGACAGAAAGACATTATAAGCATTTAACATAAGAAAAAATAAAGGCAGGGGTTGGGGATTTAGCTCAGTGGTAGAGCGCTTGCCTAGCAAGTGCAAGGCCCTGGGTTCAGTCCCCAGCTCTGGAAAAAAAAAGAAAAGAAAAAGAAAGGCAGAAGGTACTCCATAACTCACTTGAACGCAGCAAGAAGTATCTTAATGAAAAAACTGAGAAAACTTTTATGAGGGAAGAAAATTAAAGACCAGTATATTTTAAGAAGATAGAACAAAAGTCCTCAATAAATATTCATAAGTCAAACTCCCCAATTGATAACCTAAGTATACAGAATAACAAGTACTAATTTTAGGGTTTAAAAAGTTAGTCAGCCTTTGAACATCAGTTATTACAAACTACCACATCAACACACTGAAGAAGTAAAGCCATATGGAATATATCTCAAGACAAAGCAATTGACAAATTGAATTCTCTGTCATGATTAAAACCGAAGAGGCAAAGAATAGAAGAAACTTCTGTCTAACTGATAATGAGTATCTGTAAAAACCTATAGCCAAGATCACATTAAGAGTGAAAACATAGATGCTATCCCATATAAATATAACTACTGAAATAAGACAAGAAAAGTATCTAAATCATAAATATTTCAAAGGGCTACAAAGTCATATTTATTCATAGATTGATTGTCTTTATATAAAATACCAAGCAGAAAGTATACTTTCCATACACATGGTCAACAAGCATCTTTTTAGTTTATCAGCCATGAAGTCTTGAAATTTCAAATTCTAAAAAAATTTTTTTCTGTATTAAAAATGAAATATTTGAATTTAAAAGGTATATAGAGAACTGTGAAAGACTGATACACATTTTAAGAACCAAGTAAATACATGGTTTTGCTCTTTTGCTCAGCAGGCCTGGAAGCACACATGTCTTGGAAGGAATGAGCATCTCTGGATCAGATCTTTGTGTCTAACATGTCTCTCCAATGGAAGGATTCTTGGAAAAATGGGGGTTAGTCAACGGGCTTGACGGGCATCTACAGAATGGGCCTGAAGCATCTTATTGCAACAAAAAAATATGAAAAGCATTAGGAATAGCACAGAATAATGCATTGCCAGTCAATTTCAAAGGATATAGATGAGACTTAAGGTAGTCCAAACATGAAACCTGGAAGAAGTGGAGCACAAGTAAAATAATACTGAATTATTTAAAAATGTATTCACCGGTCTCTTTTTATGTCAGGAAATGATTATAATAAAATATCTTACACAAAGAACTAAGTTTCACATGTATGCTTTCCATTCTGGGGGATAGAGCACAGCCTCTCATTCTTTAACAGCTGATTTCTTCCCAAAGACTAAATAATGGAAATACAAGAAAGAAAGAATTACTTTTAAAAAGGTGCTCTTTGCCCAAGTGCAAAACTCCAATCTAGACACCCAAAGAAGTATCAGGAACCTTCTAACCAAAGGGGATTTTTACCAAGCAAGTTGTCAGTAAACCTCAGACAGATCACGGGTCTATGAGAAACTATTTGAACCAAGTATAGTTTAGAGACACAGATACTAATTGAAATATGATATTTTAAATGGGATCTCAGAGCAGGATTATCAATAAAAAGCTGTTGAGGCATCTTCAAGTGTGGAATATAATAGTATATTATTAGTAAAGTTCCATTAATGTAATCGATAGGTCATATGCCTATCATCGGGCTTTATAAGAACTAGATGTGGGCTATATGTGGTTATAACCATAACCAGTGAAAATATAAGAGGTGGAGCTCTGTCCCAGTGAATACAACTACAAAACAAGCTCACCTCAGGCTCGGGGAACAGGTTGGAAGAATGAGCAGAAACACTGTAAAAGCCAGAGGATCAGCAAGTTCTCTGTGAAATTGCCTCCCAGTAGTACCAGAAGAGGTCCCTCCCTGTAAAGTCTCACCAGTGTGACCACCTGGACATGAGCTGAACAACAAACTTGGCAAACTGGATGGCGAAAAGCCCACAAGACCTCAACCCTACACAAAGAACTAGCAGTAACTGAGGAAAAGTGGGATCGGGAGAGATGGTCCTCCCCAGGGAAGGGAACAGAAATTGGTTGTCCAGTGCCAAATGGTCAGCCCTGAGAATATACATGTAAGAAACACTATTCAAGTTCCATATTAAACAGAGACTGAAATTATGCTAAAAGCACTGAAATTGAAAGCTTATTAGAATATCTGCTACACATTTTTTTCAGACAAAAAGGGACAACCTCAAAGATTCCTTTACGTTTGAAAAATATTGTCTTCAGTATGCAGTAAGAGCTAGAAAGTAATTTTTGAGAAAGGAGAACCAAATAATTCAACTGTTTCCTTGGCTTCCGTGCCATCTGTTAGGTTTTTATCTTTTTTATTGAATATTTTATTTATTTCCATTTCAAATGTTATCCCCTTTCCCAGTTTCCCCCTCTGAGAACCCCCATCCCATCTTCTCTTCTCCTGCTTCTATGAGGGTGCTCCCCTACCCACCCATCCACTCCCGCTTCCCCACCCTGGCTTTCCCTACACTGGGTCATCAAGCCTGCAAGGACCACGGGCGTCTCTCCTCCCCTTGATGTCCCACAGGGCCATCCTCTGCATATGTTTTCATCTTAAATGTTTTAGTTTTTAAATGGTTTTAAATACATGTGTTGTTTTAGACCTGTGGTGGAATCATTTGTTTAGACTGTCTGCCTTTAGCACAGATGTATAGTCTTAGTAGTCTAATTAGACTTAGTCTAATGCACAGAGTGATAACCTCTGCATCCTCCATGCAGGCCCCTACTGTACAATGCTCCAGACCCCTTTTCTGAATTCCACAGGCTTATCTTTATTAAGGAAAATGGAACCTCATCTTCCCTGTAATCTGTCCTGTTGTGAGCCAGCCATTCTTCCTACCAACTGAAATCACCAGGGACCTCAATGTACGACAGTCCTTTCCAAGGAAAATTCTGGGACAGGCAAGCAAGCACGAAATACAAATATACAGCGGAAAAGAAAATTTCTCGATGGAATATAAGCAAACAAAGACTGATAGTCTTTGGGAAAGGGTTACTGATGGTAACACTTAGCCAATCTCATCTGGTCAGACCACTTACCGCAGCATTTTTCATTTTCCAAAACAATCCTATTAGATTTCACATGTACAACCTGTGAGACAAAAGGTCCACTCCAGTTCTGATGGGTCTACTCTCGAATTCACAAGCCCCGAGTTAAGCACAATGCTTGATCAGGTGGGAGGATTTCAACTTTAATAATCTTAAATTTGCTTAAATTTTGATTACATGAGACTTTGTGGCAATAGTCTAAAGAATACTGAAATTTCACTTACAAAGTAAACTAGAAGGATGTACAGCTGAATGTGAGGAGAAAGACGTAACCCTCGGTCGTCTTACTGGAGAATGTGTGGCATCTCCTGCCTCACAAACGTCACTGTGATTCAACAGCAGAACTATGCACTTTTATCTGGGGCCAGAGAGAAGGTTCGAAGTATTTGTGGCTTGCAAAATAATCTCTCAGAGTCATTCTCCCGATCTCTCCTGAGACTCCTGAACCCTCCTGGTTTCCCCATTGACTTCTAACTCATCAAACACCAATTCTTCCACTACTCCAGAAAGATCCCTAAGTTTTTATATCAAACTTCCAGGGGGTTGGGAGTTTCAGTCAAAATCATAATATCTTTAGGGTAGCTGAATTTGGCAAGTACCAAGCAGATGTTTAGTTTGATAATCTGATTAAATTAATTCAAAGTGAATTGTAAAAGGTGCATGACCTAAATTTTCAAGAGTACTTGAGCATGTGATAATCTAATTTCTAGAGGATAAAGAGGACATATACTGAAATGGAAAGCAGAGTGTCCTCTATTTATACTCAGATCTCTCTCTCTCTCTCTCTCTCTCTCTCTCTCTCTCTCTCTCTCTCTCTCTCTCTCTCTCTCTCTCTCTGAAGGCCCTTTGTTCTCTTTCTGTATTTCTCCTTCACTCTTGTACTCTTTTTAATCTCCATCTCTCTTCCTTCCTCTCTTTTGTAATAAATTCATTATTACTTGGTAAGTAATATTCCTGGACTTCTGATGTACACAGGCACAAGCAGTTCATCTCTAAGTTGGTTGCCAGGCAGGTATCTATATAAAGTAACCATTTCTCAAAAACAAATACAACTTCTACACTCAGTAATGCTGTCTCAGTATTGGTGCTGTATATTCTCCTCTTTGATGATTTTAAAAATTCTGTAATAAAAACCAGGAATCCAAGAGGAATTCTATGTCACACTTTGTGGTGTTTGCTTTTGCCTGATAAATTCATGATAAAATGTTTGATAAAAAAATTGTATATTATTATTTCTAAAACAGAGAAAGAACAAGGCACTGTTTTTAATTCTGTTAATAATCTGTCTTGATTTAAAATGTGACAATGTATTTGAATTTATAAAAATTTCCAGCTGCTCTATTTAAACACTTAACCCACCACAGTGACTACTGAATATTATACTTTCTTAGACATAGTCATCTTCCATAAGCATTTGCTGATTCTGTGCATTGGTATTCAATGAAATGAATCAATAGATATCAAATTTTATGAAAAAGTATATATTTTTAGATTTCATTAATAGTTAAGAATGCTACAACTCAGGTTTTATATAAAATCTAGATAATTTGTGTTTATTTTATGTTTCTGTAAGCCAAGTTTGATTCAAAGTATGTTGTATTATATTTATTCATTTCATCTTCAAAGGAGAATTATGAGTTGGGCATCTTCATCAACTTGATTTGATAAAGTTGGCTCCCATCACACATGAGTTTCACACACAGAGAGCCAAATAACTGTGGACTGAAAGCTTGATCCTCAGTGGAAGGTGTGACCTTCCCACATGAGAGTTTGACTGATGCTGAAAGATGGTCATTTGTGGGAGATATTCTCTTGAGACTTTGATTAAGACAGGAGGCTGCTGATGAGTGGGCTCGTATACATTGCCAGGAGCCACAAAAAAAAAAAAAAAAAAAAAAAAAAAAACTTCCAAATTATCCCCTGTAAGTGGTAGTCTATGGTCGAACTACTCAGAAGCTCTGCCAGCCTTGAGGACAGAGTCCCTAGTGGCACAAGTGTGAATCATGGAGACTAAGACAAGTCTGGAGCCCTAACCAGTCAAGCAAGGAAAAGGGAATGGCAGGCACTGTATAATGGCAGGCACAGAGGATAAAAATGTAACCTAGTTTCTTATCTGAATAAAGATTTATGCATTTTAAGAATGGAGTCCTAAATCTATAGAGTTTCATATGTTGTAATTGGGTAAATTATTTATGGCTTTCCAATAAATATTGCTAAATAGGACGGCAACTAAAACATACATTGCATGAAAACATTTGAATATTGGTTCAATGGCTATTAAAAAAACAGGCAGTTTTGGAAAGCAGCAAAACAAGTACACCGAGACTGTATTGACAAGACTTAATTTGACATAGTGTTTCCTATAAGAAAATGTTTCTCAAAATATACTGTAATTGGTTTATTTTTCCCCAAATATATATTCTATGGGAAATGTTCTACTCAGCACACACAGTCCTTACACAAGGCCTTGAAATAATTACCGAATATTCAACATTATGCTGTCCTTTGAGTCGTTTAGCTATTCGTTAATGTATTACCTTCTTCCCTAGTTCGGGTTCCACACATCTGTGTCTATTATCATATATAATTATTACAATAGAGTATAAAAGGCAAAACCCCAATAGGGCTATGTTCTTATTCTTCAGTATTACTTTTTAATTTTCCTAGAAATTTAACCTAGACCTAGTGTGGTTTATCATGTGGATAGTGTGGACTTGTTCTCTATTATCCATCAGAGACGTGATATTCAGGATTTCATAAGGGGAATTACTTCTCATCTACTTTATAATGTATACTTTGGGGTATAAGAAAGTAGGCCCAAAGCCAAAACGGTTGAATTTAAAGTACCCTGCAGGCCATAGTTAAATATGTAAAAGTTTAATAAACTTAAGTTTCCAGTTACTTCAGCCAAAAGTTTATGTTTGAGAAATATTAGCCAACAGTCTTTCAAGTAAATTCTTGGCATTGGGATGAATGGTTAAGCAAAGCATATCTCTGAGGGTTCTAAGGGAGACCAATTGGGGTCTTCTACACAGGGCAAGTCTATACTCATCCTTGTTGTTTTCCCTCTAGCCAAAGACAATGCTCCCACACCGAGAGAACTAGTACCATCTAGCCAGACAGTGCTCCCACACCGAGAGAACTAGTACCATCTAGCCAGACAGTGCTCCCACACCGAGAGAACTAGTACCACCTAGCCAAAGACAGTGCTCCCACACCGAGAGAACTAGTACCACCTAGCCAAAGACAGTGCTCCCACACCGAGAGAACTAGTACCATCTAGCCAGACAGTGCTCCCTCATAGAGAGAACTGGTACCTTTCAGGAAGACAGGATGAGCACTTGAATAAGAAATAGTGCTACAGCTCAGGTGACCATGTGGTACTCTGCACTGATCGTATTTGACTTCGACTGCTGATTCTGGAAAAGTGATTTACTGGAGAAAAACTCATTACCAAAATATTTCAAAGTGCAAAGTAAAGCTAACTGGCTCGCTTGCCTTTTATGTGGAGCGCACTTTCAGTATCATTACGGGCTGCGTTCACTGCATTCATAGGTCACTATGACAATTCGTTATGTTTATCAGACAAGTGTCACATCTTCCACAAAGGAGAACACCATGACGCCTGGACTATTTATTTGCAACTGACCTACTGAATTCAGTGAAAAAGACAAAATAGGCTTCAGTTGCTATTGACACCATCCAAGTCTGTTTTGACAGGATTCAGTGAAAATAAAACATGATGTTGAAGTAGAAAAGCACTAAGTATCTTCCTCACTTGCTGTGGAGATGATGGATGGGGTCAGATCCTCGCAGGTAAACACACGCATAAAAATTAATTAATTAACTAATTCTTTAAGAAACAAATTCTTTCAAAAAATTAGAAACATCAGAAATTAACCTTCATACAACAAGGCTCAATACAAACAGGACAAGTAAAAATAACAGGTGTTCCATGAAACATTCATTTAGTAATAAGAGAGTAGCCTATATTTTAAAGGCACTTTAATACTTTTTGAAAAAAATATGACTAATCTAGATCACATCTTAGAGGGTAAACCAAACAACTTTTGAGTGGTTAACCTTCTTCTGAGTGATATTTCTATTCTTAAAGAAGTCACAAGGTAGAAATTTTATAGCTAATACCAATTGGAATATTAATAATAAAAATAAAAATAAATCCACTAAAATTGGGTAAACCTTTCAAAATTTTTGCTGTAATCACACTCAAACAAAGCCTGTAAAGGCACGGTAGGTAAATTACATTTTTGTGTGATCAGTATCCTTGACAAAACTCCTTTACCATGTCCAGTGCTTCCAGAAGAAAAGTAATTCATCTAGGGTGCCTATGTCATATTCCCGGTTAATGATAAGTGTTAACTTCGTTGGCACTAGAATCAGCTGGAAGAAGGTCTTCTTGAGAATGCTAGTCTGAGATTGCCTTGATTAGCTCGACTGATGAGAGAAAAGCCATGGTATCTGTGATGGGTTTATTCCCTTAGCCAGTTATCCTGAACTGCATGAAAGGCTGAAAGTGAGGTGTTCAGTAGCATCCTCTGATCTTTGCTCTTGTCAGGGAATTTTACCACAGCAACAGGAAGAGAAACCAAGAAAAGCCATGTCCCAAAGAGATTTTGTTTATCTTAAATAAAACTTTCTTCTTGACCCAAATTTAAGAATATCAAGTTCAGAATAAATGTTCTATCTGAACAAGACCAAACAATGGTTTCTGAAATTAGACCAGTAGATAATGAAATTTGTGCCACTACGACGCTGTATCACAAACATGCTCTTGGGCACTTGGTGAGGTGAGATGGTAGAATTGTCCAAGGAAAGTACCATGAAGACGTTGGCTCTCCCTTTGTTTTTCCTTTGTTAATCCTGGCCACTGATGTTTTAGCAGGTCCTATAGAGAAACTTCTGAGTAGTAGCAGAGAGTCAAGAGAAGAGATTCTAAATATACAACCACAGAAATGACACTAATTGTTGTAAATACATCAACAGACAGGAGCACCCACACCACCCACCACACATGGATTCCATAAACTTGATTTTGCAAATCATTTAAAAGTCTTTTTAGCACCAAGATATTTTAATCAACTGCTTCATATACATGCTGAAGAATTCAATAATGTAAACTAATAACCACATTTCAGGAGATCAGAAATTATTGCTTACTCTGAAGTCTGGAGATGGGTCAGTGATGAAAAGCGCACTTGTTGCACTTTCTAGAAAGGATTCATTTGCCAGCAGCCACACAGCACTAATAACCTTCTGAAGCTAACTCTACTCCCAGGTGACCTTCTGGTCTGTATGCTCACTGCACATACATGGTGCACAGGCCAACTGCCAGCAGAGCATCCTTACATATAAAAATAATTGTTAAAAAAATCAAAACTCTATGGCTTACTCTGAAGGTCAGTGCTATATTCATAATTTCATCATAAGAGTCCCCATGCTTATGTGAGCACAAATACATTTGTCTTAATCATACAGTTTAAGAGTACACCCATGTAAAAACCACAAGAAAGACCTAACTGCCAAGGTTGATAGCCTAGCGTCCATGGCAAGCTGATGAAAGGGGAAAGGCCTGTTCTACAGTGCTCTTAACCCTGTCTAGCAGTGACCACTGTCAGGGACAGCTCTCACTGTGCAGCATTTACATCAATCTACTTTACAAAATATTCCTACGTCGTGGGACACTCGGGATGAGTTTACACTTTGCTCTCCACGCTCATCTCGGTAACTCTCTATGAAAGACTGAATTTACACCTTTACATGTGAATATTTGTCTCAAATGCAAATCAATGTTTAAAGCCAAAGTCAAAACTTTATTAAAGTATTCATGCCCAGAGCCTTCAAAAAACTTTAGATGAATTTTGGTACACTTGATATTTATTGAATGCTGTCAAGGGATCCAAACTGTACATGTTCTCCTTGGAAAGCTGTTGAGTTTGCATTTATTCCTTTGTGCCTTGGCTAATATCTGGGTATTGTTATGTCTGTAAAGGAGGATGTTTTGTATGCATGTACTTGAGGTGCTAAGAGGCCCTAATTAGATGAGAGAAAAGCACAGCGTTGAGTTTCAGAACTGAAGTATCTGATCAAGTACCTCTTTCATTTACTGCTCACTAATGGGAGAAACTGACAATTAAAAAATCATACAGGATTTTATTTATTTCTTGCCTTGGCACACTTGGTATAACAAAACAATTTTATTTAACTACCTACCGAACATACTGATTCCAAGGTTTGACAGGGCATGTATGTGTGGTTTTACATGGGGTTTCACAATAAGAACTTATAACTGAATGGCTGGATACAAAGAATATCAGTGGGTTTTCTATTCTATGTGTTACAACATTTCTGGAAGAGCATGGAGCTTCAAGGATGATTAAGCAATGCAAAAACATAAGAAACCAAACCACAGGGGATTTGTTACCACTCAGTTCACAAATCAGTTTAAAAATAAAGCGTCGAGCTAGTTTATGAGACCCGCAGCAAAGATCACATGAGGCATTTGCAATCCCCGTGGAAAGCAGGACATGTGTGCTTAGAATGAGTGATAACAAAGGTCATGATGACATCATTGAGAAGATAAGCACACCTCCCTTCAGAAGATCTGTGACATATCCCTGAGGTAGGATTATGCTATTCTTAAATAGAAACTGGGCATGTTCAAACATGGAGCAAGACACAGAGAACAGTCTAGTTAAAAATACTAATATTACCATTATTACTACTACCACCACCATCATCACCACCACCACTACCACCACCACCACCACTACCATCTCCAACACTACTTCAGGTAGCTTAAAATGGACAAAGTAAAGGGAGACAAAAATCAGTGGATTCAGTTTCAGTCCCACCAAGTGGGACATGATTAAAAGTTAATTATTTGGGTTTTGTGATTAATGGAGTTGTATTATTTATTGAGACTTCAGTGCTAAACTTTGTGTGAATTACTTAAATTGGAGGTAAATACTGATTTGCCTGCATAACGCTAATGAGTTTAGCTTTGGGGTCTTTACCAAGGTCCAAAGCATATACTGAGAGTGATAGAGAAACTGAAGATAAAAAATTATATATATATACATATATATATATACATATATATATATAGATATATAGATATATAGATATATAATGACACATTCAGGAAGGAAACAGCAGAACCAAGGGAGACTGTTTCACAAATTGTAAGTCGTTCCTAGAGTGATTGACATTATTAAGTGGTGCACATACTAAAGTCATTTGGCTAGTAGCAGGCCACAGGTGCCCTGAGAGAGAGATTTCAGTGACATGAGTAATCCAGACTACAGATTGTCTAGAGTATATGAGTTTATGGATTTTTTCTGAAGTAGTTCTGATGATTGGGGAAATGATTCTATAACCAAATTTGGAAGAGAGTGAGAGTGGAAGGGGAGAGCTCTTGACAGGCATGTAGATGCTTAGGGGGTAGATCCCAGCACCATGCAAGAACCAAAAATAGAAAGAAACAAAGCAAAATGAAAAATCTGTGCTAGGAAGTGAGGGTCAGGAAGTCAAGCACATCAAATGATAGCTAATATCAATTTAAAAACAGCATTTAGATGTGGTACCTATAACGTCCACTGAAGAGACCATCGATGCAAACCAGAGATTTGCCAGCCAGAATGAGAGATACCTTCAATCAACGAAATGTCACTACCTCAAATTTCCCATAGTACCTGCCTATTAATTACTAAGGAAGAACATATTTAATGTTTGTGAGCATAACCATATGCTTAATATATATATATATATATCAAGAATGGGTTATCCATCTCTAAGATAAACTTACATAAATCCCTCAAAAGAATATTGCAAGTCAGAACACTGGCTCTTCAAAGAAATTAAAAACCACACATTTTTTACCAGATGTAAAGCAGAGATATGACCCAACTAAGGATGTATAACAATAAATCAATTCCACTTAGCCTACACATAGATTCTTCAGACTGCAGACGTGTGTCTTAGTGACATAATGAATACTTGCAGACAAGACAACCTGAGACTGATATTCTGAAAAGCACTAGCCAGCATGATTTATAAGTGGAGGACACAAATACTGAACTGGCTATTTTCTGAAACCAGGCAAGGCCTCAAATGGAGAGACTGGGACACCAATCCAGCCACAAAATCTTTATTCTAGTGTGTGTCCTGCCTGCAGGGTGTGCTCCAGCCAGAGCCACGCAGAATCAACATCAAAGGGGAGACCACAAAGACTTGATCAGCAACTGATGGGAGCAGATGCAGAGCCCCATATCCAAACATTAGGGGGAGCTCATGGAGTCCTACAGAGGAGGAGGAGGAAGGACTGGAGGAACCACGGGGTTCATGGACACCTGAGAACACAGTCCACAGAATTGACTGACCAGGGTTCACAGAGATTAGGATCACGTAGGTCCTCTTACAGGTTATGGTTGTGTAGCTTGGTACACTTCTGGGAATCCTAACAGTGGGAGTGGATGTTGTCCTTCACTCTTTTGCCTACTTGTAGGACCCCTTTCCTCCTACTGGGCCGCCTTTTCCTGCCTTGAGGCGACAGTATGTGTCTGGTTTTTTGTAGCTTGTTGTACCATTGCTGATGTCTCTGGGACGCCTACTCTTTCTGAAGGGAGGATGGTGAGTGGATAGGGGTAGACTGGAGGTAGCGGAGAGGAAAGAAGGAGGGGAAGGGGTAAATTACAGTGCAGATGTAATATATTAAAGAAGACTATTTTGAAACATCTCAAAAGCTTATGGAATATGTAAGACTGACTGAATCAGAGTGGACTGTGTTGTTAGATTCTGGATTGAATTCTAAGCAGAATGAGGGAAGTTTTATTGAATCACTGAACAAAATGTGAGTAGCCTATAGATTACTTAATAAAACTTTTCAACTAATCTGCTGGTGTCTATAATTTTACTTGACCACATGAGAAGTTAGTGATATAGTGGTTAGCTCTCTGTAGATAGTGAGGAGATGGGACAATGATAAATAAAACAAAAAAGATTGTTCCTCACGTGTTACAAGAAGAACAGATACTGTGGTGGAAAGACAGATAGATGTAGCATTAATATGGCAGGGTCAAGAACACTGAGGAAGAGGAACAAGAGAGGTTTTAGATTGGTATGAGATAACTCACTAGACAGAGAAGAGGAGGGACAGGGCTCCGTACAGGTTTTGGCATTCTCACTGCTTCCTGACCCCAGCCAAGCCCTCAGGGAACATATAAGGCATCATGTACCCCCTTTACTCTCCCGTTTAATACAAATAGTCAAACAATTCTAACTGAATAAAATGCAAGTAATAACAGCATCTAGCAAGGAAGCTCATCTTCTTTCAGCAAAGAGACCTGAGACCATCTATTAGAGCAGTGGTTCTCAACTTGTAGGTATGGACACCTTTGTGGGGCAAGCAACCCTTTCACAGGAGGGCAAACCATATGTCCCGCATGCCAGATACTTACCTTGCAGTAGCAACATTATAGTTATGGAGTAGCAATGAAATAAGTTCATGGTTGGGGATCACAAAAACATGAGAACTGTATTAAAGGGTGAGAACATTAGGAAGGCTGAGAACCAGACCAGAACCGTCTTAGAGAAAGATGTGGAGACTATCAAATAAGAACTTATAGTCATGGTCTAATGAAGCACAAGTGAGGAATGGACAGACAGGAGCTTCCACCTCCCTTATCTTAACATGGTAGGAAGCACGTGATCATCAACCATTTGGGGCCTGGGTGACACACATACAGATTGCTATGCTTAACCTCCGCTAATCCATTTACAACACAACTCCTATACCTAAAGCCTAGGGAGCAACATGGAATGAGAGAACAAGTCTTAAGAGCCTGGACGACCAGTATGTCTGCTGTGAGATTGTGTCTCACAGGAAGGTTGGAAACACTACATCTATGGAGCCACAACAACATGGCTGCCTAAATAAGACCATGATGTCTTAACTGCAGACCGAGAACATTGGTAAGTAAGGAATGCTACGTTTCTAAGGTTCCAAATTCTTTTCCATTACCGAAATGCTTAAATGGAGAATCTCGATGCACAACATAATTTGGAAGTAAGATACAATCTTATAGGTGTAAGAATAATTGTGGCTTCATAGAAGGAATTCGGTAGTGCACCGTCTGTTTCAATTTTGTGGAATAGTTTGGATAGTATTGGTATGAGGTCTTCTATGAAGGTCTGATAGAATTCTGCACCAAACCTGTCTGGACCTGGGCTCTTTTTGGTTGGGAGAGCTTTAATGAATGCTTCTATTTCCTTAGGAGTTATGGGGTTGTTTAACTGGTTTATCTGTTCCTGATTTAACTTCAGTACCTGGTATGTGTAAAGGAAATTGTCCATTTCCTGCAGATTTTCAAGTTTTGTTGAATATAGGCGTTTATAGTAAGATCTGATGATTTTTTTGAATTTCCTCTGAATCTGTAGTTATGTCTCCCTTTTCATTTCTGATTTTGTTAATTTGGACGCACTCTCTGTGTCCTCTCGTTAGTCTGGCGAAGGGTTTATCTATCTTGTTGATTTTCTCAAAGAACCAACTTTTGGTTCACTGGAAAAAATTTCCTGAACAAAACACCAATGGCTTATGCTCGAAGATCAAGAATCAACAGATGGGATCTCATGAAACTGCAAAGCTTCTGTAAGGCAAAGGACACTGTGGTTAGGACAAAACAGCAACCAACAGATTGGGAAAAGATCTTTACCAATCCTACAACAGATAGAGGCCTTATATCCAAAATATACAAAGAACTCAAGAAGTTAGACCGCAGGGAGACAAATAGCCCTATTAAAAAATGGGGTTCAGAGCTAAACAAAGAATTCACAGCTGAGGAATGCCGAATGGCTGAGAAACACCTAAAGAAATGTTCAACATCTTTAGTCATAAGGGAAATGCAAATCAAAACAACCCTGAGATTTCACCTCACACCAGTGAGAATGGCTAAGATCAAAAACTCAGGTGACAAAAAATGTTGGCGAGGATGTGGAGAAAGAGGAACACTCCTCCATTGTTGGTGGGATTGCAGACTGGTAAAACCATTCTGGAAATCAGTCTGGAGGTTCCTCAGAAAATTGGACATTGAACTACCTGAGGATCCAGCTATACCTCTCTTAGGCATATACCCACAAGATGCCCCAACATATAAAAAAGACACATGCTTCACTATGTTCATCGCAGCCTTATTTATAATAGCCAGAAGCTGGAAAGAACCCAGATGCCCTTCAACAGAGGAATGGATACAGAAAATGTGGTACATCTACACAATGGAATATTACTCAGCTATCAAAAACAATGACTTTATGAAATTCATAGACAAATGGTTGGAATTGGAAAATATCATCCTGAGTGAGCTAACCCAATTACAGAAAAACACACAAGGTATGCACTCATTGATAAGTGGCTATTAGCCCAAATGCTTGAATTACCCTAGATGCCTAGAAAACATGAAACTCAAGACAGATGATCAAAATGTGAATGCTTCACTCCTTCTTTAAAAGGGGAATAAGAATACCCTTGGCAGGGAATAGAGAGGCAAAGATTAAAACAGAGACAGAAGGAACACCCATTCAGAGCCTGCCCCACATGTGGCCCATGCATATACAGCCATCCAATTAAACAAGATGGATGAAGCAAAGAAGTGCAGGCAGACAGGAGCCGGATGTAGATCTCTCCCGAGAGACACAGCCAGAATACAGCAAACACAGAGGCGTATGCCAGCAGCAAACCACTGAACTGAGAATAGGACCCCCGTTGAAGGAATCAGAGAAAGAACTGGAAGAGCTTGAAGGGGCTCGAGACCCCATATGTACAACAATGTCAAGCAACCAGAGCTTCCAGGGACTAAGCCACTACCTAAAGACTATACATGGACTGACCCTGGACTCTGACCTCATAGGTAGCAATGAATAGCCTAGTAAGAGCACCAGTGGAAGGGGAAGCCCTGGGTCCTGCTAAGACTGAACCCCCAGTGAACGTGATTGTTGGGGGGAGGGCGGCAATGGGGGGAGGGTGGGGAGGGGAACACCCATAAAGAAGGGGAGGGGGAGGGATTAGGGGGATGTTTGCCTGGAAACCGGGAAAGGGAATAACATTCGAAATGTAAATAAGAAATACTCAAGTTAATAAAAAAAAGAAAAAAAATGAAAAAAAAAGTGAATGGCAAGCTAGTCTCAGAGACTTGAAGTACTAGGGTCAGGGATGCCCATGAGGGCCCCAGTCCACTCAGAGCAGAGGGGGAGGGGTAAAGCGTAAGGATTGTCAAAGGAGGTGACTAGGATGGGGGAAAGTGAGATGGATGTAAAGTGAGTAAGTAAAAAAATAATTAAAATTCAATTAAAAAAAGATACAATCTTATAGCTTGAGAAATGATGGTGAATCTGAATTGATCTTGAATTGGTGGCTTGGAAGTGGACTGCTACTGGTTCCAAATTATAGCTCACTTTCACACTTGCTAATGTTATAAAATTAGCAATCCTTCAGAGTGAAGGGAAACAGTTTCACCTAAGAAAGAGCTCCCATATTTGTTATCCAATTTTGAATGGCTATCTCTGGAGGCATATAAATACAAATAGCATTATTGGAAGTGAGCAGATTATATATTTAAGCATATATGTGTATATTCATATATTTGATAGTATATTTGTGTATTATAACAGATAAAGGATCAGTGATCATGAATTTGAGAGAAAGCTAGGAGAACATGGTAAGGGCTTGAGGGAAGAAAGGGAAAGGAGAAATGATATAATTATATTTTAATGAAAAATTACAAACACTACTTAAAGCTTAGAAATACTTTTATACACTTAAAAGAAAAGTTAGAAAAATGAAAAATAAGAGAATAAAAATTTAAGAATGAAAGTAAAGGGACCATTTTTTTAAAAAAAAACATATGTTTATAAGGTGTTTATTTGGTTAAAAGAACAGCCAGAACCAAGCAACCAATTAGAAAATATACCAATTATGTTTGAGTTTTAAATTCCAGCTTTTCCTCATTTTCTTATAAAGCATCCTGGTGTAAATCAGTTGAAAACCCAGTATGTGCTTTGCCATCGAGCTTTAATGTTATTTCCTATTATAGAAGGGTAATCAGAAACAGTTTTTAAGTGCCTACGCTCTTTTGAGGATCTAGTAAATTCACAACACAATTGGCCTCGGAATAGGAGACAGGAACATATTTCACTGAATGTGTAGTGTCAAGGAACAAGGTAAGTAAAGCCCCAAAAGGACAAAGATTAAAGCAATGAGACTACTTTGCAGAAATATGGATAAACAGCTCTAGGGAGAGGACATGTAATCAGAGGCTTAAGGCCTGAACGATGGTAATTGTGTTATTATCCAACTTAAGAACCCCAAATGTTGAGCCTCACCGGATGAAGAAGTAAGGATGTGACAAGTTAGTTCAGATGATCTCAGCCACTTACGTTGCAGGTAAATACCAAGTACTCAATGATGGTCATCTCTAATGGTGATAGTGAATGACTGTTATCAAATAAATGGATTTCTGTAGTCTCCAAAGCATGGCACATGCTTTAGTCATTACAAAATGGGCACTGGCAAATTCTTGAAAAGTTGGACTTAGAACTCTGAATGTAGTGCAGGGTGTCAGTTGGCTTTGGCTGGTCCACTGCTTAAAAGTCAAAAACCCAGGAAGCTAAAACAGTAGGAAGCTATCCATTGAGGTTGCACAAAGCTGAGATTCATTTTGCTAGTTAAACAGAAATGTTATTTCATCAGCAGTTGCTAAGGTAAATGATCAATAACTGTGCATGAGACGCTAGCCCCACAGTAAGTTCTTTGATCTGATGTAAAGAAAGGATTGCTTCAGCAAATGAGTCTGGTAAACACTGTGGCAGTCAGATTCCTTGTTGTCAGAGAGAAAATAACTTTAAGAGTATTTACGAAAACCATGATGGTTGATGTGAGAAGGGAATGAGATGGGTTGTCAAGCCAATTAGACCTGGTGATAGTAATGGTCCAGATGACACACCTTGGAAGGAAATGTATTTCTGTTTGACTTCATTTTAAATGCATGAAACAATCAATGAAATCTCTAAGCCAAATGTCCTTCCACAGAGAAAATTCCTTGAATGCAGTTATATTTCTGGATATCTTTTTTTTCTTTTTCCTTTTTTTTTTCTTTTTCTTTTTTTCGGAGCTGGGGACCGAACCCAGGGCCTTGTGCTTGCTAGGCAAGCGCTCTACCACTGAGCTAAATCCCCAACCCTGGATATCTTTTAATTGTCATTTTTCCCTACTTTGTAAAAGTATCCATTATTTTACGTTGGGAACTCTGAGGGAACCATCCCTGAACATATAAATCCCTTAATCTACAGTCTTAGAGAGAGAGAGAGAGAGAGAGAGAGAGAGAGAGAGAGAGAGAGAAGACAGAGAGACAGAGAGAGACAGAGAGAGAGACAGAGAGAGAGACAGAGAGAGACAGAGAGATCTCTTTCCAACTGGTGATCTGAGTATTCTTGATCTCATAGCAAGGGGGAATCATTTGAAATGATACTGAGACTAAAATAAAAAACATGATCACATAAACAATAAGGCAAGCAAAAGAGATAAATCTCAAGAAAGACAGAGCTGAAGGAATTGAGGAGCAGAGCAAGAATAAGTTTACGCCCTTCACAAGTCTCTAGGTCCTACTACAAGGCAGGCATAACATGTTCCTTTCCAAAATGTAACTGCTTGTCAGCACATTGGATTTGGTTGATAATTTCAGTTATCAGTACCTAAAACTAATATGGAATGCCATGCCCCATTGCAGATCTGTAGCATGAGAAGAAAAAGTTGTGTGCATTTCCAAGGATAAGGTCATCCACGGACCAAAAGCATTGATACATCAAATGCTTATGAGTACTTGGTCATCGAATTGTTTTGTGCTTCTTTGGAGACATGGTATCTCTTTGTAGCCCAGGCTGGACTCCAACTTGTAGGTACTCTTCTGCCTTAACTTTTAAATGCTAAGAATTCAGGAGAGAGCTCATTGAATACCTGGCTCACTGAATTGTTTTGCTGAGAAATGTACATTGCATGGTAGTAATAGGAATTCTGAAATTAAAGCTTTTTATCATAGCTGCTGTCATATTTCTTAATTAAACATATGTCAGTGAAGGCCTTTTTGGCACAGTCATTAGGCTATTTACATAAGCAAACTTATTTTGGTTTACAGCCATCTCAATTAACAAACAGTGATAGTATATATTTTTAAGTGGATGAACATAATTTCCAGACCTGCAAAACAAAGTACAGTTTACATTTTAATACAATTTGAGAGTTACTCTCTCCTCAAGCAATCTTTTTATTTTTTAAAGTAGAGTTGAAGTCGGGTTCTTCCTCAAACATGATGATTTGAGATTTCTCAATTTATTGAGAAATCTAATGTTTTAGGAGCATGAGTCATAGGTCAGTACCTGTCTGAATCTTCTTACTCCGGATGGGAGTTCATCTGTGATACCCTCTGCTTGTTAGCACTCTATTTTCCTTTCATCGTTGAAAAAACTCCTCATTCTTTTCCCAATCTGTTGGTCACCATTTACTCAAAATGCTTATTCGTTGCTGATATGGCTCATTAGGTGTGATGATCGCTATGTAGCAGGAGATCCTCTGAGTTTCAAGCACCAGTGTAAACATAAGCCAGGAGTAGTGAACATGCCTGAAAGTTTAGTTATGACGGACAGACAGAGACAAGCAGGAATCTCCCAGCTCACTAACCATCTAGCTTAACAAGGGAGATTCAAGTTCAGTGAGAGACACTTTTGTCAAAAAATACAATGGAAGGTGAATGAGAAGATAACTAATGTCAAACCCTGGGTTTCACAGGCACACGTGCGCACGCGCGTGCGTGCGCGCGCACACACACACACACACACACACACACAAATATGTTCATGCCCCATTAGAGTGACACAATTAGATGACAGGGTACTGGGCAATCAATAAAATGATACAAAATGTATATTTGTAGTAAATATTAACCCAATATGTCAAAGCACCCTTCATAGAAAATATTGAGAAATGAAGACAATGGAAGAGAGAAATATAACCAGCCTATATTTTTGCCTATCACATTATATAGCTTATGTTGCAGATTTATTTTCTGTTTATCCAGTATTTTCTATTATGTATCCAAAATGACCATAGTTAGATGGTCAGGTCTACTTACTTCATTGTTTACTTAGGTTTATATTAATTTGGTATTATTTCATGGCCCTCTAACAGCATTTGGCTATAACCTCCAAGAACACAAGACAGTGGGACTACAGGTTCCTGTTGATACTATATGCACAAATATGCTGACTCTTTAGACAGCTTCTGAAGACTTGGGAACAGAGCACTGCCATTTCAAAGTCAATGAGGTCTTTATGATAATGTCACAGTAAACTACAAGTACTTAGTTAAGGAATTAGAATAAAAACACATTATTAGGGATATCATGAACAATTTTATCTCAAAATGTGAAGAAACCATTGTTTTTCACAAACAATGGGCAGATAAAAAAGCAGCTGCAAGGGTTGGGGATTTAGCTCAGTGGTAGAACGCTTGCCTAGCAAGCACAAGGCCCTGGATTCCGTCCCAGCTCAAAAAAAAAAAAAAAAAAAAAGCAGCTGCACTTTTTTAGACCTCAATTTTCATATATATTACACCTTCATTGTTCTTAATAATAAACATAATAGTTTCATTATAGCCAGTTTTGTTAATAATTAAAAAGAAAGTTGTTAATAGTTGCATAATTTATTACAGTACAACTTTAATGTCAAATATTTCAGTTGTTTTAAATTTATTATAAGATTATAACATACATTGAGCTAAATTTCTGTAGGATGACAAAATGGAAAACTTTTGACATGCTGATTAATGGGAACCCATTGTGAAAAGGGAACCAGTGTTATGCTTGTACCAAGACTCACTCATTGGAATTAAAAAAAATTAAATCCAAGAGATTTTCATGAAAATATTAATCACAATTTTTTTAATCATTAACTGAATGCCTTTCATTCCTAGGCTGAGACTTTCAGAAGTTGATGAGTCATACTTAGAACGTCTATATCACAGGTTAAAAGTGATTATATTAGAATTAGAAAGCTATTCTGATTTTTTCTTTTTTTGCTATGAGTACATACCATATCTGCATATATCTCCGGAGAAAAACAAATCTTTAACAGAGAGGAAAACTTATTTTTTCTCTTGTAAGAGACTGTGTGAAGGTAGTTCTTCGAGTAGCCAAAAGTACAAAATTTGTGTGAAAATGATAACCATTCTAAATGTATTTACTGTGGAAACACCCCAGCTGTTGTCTTATTTTCTTTATTTCAGAAAACTGGGGTTTTGACAAACTCAAACCCAAAGGGAATAAACTTAGTTAAAAATTATCTTAGAGAAACTTTGAGAGCCTTCTAGCTATCATTCAGGGCTACAGATTTCTGACAAACAAGCTGGAAAGGGAAGGTACAATGGAGAGAAGAGTTAGTTATTCATGGGGAAAGCCACACAGTAGCATGCAAAGGAGAACCAGGGTAAAGGATACAGAGAAGCTGTTACACACTTGACAAGAATTATGATTATTCAAAGCATGTGAAACATCTACGAGATTACCTAGTCAAGAAATCAACTGAATGCCAAGAATTTAGACATTCAAACACGTTTGGTATTTTTATAGATGTATTTGAAATATTTTCCCTTCTATTTTTTTTTAAAATAAAGTGTCGCAGTTTAATAGGTTAATTGTAAATGAACGGAGCTCTAGGAGGCCATTTACTTTTAAAAGGATATCTATACATTTAATTTAATTTAATGAAAATTTAATTATACACCTGCATTATACACCTGCAAAAGTTATTAAATGTCATCGAAAGATCACTTTGATCCAGTTGGTGGGGGCATATAACTTTAATCCCAGCACTGGGAAAGCAGAAGCAAGTGGATTTCTGTGAGTTAAAGCCCAGCTTGGTCTACAGAGCAAGTTGCTAGACACCCAGGGAAATATAGAGAAATCCTTTCTTGAAAAAAAAATCACTCTGAGATTAACTATGGTTTAGATAAGTGTCCCAAAACACTCACGGGTGAACTATATTTTCTTGCACAGATTGGGACTGGATGAAGGTACAAACTTTGGGAGAAGGAACCTCCTGGGAGGTCCTTAGGGCAGTCCAGACATTCCCTTTCCAAGCTAACGAAGTGAAGAATGTGTCTCTATCCTGTGTGCTCCACCACTTCCTTCTAAGATCTAGAGGCAATGATTCTGCTTTCTCATTGGTCAAAATCTCTAAAATTAGATAGATATAAACCTTTCTCCTTATAAGTTAATTATACCATGTATTTGGTATTATAATCACCAAAAGCCAAACATTCCTAGTGTTGCGTTTGGATAACAAACTGATGTATGATCTTCTAGGCCAGCAACATGATCTGTCTTTTGTTAGTGTCATATTTTCCATCACCTTTAAGCATTTAAAAAAGAAGCCAGGAAATAGGGATGTATTGGAGGTTATGGGGCTGTTGGGGAGGGGACATTTGCTATGGATATGATCATATTTTGTTGGAGGTATGCATGAAATGCTTAAAGAATAAAAATAAATATAAATACAAAGTGTTAGTGTATCAAAAAGGTATTTTTTGAGAGAGTTAGCAAACAAAGCAATCATTCAGAAAATTTTCAAAGAAACACTTCTAAATAAACGATTATTTATAAACAACTCCCGCCATGAGCAGAAGCATCTGGGGAAGGATGTGGAAGTTGAAATGTGTGAAGTTGAGCTTTAGGTCCATCCACTTTATAACAATAAATCTGTTAGAAGGAGAGTGATGTTGAGAAAAGCTTCAGGCCTTCCCTCTTCCTTCCATGAAGGCAGCCCCTGTGGTTCCGACTCTGACGCAATAGGCAGCTCTAAGCAAGCTGTGGAGATGGTTTTCTTCCGTGTGTGACTCATTCTGTGGAGGAGGGGAGAGAGCAGTTTTCCACTGCTTGGCTTGGGAGAGGGCAGTAGAGTTTTACATGGAGACTTGTGTTTTTATTTCTTCATTGAGACTTCTACCAACTGTGTGCCTATTCATATCGGTGAGCCTTGGAAAATCCTGTTAAATTTGCTTTTGGTTCACACATTCAATAGAGACTAATATTACATGTCTCTTCTTTGACTCACTCAATGGCCATTTGAATATAAAGCTTACTGTAATATAGATCAATAAAAGTATTATATATACATATATATATATATATCAGGCAGAAATATATTTTCAACAGATAGAATTAAAATATTAATGATTAAAATTATAATTATACACATTTAATAAATATAAATGATGAATCTTCTTAAAAGGGTATTTATCATTAAAATGGGAGCTCATATTAGAATTAGTATGACTTTTATTCAAGCAATTCTTTTAAGCTCTGTGTGGTCAACGACGTGAATTCTGGGAAAGAAATAAAAAGGTTGTTCAAATGCTCTCGGCTGTAGTATTGTTCAGCATCCCCACAATAAACTCAATCGTTACCTGAAGATGTACTGTAAATATGACAGTTTCGATATAAAATCAAATAGAATCAAGGGAAATGAGCATTTGAAAGTCATAATTTAATACAGATTAACTTACGTTAAAATAAAATAAAAATAGCTAGTATTTCTGTCTCCTTGGGTGTCTGAGATTCAAAGGCATAAGTCAAAATATCTCGAGAAGCCATCAGCCTTTGTTCCCTTCAGTATCTCTTATTGTACACATGACAATTATGTAGCAGGAAGGATCATAATGTGCTCTGCTTGCTAATTGTCCCATCGCCTATCAATGGTTCTTTGTAAAGAGAAGAGTGCTTAGGACATACCACTATTGTGGAGTGGAAATGACAACCTCAAAGTGCAGCCATTTCCCCCAAACTGACAAGAATTTCATCTTAAAAGCCAGAAGCCCATTGAAATGCTTCTTAATCATCAATTACCATCGCTTCAAACTTGATAACTAATAACACAAGTGCATCAATCTTTGTCAGAATCTTTGTTTCCGTAATATTTTAACTTAAACAAAACCCTTTTTGTGACTTAGTATAATTTGCTTACTATGAATCACTAGATATTAACTGGGGATCATATTTATATATCTAGAAAAATTATAACGGTGCTTGAGGACACTCTTATTTTTATTGTTACAAATGCTTCTCAATGTACAAGTGGGATATATAGCAACAGAAACATTGTAAGTTAAAAGAATAACTTATTGAAAACATATTTAAAAACCCTGTTCTATTGAATATCTTAGCCTGACAACAGTGTAATATACTGCATAGGTTATTTTTAGTATAATCAGGCAGCTGAATGGGAATGGGGTACAGCTAGATATATCACCTCATATTCATGGGCAGAGATAGCTAACCTGAAAAATATTATCAACGTACAAAGTATAGTTTTCACCAAATGTGTATCAGTTATGGACCACCTAAAGTAGAACAATCAGGAAGTCAAATCACCGTGGATTAGGTACCTTTTATGTCATTTATGACAGGTCATAATAGAATAAGTGCATTCTTATAAAATTAGAAGGAAAAAATTTGTAATGATGATTTTTTTTCATGAATCGAGGTAGCACAAAAGTGGCCCATAGAAAACTAAGTAGTGTAGGAGGATTCTTCAGTTATAATGTGAAAGGCTTTTACTCCAATTTTCAAGGCTTCTTGTGACTTATGTGTTCTCCTTTCCGTTGTGTTTCTGCCTTCTGGTTCTAACGGCTCCAATAAAGAGTTAGAAATCGCTGCAAGAGAGTCAGCGTTCTGTAAATAGCATTCCCGTAGTTCATAGGAATTATTCAAACCAAATAAACAAGAACAAAATTGAGAGGTCTTCTGCAACTGTAATCATCCAAATATTTCTGCCGTGTTTTTCCCAAATACCTCAAGTTCTGAGTAAGCAAACAATCAGTTGTGTGGAGATAAGCATGGACAAGGACCTAGCATAGGGTATGAAAAGGGACCAGCATGGATCCAGAAATGAGTGGAAGAGACAAGGACCCTGAACAGCAGTAAGCAGTGACGCTTCTCTTCCTTATTTCTTCATAGCCCCTAGCCCTTGTTTCATCAATGTGCCATTGAGAGAAACTGAAAGCCAATAAGATTGTGTAGGGCTTATGTAGATTTAAATTAAGTTTATTAAAAATTGTACATATGTTTAAATTAATAACTAGTAAGGATAAAACACTCAATCTTTCATGTTGTAGTTTTCCCTAGTTACCACCGTCTTTCCTGATCTTTGCACAAAGCTCTATTTTGATAATTTTGTCACAGTAGGTGCAGAAAACATAGAAAAAACAAGTGGTCTCACGTCCACCAGAATTTCTAACTCAGACAAACTTTTCCTAGAGCAACTCTTCATATTCATCACTGCTGTTACTAAAGACAGATTTTACTAATAGTCTCTGGTAAATCACAGAAAATGCTCTCCAGAATGATCCTTTGTCACAACCAGATAAATGGAGTTACCTTGGAAATCAACAGAAACTATGACTATGAAGATAGAAGACATATACACAACCACATCAAACCTCCTACTTTATTGTTTAAGGTAAATGATTATCAAACAGGCTATTCTCTGTGCTTATGGTAATATTGGCTAAATAAGAAGCTATATGAAGTAAATGCTGAGAGAAGATGCTAGTCTAAGGAAAGTGTCTGGACTTGGCAATGGTGGCCAAGTAAAATTGTCTGCTTTGTATTGGAGAAAGAGCTGGCTCAAGAGACTCCTCTTAGGTTGTAGCCACGAGGCAGGAAGATATTCTGTTGGATGCTGCCCTTGATCCTCCCCTCTTAACACAAATATCTTTAAAGTCTTCATCAAAATCATGTCTGTAGAGTGCCCAATTCTATCCCTGAAATTTTTATGGTATTTTGTGCAATATTTTCAAGACTTTCAAGTGTCATGGCTAGATTTTCATTGTCTGTTATACTTTTTCTCAACCCTAAGTTGAGCTCTCACAAAGTAAGGGAAAAAATTACTCATTTTAGTAATTCTGATCTAATAGTGCTTGTGATATTCCGTTCTTACTCTGATTGCTCAGAAGGGTACCACTACTTTCTCTGAGTCTTGATCAAGGCAGTTGAAGAACACATTGCTTCTCACATTTATTCCAACTACTTCAGGCTATGCATGAGTTGTGTAGAGTTTGTTAAATGACTATTTCCTGATTTCTTCTCACTAAGTGAAAGATCCCAGACTTCATGTCTAAATATTATCTCTTACATAGAGACATCACAACCTGACTCTGTATTACACAGGTTTCTTATGCATGAAATTAACTAATCCTTTCATCAAAACTGATTATCCTCTCTAAATTTTCTCAGCCCTTTACTCTCCAATTTCTAAATCTGACGTGACTCACAATGCATAAAATAGCACACAACAATCAGGGTTATTGGTGAACCTTCAGTCAATGGAATGAACTATAGCATGGCTCTTCCTTCAAAAACAAGACTAGACTGTTTGTTTTACATTTCTGTCCTACTGGATCCAATATGATTCAAAAAGTTGGTTTTCAAGGGAAGATGGTAAATGTAGTTATTCACTTAACAAAATCAAAGACAAAGATGTATGTATATATTTTGAGAGTTTATTGTGTACATGCTCATCAATGTGTTTGTGGGCGTGTATATATACATACACACTGAAGTATTTCTCTATGTGTTTGTGTCCAGACTACATCATATACTCAAGTGTGTGTGTGTGCGCGCGCGCGCGTGCGTGCGTGCGTGCATGCGTGCGTGCGTGGGTGCGTGCGTGGGTGCGTGCGTGTGTGTGTGTGTATTTCTTCCTGTGGACAGCATGGCTTTCCCAGAGGTGATAACAGAAGAAACCACTAAAGAATAGGGAAATAAAGTAGTCGAGTCCTGTGAACCAAGAACGCTCAGAGTAATGCTGGCATGTTATCTGAGAGCCAGTGATTGGAGCCCTGGCCTGCCATTCTTCATCTGAGAGGTGGGTCAGAAAAGGTCTCTGGTGAAAGCTGTGATCAGATATCGGACAAAATCAAATGGCAACTTTCTGAGGTTTTGCCAATTGGTCACAAAGAAGATAATACAGTTCATCTTTTTTTCTTATGCCTGCACGCACGTGTGTGTGTGTGTGTGTGTGTGTGTGTGTGTGTGTGTGTGTGTGTGTGTGAAGTTAAAATAGCCAGTAATTTTATACTGAGAATCAATGTCCTATGACAGTTACAAAGTATCTGTTTGAAATTCAGTATTCAATTACCCTGGCTAGAGGGCAACCCCATATAGCAGAACGAATTATATCTAAATCTGGAAAGACAGGTGGTCAGTGGTGAAAATTACATAGAAAAAAATCATTTTCCTTCAGTCAACCAAGCCAGCTGGACAAAGGTCAGAGTGGGTGTGTCAGTTATCAAAGCTGGCTTCCTTGGCTATACTAAAAAGACAAGCACACCAGAATGTTCCTTAGAGCCCAGCGATAGTGTCTATACTTTATTATGCTGTTTTGAACCTTTAGTTCCTTGTATTTCACAGATATATACAGTCTACCATTATTCCAAAAGAAATAGAATTTAAATCATTTTCAGAAAAACACTAACAATACAATTTTGATTTTAACTATAGTATTGTAACAAAGTCAAGAAACCCAGGTGTGCAGAAGAAAACCTGAAACCTTCAGTGTGTTCATTTAGAGAAGAAAACATCGAAGTGAGGAAACATGTCACAAGTTGATA
Organism: Rattus norvegicus; assembly: GCF_021556685.1. NCBI lineage: Eukaryota > Metazoa > Chordata > Mammalia > Rodentia > Muridae > Rattus > Rattus norvegicus. Next base: position 29,713,109 of record NC_141544.1, on the reverse strand, counting down.
CAATATGGTAAAATAAACTGGAGGGGAATAGTTTAAAATATATATTGGGGCTGGGGATTTAGCTCAGTGGTAGAGCGCTTACCTAGGAAGCGCAAGGCCCTGGGTTCGATCCCCAGCTCCGAAAAAAAGAACCAAAAAAAAAAAAATAAAATATATATTTAATTTAAATATTAGTAAAAGAATGTTTTCTAATAATGTATGTTCTGGTTTTTTTCAGCATCAGACATTGTCGATGTCTCCCATTAGTTTACTGTGTCTTTTTGAGTGGGGATTTTATCTGAGCAATTGTACCAATACTGTAGTTAATGTACATTTATATTGGGCACAGCTCCTTAGAGGACAGGCTATTAAGAATTCCATGACACATAATACAGACATCACCAAATTGCTTTGCTCTTGGCTAGCAATTTAATTGGCCTTATCTTCTTCCTCATGACGAAATAGAAGACTGTCCTATTTGGAGTCTTTTGTTATTTTATATTGAATGTGTGCTTCAATAAAATGCTTAAGACTGCAAAAATAAACATCGATGTTCCTTTCACAGTATTTATTTACACAGCGTGGGTGGTCTCTGACAACCCTCTAACACCAATATTTTGTTATCAGAGAAGCTATGAATTATCTTCACAGAGACTTTTAAAGGGCAAAATGATTTGATGGATATTCCTGAATGAATTCTTATATCCTTTAGTCTCGGGTGTAAGATACTCATCAGGCTTACTCAAGGAGATATCTAGTATCTGGTGAATCCACAAAACCTATTTACTTTTATTAAGAATTCAATACATGTCTGGCTGCCCTGTGGCAGCTAGAAGAAAAACATCTAAGCATCTGTAGTGGGTGCCACTACAAAAGGAGACTGTGTGTTGGAATGATGGGAAATTTAGAGTATGTGGTAGAAAAATAAAAGAGAAAACAAAGCCAGAGGATTTGTACCCTGTGGAGGAAGGTGGAACTGGAGACTCAAGGGCAGTGCACTGGCTGGTTCTGTGTGTCAACTTGAAACAAGCTGGAGTTGTCACAGAGAAAGGAAACTCAGTTAAGGAAATAACTCCATGAGACTCACATGTAAGGCATCCTTTCAATTGGTGATCAGGGGAGAGGACCCAGGCCATTGTGGGTGGTGCTATCTCTGGGCTGGTAGTCTTGGGTTCTATAAGGGAGCAAGCTGAGCAAGCCAGGGGAAGCAAGCCAGGGGAAGCAAGCCAGGGGAAGCAAGCCAGTCAGTAACATCTCTCCATGGCCTCTGCATCAGCTCCTGCTTCCTGATCTGCTTGAGTTCCAGTCCTGACTTCCTTTGGTGATGAACAGCAATGTGAATGTGTAAGCTGAACAAAACCTTTCCTCCCCAACTTGCTTCTTGGTTGGGATGTTTGTGCAGGAATAGAAACCCTGACTAAGACAGACAGTAAGGAGCAACTGGCTATGAGGAGGTTATAGTGAGGCCCTAGCCCAGGCTGCTACCAAGGGCAATGTTTGGATCCATGGTCTTGCTGCACCTTGGGTGTGTATCAATGTCTGTGGTTAGAAATACCACCAAAGGCCATGTGGATAGTCGAGGGTTGTACTGCTTGGAAGGACATGTCAATCTAAGTAGCCCGTGCTGCCACTTGAGGGCATAGGGGTATCTGGGCCCAGGCTGCTTCCAGGGGTCATGTTTGGATCTATAGTCTTATTGAAGTTAGGGTCTGTGTTGGTGTCCCAGACCCATGGTTTGGACTCCCACCTAAGTCAGTTTTATGTGCTGAGTTAGTCCCACACCTTGCCTGGGCAACGCAGTAGAGGTAATCCTGATGGCTGAGAAGCATGTAAGCCACTCCCAAAGGTGTGAACATGGGAGAGTTGGCTCTGTGCACATGCGTAGCCAGCCCCTGTTATTATAAGAGCAGGAGGGCAGTTTCTGCCTCCACCACTGGTTGCAGCAATTGAGAGAGTGGGCCTTGGGCCTTGTCTGAGGAACACAGTAGAGCTGATCATGACAGCAAAGGAGTGGGTCAATCATCCTAGAGGACATGAAAGCAGGAAAGTTGATCCTGTCTCTTGCAAACTTCACCATTAGGTGAGTTAATCAGGGTAGAGCTGGGGAACTCACCCTGCTGGTGTGAACACAAGAGAGATAGCAGACTGACTTACTCAGCTACATCCCAGGCCCAGTTCCAGAGCTCTAGGTTGGCCCATTCTAAGACATAGTACTGTAGAGACAATGCTACTGGATCTTCATGACACAGGGCCACAACATAATATCCAGAAGGAGTCCATGAGAGGGTCCAGTAGAGACAGTATAGCAGAAGTGAGAGGCTCAAAACAGGCCAATGATTCATTACAATGGACATTTACAACTTGTAGAAATATATTGGGGGAAATGTATACTGTGTGACACACTGTGATACAATACAGCTTCCATGACAAAATACTTTTTAATTCTATATTATTTTATTTTGTTGGGAGTTGTTGCAAGGACAAAGGTTGGATATGAAGGGACAAGAAGATGAATGAGATTGGGGTGCATGATGTTCTTAAATTCACAAAGAATCAATAAAATGTAAAAAAAATTTTTAGTAGACAATAAGAACAATGTAAAATATAACTTGAAAACTGACAATTTGAAATGGAGAAGAGGTCATGGTTAAGGAATACTATTCTCTGAACATATGTTACAAAGCCTTCAGAGTAAAGTCTAATCTGTAGTCTCAGGAATTCCACTACATCATTGGAATTCATGTCCTCTGAAACTAGAAAAGGATGGGTGTGAGGGATCCTCTCTTGCTATCATCAGATGACCAAATGAAAATAAAATATTTTTTCAGAGGGGATAGAAATGATTAGAAGTATTTTGTTACGAAAAAAGTGATTTTTCTCGTGATCTTTATCATGTTTATCTTCAGTAGTAGACCTTTCAAGGGTACCCCGTTTTTCAGGATATAATTCATACCCTGTTGTCAACAAATAACATCTCAAGATTCTATCCAACCATAACAGTATTTCCATCACCACTAGTACATAGGATAACTTCAGCATTCGGTGGCTCATCTGTCAACTGCACTTTAGTTCATCTACCGCTTATGATATGTCTAAGCAGTCATTCCAGGATGTCCCATTGAAAGGCACTTTTTCCTTCCTCCAAATTCTCTAGCTCTTGTAGGGTGAATTCAAACTTTTCTTGCTCTGTAGAAGCCTCTTCAAATGTACAGGGCAATCTTTTAAATCTCCTGGCAGGTTTTGGTCTCTTTTGCTACAATTCACTTTCTATGTCTAGCCCCTGTATCTGTTTTAACAAAGAGGGATAGGAATTGGGTCACAATGATGAGTCAAAGTCCCGATCAGGAAATTATATGGAAAGGGATAAGCAAATCACTGAGTATATTGATAATCTCCTATAGTGATAGGTAGAAAATGGAGCAGAGACATGATTGTGTGGGAGGCAGGATGGATTATGGGAGATAAACATCTAAGGAGAGCACAATTTAACCATGCAAGAGATACGAGTAAGAGTCCACTGAAAGGGCATGGTAGAGAAAGGCAGCACATCTCAAGCACAGGGTGCTTGAGCCTCTCCGAAGATCATGGTCTCTAAGACTGTGATCTGTCAGGTTAAGACATACACTGCATACAGACTCAGAGAAAGAACCAGTATCATTTTGGCTAGACATTAAGGAATGTGGATTTTCTTTATAATGTAAGAAGCCACTGAAAACTTTTATGGAGAGAATCATGTCCCAGTTTATGTTGTTAAATGGCTATTTTGGATGCTACAAGAAGAAATTCTTTTAAATATTAACAAAAGAGATGGCAAGAGGCCATTCCACAAAACACTTCCTTTCTTCCCCATTCATACTTTCTCTGCTCCACAAATCTGGCAGAGTTCTACTCACATGTATGGCGGAGTGAGTTAGAATGAGTTCTGTTGTGTAGATAAAGATAATTTCCAAAGAAATAAGTCACAATAATGAGGTAATCAAAGGGGGTAAATATTATAAAAATGTAGCTATAAAAGTTGTGCTATTTACAGCAATCATTAACTCATTTTATTCATTCGCCGGCACAATATTGGCTGACAGCTGGGCTGAGTCAAGTACAATGTGAGTTTCTGCGATTATAGAAATTATTATAATTAACAATAGCTAAATAACATCATTAGCTTCAATACATAGGACATTTGCTGTATGTTAAAATCTACAAATAATTTACATACTCTAATTCAATTTTTCTCTTGACAGATTTATGATCTCAAAGTTTTTAAAAGTTATTTGTCACTTCAAGCATGAGACAACTTTGTATGGAGAACCTCAGAAACCTCTCATCGTCAGCAGCTGTTGCCTAGCAACAGCATTTAATTTGGCTTGTCTACCCAGCAACCTATTCTTTTCAACCTCTTTAAATCCCCCTTTGGATAGCCCTTAATTCCCTTATATTTGGAACCGATTATGTGATCAGTAAGAGGAATAATAAACAAAATCACAAAGAAACATATTCTTTAAAAGCTTGATGATTATATATTTTCAGGAGAAAGAATGAAGTTCTATAAATTTGTCATCTTCCCCACTAATTTCAGTAAGAGATGCCTATGAGGACATATGAGCTGTGGACTTGAATCACTGAAAGTCTTCGATGGAATTAGAATTATTAAGTAGAGGCAATACCTGGACTTGTGATGTTCTTCACGAAAGGGGAAGACTGGGGGGGGGGGGAATTGGAGACAGAGTTGACGTACAGATGCTAAAAGATTCATCAAAAGTTTTAAAATAGGTAGACACACTTTTCATTGACACACTCTGGGGAAGAGTGATCTCTAAGTTAAAGTGAAGAGAGGGTAAGGGAGGGATAAAAATGCAGCAGCAATACACATCAAATAGGACACTGGACTCCGTAAGATAACAAAGACCAACGAATGTTACTGAGACTTCTAACATGTTGGCATGCATTCCTTAGGGTAAAAGGTGGAAGACTGTATATACAGCCATGCTTTGCACTTGTCTTTCTATACAGCGGCTGGCTTTATTAGAGCATTCCATGTATTATATCCAGAGCTCCATACCACACTACCACTCAGAAACTCAGGTTTATAAGGGACACCTCTCAGAAGTCCTTCAACAGAGGAATAGATACAGAAAATGTGGTACACGTACACAATGGAGTACTACTCAGCTGTTAAAAACAATGACTACATGAAATTCTTAGGCAAATCGATGGAAATAGAAGATATCATCCTGAGTGAGGTAACCCAGTCACAAAAGAACACACGGGGTATGTACTCACTAATAGGTGGAAATTTGCCCAAAAGCTGAGAATACCCAAGGTACAATTCACAGACCATATGAAGCTCAAGAAGAAGGAAGACTAAGCTGTGGATGCTTCAGTCCTTCTTAGAAGGCAGAACAAACTATTTACATTACAGGAGGAAATACAAGGACAAAGAGTAAAGCAGGGACTGAAGAAAAGGCATCCAGAGAAGGCCCCATCTAGGGATCCATCCCATATGCAGCCACCAAACCCAGTCACTATTGCTGATGCCAAGAAGTGCATACTGACAGGAGCCTGATATGGGTGTCTCCTGAGAGGCTCTGCCAGAGCCCTACTGATACAGATGAGGACACTTGCAGCTAACCTTTGGACTGAGCATGGGGACCCCCAATGGAGGAGTTAGATTCCACCAGAGAACTACTAAAGCTGATAGATAACTTCAGCAAAGTGGCTGGGTATAAAATTAACTCAAATAAATCAGTAGCCTTCCTCTACACAAACGAGAAACAAGCCGAGAAAGAAATTAGGGAAACAACACCCTTCATAATAGACCCAAATAATATAAAGTACCTCGGTGTGACTTTAACCAAGCAAGTAAAAGATTTGTACAATAAGAACTTCAAGACTCTGAAGAAAGAAATTGAAGAAGTCCTCAGAAGATGGAAAGATCTCCCATGCTCATGGATTGGCAGGATTAATATAGTAAAAATGGCCATTTTACCAAAAGCGATCTACAGATTCAATGCAATCCCCATCAAAATACCAATCCAATTCTTCAAAGAGTTAGACAGAACAATTTGCAAATTCATCTGGAATAACAAAAAACCCAGGATAGCTAAAATTATCCTCAACAATAATAGGACTTCAGGGGGAATCACTATCCCTGAACTCAAGCAGTATTACAGAGCAATAGTGATAAAAACTGCATGGTATTGGTACAGAGACAGACAGATAGACCAATGGAACAGAATTGAAGATCCAGAAATGAACCCACACACCTATGGGCACTTGATTTTTGACAAAGGAGGCAAAACCATCAAATGGAAAAAAGATAATATTTTCAGCAAATGGTGCTGGTTCAACTGGAGGTCAACATGTAGAAGAATGCAGATTGATCCATGCTTATCACCCTGTACAAAGCTTAGGTCCAAGTGGATCAAGGACCTCCACATCAAACCAGATACACTCAAACTAATAGAAGAAAAACTAGGGAAGCATCTGGAACACATGGGCACTGGAAAAAATTTCCTGAACAAAACACCAATGGCTTATGCTCGAAGATCAAGAATCAACAAATGGGATCTCATAAAACTGCAAAGCTTCTGTAAGGCAAAGGACACTGTGGTTAGGACAAAATGGCAACCAACAGATTGGGAAAAGATCTTTACCAATCCTACAACAGATAGAGGCCTTATATCCAAAATATACAAAGAACTCAAGAAGTTAGACCACAGGGAGACAAATATCCCTATTAAAAATGGGGTTCAGAGCTAAACAAAGAATTCACAGCTGAGGAATGCCTAATGGCTGAGAAACACCTAAAGAAATGTTCAACATCTTTAGTCATAAGGGAAATGCAAATCAAAACAACCTTGAGATTTCACCTCACACCAGTGAGAATGGCTAAAATCAAAAACTCAGGTGACAGCAGATGCTGGCGAGGATGTGGAGAAAGAGGAACACTCCTCCATTGTTGGTGGGATTGCAGACTGGTACAACCATTCTGGAAATCAGTCTGGAGGTTCCTCAGAAAATTGGACATTGAACTGCCTGAGGATCCAGCTATACCTCTCTTGGGCATATACCCAAAAGATGCCCCAACATATAAAAAAGTCACGTGCTCCACTATGTTCATCGCAGCCTTATTTATAATAGCCAGAAGCTGGAAAGAACCCAGATGCCCTTCAACAGAGGAATGGATACAGAAAATGTGGTACATCTACACAATGGAATATTACTCAGCTATCAAAAACAACGAGTTTATGAAATTCGTAGGCAAATGGTTGGAACTGGAAAATATCATCCTGAGTGAGGTAAACCAATCACAGAAAAACACACATGGTATGCACTCATTGATAAGTGGCTATTAGCCCAAATGCTTGAATTACCCTAGATGCCTAGAACAAATGAAACTCAAGACAGATGATCAAAATGTGAATGCTTCACTCCTTCTTTAAAAGGGGAACAAGAATACCCTTGGCAGGGAATAGAGAGGCAAAGATTAAAACAGAGACAGAAGGAACACCCATTCAGAGCCTGCCCCACATGTGGCCCATGCATATACAGCCATCCAATTAGACAAGATGGATGAAGCAAAGAAGTGCAGGCAGACAGGAGCCGGATGTAGATCTCTCCCGAGAGACACAGCCAGAATACAGCAAACACAGAGGCGTATGCCAGCAGCAAACAACTGAATTGAGAATAGGACCCCCGTTGAAGGAATCAGAGAAAGAACTGGAAGAGCTTGAAGGGGCTCGAGACCCCATATGTACAACAATGCCAAGCAACCAGAGCTTCCAGGGACTAAGCCACTACCTAAAGACTATACATGGACTGACCCTGGACTCTGACCTCATAGGTAGCAATGAATATCCTAGTAAGAGCACCAGTGGAAGGGGAAGCCCTGGGTCCTGCTAATACTGAACCCCCAGTGAACCAGATTGTTGGGGGGAGGGCGACAAGGGGTGTAGGATTGGGAGGGGAACACCCATAACGAAGGGGAGGGGGGAGGGGGATGTTTGCCCGGAAACCGGGAAAGGGGATAACACTCGAAATGTATATAAGAAATACTCAAATGAGTTAAAAAAAAAAAGAAAAGAAAAAGGATTGAAGGAGCTGAAGGAGTTTGCAACCCCATTGAAAGAACATCAATATCAACCAAGCAGCTCCCAATCCACCCAGAGCTCTCAGGAACTAAAACACCAACCAATGAGTAGACATGGAGGGACCTATGACTCCAGAACATATGTAACAGAGGATGGCATTGTTTGGCATCAATGGAATAAGAAGCCCTTGGTCTTGTGAAGGCTCCTTTCCCCAGTGTAGGGGACTGCCAGTAGGCGGGAGTGGGTGGGTGGGAGGGGGAGCATCCTAATAGAAGCATGGGGAGTGGGGACTAGGGATATGGAAAGGGAGAGGAGGGGAAAGAGGATAATATTTGAAATGTAAATACATAAAATATCCAATAAAAATAAAATTAACATTAAAATGCCCTGTTGTTTAAGAATCAGAAACAAAAATGGCCCTTTATTTTATTAAAAAAGAAAGAAAGAAAGAAAGAAAGGGAGGAAGAAAGGGAGGAAGGAAGGAAGGAGAAGGAAAAGAAAAAGAAAAAGAGAGAGAGAAAGAGAAAAAGAAAAAGAAAGAAAAAGAAGAAGAAAAACTAGGAGCAGGCTGGCTGACTTCCTTATTTAACTTATCAAAGCCAATGCTGGCCAGCTCCCCCCAGCTTGGGCAGCACCACTCCCTACCTGTGGCTCCTCCCAGCATGACTCACCCCGCCCCAACCTGGGGACTGGGCTGTCCCTTTCCCTAGCCTGATTCCTATATAACTCTACCACCTTGCCTTGCCAGTCTCTTGGTCTCCTGCACCAGGCCACCTTGCTTGGTCTGCAACTCCTCTCTTCCTCTCCCTCCCCCTCACTCCTCTCACGGTTCAGGTTAGTTTTCTGGCCATATTCAGCCTGGATTCCTTCCTTCCTTCTTTCTCACATACATATATAAAACAACACCACCAACAACAAAATCTCCATACTGTATGGGGTAGTCATGTCTTCCACATTTTATTTTATTTTATTATTTTATTTTATTTTATTTTCATTGAGTGAGGTAATCAAAAGATGCTTAGGAATTTCCAAATGAAGAATCAACTACTGGAATTTGCCCAACAATTTCGATAAACGTCTGGATCACTACGATAGCCCCAGCATCTTAGAAGTGATTATTCTGACACGGAAAGGCACTGCCAGTCACCTAAGACTTAGAGTCAATAATATATCCTGTGCAATTCCTTTGCATAGCCCCTCCACCTGGCTGAGCACAGCTCAAAGCCAACTGTGATGTTATGAATGAATAAGAGAATGTAGCGGCAATCAGAGAAGGGGTTAATTCAAGTGAGAACGTTTCCAGAGCCACATAAACCATTAACACTGCTGGGATGCGCACCTTGTGGCTGAAAGGTCCTTACTCCGCTGGGGTTGTGCGCACGCATCTTCCTGAAGAACAGGTGTCGCGTCGCCCGCAGCTCATTTGTCATTCCGCTACAGCAGCGTTAACATATGTTGCATTTGTGCTAATTGTGTTTGTTTTCGCAATCAACGTTGAGTTGCCCTTCATCATGCCAAAGAGATAAATGTGAGATACGGGGAAGCAAACTGACAGCAACTCATCCTTTATTTATTTAGGTTCCTCTTCTGGCTTCCCCCACTCACGGGGTGAATTCCCAGGTGTAGAGATATATATTCTCAAAGATGCCAAATTCAAGATTTTTTTTTTAGGTACTTTAAAATGGAGGTTTAAGAAGTACGCTTGCCGTGGAATTATTAGTAATTATTGGTGAACTTCTGGCTAAACTTTTAACATTGTGTTATTGATTTTGTGTCATTGATTTAACTGTAGACCACTTAGGGGTATCTCCTTTTAACAAGCTGGTTAGAGGTGAGAATTTGAAGACAATTAAATTTGAATTAGAAGCGGGAAGGCTTGATTTTCAATTGTTAACTTATAAGGCTAGAATCAAATGTTTAGCGTGAGGAAGCAGAATACCAGACTTTCACAACAATATGTCACAAATATACATTGATTAAGCTCTGTCTGATTTAAAGAAAGTATTCAAATACAAATTCACCTCTCCCTTCAGTTTATCTAGGGCTTCCATTACAGAAACCACTTGACTTTAGCTAAACACACGAGAACTTGTTAATTAATTAGCTCACCGAAGATCTCTAATATCCAATTTGCAAACCAATAGTTAGAACTTAAGCAGGTTTCCTGGATGTTTAAAAAAATTTCTTCTCCATTTTTCCATTGTTTACCTTGCCCGTTTCTTATGTTGATAAAAGTACCATTCGGCACATGTTACCTTTCCACACAATCAGAAATGTAATTTCTAAATCAGAGAATGGAGAATTGAGGCTATACAATCAGATACTTTTAGCAGTTGTAACTTCTATTGATATGTTTTATTTTATAGTGGCATACCTACGTGTACAGGTGTGTGTGAATGGGGGAGGGGAGTCCCTGCATGCTGGTCCCCTCATTTGGGTTTTAGCAGGCACTTTCAGTGTAATTGGTTTCTCCCTGGGGCTCCTGATTGAATTACATCCTTTGGGGTATGGCATTCCCTTCTCGGGTCTCTGATTATAGCTGATGGTGTCTTGTTGCTCCTTGTCTTTCTTGTGCACTGGTGATTTTGTGCTGATAGAGAATTGTTTATTTAATGAAAGTTTACTCTACTGAACCTTTCTGTTAAAAATTTCCCAGCTAGTTCCTTATTTTGGCCTAATTATATTAAGATCCTTTTCCTTACATACAATTATTTTATTCTATTTACTTTTTATTACCTGAAATATTTTCTTAAATAGAATTATTTTACTCTATTTACATTTTATTACCTGCAATAGATTTTATGCTTTCAAATTATCTTTAACTTCTTACTCAAACATTAAATAATTTGAGCAGAACTTTGTATTATGTTAACCTATCCATTTCTTATCATGACTTGAACTTTGCTGTGAAAAATTTTCTATGTCTTCAGGATACAGGCACTTGCCATCAAGCCTCTAGCCTGAGACCTGAGCTCAGCCAGCATCCCATACTACGGTGGGAGAGAGCTGACTCCTACAAATTGTCCTCTGACCTCCAAATATGCATCCTGCTGTACACCACACACACACACACACACACACACACACACATATATATATATATATATGCCCCTGAACATATAAATAAATATTACAAAATATTAAAGAGACTCATTGTGGAGTAAAGATTGAAAGAGTGAATATTTAAGCAAATGATTTATAGTGAAATCTCTGATGTTCTACTCATCAATTTATTCTTGCCTATATTATGAAAACTGCTTCCTCAAGTACAGAGCAGACATAATATAAAATCAGTATAAAGATATTGTGAGGTTACTTAGTTACTCAATAGTATTTGAAGCATTAGAAGTTGATTGTTGAAAATACAGAACTTTGAATTTTCAGACCCAGCATGATGTAGGCTGAAATCTTACCTTCATGTTATTTTAATGGATTCAACCACATATGAACAAATACACATACATAAACCCCACATACATGGATACATGTATGAATGCATACATGCACATACATACATACATACACAGATACCACATACACACAGACATACACAGAAACATACATACACATAGAGAGAGACACAAACACACAACATATATACCCAGACACAGAAACACACACATCACATACATGCATACATGCATACATGAACACATACACACGCATGCATACATGAACACACAGACACATGCACACAAACACACACACACACACACACACACACACACACACACCTTTGTACCTTGAAAATGTCCATATAAGAATCTAAAATGCTGTCTTAGGTAACACACAGACCCTCACCCTGAAGCCTATAGCCATTAACACACAGATGCCCATGAAGTTGCTGCCTTGGTTATGCAATCACACTTTATGCTGTTTATGTAGTGTTCACATGGCAGAAGAATGCACTCCTCAGATGGACCGAGGTTAAATGGTGCATGACTGTCTTTCACCTATGTCTGAATGTCCTGGACTTGAAGTCCCAGAGACCAGAGTCTTGCTTAATGAGCCTAAGTGCTTTCAGGAAAGATCACTAATATTAAAAGGAACAAAGTACATGGCCAATATAATGGGCAATATATCATGTGCCTGTCCTTAACAATACTATGTAGATTTCAATGCAAGATTCTTAGCATCCAGGAAGCAAAACTATGTATCTACAAAAACATGGGATGAATGCAATGATTATATATTGATAAGCTTAGGTTTGTTAAAAAATCTTCCCAATTATCCATACTTCTAAAATTCTAAAATAATCAGATATAGCTAGTCTTTCTGTGAAATTTAAAATATTAGAAATAATTAACACATATTATATTTTATCAAAGTGAGGACTAAAATAATGCGATAATGTATATGCTGTTACTCTCTGCAGTAAAGTCATGCCCAAATTAAGTAAATAATACACTCTCCAGGTTGCATACTATTCTGATTAACACTATAGCAAATGACCTGTATTAAAGTTTACCCGTAAGGGGAAAGTAGATTAAGTAACGCCATTGAGAATATGGCATTCTATACCATAGTTTATGGAATGATCTTTAATAACTTAAGATACACCACAGACGTGACAAGCCCTCCCTTGCTCACCTAACAGACACCATGAAGCGAAGGTGTAGTGATTTGTCATAGTAGTCCCTAAGGAACTCTATTACTTTGAAAGTTCATTACCATGACAAATTCTGATCTGCCTCGGAGGAAAAAACTACAACCACTTGGTGGCCACAGTCTAGAAGGGAGTATTCCTGGTAAGTGTCGGTATCCAGGTTAGTGAGAGAATGAAGAAGACACGGTCACTAGTTTCACAGGGAGCCCGCAGTCATAGTGCAGTCATAGTTAATGGACATCTCATATTATTTGAGTTTCTAGTCACATCCAGTCACAACTTCATAAACTTCACTTTACGTTTTCACATTGTTATGCTATCCAGAAATCAAAGAAATGTATGGGATGCTTTTTACTTGTTATAAGTGTCATTTTTTCAAAAAGTCCCATTTGGACATGTATGGCGGCATGCCTTTTAATCCCGAGAGGCAGAGGGAAGTGGATACCTCTAATGTTGAGGCCATTTAGGTCTACATAGCAGGTTCTAGATTAGCCAGGGATCCACGGTGACACATTGTCTGCAAGGAAAGCTTTATTTATGCACTTGAGATTCTGAGAGCATTTGATATATATTAACTTAAGATTTAATCTCCGAAATGTCTTTAATTTTAATGTGTTTGGTTTTACTTTCATATGGAGTCACTGTATTTCATTGCACAGTAGAGAAAACACTGAACAGACAGAAAATGACCTCATATCTTGGCACAAAGCAGGTTTAACCCAAATGAGAGTCTTGTCAGTTGCTAATGATCAAATCTGACATCACTGGCAACAGGCTTTAAATATTGTATTGTTATATTAAACATAGCTAACTTTTCATACTGTTACTCTGTATTTTTATTTTATTCTTCATTGTCTGGCAGGTTTTATATATAGAACATATAATTCACAGCCCCGAGTGCTTTTAATCTCTTTCTGTTCCAGCTTTATGGGAAGAGCCCGTCCCCCCAATTTAAGTCATAGAATCCAAAATAATGGCACAATATCAAAGGCTATGCCATCTTTGACTTTTGTTACAAAAATCCTGCAAATGTGACAGTGCAATATTTGAAAGACGAGACAAAGAATTTCTACTACTATCAAAATTAAACCCAAGCAAATAATGCGTGAGTACTTTAGCCAGCAGCATCTATAGTAGCTGGTGTTACTTCTGACCAAGGTAAATGAGCATGGCTAAAAGAGGGATTTAACCTTGTTTGGGAAAAAAATCAGAAGCTCAACCATCATCAGAGAAGCGTCCTCCTTCACCAGATGGGAACAAACACAGAGACCCACAGCCAGACGTTATGCAGAGGATGAGAGACCTTGGAAAACTCACGCCTGAACAGGATGTCTCCATCAAATCTCCCTTCAGGGTTTAGGGAACCCCGTGGAAGAGAAGACAGAAGTAAGAACCAGAAAGAATGGAGGACACAAAGACCAGAAGGCCCTCTAAATTAATAGGATCGATGCATGTATGAAATCGCAGAGACTGGGGTAGCATGCACAGGGCCTGCATGGGTCTGAATTAGGAGGGGTATTAGAGTGGAAAAGGGACATGGACACATGCCCTATCTATAACCTAGAAGAAGTTATCTCCGATTAATAACCACTTTCCAATGAACTTTAGTTTTCTACAGGGGAATCTCACTGGGAGAATAAGCTACCTTTAAGGGTAGGCATCCTGTCCAGGAGGAAAAGGCCTACAGAAAATAAAGTCAATGGCGTCTCCGGAGCTTCCTTATCTCATGATGTCATGTCAAAACTTTATTAAAGAGGGAATTATCGTATTTAAAATAAAAGTTATTTTTCTTTTTTTAATCCAACAGATCCTTTGAATCTATATAGTGTCTTCCAGGGTTTTTATGAGATCCCTGAGTATGAGAACGAACTTGACTTTTGTATTTTTTTTCTTTTGTTCATTTTGATTGTCCTCCTTAATGTGTTCATTTTTTATTTACCTCATTATATGTCATCCTGCTATTATTCTTAGAAGCCTGTTTAATAATGAGAAGCAGAAATAACAGGGATCTGATGGGGGGAGAGGTGGGGAGGGCTTAGAGGAGTAGGCAGAGGGAAACTGGAATCAGCAACAATTATTTGAGACAAACAAATAAAATAGGACAAGACAGTGGCGAGAGCATTTCATCTTCTGAGCATTTTGTATTCTTACTGTCTTTAGTATGACTTATGCATTGTGTGTGCACACACATGACTGTCTTCCAATCTCTACTGACAACCACATGATTCTCCGCTCACACACAAGCTTAGATTTTTTATGGGAAGCAAAGTAGTAAACACGAGGGCATTTGATATGATAACATATCCAGTATAAGACCATGGACAGTATTTTGTTTTAAGACACAGCATTAATTAAATGCTTCAAGAATGACTGGGGGAGAGAAAAGACCATGATTTAGGAGGAAAAAAAATCATTTAAAACTTCAGAGTAAATGGGACTAAGGGTAATTTGTTAATATCATGATAAACTGAGTGTAAGCAAGCAGAATAAACTTACTAAACAAATATAATTGCTTTGGATAGTCTTTAAAAATCTAAGTTTTTTTTCTTTTTTCTCCAAAGATGAAGAGTACATGATTATTAATTAGAGTGTATATAAGAGTATATATATATATATATATGTGGTATTCTTGACAAATTGAAAACCCTACAGACTAGAAGAGAGAATCCTTATAAATACTGAGGAAAATGTTATCCAGTTATCGTTTATTGTTCTATATTCTCATCTGTCCTCAATCACTGAGAAATAATTCACTTGATCATTATTCTGGCTATTTCCATATCTCTTTCCTCAATAAAATACTGACGTCCACATTATCAGAAAGATAATGAGCTCATACTATGCATTGTTTGGCTCACAGAACTGTGGCAATAACCTGAACCACTTTATTTATATGATTGTCTACACAATGAATAAGTTATCCCATGTCTACCACCGGGGGCAATACCAACATACTCTGTCCAGATGATGGAAAGAACAAGGGAGAAAGAGAGGAGTTGGAAGAATTTGAGAAGCAGACAGAGGAAGGAGTAGCCAGAAGAATTATGGAATCCAGCTTGTTCAACAAATGGTTGCCCCAATCAGACCCACTACACTAAAGAAATTTTGAATATTTGGAGGTTATTATAAAGTAAATCCAAACTGACTTGTATGAATCATTATAACCATTAAAGCTGTCCATGGATTCAGGTGACAGAGTGTACTCATAAGTTCTAGTATTTGAGAAGCTGAGGCAGGAAAATTGCTGAACAGCAAGTCTAAGCTACAAAATGAGATCCAAAGTTTAGAGTCATATTAAACAACAACAACAACAACAACAACAACACACATACACACATACACACGCACACACAGGCAGACACACATAAACACACAAACTATAAATTGCATAGTAAATAAGAAATCATATAATACAAGAAATGAACAGGTTTAGAAATATAAGAGCCAAAGAAAACTTTAATATCTTAAAATTTTACCTACAGAATGATCTCATTTTCATAATTTTAAAGGAAAATATTCAATACTAAGGTATTAAATCTCAGGGAAGTCCAATTCACATTTGGAATACAGCTCAAATGTCATTTCTCTTATGTACAGTTGATTCTCTATATTTGCCATTTAAATTTAGTTTAAATTACACATCCTTCTGTTCCCTGTCTTATCATAACTGATGTTTCTGACACTAAATCCTAGTGTGTCTTTGATGTGGGTAGTAGGTCTTTACACAAAGCTAAACTTTAGGTGGAATAGAACCAGCCATTTAAAATTAATCTCAAAGAAAGCAAAAGAGAGAGAAAATTGAAAGCCAAATCCCAGACTGGAGACAAAAATAATGTAAGCGGGTCCTCCTGTACGTCCCTAAGTGTTCTCGCCATTTGCTCTCACTGACTGTCATCAGCTACTGTCAGGGGACTGTAAATCATGTGGCACATTCAGAGTGGTCATGTCCACAGAGAGCGGGAAATGCTACAGTGAATTCCATTTGCTCTCTGACACTGAACTTTAAGTGTCCATGGATCTCACTTGATGGAATTTTCTGCTTGGGAGATTTGAATTGATATGCTTGAAATTAAAAATAGAGCTTCTGTAAGGGTTTCCCCCCACCCTTATGGCTTTTACGATCAATGTCTGAAGTTCACCAACTTACCAGTGCTTTCGTTATAACCTGTTAGTGTGACTGCTCCTGTCTTTTACTATATGAACCATGAAAAGACTCGTACCTCCCCTCCCTGCTCATGCAGAATACATTCAGGGGGCTGGGGAATTGAATCATAGAGAGCCTTGGAGTGGAGGAAGGTAAAGATGCTGCTGGCAGTTAGGCCCCAGGGTAACGTTCATCCCAAGGATAGTGGGAAAGGCCTGGTTGATGAGGCTCTTTGAGTTTTCTCTTAGAAGGCTATTAGGGCCCAGCTGCTCGATTGGCGTTTTCATCTAGAGACCATTGGGACCATCTCCGCAGCTACCACGCCATACAAAGCATCCGTCTAGCTCTAAATTGGATGGGCCATAAGTCACAGATCCAACACTTCTGGCACATAAAAGGGCAAGCTTAAGATGTAACAGAGATTTGAAACTGTGCATGGACTATGTATCAGTGTCTATCTTCAGATAAAGATTCAGTGCTTTCGTGTAAGACTTCTTGAATTCTTTGTTTTACTTACAAAAAAAATAATAATAAAAGGCTCTACAATTAAGTTTAAGTCTCCGTTCTCCAGGTTCATCAGAAAAGAGCAAAAGGAAGAGAATGATGCCATTCAACAGTATCACTGAGGATGCTCAGAGCCTGGCTTGGTTTGAGTGAGGCAGAATAAGGTATCAGACTTACTCTGATGGAGAGTACTCCTTTCTATCTACTAAACATCTACCAGTGACTCCAATAGACAAGTCTGTCTCCAGTGTGTGGCCCTTATTCCTACTTGAATTCCAGGCGTAAATGGTATGAATTTGATTTTTTGCCCCTCAAACTCATCCTTGAAAGCATGTTGCTAACACGAGAGGGATCAAGTATTTCATAAAATGTAGTAAATCTAGATTGGGGCCATACTTTTTGATGGGATGCGTGATGGCTGGTTTTGTTAATTCAAATTAGCATCATTCTCATTTATAAGCAATGAGATTAATCCTCAGTGCCTGGAACTTTGATAATGAGCTAATGCCAATGGGAAAAACCCTCCTGCAGCCTCTATAGAACACAACGGCCACCTCTCCCAAACGCCTGTTAAATGGGCGACATAGCTCAATTTAGAATAGGCACTCACAAGTTAGTAAGTCATAGGCCTGTGGTAAAATTGTGCTTGGTCATACATATATTCTCGTATTTCAATTCACCTGTGGAATAAAGTGTGTCACTCACTTCTTAATGTTGCATAATAGCCATTTCCACATTTAAACTTACATCCCAGATGGTAGGCACTCTGACGGGAAACACCAAACGTATTTTGGATAGTAGGAAATCTCATTTAAATAAAGGTTACATGTACATTTATTTTGGGGAGTCTATAAAAATAGTCATTTTTATTTTGTTATTTTTAACCTCCATTAAAATATCTTTCCATGTATCACAATGCGTAAATTAAAAAGCAGTCCCATCTCCCTCCATAAAACTCACAGTAGCAACATATCCATAAACTCTTGCAATTTTTAATAGAAATTTTCATTAAACAAAGAAAGCTTATAAGATGTTTTCAAACTGGTGAACTTTTTATGTAGAGATATTTTAAATTTTAAATAACTTAGGCAATCATTTCTAATTACTTGAAATATTTTTAAATTTCTACTTTGAAATAGAACATTTTGAAGGATGG
This sequence comes from Rattus norvegicus, assembly GCF_021556685.1. Taxonomy (NCBI): domain Eukaryota; kingdom Metazoa; phylum Chordata; class Mammalia; order Rodentia; family Muridae; genus Rattus; species Rattus norvegicus. The sequence goes on along the minus strand of NC_141544.1, from coordinate 29,694,633 downwards.
AGTCACAAAAACTACCAATCATCACTGAAACCTGGATATTTCATATAGTCATAACATTTGTAACTTAATGCTGAATTTAGGTTTAAAAGAGAGTTGGGTTCCAAGTACACTGTGCCATTTTTTATTGTGGACTTTACGAGTTTTAGGCAGTACCCAGACTGGAAGGTGTCAGGAACTAGACAAAGTTACATTTCAAAAGTAACCACTCTAATTAATGGATTCAAATATCACAGAACATAAAAGTATGCATTGTAAAAAAAATCTTTCAAATACAAATATTGTATAAAATAGTGAAAGGGAAGATTATTCAGAGTGATCAAATGAAGTTAGCCTGTTGACATAAAATATACCACAATATCATGAGACGTTAAACACTTCATTAAACGACTGAGTTTCTGGGGTTTCTTCCAATGTGCCACTTGGCAATTTTCCTATTTTTTTTTACTTCAGCCACTTGACAGTACTTGCCAGAAATGCCAAATTTAAGTGTAGAACACTAGAAATCAACTTAGATTTGAACACACTTGCTTACCACCATTAGTTTGTGCTATTAATTGTGCTGTTAATTACTTAAATATTTATTCTAGAAAGATGGGCTATGATAAAGTGGCCTTAGAAAATAGGGAAAGGCTCTCTCAGCCTTATTTCTAACTATGAGAAAAAAGAGACAAGTAGTATTTTCATCAAGAGTATGAACACAGAGGAGCAGAAGTCAAATCAATGTTATAAAGTATAATTTATGTTTTACAGACACTGGCATTTTGACAAATACCTTATTTGTAACTTCTAGAGAAAGTAGTCCCCATCACCTGGAATGCTCAGCTCTGTGGTAGTCTGTCTGTACAGCTTTGGCAAGAAGTGTGTCAAAACCTGTTTGATATTATGCAACTATTACTTTTGATAAATGTTTGATGAATGTATTTCTTGGGTTTTACGGATGTGCTGAAGACATCTTTTTGCACACCCACATAGAAATAGCTCTCTCTCTCTCTCTCTCTCTCTCTCTCTCTCTCCCCTCCCTCTCTTCCTCTCTCCCTCTCCCTCCCTCCTTCCTCTCTCTCTCTCTCTCTCTCTCTCTCTCTCTCTCCCCTCCCTCTCTTCCTCTCTCCCTCTCCCTCCCTCCTTCCTCTCTCTCTCTCTCTCTCTCTCTCTCTCTCTCTCTCTCTCTCTCTCTCTCTCTCTGTGTACACATGTCTCAAAGCATTGGCATGGCAAAAGTCAGTCGGTAATCATTTCGTCTAAGATATTTAATGTTTAATGTGTACAACGGATCTTAAAATAATAATCTTCAGATTTAAATCCATGTCAGAAAAAATCTTCCTGGCTGTCCTCTGAATTTGAAAACTGATGGTCTCTGTCCTTTCTTGGCCTGAGTTCGTAGCCCGAGGATCCAGCTATACCTCTCTTGGGCATATACCCAAAAGATGCCCCAACATATAAAAAAGACACATGCTCCACTATGTTCATCGCAGCCTTATTTATAATAGCCAGAAGCTGGAAAGAACCCAGATGCCCTTCAACAGAGGAATGGATACAGAAAATGTGGTACATCTACACAATGGAATACTACTCAGCTATCAAAAACAATGCCTTTATGAAATTCGTAGGCAAATGGTTGGAATTGGAAAATATCATCCTGAGTGAGCTAACCCAATCACAGAAAAACACACATGGTATGCACTCATTGATAAGTGGCTATTAGCCCAAATGCTTGAATTACCCTAGATGCCTAGAACACATGAAACTCAAGACAGATGATCAAAATGTGAATGCTTCACTCCTTCTTTAAAAGGGGAACAAGAATACCCTTGGCAGGGAATAGAGAGGCAAAGATTAAAACAGAGACTGAAGGAACACCCATTCAGAACCTGCCCCACATGTGGCCCACACATATACAGCCATCCAATTAGACAAGATGGATGAAGCAAAGAAGTGCAGACCGACAGGAGCCGGATGTAGATCTCTCCTGAGAGACACAGCTAGAATACAGCAAATACAGAGGCGAATGCCAGCAGCAAACCACTGAACTGAGAACAGGACCCCCGTTGAAGGAATCAGAGAAAGAACTGGAAAGCTTGAAGCGGCTCGAGACCCCATATGAACAACAATGCCAAGCAACCAGAGCTTCCAGGGACTAAGCCACTACCCAAAGACTATACATGGACTGACCCTGGACTCTGACCTCATAGGTAGCAATGAATATCCTAGCAAGATCACCAGTGTAAGGGGAAGCCCTGGGTCCTGCTAAGACTGAACCCCCAGTGAACTAGACTGTTGGGGGGAGGGCGGCAATGTGGGGAGGGTGGGGAGGGGAACACCCATAAAGAAGGGGAGGGGGAGGGGTTAGGAGGATGTTGGTCCGGAAACCCGGGAAAGGGAATAACATTCGAAATGTAAATAAGAAATACTCAAGTTAATAAAAAAAAAATAAAGTACCTCTGAATACATTTGTGAACCCATTAGACTGGCCTGAGCCTTACACAGTGGAACCACAGTTTTAAATACTGATGGTTTCAGTTTGGCTGAAATGACGAAGGCTGCCTCACGAGCAGCCCTAATTCAGAACGTTTTTGTTCCTTGCTGCTTGTGGTAAAGAAATGTAACGGGAATCACCAAATAGCTCAGCTCTGTTCAAGTCTGTGACAGGAGAGTATGTTATAGACTACCTAGCCTAAAAGGGGAGCCAGGAAAATAGGAATATACCAAAGTTTTTAGCCTCCACATAAATTTTATTAATCAACTGATAGATGTTCATATACTGCCTTTCCTTTATCAGATACAATGTTGACTAAATTCAGGAATATATTCCTTGCAGTGCTTGCCCTGTTTTTAGAGATTAGAGAATTTTGAGATCAAATCTGGTGCCATTTACTAAGACATTTCAATAAAATCATGCCGACTATTTTGCTTCATAAAAATAAAGTATGAACACACCTTAAACAGAGAGGGTATTTTTTTTCATTTCCTGTTACAAGCAGAGTCTCTGTTTATATTAACCATACTTAAAGGAAGGCAAGAAATGACTTCCTCAATGGAGAAGAGACAGAGATCATCTACAACATTCTGCTTCCTCATGAAACCCTGGCAGCTTTACATTAATGTGTTCCTCAGGATTTCCTGAAATCCAAATTCAACTGCTTCTCAGTGTCAACCCACTGGAACAGTTTTCACCCCCATGCACTGAGTGTGCACCTACTGGTGTGCCTATGTCCCAGGTACGTGCAAACTACTTTGGTTACTTGGACCTTCCATTACACAAACCACCTGAAGACTTGCTAACTAATTAGTTCCTTAATTACAAGAGGGCCTTGTATCCCCCTGAAACTTGTGAGACAGTGGACATCAAGAAAACCCAGGCTCTTTGCAAGAGCAGTAGGTACTCTTCACCATGGAGCTCTCTCTGGGCCCAAGAAAAGACATTTAACTAAGATGTACCTTTCTCAATATTTAGTACTTATTATTTTCATGTGGACTCAGTGAACAATGGCTTCACCCCTTGAGTTCAAGGTCCTTCAAAAGATTCTGTGCATTTTTATGAGTTAACCATTATTAGTTTTGTAAAGGACAGGTGTGGGAGCACTGGTTCTTCCTAGATAACTTGCCTTAAATAGTATCAACCTATGAGTCTGTACAAGGTTAACTTAAAAGTCTATCTTCTAAAATCTAAATAAAAGATGATAATATTTTGTCTAATTTTTATATCATATCCTTTTAATCATTCAACCAATCAGAATTGATTTTCTCCACAACTGAAAAAGTATCTTAAGATATCATTGATTTGCCAAGCAACCAGAGCTTCCAGGGACTAAGCCACTACCTAAAGACTGTACATGGACTGACCCTGGACTCTGACCTCATAGGTAGCAATGAATATCCTAGTAAGAGCACCAGTGGAAGGGGAAGCCCTGGGTCCTGCTAAGACTGAACCCCCAGTGAACTAGTGGTGGGGGGAGGGCGGCAAGGGGGGAGGCTGGGGAGGGGAACACCCATAAAGAAGGGGAGGGGGGAGGGGGATGTTTGCCCGGAAACCGGGAAAGGGAATAACACTTGCAATGTATATAAGAAATACTCAAGTTAATAATAAAAAAAAAGATATCATTGATTTTTAGTTGTGTATTATTCTTCTAACATCAAAATACGTTTAATGTACTCTTTGCGAGGGGATAAACAGAGTAAAAGATGTCAGCAAAGTGTAAAACCTGAGAGTGGGAGGTTTATGACACCCTGACAGCTACAAAACTAATGTCCAAAACTCTTCTGTGGCCATGTGCTTTGAGGTATCAAAATATTGGCTGCCAGCTTATAAAATTTTGTTTTATAGGATAATATTAAAGCTTTACAAGAATTTAACCTCTATTAAAGGCATATGAAAGGTCAAGTACAGAACTTTCATAAACATATATATATATATACATACATATATATGTATATATATATATATATATATATATATATATAAACGATACTAAACATTTTAAATTCCTTAAGGACACAGAACAAGCAGATGTCAAGCAAGCCCCAAATTCAGTATTTTGGAAAGTATCATTAAAATAATCAACAATTAGATGTATAAATTATTTTAAGACATTAGAGTCTTCAAAGTGAGTCATATTAAAATTTACATGTAGGTTAGCAAAATTATTGTGATACCCTTGAGATGCCTATTCAATGACACATTCCCTCTGGATTTTGTATGTTGTTCAATACAAAGAGTCAGCATGGTTCTATTTACAGGAAGCTAAGTAAGACATCACATTAGCGAGATAATACATTTGTGAAGCCAATCTTAATTTTATGTCCTTTAAAAGACACATTTATCCACTATCATTCTTTAAAGACATTAGAATCATTCAAGCATGATAGGACCAGTGGAGTACCATTAATTCGCAGTTGGAAGCTGAAAGCATGCTCAAAATCCGTGAATTTTCAGACATACCTGGTCCATTCTCAAACTGAATGGCAATTTTCAAAAATAACAGCATTACACAACAACTTAACATACATTTGGAACACAGGAGCAGTGGCCCAGCTGACAAAGTACTTGCAGTGTAAGTACAAAGGTGGGAGTTGCAACCCCATCCTAGTGTAGCTGGAATGGAAATGGGACAGTCCCTGGGGTGTGCTGCCCAGCCAGCCTAACAGAGTCAATGACCTTCAGGCTCAAGGAGAGCTCTTATCCCAAACATAAGGTAAAGAGAGTAAAGAAAATACACAACAGCAACCATATGGTATCCATATGAATATGTGCATGCAAGCATGAATATATAAACATATGTACACTTAAAATAGATACAAATCTGAGCTCTTATATAAATGCTCTTATATAAAGGAAATTTAAATTTAAGTTGACCAGTAATTACTCAATAGAGAGAGGACTTTCACATGACTTTAATGTGTTCTTGGTGACTTAATTGATGTTATTACTTCTCCCTTTATTAATTAAATGTTTATTCTTATGTATTTGTGTTCTGTAGGAGGTGAGGGGCAAGTATGCGTGTGTGTATCTGTGTATGTGTGTGTGTATACTGACCATGGTATGCTTATGGAGGTCAGATGTCAACCTGCTGTGAGTCTCAGGGATCTAACTTGACAACATGTAATTTTAACCACAGATCCATCTCCCAAGCCCATTTTTACTTTTTAAAAATACAACTGGAACTCCTGATTTGTATTCAGGCCATACTTGGCTATACAACCTGTCAGGCTTCATTATGTTAATAATTTTACATCCTTTGGACATTTAGTTTGAACCTTAGGACAATAAATATGCATATAAGAATCCACAGAAATATAAAATAATGATAGAACATGATAGAGATGATAATCTTGAGAAATTGAAAATGTTTTGAGTACTATTTAAGAAGCATTGATCATTTTCTGGGGAGGTTATTGCACTTGTTTGTTTATGGAAGCAGATATTGAATATATGTTCATTTATCTTGTCAGGAAACAATGCTTTCAACACAGACATTTATTGTGAGGTGCACACATTCACAATGCATGTGGGCATAAGCATGGCATGCATACCCTTGCATGTGTACTGGCAGATACAGCAGATGACCTGGGTTCTCAATGTATTATGCTACTCTGTTTCTTCTAGTTCCAAAGCATGTGTGGACCTAGAAGATTTTGTGCCTAAATAGAGTCCAGACATACTCTGCACACTTCACTTGGCTTTTATGAGGGCTTTTTTTTGCATTTTTATTGGATATTTTATGTATTTACATTTCAAATATTATCCCCTTTCCCGGTTCTCCCCCCTCTCATTCTCCCTCCCCCTCCTTCTATAAGGATGCTCTCCCTCCTACTCACCCACCCCCAACTCACCAGCCTAGCATTCCCCCACACTGAGAAAGCGAACTTTCACAGGACCAAGGACTTCTATTGAAGCTAGAGAATTCCATCCTCTGCTACATATGGAGCTGGAGCCATGGGTTCCTCCATGTGTACTCTTGTTGGTGATTTAGTCCCTGGGAACTCTGGGGGGGTCTAGTTGGTTGATATTGTTTTTCCTATGGGGTTACAAACCCCTTCAGCTCCTTCATTCATTTCTCTAATTCCTCAATTGGGTACCCTGTGTTCAGTCCAATGGTTAGTTGCAAACATCTTCATCTATATCAGTAGGGCTCTGGCAGAGCCTCTCAGGAGACACCCATATCAGGCTCCTGTCAGCAAGCACTTCTTAGCATCAGCAAGTTCTAATGAGGACAGTTACTTAAGTTCATGCCCATGAGCTGTTTAATACTATTTTTGAATCCTGTGATTCACTATTCAATATGTAAAAGCAGATGTATAGTGAGGAAGAACTTGAAGAATGTATTAACTAACAGTTATATGGGTAAGCATATAATTACTTCATTAATATTTTAGTTATAGTAAATCAACACTTAAAAATGAACAATTCTTTAATTTTGCTACCACTGAAATGTATATAATTGGATGGCTTTTAAGAGGTATTTCAGATATCACAGGAAGACAAACAGTGATTGGCAAATATTTAAATTAAATGCCATAGCAGGAAAAATATATCTTTGAATAATATTTTAGTATTCTTAACACTAAATGTGTTCTCTAAGAGGAGATGTGTAAATTCCACCTTAATGAGAGAGTAACAAGGTCACTAGGGGGAGCTGGATCCGTTATTCCATTTTGTACAACTATTGGAGACCAAAATCATTGTATGAAGTGGAGCAGGAACATTTTGGAAACGTGACATTTTCCGAAATTGTGACTGTGGATTGGGTGACTACGGACCAACCTCTGGGTGCCATTAGGCCATCAGTGGCTTGATGACCTTCAGTGTAGGGCTGTTCAGAAGTACAGTGTGCCATTTTTCATCTTTTTAAGTTTTCATTTCTACTTTCCCATACAGGCATATTTCTCACTCTTTTGAATTTTGAGTATTTTTCTTAAATGGAACCCATGAGATGTAGGTTCACTGTGTATGCAAGAGTTGCCTTAAACTTGAAGTAATTTTCCCGTTTGGACCTCCAGAGTGCTAGAATTGAATGAGCCATGGCATAGTAATTCTTTTTATCATCCCTTAAAATTGAACAGAAGCGTTGCTGGTGATTTATTTTCACCGATTTGACTTTTTATATGTATGTAATATTCATTTAAACTCATTTATATTCATGTGAGTTGGGTTTCAATTTGAGGTCTAGAAGGATTGATTTCATTAAATATTTTTTTGTTTAGTCAAAAACTCTGAATGCACATGAATATTTCAAACTGGTATCCTTTAAGATTGCAACACGGGATTGTTAATTATCATAGTCGGGAAAAATATACAAAAGGGTCTTACATTAAAAAATCTTTAAACTAAGTATTTGAAAAAGCTGGACTCACAGTCCTAAATGAATGTAGTTTGACTTCTGCAACTGTTGTTTATGTTATGTTGTTATGTTGCTGTGAATCTACATGCTGTTTTTCCCAGGAGGGGATGCTGGGGAAGTCTTGAGAAGATCCATAGGTTTTCTAGTCATTTCTTAGATAATGAGATTTATGTTCTAGGCTTTGATCTCTGCTTGACTGGCTTAGTAAGTGCAGAGATAATGGAGCCTTGGACAGAGTCTTCTTCCCACAGCCCAGCAGCTTGAGATCCTTTGACCAGTGATGCTGGCTCATGTCTACCCAGAAGAAATAGGGCAGAGGAAAGTGAAGGCACGAAGGTCATCTCCCACTAAGGGCGTTTGTCATTGAAACTGTTGTCAATTCTCATAGGGTATTTTGTGTTCTCTTGTGAGCAATGGCCATTCCTTTAATGATAAAACACCTCCCTGCGTACATTGAAAAACTGACTTATGGAACTAGAATGTTCTTAGAAAATGCTTTTAAATGTCCTGTAGGATTTATAATTGGGATAAAATTTTAAAAATCTCACTTATAGGGGTGAGAAGGATCTCATTTTTAGTAAAAAATATTAACATCCTGATGCCTCTGTTTCTCAGTCTCCGTCTGTCTGTCTGTCTGTCTGTCTGTCTGTCTGTCTGTCCGTCTCTCTACATATATGAATGATGGTAGCAAAGCATTGATGACTTGATGTTTTTGTTTTACTGCATTGAACACATAGAAATGTTTAGTGGAATAATCATAAATATCAGAAGACGTATTCAAATTAAAAGATCATGGTGAAATCTCAAGCAAATGAGTGAGGCTAGAAGACTCAACTCAAAGCCTGAGGGTGAACAGAGATGGAGGTAGTACGGGTTCTAATGCTCATTGAACAACTAACTCTTGAGATTACTTGTGGGCAAGAAACAGCCCTACTCCTTGCTATGAATCAGGATCACAGAATGCAGCGAGAAGCTGAGCAAACCAGATGAACACCAGAAGAAAATACTCACCCTCTCACCCTTGACTGTTAAAGGTACAAGCTTTAAGAAATATATATATTAATATATATATTAATATATATAAATTGTTGATTTATATAATCAACAATTAAACCAAGTCATACAACAGCTCTGTGGCTGGGACTGGGAATGGCTTTCCAAAGTAAATGAGGGCAGGCAAGACAACTATAAAAATGTTGACAGAGGGTAGGTGAGAAAGGGAGCTAGGAAGAAAGAGACACTGGAAGTCAAAAATGTCCCTCAGTGTCTCCTCTCAGACTAAGCCTATCAACCCAGACACCAAAACAGATGATCACGTTTAGATACACAAACCTTGTGCAACCATTTCAAAACTGGGTCTTCAATCTGCTTCTTATTAAATTTATTTTATAAAAAACTACCTATACTTTGCGTACTAATGTCTATAAAAGCACAGAATCTCAGATAGGAACAGAATTCTATTAGGCTGATATCAAATTGATTTACTCTAATGTTATTGGTTAATCATATAGGTTAACCTAGGAACCTCTACCCATAAAGAATATTCTAGATTTAATGCCAGATAAGGAAAGAAGCCTTGAAGTGGTTGACGACTTGTCGTTGTCACTGAGTTACCATATTATTGAAAATATTCACTATCTCTACTTCTCTGTTATACAGAAAATAAAAGTCTTATACATCCAAAAGAGTACAGGAAATCTATGGAATGTGCTTTACAAAACCAACCCAATTTAACAATAAACCAAAAAGGAGCATAAGTAAAATATCTTTTAAATAAATATTTGAATAACTTTTAAAATATCTTTTAAACACAAACCAATAACCAAACCAAACACATTTTTTCATTTTTATATTACATAATTATAAAGTATAAGTTATACTTAAAGAGTGTATTTAAAAGCGTTAAAAGGGTTTGGGGATTTAGCTCAGTGGTACAGCGCTTACCTAGGAAGCTCAAGGCCCTGGGTTCGGTCCCCAGCTCCGAAGAAAAAGAACCAAAAAGATAAAAGCATTAAAAATAAGTCATAACCTGAGGAAATAAGTGATTTTGCCACTCAAACAATTTCGTATCTCGTTCAATGACTCAGAAATGAGCAGATAATAGACGTCATGCATAGACGTCATTCATAGACATCATCGATAGACATCATCCATAGATGTCATGCATAGACGTCATGCATAGACATCATCCATAGACATCATCTATAGACGTCATGCATATAATCATAATAGGGATGATTAAACATTTGCTTGCGCAAAGTAATGGATGTTAACAGATTCAGAGGAAATGTCCTTCAGTGACCGGCAATTTGCTCTCTTCTTCCTATCCTTTCCCCTGCTGCATTCTGCAGAACTTACAAGAATGTACTACAATACATTCTGTTCTTAGCAATGTGTCTTCCCTGGTAGATATAAACTCCAGGAACTATGATATGTGTACCCCTCTGTGTTCAGTGTCTCTAAGCTCTCTTTCCCTGATAAGGCTGCTCCTTATATGTGTGCTTGGCAATGCTGTACTATCAAAGGTACGTTCTGAGAGTAGGGGCTTTCGGAAGAATCTCCATTTTCTCAGAGAAAGAAAAATATCAGAAAAAAATTAGGATTTAACTTTTTAAATTGTGATAAAATAATCAGTGGAATAAATGACTGGAAAAACAGAATTTAGAGCCAAGTATCACATTTTAATTTTTCTAGTAATTCATCATAATTTTACTCTTTTCCAAAATGTTAGTACAGATTTAAGCTGTATAAAGATGTTTATTTTACCATATTTAGTTTTTAAAGGACTTTGAGAACTTATCAGTGTTATTTTCTTTTTGTGGTTTCCTAACTAAATATTTCATTGTATTGTGAAAGTAAATATTCCTCATTTATTTTTCTCCTTAAAAAAAATTAATTCTGGGACCCAACATACTGGGAAGGATCTAGGTTGCCATAGAAACCAATAGGAACCCAACTCAGTGATGAACAAGCAAATTTGAGCTACCAACGTGATTTAATGATTTGATTCAAATAAGACCAGTTTCATATAATGTTTTTTATTGCTTGCTTCTGAGTTTACACTATAAAGTCTTCCCCATATTTCTTTTAAGAGTTCCAAATTAAGTCAGGAGTAGGGGCACGCCTTTAATCTCAGCATTCGAGAGGCAGAGGCAGGCAGATCTCTATGCGTTTGCAGCCAGCGTGGTCTACATAGTGAGTTCCAGGACACAGAGTTCCAGACCTGCCATGGTATGAAACTGGTGGATGTATGAATTGAGTACTCACAAGGACCCATGAATATTTTCATGTCCCTTAGCAGAATCTCTAACACCTTAATACACTGCTGTTTGTGAAGGTGTAGCAGACAATGACTTCCAACTTTTCGCCCATTCACCTGACTCAAGTAAAATATACTATTCCTAGTTCACTCATTCTACTTCAAATAAGAAATGTCAAGGATGTTAACATGTGAAGACTCGTCAGTCTTTTAGTGTATCACCAGGAGAAAGTCAATGCCATCCCTAGGATGTAGAAAGTAGCAGCAGTATTTAAAGAAAATTATATTTTTCAAATACTTAAACAAATAATCATATTTTAAATGTATAACTAGGAGGATAACCATAGCAGTATATAAACTGTGTGAGGTGACAGAAAGACGGGGGTTTCCACTCCTCTTTGGATACATTGAAAGTTGAAAGCCAGCTTGGAATAACTGAGAACTTGTTTCAAAATTAATTTAGCAGGATGGTGTGGCAAAATTTAAGAGAGTGTGGGGGTCTTATCAATATTAAAACACAGTATATAGCTGTTTGCTGGTATAAAATATATTTTATTAATTATTGGATTTGACTTGGGCCGTCAATTCTAGCTGATTTCTAGAAATTGTGCTAGGTCGCCATTTAAAACATTAGCAATGTTCCCATGTAATGTGGAGACTGCAAGTCTCTGGGGAAAGTACCAACCCCCAACTACAAGCCCCTTTTCAGTTTAACTGGCTATGACTCATAAAATGCTTGCCTGAATGACCTCAGATGAATAAGATAATGAGTCAGTTGATACCCATTTGCATTAAAAGGCAGCCCAGTGCTATCAGGCAGTGAAGTCTGCAATAAGGCAACAGACAAGAAAGCTGCTGGCATTTATTAGGTATCAGTGTTTGATAATTGCTTTTCTGGATTCTATCTGAGATCTTAAGTCTGGTCTTCTAGTATTCCTTATTATATTGGAAATAAATAGTGGTCAGGCAAGTCAGAGAACCATAGCCCTCCCTTATCAGTGGGATTGCCTAGCAGCATGTGACAGACTCTAGACATCAAGCATTTAAGCCATTTTTTCTCCTCAGAGATGTCAGCAATCCCAACACAGATTAGTTTTCTGTTTTTCCCCCAAGCTGAGACCTTTCTCTTTCTTATTTAAAGGAAGAATTTTACATCTTCTCTTAAGTGTATTGAGTTATTGACGCGACTTCACTTGTACTTTAGGTTGCGTATTAAGTAAAATAAATTTACTTAAGCATGAACAGTGGGATAGAGTGAAATTCAGTCTGACAACCCGATGCTTACTATGTGCCATCTAAAAATAGTGCATACAGCTTGGATGCCCTGGATGAATGGATGCTTAATACCCCAGGGCAGTAAACAAGATGCCACAACAATCCCACTCCTTAGAGTGTAATAAGACAATGTGCTGTCTACATTTTAGAATGGTCTACAGCATAGCGCCCATAGCTGGTAATTTCTACAGCTAGAAGTGTATCCACCCACACCCACATTAAGTAGGATGTCAGAAATGCCGACATCTTCTCCACACCAAATTATCCAGATTTTCCTACTTGAAATGACATTATTTCCTCAAATAATCTAAAACGAAGGGGATACTACTTATTGAAATTCATCCATAGCATACATTCTAGAAGTGTTTATTACAGTAGTACTGAGGCATGTGATTTCCTTTAAAGGAAATGTATTTTGTGGATTCTAAATTCTTGAAACATAGTTTGGCTGATACCAAAGCCTCTGAAAGTAAAATAACATGGTATTATATTAGATTAAGTAATATCAGCTTTAGTGGTATTATATTAGATTAAGTAATACCAGCTTTAACTGTACGGTGAATTCTGTTTTCAGGAACAGCTGAGAAAGTCTAATTTTCCACTTAGAAGTTAAGAGTGATGATCAAATAATATTAAATTATTGGAAATATCTGGCAGTACTTGTCAGATACTTGAAAATCTAAATTTTAATTGCATGATTTACTTATAGAATTCTACCTATAGTCCATTTCTCTATCTACTCTTTTATTCTTTCTTTTTGATTCCAGCACAAAATTATTGGTGTTTAAACTGGCTGCTTTACGTACATCCTAAATTTTGAGAGTGATGTTTTAATTTTCAGTTTATCTTTTATTCTTTTCAGTCAACCATTTTATGCTACTTCTCAGAACTTTTACCTGAGACAAGATTTACTTTAGACTTGAATGTACTTTATATTAACAATCTAAAGGATAAAATGATCTAAAAATGGCTTTAATTGTTTGGTTCAATACATGTTTTAAAGCAAAATTGCCAATTTGTTTGGAGGAAAATGTTCTTAGGTGGCATTCAGCAATGAATAAAATAATTTCATGTTTCCTACATGCTAATAAGATAAAATGTTGCAACCTCATGAGGCAGGAAGATGAAAAATTTAGCAAACTTTTAAATACCAGTTATGGTTTTATCTCAGGGCTTACTAGCATGTTATAACGAGTTATATGACACACTCATGTAGAAAAACAAACCAGTTTGTTTGGGGAAGTAGTAATGCAGATGGTCGGACACTCAGCCCCAAATACTAACTAAACTCCGAAAATTTTTAGGAGCTATAAAGTGATAATATCTCCCAGCATTTTCATAATGTAAAAAAGATGAGTAAACAGAGACAAAAGTCGCCTCACGTCATTCAACCTGGAGCAACAAGGCAGACTGGTAATGAGACCACTGCTTGAACACATTTGTCCAGTGAAAATAACGCTTATGCAGAGAAAGTTTTAAACCACATGTTCATTGTATTTGTCTACACTCATTGGTGAAGTATTTGCCTATGACATGCAATATCCTGGGCTCTACTCCTAGCATACCTGAAAAAACAAACAAACCATCGGACCAGCGAAGACACCAAAGAGTCTTGTGTTTGCTTTAAATGTTCTGTTGTTCCTGTTTGAGTCAGGGACTCAGTTGCTCCTAATGACCCCAGACCATCAAGGAAGCTGAGGAGGTCTTCTGATTTCTGGTCCTCCTGCTTCGAACAACAAATGCTGGTATCATAGGCATGTACCGCCATTCTAACCTTCAATGACGTTATTGTGAGAAGCTAAAATTCATCTTTTGCTCCAAGCTTCATTTATGATCACTCCTAAACTAGCATAATCCCATGTTGTCGGATATGCATTAATCTAAGAATATTTCTACTTTATTATTTATGACTTCTAATTGATGCAAATATTTATGTCCAAAAATTTCTATCCAAAAAACTTGTAAACTGTGGACTAAGCACCATCCCATTGTTTCTTCATGTGCTAAAAAGGCCATTATGAAGAATATGCAAAATTTTCAACACTTGCTTGGTACTAACTACATTGTGTAGCCAATCACAAAGGAACACTTTGGTTTGCTTTGTGTCACTTATCAACACTCCTGTGTTTCTGGGCATATTCTCTACTTCAATTGGCAGTTTGCAATTTCTAATTTAGTTATGAAACTTCACAATTATATTTTTTTCAGTGCTTAGTAAGGAGCGAGTGGCACTGCACGTGGAATTGTTTAGATGAGGGTATTACGTAGGGGAGTTGGTGATTTTGGTTTTGCTCGTAGATTTGCTTTTGTTTTTGTCTTTGTTTAATTCACTGGCATATTGTTTTTGTCAATTTATTGTTCGAGAATTTCATTGATGCCGATGCCCTGCTTTGAAATGTCAGTTTCCTTCAGAACTGGTGATATTAATTCTATTTCTATGACAGCAGGAAGGAGGCGAAGTGAATGAGTGACTCATCTTACATTTATAGAGTGTTTTAAAGTATTTCTACGTCTTTGTGCTTAGTTCTCAAGCTTATTTTGACTTCAGTGGAAAGTGGAATGTTTTCTTGAATTTCTCGCAATTTGTAACAGCTTTCAATCTTTATCTTCTATGTGCAAACAGTAACACCATCAGCTAAACAATTGTCGCCTCTAGCTTTACGTTGAGGGTAGTAACAGGTGTCTCAGGCTCTGTCGTAATCCCCACAAGAAATCTCCATAAGGAGGAACACTGAGACCTCGTAAATAGACACTTATGAAACATTATAGAGTCAATCATCTCAGTCACTTTAAATGCGTATTTCAGTGGAATGGTTCCGTTTACATTGCCGTATCCAGGTCTAGAGTTTCTACATCATCCACACTGAAATGCTCCGTTAACCCACGAGTCTCATTTGCTGTTTCTAGCTCAGTAACCACTACCCTTGGTATTTTTCCTTATCCATTTGACTATTCTATGGACCTCAGATGGTGGGAATCTTACAATATTTCTGGCTTGATTTTTTTAATATAATTATGCCACAAGGATCCTTCATATGAAAACATGTGAATAGGACATTCACTCTTATTTAAGGCAGAATAATATCTCAAGTACGTATTGTATATGCCAGCTTTATCCTCAGTGATCATTTGGGTTTTTTCCCCTTTCTTGGGAATTATTGTAAATAATGCTTCTATGACTGTAAACGTACAAGTATATGGTTTTCAATTCCCTTTTGTGTATGTGCCCCGAGAATCGGGCTTGTAGGAACAAGACACTGGAAATGCACTTTTGGGTACAGAATCCAGTAATTCCTTGATCCTTTTATGACAGCATGAATCTGAATTCCATCATCCAATAAATAAAGTCTAATAATCGTATTCAAGACTGCATTGTGCTGCCTAAGGTTGATACACGGCACTGACTTCTCATCTTCCTGCTGTTCTCCCAACCCCCAAGGCTGCCGACCAAAACTACCGACTTATAAAACACCAGAGGAAGGAAGAATTTTCAGAAAGAGAATTAAAACCTTTATATTGACAGCCCACATAATTAGTAGTACCAACTTTGGTTAGTTACAGCAACTCTGATACTAACTCATAATATGTCTTTCTAATATGTCACATGTCACTTTAAGGTTCAGTAGCAATACATGATAAGTTGAAATTTAGTACACTCCAGAGAAAGCATTAAACCTTAGTTTCAAAATTTGAGAAGCATCAACTCATACAAACTTAGGGACAAACTGTATGAAAAAAAATGCTTTCAGATCAATATATGCCCTTTCTTCTAATTACATTGGTAAAAACTTTCTATTTTTACTTAAAACTTTACACATATGAATACATTTCTGACTTTAATAATGCATCTCGAACTATGGATGCCACACAGCTTTCAAACTACATAAAATTATCAACAGCACAATGATTACAGAATTCAAACACACGTGCAATATGATTTCTTTGCAAAACAATAGATATTTTTTATGGCCCATTTCCCCACAGAAGGCACAAAACCTTATATTTACCCAGAGTCTTTGCTCTTTTGTGTTCATACGGTTTATATGTGCTATGGCATGATGTGAATTGGATGTTGAACTTGACGCGTTTCCCTTCCCATCTGCTCTTGGTTCGAGGTAACGGTAAGAGAGAAAAGTAAATAATCCCAACTTTCCTTTAATGTCATTCTTCATGTACCCACGCTCAACTGAATTTTATTACAGAATCATTCTCTGACTTCTTATTTATTTTATCTTTCGGTCAAACCTCAAGGTAACACCTCTCATGGATTCATATATTAAGTTTCTTTTATGGAAATGTCAAAATCGTCTCTGCGCTGAAGGAAACCTTCCAGAGCGTTTGCTCCCATGAGCCTGTAAATTTGCTCCGTGATACCCATTGGCAATGCTGACATTTATTGCTGACTATGCACTCCATATAATGCAAACTTGTAATGACTTTCTCTTAACATATAAATTTGTTTTATTTCAGGTTATTTAGTTATATGAACCATGAATACTTCTCTGACTGTACAAGTGTACTAATGATTCTAAGTGTGTACATACACAAATGATGAGAGTAAAGCTTCAATTTTTTTAGTATCCCCTCAAGGTTACCTATGAAGTGAGGTAGAAATCTAATAAATTGATATTTTTTTTAATAAATCATTGAATGGAGTGCTTCGTCACATTATAAGTTAATTCCACAATAAAGACTATTCTACGATAGGTCTTCACTTCTGAAATTTCTCTGGTCAACCATCCAAGGTTTTAGCTATTCAAACTCTGGCTGACTGTGAACAGCCTGAGAACATCATCACCAGTGAGGCAGGAGGTAGGATTTCTAGCTCCTACAGCCTGAATCTGGATAGATCCCCACCATACGGTATACATTGTAACTTCTGAGCACATATCATATAAGCTATCTTAAATTTCGAGAGTCATTTTCTGAGGAAATGGAAAGCCACCTGCCTTCAAACATGTAAAGAGAAAACCGTATTCTTTGAAAAATGATATTTGAATGTGGTGCTTCATATGGCGAATCAATCAGATACATGGATGAAACCTCCTTCCTCTTTTCCCCATACAGAGACCCAGCTTATTCTTTGAACAAACTCCTGAAATACATGATACGAGGTTCTGGTTCCTATTTAACTCCTCGCAGTACCCTAGCTGTGGCCTGCCCTTCAGGTTCTGAATTTCTGTGGCTCAGACATCGGTAGAAAAAGAACAAGGATTAGCTGTTGCCACTAGAGGGCAGTAACAACAATTTAATAGTACAAAGCGTGTTCCTGCTGTCACCGGCACAGGGAAACAGGGAGTTTGTGTGGGTGAGGTTTCCAAAGCCTCTGGTTCTAATAGAAGGAACAATGACTTAGGATAAATTAACTAAAACTTTTTAAAATTGATGTCATGTTCAAATTAAGCTCTGCAAATTTTTCAAGATTAAAAAGTCTTGTTTGCCTATCTTACTCCTAGCTATGATAATAATTTTCTCTGGTAAGATCTTGAAAATAGGTGGCTGTTTATTGAAAAATAGACCCCCTTAGCATACCTATCAAAAACAACTTATTATTGAGGATTTAGGACCTTTCACTTTTTTATGAGATTACTCATACATAATTTCTAAGTGCAAATGTTCAGAATTTTCATGGAAAAATTACATGGGATGGACAAATTCATGTTTTACTAGCTATCCTCCTCATAAACACTCAATGCGCACCATGAGAAAATGTCCTATCAAGTTAAATAGTAATAGGAGGAGATCCAGGCGATCATATAAAATGACGTAGAATTTTAGCACATACAAATGCAATTCTACTGATACCCCATCTAGCATTTAAATATGACTGCTCGCATTCTGAATGATTTCACATGAATTTTCTTAGGGGAAGGGAAGCTTCTTAATCAAACTGTGAGTTCCTTTGAGGATGTAATTATGCAACCTCATTGTAGTTCTTGAGGCTCCAGGAAGTGAGAAACACATGTTAATGTTGACCAAGCTGTCCTATAATAACCTTTAGTAGACTGGAAAGTGCAAGGCCAGTGCTTCTCTGACCATGAAGAGAGGCTCACCTATCTCTTTCTGAGTGCTTTATATATCTAACAAGAAACAAAGGGGAAAAAAAGATATTAAGACGTGCGTAATGTATTATTTGAGCCAATATGTACAAAATCACAAAGTCAAGGGAGGTTTATAGAAATTTCTAGAAGCTTACACTCAATGCTTGTGCTTCTGTTTTGTGATGGGTAACTGGCAGTTCTCAGAAGTGCCTGGCACCTTGGCCATGCAGTAAGATGCCCTGCTCTAGACTGATTCCTAGAAGAAACAGATTGTTGGGAAGTGAGATGGGCGCTAAAGCAATGGACCCACAGTGAAGAGTGAGATGCTGTGTTCAATCAAACTTGAAACGGTTTGCCTGCAGTCCAATCTAGGTTGTCTTGGTTTATCCATAACAAAGATTTCTACTTTTCTAAAAATATATTTTTTATTTATTTAGCTATCAAGGATGGATGATGTGTTTGGCTGGTACTTAGAGCTATGTAGTAAGAAAAATACTCATATTACAGCACTGGACTTTCACAAAGAACAAAATTGAGCCTCCAGTGTTCTATGGTCAGGAAAATAAGCTAATTACTAACTCTGAGCTTGCCACATACCAACACTGTATTAAAGAATCCATATTTCACTTAATGCTGTTGTGAATGGCTCTCCCACACATGATCTCATGGCCATTTGAATTACCTGCTCCAGACCACAATTCCATCATGAATAAGAAAAGGGTCTTGTTGGTGGGTACCAGAGGAGGAAGAGTAGGGATATCCTTTAGGGATATGGCAGTGGATTGATAGCTCATGCCCCCGTGAGTGCTCATTACATGAACAGCAGTAAGTAAACTTATGGGACTATTAATACCAATAACAATTAAAATAAAAGAATGTGAGGTTTGAGAGCAGACAAGTGGGTATATGATAGGAAGTTGAAGATGGTGGCATTTAGATGTGACCAATAAGCATTACGTAAGTGTATGAAACTTTCAAAGAATAAAAATATTATTTTAAAAGTTAAACTAAAATCACTCACTATAATTCTCTCTGTTTATAAGCACCTACTATAAACATTATCTGATGAACTACTATAACTCCTCACCCTTCCCTCAGTCGCTTTTTATCTAACATAGTGAAATTTTTAAAATGTAGACAAATTCATTTACTTCAACCAAATGCCTGAATGGCCTCCATTTTAACTAACATTCAGTAATTCTGGACCAGAAAAAACAACTCAGCAGGTAAACAAACTTGCCACCAAGACTCATGGCTGGAGTTTGATCCACTGAACTCACAAGATGGACGAGAAAATCAAAACCTACAAGAGGTCCTATGACTTCCACGAGCCCGCCTTTATACCAGTTTGATGATGCAGTTTTACACACACACGCACGCACGCGCAAGCGCACATGCACATGTACACGCACATACACACACAAACCCAAACAGAAATGAATACATGTTATAGAAAGAAGGAAAATGTTTTTCTCCATGGCACAACAGGGGCTCACCTTTTCCTGTTAGTCTCTTTATTCTGTACAAATAAATGGTATTGCTCCTGTCTTTTCCCTCCGTAAAATGCTCCTTTTAGGATAACTATCACAACATACCCCCCTCCTACTTTCACGTTTCTCCTCAGCTGCTATCAATTTCAAAGTTTTCCCAACCAAAATAATGCTACACCCTTTCCATAGCATCTTATCCATTTTCTTTATTTTTTTATGTATTCAACTTATCAGAATATTGGTTTGTTATTTTCTATTTAATATTTGTCCTCTCTCCACTTTTTCTTTACTTCCCACTTATATGTAAAAACTTGCTTTCTGGTCTTCTATTCACTGCTACAACCATAATGTTTTCAAAGGTATCTGGTTCATAGTAAGTGCTTAATAAATATGAATGGTTTAAACTGGCTCACTCTTGTCAACTTTGTCTTCATGCATCAGTGAAATTAAGTCTGCTTGATCCTCATCTCTTGCCTTGGATTTAGGTTCAAAGATAACAGTACTCCCTGCTCCTACAATACACACAATTCTCTTAACCTTACTCTGAAAAAGCTTCACAAACACATGATCTAGCTTAGTAATACTACTGTGATAGAACTTAAGTTCTGAAACATTACAGAATCCATGAGGATTGTTTTATGAATGCACAATTGAAGACTCTAAAGACTAGATATGACACCTGAGAGCAGAGGTAAGACCAACTCTTCTCCTCTAAGCAACATTGCCTGCATGCCTTAGGACACGCAAACCCAGGAGCAGTCTGGGAAGGTCACTTCCGGTTTCTGCCTGCACCCAGAGCTGAACCAGTTCCACAGCTCTCTTTATGCAGATCCTGCTGTAAGAAAGCAGGTCTACAGGAGTGCTGACATAGGTTTACAGGAGGGTTAAGCCACTCGCAGAGACAGCAAGACAAGCTGACACCAGAGACAACGTGATGGTGAGGGCAAGCACAGGACGCTAAGCAACAGAAACCAAGACTACTTGGCATTGTAAGAGCCCAGTTCTCCCACCAAAGCAAATACTGGATATCCAAACACATCAGAAAGGAAGGTTTGGATTTAAAAATCACATCTCATGGTGATAGAGGACTTTAAGAAGGCTATAAATAATTCCCTTAAAGAAATACAGGACAGCACAGGTAAAAATGTATAAGCCCTTAAAGCAGAAACACAAAAATCCCTTAAAGAATTACAGGAAAACACAACCAAACAGGTGAAGGAATTGAACAAAACCATCCAGGATTTAAAAATGTAAATATCAACAATAAAGAAAGCACATTTGGAGACAACTCTGGAGATAGAAAACCTAGGAAAGAGATCAGGAGTCATAGATGCAAGCATCGCCAACAGAATACAAGACATAGAAGAGAAAATTTCAGGAGCAGAAGATACCATAAAAACCATTGACACAACCATCAAAGATAATGTAAAACCCAAAAAGCTCCTAACTCAAAACATCCAGGAAATCCAGGACACAATGTAAAGATCAAACCTAAGGATAATAGGTACAGAAGAGAGTGAAGACGCCCAACATAAAGGGCCAGTAAATATCTTTAACAAAATTAAAGAAGAAAACTTCACTAACCTAAAGAAAGAGATGGCCATAATCATACAAGAAGCCTACAGAACTCCAAATAGATTGGACCAGAAAAGAAATTCCTCCCATCACATAGTATTCAAAACACCAAATACACAAAACAAAGAAAGACTATTAAAAGCAGTAAGGGAAAAGGACAAGCAGACCTATGAGAATTACACCAGAGACTATGAAAGCCAGAAGATCCTGGGCAGATGTCATACAAATGCTAAAAGAACACAAATGCCAGCCTGGGCTACTATGTCCAGCAAAACTCTCAATTAACCTAGATGGAGAAGCCAAGACATTCCATGACAAAACCAAATGTACAATATATCTTTCCACAAATCCAGTCCTACAAAGTATAATTGATGGAAAACTCTAACACAAGGAGGAAAACTACACCCTAGAAAAAGCAAGAAAGTAATCTTCTTGCACAAATCTGAAAGATGAGAGACACACTTACATAATTCCACCTCTAACAACAAAAATAAGAGGAAACAACATTCACTATGCCTTAATATCTCTTAATATCAATGGACTAAATTCCCCAATTAAAAATAAAACCCTAGACTAACAGACTAGATACATAAAGAGGACCCAGCATTTTGCTGCATAAAGGAAACACACCTCAGAGACAAAGACAGACACTACCTGAGAGGAAAAGAATGGAAGAATTTTCCAAGCAAATGGTCCCAAGAAACAAGCTAGAGTAGCCATTATAATATCAAATAAAATTGACTTTTAACCAAAAGTTATGAAAAAAGATAAGTATGCATATTCATCAAAGGAAAATCCACCAAGATGAACTCTCAATCTTGAATATCTATGCTCCAAATGGAAGGGCACCTACATTCATAAAAGAAACTTTACTAAAGCTCAAAGCACACATTGCCCCTCACACAATAATAGAGGGAGACTCCAATGCCTCACTCTTATCAATGGGCAGATCATGGAAACAGAAGCTAAACAGAGACATAGAAAATCTAACAGAAGTTATGAACCAAATGAATTTAACAGATATTTATAAAATATTTTATCCTAAAACAACAGAATATACCTTCTTCTTATCATCTCATGTACCTTCTCCAAAACTGACCATATAATCTGTCACAAAACAGGCCTCAGCAGATACAAGAAGATTGAAATAATCTCATGCATCCTATCAGATCACCACAGACTAAGACGGATCTTCAATAACAACAAAAACAACAGAAAACCCACATACATATGGAAGTTGACCAATGCTCTACTCAGTGATGACTTGGTCAAGACAGGAATAAAGAAATTAAAGACTTTTTAGAATTTAAATGAAAATGAAGGCACAACATACCCAAACTTATGGAACACAATGAAAGCAGTGCTAAGAGCAAAACTCATAGCTCTGAGTGCCTCCAGAAAGAAACTTGAGAGAGAGGATGCAGTAGCAGCTTGACAGCACACCTGAAAGCTCTGGAACAAAATGAGGCAAATGCACCCAGGAGGAGTAGAAGGCAGGAAATAATCAAACTCAGGGCTGAAATCAACTAAGTAGAAACAAAAAGAACTATACAAAGAATCAACAAAACCATTTTTTTGAGAAAATCAACAAGATAGATAAATCCTTAGCCAGACTAACCAGAGTACACAGAGAGTGTGTCCAAATTAACAAAATCAGAAATGAAATGGGAGACATAAGTACAGAATCTGAGGAAATTACTGAAACAAATCATTAGCCTTCCTTGACTCAAAGAATAAACAGCCTGAGAAAGAAATTGGGGAAATGACACCCTTCACAATAGTCATGAATAATATAAAATATACCTTGATGTGATTCTAATCAAGCAAGTGAAAGTTATGTGTGACAAGAACTTCAAGTCTCTGAAGAAATTGAAGATGTTCTCAGATGATAGAAAGATCTCCCATGCTCATGGATTGGTAGGATTAATATAGTAAAAATTGCCATCTTGCCAAAATCAATCTACAGATACAGTGCAATCCTTATCAAAATTCCAACTCAATTTTTTTTTCTATTTTTTAAAGACAGGGTCTGGACTTCATTCATAGACCATACTGGCCTTGAAGTCAGAGATCTGTCTGCCTCTGCATCCCAAGTACTGGGATTAAAAGCATCTACCACCACACTTGGCTATGCCTTTTTTCTTTATCCATGTTTATTTTGAGTTTTATCAATGATTAGCTATATATTTATATATAATTATAATTGTGTGTATTTAAATATTTGTATAATTCTTAAACAATTTGCTTATAAACTTTTATGATTCTTTTTAAAATTATGTTGTCTATAACAAAGAATTGCATATCTATAAAATACTTAATGATATTCCATTACATTTCATACACACTTTTCTATAATACACACACAAATGTGTGTACATATTCATATATCTAAGTTTATTGCCTGCTTTTGATTTGACATTGCTTTTCTCTTTTTTGAGTAAATAAGTATATTTGGGCGAAATATTTCATGAATGAAAAGAATATTTTAATTCCAGGAGTGGACATAAATTTGTTTAAATAAAACAGCATTTTATAAAAAGGAAAGGTCAATTCAGCCAAAACACACATTTAAGTTATTTTAGATTTGCACTGGGAATATCGCTCTCTGGTAAAGTACTTATTCACACATGGACGTCCTAACTTTATTTCCCAGCTCCAAATAAAAGGTGCAGTATTTTACCATCTACTGTACCTGGGTCTCTCTCTCTCTCTCTCTCTCTCTCTCTCTCTCTCTCTCTCTTTCTCTCTCAATTTCTTTCTCTCTGCTTGCCTCTTTCTTCCTCCTTCCTTCTTCTATCATTCATCTATGTATATATCTTATCTATCTATCCATCTATGTCTGACATCTATCATATGTATTCTATCTATCTATCTATCTATCTATCTATCTATCTATCTATCATCTATCTACCTGTTTATCTATCTATCTATCTATCTATCTATCTATCTATCTATCTATCTATCTGTGTATCATCTGTCCTTGCCAGAAGTAAATTTTAATACAAATCATAACCATATTAGGAGTCATGATTCCAAAAATATCCAATACAGTGGCGTGTGAAGATAAGTTGTAATCATAGCAACTAAGAAGAGTCCCTGAATAACAATATAGAAAGGACTGCTATTATCATACTTTATTATGTTTAATTAGTAGATCTAATCAACAACAATTTCCAGCATGAATATTATAATTTTCAAAACAGTAGAGGGAAGCAATACCTTAGCATTGCTTTAATGTCATTGAATTTGAAACCATTTATTCCAAAAGTAAAATAAAGCCTTCGGCAGAATGGAAGGCAATTACATTCATTCACGTTCTTCATAAAGAAGACTGCACTGCAGGTTGCCGTTCAAAACCATTATAAATAAACGTTGAGTTAAAGTGTGTCAGCTTGTCACAAGTACCTTACAGTCCAGGGTCTGCCTCAGTTTTTACATCCTATACAGACCTATAAAATTAGAATGGGGAAAGCCGCCCAAGAAGACATACAATGTATAACAATGCAACATTAAATCCCAGAACTAGCAAGTATTTAAGACTTACTGTTATTTTGCAGTTATCCTTTCATAAAGTCACATTAATAATCAGTACCTGAACAGAAAAGAAATAAATAATATCAGCCTTAAGAATGCTCCCAAACCAGTATCTAACGTGTTTACATTTATTTGCAAAGAGGACTTAAAACTGAAGCTTTCTTACTAAAATAAGATTCCTATTAGAGTTAGAAATTCCACTTTTTAACATCTGCCAAATTTAGCACCCTGAATATAAATATACTTGGTTTCTTTACTACTAAAATTTAAAACATTGACCATTTACTGCTTAAGTCTGAAAATTCATAAGAATACAAATTAAACTTTTCAAACAAGCCCAACATATTTAGGTTTCTATGAAGCCAAATTGTACTTTTGTTTCCATGATTACTGTTTATCAAATGGTAAAATGATTTTAGAAATGAATTATTGGTGTACAGATGAATGCATAAAATTCCGTATATCACTTTGTTCAATGTCTTTAAATATATGAATACCTTTTCAATCACAGGAATTACTAATTTACTAATGAAAAACAACTTTTAAAACATAACTTTGAACTAAGACATGAAAATCTAATATGTTAAATTGCAAGTTTAAATCCATCGTTCCAAGTTCATTTTCAACTTTTAAGAAAAATTTTAGTTGTAAAATAAAATTTAAAACAATTTTACATGATTTTTATAAATAATTTCTTTCTACTCTTATTTTCTTTTCTATCTATCCAAAATCATTTATCCATGACATCCATAATGGAATGCAAAATTGAGCTAGACCCTTAGATTGTCAGGCACTTAGGACAAGCCAAACCATTCTAACTCCACTTTTCTTCGTAATAGTTTTGAATTTGGCAACCTGTCGTGCTTTCCTCTTTCTGAAGAATGTCAAAATTAGAATAATTTTAAATGACGTGAAGATTTGGGGGTTTTACAGATCACATTCAGACTCTGTTGTAAATGGCAAATACTGACTAACAAGATGGGCGATGAGCTAGCCCAGTTTCTCAGACAGCAAATGTTAACGTAGGCAGTTGAAAGCATGTTTTCCTCTGTTGACCTAATTCATCTGGACTTGGCAGAATTTGTGGAAACTCAAACATTAAGTAAGGCTACTCTCCAGACCATGAAAATACAGAGCAGCCGAATGGAAAGTTATAACCCAATGATTCAACATTTTCATTTCAAGTTGATATGGTCTATGTTTTTTAACTGAAAATATATAAAGATTTAATTATATGTATATTCATATGCATATATAGCATGTATTATGTTTGTTCAGTGAATACGTAATTTCTTTAAAATGCTTTACTTTATTGCTATTGTGTGAATATGTATGAGCTTTTATATGTGAGTGTAGGTGTGTGCATGCCTCAGTGCATGTATGGAGGATAGAGGTCATGTGTGATGCCACAGTACATGTATGGAGGACAGAGGTCATGTGTGTGATGCCACAGTACATGTATGGAGGATAGAGGTCTTGTGTGTGATTTTTTTTCTTCTTTCTACCTTTACATGAATTCCAGGGACACAACTAAGCTAATCTCATTAGCTCATGGAAAACTAACGCTTGGCCTCCTTAATGACATAATCTAATACTGAACATTGATAATAAATCACTGTATTCCTAACAATTGAGTACACATACATTTGCATTTATTGAATAAAATAATATAAGCTTCATTGGTTTTGTGTCCCTAAAAGGACACAGGGGGAAATAACCCAAAATGCTTAATTGACTCTTAGTGCCTATAATTTACTCTAAACAGCTCCTTAAGTAGAGTCTTCGGTATATTAGTTTATCTTTAATCTGCATGCTAGAATGGTGAATCTCTGTGGAATACTAATCAATGAGCCACTTTTCATGCTAGCTCTGATTTCAATGTCCTGATTTGAAAATTGAACTCCAGTGCCTTAATGCTGTCCTATGAACCTGGATGCGGGAGTCTGGCAAATCACAAATGATCATTGTAGATAATTATTCATTGATTAGGTAAGTGATGATTGGCTAGAAATCTGGGATCATTGCTTCTGAACTATTTGGACAAACTGTTAGACATAGCAACATATCTTAGGAGGTATGGACCCAGAATCTGTCTGATTTATTAGCAACACGTCTCTTGGTTGGATTAAACTTTGTCTGTTAACTCCAGCAGAGCCATTGTACTTCTTCTGCATCAAAGCATTCTTCTAAGACACGTGGCTATAATCCTCAAAGAACAGAGAACAAAAACTTCCTCCAAATCACTGCTACTGGATATTTTGTTAGGCATGTGGTTGTTTTAAGAAAGAAAGAAAAAAAATACCGCAGTGGCCATTGGCTTACAATTTTATTTGTAGTTAGTTTTGCTTTTTATTTTAATTTGTCAAACTTTGCAGTAGTAAACTGTATTAGAAAATGCACACAACACCCACCTCTTTATTGTCAATATTCAAAATATCAACAAACACTCCTAATGTGTTGAAAGTAGAAAAAAAGGCTTATGCTAGTTCAGTTATCTTTCTTTCTTTTTTTTGAATGTTTTTTAATTTACATTTCAAATATTATCCTCTTTCCAGGTTTCCTGTCCATAAACCCCTGTCCCATGCCCCCTGCGCCTTCTTCTAGGAGGATGCTCCCACGCCCATCCACCCACCCCTTCCCACCTTCCTGCTCTGACATTCCCCTACAGTGGGGGAACCTTGGCAGGACCAAGGGCTTCTCCTCCCATTGGTGCCCAACAAGGCCATCCTCTGCTACATATGCAGCTGGAGCCATGGGTCTGTCATGTGTACTCTTTGGATGGTGGTTTAGTTCATGGGAGCTCTGGTTGGTTGGAATTGTTGTTCTTATGGGGTTGCACGCCCCTTCAGCTCCTTCAATTATCTGCTTTCTTAACGGAAAAGTAGGTTCAGGTGTTCCACTTCCTTAGGAAACCTAATGACTGAAAGGCTTCTTTGCATTGTGTCCTGGAATCAACAAGCTAAGGTTACAAGAGAATATTTTACCCTCACTCTAAATGCTCATGATGGGCTGGAGAGAGAGAGAGAGAGAGAGAGAGAGAGAGAGAGAGAGAGAGAGAGAGAGAGAGAGAGAGAGAGAGAAAGAGAGAGAGAGAGAGAGAGAGAGAGAGAGCTACTAATCATAGCAACCTGCGCAAGGAGAAGGCCAGGAATCTGCCATGTGAAATACGGAAAAAATTATCAAGTAAGAAGGAACGCAGGCAAGGAAGTGTTCTGCCTACCACACTGTACTGCTTGGCCACAATCATTTTTCTTTCTCTATTTAAATCATATTATGGCTGAGAAATGGAACACAGCTGTGTCATGTGCCCCAAATAGGAAATCACTAATATTTGATACTTTAAGTGCATTGTAATTCATTATTTACAACTTAAGGTTTTCTCCATTCCTTCTTTTCTTTTCTTTTTATCTTTCTTTTCTGTTTTGAGTACTTTCTACTACAACTATGTATATCCTAAAATTATACTTTTGAGGAAAAGCAGAACAATTAAATTTTGCTTTCTGTTTAAAGGACATTAAAATCTATTTGACTGAAATTAAATATATTCTAATCCCAATAACCCAGAATATGAGCAAGGCAATTCAAATACATAAACAATGCAAACAACCATTAAACTGAAATACATTTATTAAAGTATGGAAAAGTATTTTACTTTATATTGAAACACTGCAACACAACACCAAATCATTTAGGCAGATACAAGGCAGCAAATCATTCTAAAAAATGAAAGCAAATGAAGATCCCAGGACCATGGCTGTTCTTATGATTTACTATGGCTGGCATTTTAGTGCAGGATTCTCCACTTTGAAATGTACCCACTTAATTCTGACACACAGTCCCTGAGTTCTGGGACCACATTATGAGCAGTGACGCTTGGCTGATTAGTTTCAGAAAGCATGCCCATTAACTAGACCTGGGAAAGTTCAAGAAGAGGATCCAGTCTACGGCAGACTTTATTTACATGCTCTCATTATTTTATGAATAATAAATGTATCAAGGCATAGTGGCTCATATCAAATCTATAATCCCAGCACTTGGCAGTTGAGGTTGGAAAATTGCCGAGATCAGTCTCAGTCTAGGGTACAGAGTAAATCAAGACCAGCATGAGCTACGATGCAAAACTCAGTCTCCAGTAAAACCCAAAGTAAAATTAAAATTAAATTAAAAGGAAACACCAACAAAAGGATATCTGTTTTAATCTCAGGAAACCCCAATGGCAATGTGGACAGTACTTACTTGTTCTGCATGAGGGCCTTGAAAACCTGGCATGATATTGGCCCCCATTTCAATTACAGAGAACAAGGAGAGCCCATTCCTTTCAAAGGCTATTCCTAATTGTGATTTGCAGTACAATATAGTCTTCTTTTCTCAAAGTGAAAATCGTGTATCCAACATTCTACTCAGCATTGCCACTTGGAAAAACACAACATATACCCAAGATCAGCCTTGTTATGGTCATTCTCCAAATCCTTTTATTTGAAGATATTTCAGCATTTATGAGCAATGACCATTCCTTCATTTCCTCAATACCCAAACCTAGAAACAATCTTGATTCTTTTTCTGCACTATTTAGTTAAGGCATGTTTTCTGAATAGTTTTCTCCATCATTTGGCAGAGTCTGTGGTACCTTTAACGTTTTTAACAGAGTTGAATTACTTTCTAAAAAAACTCTTTATAATAAACAATAAATAAATCTTTTAAAATTGTAACACATGGGGAAAAGAAGGGAAGATGAAGAAAAGTAAAAAAAGAAGACAGGAGGAAGACAAACAGGAAACACTGAAGGAAGGAGAACGGGAGCAAGGGGAAAAGGAAGGGAGGGAACTCTTGGTGAGATGAGACTAGAGGATCCAAGCACCCACTATTCTCCCCTTGTTCGTGCTGTACATCTAATAAACCCTCCACCGCCACCCAGCAGCCAGAGCAACCTGGATCCATTCATGCGAATGCTGTGCTCAAAAGGTTTCCATGAACTCAGAATAAAGTCTTCCTGCTCTCATCTACTCCCTCTACCTGCCTTACTGCCCTGAAGCCACCATGATCTCTCTCTCCTCTTTGAACTTACCAAATATACCTCATGTCATAGGCTTTGCACCCTCAGTTCTCCATTCTAGTGACATATTTTCTCCAGCTACATATTTTATTTTTCATCTTGACCTTTTAATACTTATCACCTAAGAAGGGAAATCTATTCCTAACATGAAATACAAAATGGCACAATAACCTTCAGGGTTTAATCTTTCACCTTGATTCATTTGTCTCCACAGCATTTTTGCCTCCTGGCACCTAAGAATATATAGATAGATAGATAGATTGTTACTGTTATCAATATTTATTAGAGACCATCTCCTTAAGGGCATACTCATTGACTCAGTTTCATAGCTAATTCCCATGACAGTATCTATCACATAATGAAGTAATAAAGTTGTATCGACTAAAAAGGCACACAATATACAAGCAAATCAGCAAAGGTGGTGATTCCATGTAATGAAAAGTGCCATGAAGTAAATGAAAGAGGAGACTAGACAGCCCATGGCAGGGGGAGTGTCTCAAGGGTGATGGGCATCTCAGGAAGTGTTCATTCAGCTAAGGTCAGAATGGCTGTGTCAGGTAGTAAAGTCTTACATGGAGAGAAACTCTTAATGGGATAAAGGAAAAGCTGCATCTTTGTGAATGATTTTAGGGTGTTCTAGAAGAAGTGGCGAAAAAAATAACTCTAAAGACTCACAGTGAATCATATTTCATACAAAGGAGAAACAGAACATAATCTAACTGTATTCCTAATAGACATAGGGTAGTATGTGGAAAAATAAACAGAGAAATTCATTCTCTGTATAAGGCATGAAACTTCCAGAATCAGCATTCACAAATTTGCTGGCTATATTTATCTTTGGCCACAAGCTTAGAACAGAGAGAAGTTATTTCCATTCTCTAGAAGAGCCAACTCTCACAGAAATCTCTTCTCTAAGGATAGAGGACTGGCTAAGTAGTGAGCCAGGCATAGTCTCCACTATACTGTGTCCTCTGAGGGATGGCCTCAGACAAAACTGGCCAAAGATTACCTTGAGTTCACTAGGCATTCAGCTCTCTAGAGCTCAGACATTTCAAGGACACTTGATTTACATTCAGATTCTACAAGCTAGCCTTAAGATTGTCTTTTGACAGAGGCCAATCCCAGCATCAAGTTTCAAGATTTCCCAGGACATTCATTTCTCCAAAATACTCAGGGCACAAAGAGTGTCTGAAGTGAGAGTCTCCAGTTTCTCTTCACAAAGCTTGTAGGGTGTGTGTGTGTGTGTGTGTGTGTGTGTGTGTGTGTGTGTGTGTGTGTTCCTGAGTACAGTATGTTCATGAGGGTGTGAACATAAATTCATGAAGTCATGATAGCATGTGTGAGTATAGAGGCCAAAGGCTGACTTTGGAGCTATTCCTCTATTACTTTCCCTCTTGTTTTTTTTTTTAAACACAATCTCGAATATATTCATTTATCTAGGTTGGCTGGTCAATCCCAAGATCTGATTAAACACCATTGGTTCCAAGAAAACAAATGGAAACCTTTGAATTTGTGATTCTGCCACTTTTGAAGAAGGGAGAAATATAGGAGTGTACAGCAAATTCAGTGAATGAACTTATTTGAGAGGACTGGAAAATGTAAGTAAATAGAAAGGGGCAGTTACATCAGCCACAGCTAACACAATGAACTGTGAACGGTAGATGTATGATAGATGCCTATTGAGTGAAAAAGTGAATGAATTGGCAAAAGTAGAATAAAAAACTATTATTTATATGTAATATAATATATATAATATAATAAATAACTATTGCTGGGCATGGCACACACACCTTTAATCCTGACTCTAAGTAGGCAAAGGCAAGTAAATGTCTGTGAATTTGAGGCAAGTCAGGCCTACAATGTGAAACCCATTTGAGAGCCAGGAGAGACAGGATTGTTACACAGAGAAACCCTGTCTTGAAAAAAACAATTTAATAACTACTAAGGGATTACTGTAATCCTGAGTTCATCAATTTAAGATAGGTAGACAGATTTCAATAAAAATTATGTTATTGGTACAGCATGTTACATTGAAAGAGTAAGTCTCAAGATGTCTTGCCCCCTTATTTCTGATACTGTTTTATGACATAGAACTGTTCTAATTGACTTAAAACAAAGCACAGATGCGTTCTGTAAGAAGTCAGGAGCAATGACAGGGATTCCAGTGACTTACCCCTGCTAATTCTGCCCACAGGCCACCAGCACTATTGTTCCTTTGGGTTTATTAAAACTGAAGAGTCTCAGACTCCAACCCTGACCTCAGTTTTGGATATGAAAAGTGTTTTTAGATGAAGGAATTTATATTCTTTTCAGAGTTGGGGATCCAACACAGGGCCTGGATATATTAGACAAACACTCTACAACTGAGAGATAAATGCCCAAGGACAATGCCTCTGTTGAGGAACTAAGAGGAACTGTTTAGCTGATTTGAAACTATAATGTTGCCTTCCTTTAAGTGCATAGACCATGGCAGCTACATCTGTGCATGCTACAACACACACAAGGATATTTATAAGAATAGAGGAACCATTGTACAGAAATGTTAAATTATCAAAAATAGAGTATTCTTTAAATGACTCTCATATTGCATAACTGTAATTACTATAGCTTAAATGTTTTATAAAGAATTCTTAGCATCATCACATGATATTATGATTTATATGAATATATGGTGTCAAAAATGTATAGGAAATGATTTTAGTAACATGACATGGTGCTTCAAGGAAAAAATATCCATAGAAATAGGCTAAATAAATAAATAAATAAATAAATAAAACAAATTCAAGCAGTCTTTTGAGAATTAAGGACTATGCTGTCAGTCATTTAGCTGTGGAGAAAAACGAATCCCAGCAGGAACATAAAGGAATATAAGGGAAGAAAATAATTGTATTCCATTGGTAAAAAGAAGTAATAAAGAAATGCTCACTTTAACATGTGTTAACATTATGGAGTCTACATGAAAAAAAATGGGCACTCTGAATAGGTGTGTGGAACAGATCAGAATCTCAGCACAAATAGGAAAATTGAGTTGTGCCAATTAAGGGGAATAGCTTTTTGAACTTAGGATAATAAAAAAAAAAATTAATCACTAGAAGGCAGTACCCACGACACCTGTACATGGCTTTTAATGAGTACACATCTGCCTCCTTCGTACATGAAATGGGAGAAGGGTCTCTTTCTTCTTCCACGGGGAAGGGGAAATTGTTATTTTGAAGTTTTAAGAGTTCAGACTCAGTATTTCTTGGAAGTTCAGAGTTGAGTTTTGTGATCAATTATTATAGCGTCACGGCGTTGATATTTCTGAATGCATCTCAGGATTTTCATATCCCCATCTATTTTCCATTATTTTCCTATTTTAGTACAGACGGAAGTAAGAGAGGAAATATGCGTGTGAAATTCCATCTAGAAACAACTCTAATTGGACAATAAGAAGGCTGATAAACTCACCCCATATATAAAAATACCTAAAGTATGAGCATGTCCGTTCGGCGCCGACAGCAAACACATCATTTGAAAACCTTTCACGTGTTAAGTGTCAATCAGTGATTTGTTTGCAAACTTGGGTGACACTTTTTGCATGGGACAATACTAGGTTTTAAAGCACAAAGAAGATGACTTTCCATTCTGAAATTGTACAGTGTTCAGAATTTACGTTTTTTCCCTACATACATCATATTTAGTTTTAGGTAGGTATTATTCTTAAACTCAGTGAATGCTTTCAAATATATACGTGTGTGTGTGTGTGTGTGTGTGTGTGTGTGTGTGTGTGTGTGTGTGCGCGCGCGCATGCGTGTGCATGTGCAAACATATGGTCTGCATTAAAAGCATTAGAGTGCTTTATGCCATGGTACAAATGGCCTCTTGCGTAAGCAGCACAATTCTGTAGCCTTGAACTTTTCATTCAGCATTTTGCGCAGTCGGCAGTTTTCCCACTCAGACAGCAGGGTGATCAATTTAGCAGAATTAAGTGTAATGACTTTAACTATGCCCTTATATTTCCTAAGAATGACCTCTAGAATTTCCTATACGACTTGCTCTTAGAGGTATGGCATGTTACAGAGATTAGGCATCGATTGTGACATGCTTGTGACATTCTATCTTGTTTAGTTTCTGATATTTCATCTTATTTAACCGTCCCTCTGCATCATTGATTGGCAGTATAGCTTTAAACATAAAGCCTCGCGTGAGTTTATGTTGACTACAGAGTTGTCGGACTATCATATTAATATGCTCCGTCTACGACAAACATTAATATGCTTCCAAGCTACAACAAACATCTACTAAGTATTCAAACGCTTACCTCACACAGACACACATATCCACCTAAATAGCATCCACATTGAATCCTTGGACCAATTCCAGTTATGCTTAGAATTCATATTTGCCTTGTGACGAATGAAAGGTATCCTTTGAGAATTTCTACTTCATGAAGATGCTCATGAATATGATTAGAGACAACTGATTCCTATAACTTTCACTTACTCCTTATTTAAGGCCTCATTAGCGATTTCAGCCTTGTCTCCCCAACTCCCCTGCTTATCCTCACATTGGTGATTGTCATCTCTGTGTGACAGACCAACACCTGTGAGGCATTTGTCACAGAATCTAGATAAATCTATGGGCTTCTGAGAGTAAACATGGAGAGCCTGGGAATCCCTAATATCAATGGTCATATTGATTTCAAGTAAGAAAATTCTATTCGGTTGACTTTCTCTAATGGTAGAAGGGCACACAAGCTGTCTTCACACCATACCGTGAATTGTATAAAAGTCAAAACCCTGTGTTAAATAAGCTTTAATTCCCAATGACCGGTCCAGTGTTTGAACCAAAACAGACCTTCGATTGTGTAACTATATCTCCGTGGCTATGAGCAGAAGTGCTTCGTGTTTAGGGTGAATGCTTTAGGAAGGTAAATTAGAACCATCCTATGAATACCCCATGTGTTGTTTACAGTAGATGCCCAGATATCTTTCAAGGCCTGTCATCATGAAACTCAGTGCTCTAACTTTAGAACTGAATCCAGTCAGGATTGTCAGTTCTTTTTTAGCTTTCCAGATATCTAATCTTTCCAGACATCCATCCTTAAAGGTTGGAAGGTAGCCTATTCCCAGGCACTTAGTATGTAAAACTCAGTCACGTGGCAAAGATAAATTCCATAATTCATAATTTGGAAACGTTGTTTACCTCTAAGAACTCTAATTTACGATGTAAATTAGGGAATTGCATGAGATAAAATTCCTAAAATTAAATGATATGCTATAGATAATCACACACTGCTTAAAAAGGTTCATCAATTCAGTTTTCTAAGACCAAAACATAATGAGATGTGGCTGGGCCACAGACACCTTTAAAAAATGACTGCCTGTTTTCAGGATCTTGTTACCAGAGCTTAATTTAGCTCTGATTTGACAATTGAATATTGAAAGGTACTGCTTTCTCTCTTTGTTTTCTTGATAAAAGTCTCAAACTTTTAACCCTCCTACCTTGTTCTCTAGAGTCTAGGAAATGTAGGTGTGTTCAAGAATTATATTACTTTGATAGAAGCAGTGTGAAGGGATAAAGACAAGTGTGTATCTACCTAAATAAATAAAAGGACCAAAGTATTTATTTCTGATATGATAGCCAAATACTGAAAGAAAAATTACTGTCCAGTATCTCCCATGGCTGTCCATCTTCTATATCTAATATTTGTTATTACTTTAAACAGTTTTGAACTTCAATGTGTTTGAACTCAATTTCACCATGGTGGTCATGACCTAATTATAGAGAAAAATGCAGGGAAGGATTCAGGCTACAGTAATAAAGACATGCAAACACATGCTACTCTAGCCCTGGTTTGCCTCCATGGATAATACTTCTTGCTTCTGCTGGTCTCAAGCTAATGAAAATCCTGTTTGTGACAGGGGGTGTAAGAAGATAATGGTGTAGATTGGTTCTGGATACCTGCTCTAAGTCAGCCTTAGCTGATCATGAGGTTAGGATGATCAGATTATAAATAGTTGATTGCCAGTGATATGCCTTTTTTAGGGATATTGATATTTTAAATGTCAAAACTGTGTAACTAATAAATCAATTTTAAGATATGAAAATTGTATAATTTGTACCATCCCTCTTACATCACTTTCCTCCTTCCCTCCTTATAATACCTACAACTGACACTGAGACAAAGGACACTATATAAGAAGGCTCTATCGTATACTTCTGGTATGAACGCATAGTAATCTCTGATTGTTGATCAAAAATATTCAATTTTATATAAAAGTCATTAAAAGTTTAAAATAATAAACATTCAACTGTGGATGATTCTGTCCTACCTCTCATGGGAGCTATTTATTGAGCACATGCTATGTTCAAGACATTGCCACATGGTGAGGAGACAGAAAATTTCGATGTCTTTACTCCTGTGGACACATGTTACATAGTATATGATTTGGGTTTTTTTTTAATATTGTGACAGGGATATCGTAATAATTACTGTAAACTTCAATCTTAAGAAATATTTCCAGCCAGAAAATCTAGTAATATTCTGGGCATTTGTGATAACTATATACAGTATAGATACTAATCAACAATTTAATACCTCAGATAAAAGAAAATGGAAAAAAAGCTATTATTTTCCCTTAAATGTTCAATATTAAATATTCTCCTGTACATATTAATACATAAAAGTGAGAGTAATTTATAAACTATCATATATACTTTGAGAATGTTTCCAGGTGTTTATTTATACCCTTATTTAAGTAAGCATAGCTTACGTTTACATATAAATACTCATAAAAATAAATACATTTTAAAGGTTAACTTGAGGGATGAAGAGCTCTCGCTCTGAGTCTCCCACCAGAAACTATGGGATAGCCTCTTTATCCTTACCTACAGCCCACAGGCTTCATGTGCAAGCCTTACTGTACTTGGGCTTCCTCAATTTTTCTCTGGATAACTTACAGGTAAGTTTTTCTAATACAAAACATCTGACCATTGACCTTTGGCAGAAAGTATGATCAGTTGGTGCTTCAGAGTTTCTCTGATGTTGAAATACCTCAACATGTTTGTTCTGTTACATAAAGAAAGTACAATATGGTTGCATGAAGGTAATATGTTCACTGTGTGTACTAATTTGAAGGTTCATGTCTTACCCCAGATATTTTCTCAACATTAAAATAAGGGGGAAAAAGAGAGATGAATCTCAACCTATTCAAAGAAAGCAGGCAGCATACACGTGTTTACTCATGAGCTTATATGCACCCAGCTCAGAACAAGAACCACAATAGAGAAACCCCCTAGAAACGCACTTTTCTGATTTCTCGATGAAAAGATTAAAATGGTCAGAATCATGTGAGTTGGTTGCGTAAAGCTTCAAAAGAATGCTTTGCGGGAGGGGGTATTTGAAGTGAATTTTGAAATTCAGGTCCGCATGGCGTTCCTTTCTAGCTTGCCCACAGAGGAGTACTTCTTACCACCTCAGATGTCGAGGACCTGTTCTTGAGGAAGGAAGGACGGAATCACTCCCCGGCACACTCAATTCAATTTGCTCCTCTACAGAATAAATCTGAAGTTGTCGCGTGCATCATCATTTGGACCACTCTCTCCTCCATTCCCCTATTTTTTTATTTTACGGCTCAAAGCATAGACGGCATGACATATCTATAGCACATAATTGAAAAATGACAGAACCTGACCTCCAACATGGAACTCTGGTGGGATCAATATGTTGTCTGTTGTAGTATGTGTACGTCTGTGTTTTGCGTGGCTACTGAGGATCTCGCTAACGATACAGAATCCACCTTATTTCATGTTTGTTAAACGTTTGTCCGTAGCTGCTGGGGTTTCCTTAGTTCCAAATGTTAGATTCTCTTCTCACAGAAAGGAAAACTTAACATCTGCACCCACAGAATGACTGAACCAAGACGGGGCGAGTGAAATACAAAGACCAGAACAGTAAGAAAAGAACAATTGCCAGACACTGTGGGTTTGTTTGCTACCGATTTGAATTGTCTGTGAGCACATTTGTAAGGACAGGAGAGTCCTTTCGCTCTGTTAAAATACTAACGCTGTACTGAGAAAGTTTCTGCCCAAGCCTAGTAGGTTTTCCAACGGGATATAGCCACAGAATTGAAGATAAAATGAGAAAATATTGCTTATGACATCAGAGAAAATAAAAGTCAGAGACATTCAGAAAAATGTACATACATTCAGGTTACGGTCTGGCAGAGAGAGAGAGAGAGAGAGAGAGAGAGAGAGAGAGAGAGAGAGAGAGAGAGAGAGAGAGAGAGAGAGAGAGAGAATCTTTTACAACAATATACATCATCATAAAGCTACACTAACAATAGGCTTTCAGGCTTTCAGGTCCTGCCCCTGGGAGAAGAGTGTCTTGACCCTTGACCTTTGATCACATAAAACTAAAGAAATTAAGAGCATGTTTGTCACTGCTGTTGGTTTTATACACATCTACTTTTTATCTAAATTGCTATAAGAAAAAAAAAAGATTCTATTTCAAAACAGCCCAAGTCTTGTTCTTAAGTCATGTGACTTGTTTCCTGCCCCCACCCCACCCCCGCCAGCCGTGCGCTCCATATCATTTTACTCTGAAATAACTCTGCGATTTCAGCTGAACCTGCCTTCTCTTACAATGCACAGCGCACCCCACAAGGGAGCCTGAGAACAGACTCCCTTGAAAAGCAAGGTTCTCATAGTTGGCCTGTAACCATGGAAGCAGATGCTGTTTTCTCCTTACCCTGCTTACCTCTTTGCAGCCTCCAAGCTGCTGCCTATTGTTAAAAGGGGGTACGCCTCGATTCTTCTTCATCATGACCGAACTTGCCTCTTCTTCAAAGGGCATGATGCTGCAGGCCATTGGTCTAGACTGCTTGCACGGTCCAGAGAGCAGCCTTGATGTAACCCTTGCTCCGTCTGAGCCACACCACCAGCCGTGCAGCTGCAGACTGGAGGGGGACATTGGAGATCCGTATTTGAAAAGAAGTCTGTCTGATTTTGCCATTGTGCCTTTTCACTCATCGATCGAATGAATATCGAACCTTCTGTCGTTGCATGTGTGAAACAGATAGCTTAGCCAGCACTTTTGTGCCCAACCTGTGCTGTGGGCCAAAAGGTTTTCATTTTAGTCTCAAGTTGTTTTTTTTTTTTTTCCCTTTCTTTCTTTCTTCAGACTCGATGAATTTTGGGTTGGTTTAAATTATTTGTATGCCTTTATCCAGCTGTTCTGGAGACTGCTTGGGATACTGTACCAGCACGGATTTTGTTTTGGTGTGAAAACGGAACTTCCCCCCCCCTCCTGTCCTCTGTTTGTTTTCATTTGTAGCTAGCTGTCTTAGGTCTTTTTGTAGCTTCCTAGGTAGAAGTGGGCTAACTTTTACTACACTCTATCAAGCTGACTAGCTAAGTTACCCTTTTACGGGGACGACTTGATGGTGTCTGTTATTTCATAGGCTCAATCCAGAAAGGTGAACTTGAGCCTCTCAAGGTGATTTCAGTGATTTACAAGAGTAAGTAAACCGGATAATCACATTGATTTTTAAGCTGAACGAAAGTGTTTGGTAAACTCTATTTAAAAGGAATTTGTTTTCTTTGTTTTCTCCTACTTTAAACATCAGCAAAAATATTATTTGGAAGTGTTGGGATATACTTAAAGGCACATAATTTCTTTTGTGCTTAAGAGAGTACAAATAAAAAATAAAATTATTATGATTTAGTATATGGAATATATTCGTAATATCTGTCTTCTGGCATGATTTAACTGAAAAGTAA
This sequence comes from Rattus norvegicus, assembly GCF_021556685.1. NCBI lineage: Eukaryota > Metazoa > Chordata > Mammalia > Rodentia > Muridae > Rattus > Rattus norvegicus. The sequence goes on along the minus strand of NC_141544.1, from coordinate 29,654,809 downwards.
CTAAAAGGTGATTGCACTTCATTTTTTTAAAATATAACTGAAATTTCCTTGCTGTTCCCCAACAGCTGATGTTTAGGCTAATGAGACTTAGGCCACCTGCTCATTGGCGAAGGCAGGATTTCACCGTGCCCTTGTGAAACTCTTAACTTCAGGATGTCTCGGGTGCATTTCTCCAGCACGGTGATTACAGAGCATTGTCTGCCCGGGTCATCAGGAGTGTTTTGGTTTGATTTGAAGAAACCAGTAGTTCATACTTAAAGGCACACATATTTCCTCTAATTGCCAAAGGCAACGGGGAGGACCGTGGCGGAATAAAGACAGTTATTGTGACAGATGAAATATAATTCACAATGAGAACCCTTTTCATCTAGCCTGAAGTAGAGCAGGATTACTTACAAGCTGAATTTTGTGGAAGAATACATAAGCTCATAAAAAAAAACAAAAACAACAACAAAAAAAGCTAGAAAGAAAAGCAGCAAGCCTATGTCTCTGTGGCTCGTGAGTGTTTATTTTGTGTATGTCTGTCTTGGGATCGTATTTTGTTTCTCCTAACAGAGAAGATGCACTGGCCAGAAGAGGGAATAGGCAGAGAAGGTGCAAAGGAAGGAACTTAAAAGCAATGCAAGCTGCTTCTTCCTTCTAACAGTGTAGAAAGATGAGTTAGATGGGCTGTATGTTCTCTGCCACGCAATGCAACAATCCTATTTTCAACACACGTGTTTTTGCTGCAAAAGTAGGTAACTTTTATTTCATAAATGTACTATACCTAGGTAATATTTTCTTCCTTTAAGATTCTTAGGGTTATATCGTTTGCTAGGGTTTTTGTTTGTTTTATTTTGTTTGTTTAGATTCTGGTTAGCATTCTGTGAGGGTTCTTATTTGACCAGATATTTTCTTGTCTTTAACTTCTTTGTTCCACTTTAAATGAAAATAATTTTATCTGACCTCTGTAAATTTTATTTCTGGGTGCAAAGATGCTTTTCTTTCTGTTCGTACAAAGGTCAGTTTCTAAATTAACTGAGAAGCAAACAATGTCCTTTATAAATATTCATCATAAAAAAAATCCCGGAATATAATGCCCTCTGCAATTCAGTTTTAAGCAGTTACTCTGGGTTTATCTATTCCTGGAAATCGTATGCTTTATGTTTTCTATCCGTTTTCTAAGTTAACCAAAATAATTGCCTTGTGTTAAAGGAAAGCTGCAAGGTTCTGTCTACTAGTCATCTCCTGTTGGAAATCTTACAGCAGGCTGCCCTCTCTCTCCCAAGTTCCTATTGACCACCTCTTATTTTATAGTTATCCATAACATGCATGTTCATGACTGTGTATAAGTGTGAGCTTGTGCATACTTCTTCCTTGAGGTCTTTTCAATTTACTAGATACATTTCTTACTTTATACACTGCAGAGAATAATTCGAATGTAGTGAATTTTCTTACATATGGTCTGAACGAAGGCATAAAAGCCACAGTCCTCAGACGTACCTGCCACATACTTTTTTTCTTAAAGCACAATAGTGTTATTTTGATATATAAAACATGCATCTCACATTAACTGAAAACATTTTGTTCCTTCATGCTGGCTTTTTGGCAACAATCTTGATATATTTTCATATGAAAACGATAAACAGTAAGTCCCTTTGATCTTAATATTTGATACTTCACAGATATTTACTATGGCTTCCAATAACTGATTTGCCTTTCTCCTCGTGATTTGTCACAATTAAAACATATGATTACTTTACTATTGCAGAAAAACTAAGAGTCATGTAATTACCATTCATGTGTTGACTAAAATAACTGCCTTCTACTGGCATCCTCACACAGATAATGAAATAATATGTATGTTGACGGAATGCTTGTGATGTCTAGTTTTAAATGTTCTTTTCAGTATAAATAAATAAAAGAAAATGGGCTAAGCATATCCAAGGAAAGCCTACATATAATTTTACTTGCCTTATTATCTATAATATCACATACACTCAGAAATTTTTATTCCTTCAGCTCCTTCCTAGAAATAACCTCTTCACAAACCTTCAAATCTGGTAAAATACTCTGTTTCTTCTATTACTTGCCGATGAGTGCATTTTATATCATTTCTCGGCTACAGTTTTGCAATTTGCCATTATAAAATATGAAGTAATGAGACAACCCTTTAAAGAAAACTAATAAGTATGAAATAAAGTTCTTTTGAAAAAGACGAGGTAGGAGTAATTACTTCACTGATGTGGTTCATAGCACACAGTTTTAGAAGAATATTTTATTTCACTCCTGGCTAAAAACAGTACCAAGCACAGCACATTCAATATCATATATAAAAAGATATCCACTCAGTTAGTGAATATTGTAAGACATGGGGGAAAACAGTATGGACCCGCAGATACTTCTGTTTCATTGTTGCATGGCATTTAAAAATGCCATGATCCACACTGGAATTTATGTCTCCTTAGTGCTTCCTTTAATTATTCTGATTTTATCATTAACATTAAGTACAATGCTAAAAATTAATAAGCTCAAAGCTCACTATATTTTTTCACAAGGAATATTTGCAAAGTTAACATCTATTTTATCTAAGAACTCATCCGCAGTGTTTCAAGGGGGAACACTTCTCACTCTGCCGTCTTCTTCTTTTCTATGGAAAACATTTTGCCATAAACTTCCGCACCAATAGCCAAGGAAGACTCACCGGCAGTCACAGTTCAGGAAGCGCCTTGTGAACGGAGGGGGAAGAAGAAAAAGAAAAAAAAAAACCCTGCAGACTTTGATTTTGTAAGACAAGTTGGATAGGAGTCAAAATTGCCACATGTGGTGTGAAAAAATGCCACCCTGGTGTGAACAAAAGGTTTAAAATGGAGTCAAGAAGCACGCAGGGCTCCATGTCTAAGCCTTTCCTGGGAATTGTCTGCCACAACCTGCAGGGTAATGGAGTGGGCTGGGAAGAATAGAAAACGCTTGAAGCTACGACTCCGAAACACCAGGAGTCAAATGTGTTAGTCGCTTTTCTGTTTTGCCTCATCTCTTTGTCGTTTCCAACTTTTATGTGTTTCATTTTGTTTTTATTTTGTTTTGTTTTGTCTCATTTAGGCATCATTACACTAAAGTGTTTTACCCAAACACAAAACAAATCCCAAAGAGTCACAGAATGTGTGAGAAACAACTGCTCCTTACACAGGAATTCTTGGGGGTGGGTTTTATTGTTGTTGTTTTGTTGTTGTTATGTTGTTGTTTGTAAATTCTTTTATTCGTTCTTCCACTCCTCCATTCATAACAAAAATAACTTTTCAAATTGAATTCTTTGTTTTGTTTACTCGAGTTTTATTAAAGAAGGATAAATAGGAGACAGGCTTTCAAAGTCCTGATTGCTAGAATTAAAAATATGTAATATATGTATATATATATATATATATATATTATTTATATGTGTGTGTGTGCCTGTGTGTCGTGTGTGTATAGTGGTAATATTTTTTTGTGTTTGTCTTTTAAACTATCAAGAAAAGATGAACGAAGCATGCTGTGTTTGTTATTACAAACAAACATTTCATTATTCAATGAAGAATACAATTCTAAGTTCAGCAGTCAGGCCCCTTCATAAAAGCCAGAGCATGATTAGTAAACTGTAGTGATGCTGTGTGTTTACTAGTATTCCACGGTGTACTTCATACATAAAATGTGTTAGCCATTAAAAAAAGTCAATAAATCCAAAGTTTAAAAATGTCACTAGCTTAAATCACTGGAGCACCATTCAAACCATATCAAGGCATATACATGCTACTATTTCAAAATTTGTGACAATATTTTAGCATATTCATAAGGACCCTAGTTTAATATTGCCAGTTACATGAGAAATTATGCAAAGGTTTTTGAGAAGATAAATATTTCTTAGGTGACTATGATGTAACTGATACAAAACTGACAACTTGAGAAATCACGAAGGACTATTTTAAAATTTTAAGCTTCAGACCCTCTTCACTGCATTGGCCCGTTGTCTCTCATAAGATTTGAGACTAAATCCAGCAGATTGCACTGGTTATGAATGTAGGTCAAGGCAGGAATGCTTTTCTGTTTACTCTTTGTGAGCCTGGATAGAAATCAATCTGTTACTTTCATTACAACCACACAATCAATTCCATTTAAAGCGTAATACAACAGCCAAGTCCAAGGACAATATGGATGCTTGGGATAATCTCGCACCGTTTAGAAGGCTGTATTTGATACAGCTCCCGATAAATTATTTTCTTTCTAATTAGCATACATGATCGCTCCAAGAAAACAGGCCTAAAGTAACATAAAATACCAGACCTAACAAAAACTTATGAGCAGACTTATCATTGAAGTCTCACTAAAAAGAGAATCAAGCCCTTTAAACAATAAGAAGCCAGGACAGAATTTTCTTTCTGTACTCACTCTAATATGAGGAGAATATGATTTACATCTATTAAAATGTATAAAGGAACATTTACACACACACAAAAAGATCTACCTAGAAATTATCAATGGAAATCTTGTTGCCAAAGCTACTTCATGCCATCTACCAAAAAGGACTTTATTTTGATTATTTATTCTTGCCTCAAAATCACGAATATTGTTGCATCTGTGAGCTTTGTTTATGTGTAAATCATCTCAGCAAACAAAAGAAACACACCCACTGTGCCTTTCATGTCTACAAAACAGAAGCATTGTGTCAAGTTATTCTTAACTATGAAAAATAATGTCATCTTTACATGTAAATTATCTGAAATAAAAGATAAACAATGCTGCACCAACCCTAGTAATATTTGAATACTTTAAAAATCCTTTTATATGTGGTATAATATATGCAGTATATATACATTTATGCAATATATACACATCTCTACACAATCTATATTTGTATAGTATAACTTATATATGGCATACAAAGTAATGTTTTGATATGTGAATATACTACTTAATGAGTAAGTAGTTAATTTATTCATTACTTTGTATACTTATCATTTCTGGTAGTAACAACATTCATCTTGCAGTGCCTCAGAAATTTTCAAACCTATATAACCTTATGATTGCCTATAGCCGCCAGCCTCTAATATGATGTTTGTGAATATGTTATCCTAATACTGTTTACCTTAGACCAGCTTCTCCCGTCATTCCACACCCTTACTTTATATAGATATCTTCTTATTTGCAGATCTGCTAATTCAGTTAGCATTATATTCTAAATTTTTTCAAATGTTTGGCAAATGATTTCAGATCTATTTAAACCGACAGCTCACCCAGATTCAGGATCAGAAATATATTTTTATTTAACATGGTGTTCACCCCTTTTATATTAGGAGGATAATACACATATAACAATGGTTGTCCCATGGAAAGACGTTCATGAAAACTGCGAGTATTGACAATTATCTATCTGCACAACAAAATACAATTGTTTATGTTGTTTCAAAATTTCATCATTTCTTCAAAAATATATGGAGGCTACCACTAAGCCACCACTGAGAAATGGTTTTGCTCTAAATGTTGTTAAGAAAACCTTTCTCTTGTGAAAAGGTAACTTATTTTTCTTCAAGCATAGCATATCATTGAGATTAATATAAGAAGTTATGCCCAAGTCTTCTTTGGCACTCTAAATGGTGATGACCGAGTGGGCATCTATTTGCTCTTTCTTACGTATAAGAGCATTGGTTAATGTCAGAACTTTCAAGTGAATGGCATGTGCCAGATATACACCCAGAATTTCTTTCCCCAATCAATTCTCCAAAACTGAATTTCTAGCATCTTTCAAGAGTTCCTAAGGACTATACATGGACTGACCCTGGACTCTGACCTCATAGGTAGCAATGAATATCCTAGTAAGAGCACCAGTGGAAGGGGAAGCCCTGGGTCCTGTTAAGACTGAACCCCCAGTGAACTAGATTGTTGGGGGGAGGGCAACAAGGGGGGAGGATGGGGAGGGGAAGACCCATAAAAAAGGGGAGGGGGGAGGGGGATGTTTGCCCGGAAACTGGGAAAGGGAATAACACTCGAAATATATATAAGAAATACTCAAGTTAATAAAAAAAAAAAGAGTTCCATTATATAAACCATCCACTTATACCTCTCTACCTTTTTCAGGGGATTTTTTATATTTCAAATGTTATCCCCTTTCCTCCATCCAACTATTACCCACCCCTTCCTACCTCCCTGCTATGACATTCCCCTACACTGCAGGATCCAGCCTTGTAAGGACCAAGGGCTTCTCCTCCCTCTGGTTCCCAACAGGACCATTCTCTGCTACATATGTAGCCGGAGCCATGGGTCTATCCATGTGTACTCTTCGGGTAGTGGTTTAGTCCCTGGGAGCTCTGGTTGGTTGGTATTGTTGTTCTTATGGGGTTGCAAATCCCTTCAGCTTCCTCAATCCTTTCTCTAACTCCTCCAATGGGAACCCCATTCTCAGTTCAATGGTTGGCTGCGAGCATCCGCCTCTGTATTTGTCATGCTCTGGCAGAGCCTCTCAGCAGACAGCTATATACCACCCTCACAGATTTGTTCAAATCATGCTTAACATCCTGGTGTGTTTACTCAGACAAAATTTTGGTCTGAGCACATTGGAGATAGATAGAAATAAGCCTGTAATATTATTGTATGATGTGAAGATGGCAAGGAAGAATCGTTTTAGAGTCAACATTAGTGTGAGCTCGTCATCATATAGCACTTAAAATGCAGAGTGAATCTAAATATAAAGGAGTATGTGACACACTGTGAAGTTTGTACACTGAAGAGCACAGCAAAAGGCTTCAAGTCATGACTTCAATGGATTGGTTTATGTGCACAATGTAGACAGACATACATGTGCACGAGCAAATGCACTCCAGAGTAGCATGTATCTGGCTAATGGTTCTCTCTACCCAGTGGAACTCATAGATTGAAATCAAGCCATCAGTCTTGAGAGCAAGAGCCTTTACCTGCTGACCCACATGGCAAACCTTCCTTAAATGACCTTAACCAAGAACATCATTAAATTTGCATCCCTCTCGGGGGTCATAAGTGAAACCATCTTCATGTCCTAAACATGTTGTTCTGGAATGCCAGGGTTCCCAAAGAAAAGCCAAAGACCAACAGCTGAATTCCCTTGTTTTTTGCATTTTTGTTTGATAAAATTAAGATAGAATGTTATTTACTTTACCTTTGAAAGCTAAAGTCTTTCATGGATATTTGGCATTCATATATCTAAAAATAAAAATGATATTTTTCTCTATTGAAGAGACTTTTAATGAATTATAATAAAATATTACTTTTCTATTGAAAGCATTGAATATTAATAAAAGTGACGTGTTATATTTAATGAATTTCAAAAAAATAACTATTAGAGAACTGGGTAGTTAAATTAAAAAACTTTACAAATAAAATCACATCATAAAAATAAAGCATCTAAACTATACATGTGTGTATAATGTATGTTATAATGACAATGACACTCTGAGCTTTCATTGGTTTCAACACTAAAAGAAATCTTATCTGTAAGCAACACTGTATCCTAATTTTAAAAATAATGTGTTGATGTGGTCTTAGAAGAAGAAAACAAATCTTTTTTAATTAGTACTTAGTAAAGTACATTTCCTAGTTAGTCAAACTATTGCTGGAAGCCCTACCGGGATTCTACTTTTCAATTTCCATTTGTAATTTAGAAACAGAAAGCAGAGGTGCAAACTTTCTGTTCTGTAAGCTCATGATCCCAAGCTCACAAGAGTTGAGTTTTGACTCATCAACTTGAAATGCTGTAAGAGTGAAACGCACACAGTATAAACAGTGCCTCTGGTGATGAATGATATTCTCCTGAGTCAGGGGTGTGCGTGATCTTGCTATGGTCAGCAGCAGTCGCTAAGCTATTGCTGTGTGGTTGGTCATGTGACCATGAGGATAAGCTATCTATATTCTGCAAGCTCTGCCAATCCATATTTAGTTAAAATCAAAGATGAAAAAATATTGAGACATGTGGGCATTTCTAAAGGGTGTTTTTTATTAGCCAGACTCATACCAGCAACAGAGAAGAAGCTCAGATGGATTTCAGCATTTTATCACTTGCCTAGCATGGACAAGACCTTGAGTTTGAACTTTGACATTTCGTCACAAAAAGTAGTTATATATCATTTGAAATATTAATATAAAAATTAAACTGTCAGCTCACTCAGGGGATAAGAACCACTTAGTAGAGGCCTGTTTTCAACAAGGCCTTTCTAAAGTGATTCATAAAATGAAATATATTGGAAATGTTTATGTAAGGAGTACTTTTGTTTTAAATCCATTTATTCAAACACCATTATTTTTATTGCCTCTGAGATATTCTAGGTTTTAGGAAAATTTATTCACTCAATAATACTTGACAGAAATTTATTAGCAATGCTCTAGTGGGTAGGAATATAGTCATTTCTAAAAAAAGAATGACTAGAGGATTATCTGCTATGTTGGAGAGTAACGAGAGTGAGAAAGAAGAAAGAGGATTCCAAACAATGTTCTCAGATGGCAGAATGCTAACAAAGTTTGAAAAACTCAGAACTGGCCAGCCATGTAAACAGCATACAGTTTTGAACTAGAAGAAATCGCTTGTGGCAGAGACCCTGGATAGACAGGAGCTCTACTTATTGAGGATAAGAAGAGACCAGCATAATTAGGCAAAATAAAGAGGTAGGGATATATCTCAGCAGGGTTAGTGGGAATTCACCTCATGCCACCCAAGGACCTACAGTTACAAAGAAGAGTTTGACCTTCTTTTCAGGGGGATGGATATCTACAGAAAGGCACAGACTGTTATGAAGCCTGGGATGATGAATCTATGTGTAACCAGTGTAGACTATCCACTATAGCTAATGTATTAAACAATGATTCCTAACACTATCCAAAGAATTCAGAGTTTGACCTTCACTTAAATAAAAATTTGAAGATCTGGGATATATGTTTATGATTTTTGTTTTTGGACTCCTAAGACTTTGAATCCTTTCTATAAGATAAATATCACCTGTAGATTCATTAGCTACTTTTAGCTTCTTATCAAAAGAGAGCATTGTGAAATATCAACCACACTCCTTGAATTGCCAGAGTTTCTTGCTGTGAAAGAGTAGCTGTAGTTGCATGGAAACGCATTCAGTGCTAAGAATGAAAGCAAATAGTTTGCCTAATGAAAGACCTGGGTGAAGAGATTAGTTGCACATATGAGACAGATACTCAGTCGAGCAGATCCTGAAACATGTAATCTGCCATATGGCACAGCAAGGACAGGAAGATATTGTCCTAATGTGTAAAAACTACAATCAAGTGTTTCTTAGGTAACCTCCAATGTGTTGCCAAAGCACGGTGAGAGACTGTCACAACTGCCCAATCAAAGAAGTAGGAATGGCCCTGGAGATAGTTCCAAGCAGTCGACTCTCCAGTAGTTTTATTTCTCTCTACGACTACCCGGGACAGCAAGTAGTAGAAACTGTCCTTGATAATATGCAGAAGAGGACGCCAAGCCTGAAGGCAGTCTAAGGAAAGTATCTAGCTTCTGCTACTTGTGCTAAAGGCTTCTTGCACCAGGAAATTCCCTTGTGGACAAAAGATGTGAGTTGAAAGGAGTGAGTAACAGCAGATTCATTAATGTCCTTTAGATCTTTCTCTAAAGGGAATTTTTTGCATTTTTATTGGATATTTTTATAAATTTACATTTCAAATGTTATCCCCTTTTCAGTTCACCCCTCTTTCTCTATGAAAGTGCAAGGAAAAGACTTCGAAGGGTTTTTAACAACAAAGAGATAATCAGAGTTTTCACTTAAAGACATTTGGTGTAAGGGAAATTGGAGAAGGAAAGGGGAAGTGGATATGGATCAAGAACCATTGCATACATGTGTGGGATTTTCAGAGAATGAATGAAAATGCTGTTTAAAATATTTGACAAAATTCAATAACGTGAAGGTGTACCTTTTAAAATGCATGTGGACACAAATATTTGAAGGTAAAAATATACTCGAATATCAGCATACAGGGATATTATTTAGTGTTCGGGTCTTTATCACTGGTGAAATAAACAACTCCATTTATATGGCAAATCAAATCTGATTAAATTATCCAAAATAGTATAGAATTTAATATCATAGCTCTCTAAATGTCTTGAAGTTTAATGAGCGAGTAGAGGTTAATGATATAATAGGTTTTAAAGAGGTAGGAATCAGTCAGGGGAATGAATGAAAATTTACCTAGGCTATAAGTCTGTTTGCTCACGCTCTTAGGGAGATCTGTTTTAAAAATTCCTAGATTTCAAAATTCATCTTTTAAGAGTGTTATATGCTTTGATGACTTCATTTTCTCTGTTCTTTTCTTTTTGTTTTATCTCAGCACTTTCAAATGAAGTTCTTTCCCTTCATTTTTATGTTGCACTCCTAAGCCCTTACTGTTCTTCTAAGGCTCATTGAGAGGATGCTCCCAAATGCCATCCTCACTTCCCCTGATCTATCCCCAGCAGCAAGGCAGATGATTCCTTATAAGAGACTAATTGTGTTTTTTAAAAAAAAAACCTTCCAAGCATATTATCTCGAAAAAGATAAAATAAAACGTCCTTCCATTAGAACCTAATTTATCTCTTGCCTCTTGCCGTTTGTGTCTAGCCTGCTCGATCCACAGCCTCTCCATATCTGTCTTCTGAACTCCTACTGAAGTGAACTATCTAGCTTCTCTTCCATAAAGAGACTTCTAACTCTTCCATCCCTGCCGTTGTCCAGGATGTTTCTGAGTAGTTGAAAATCGTTATTGTCTCACTCACTGGAAGCATTGGTTGTAATGCAAAAGCTAGGATGTAGCTTTAATATGAGAGTGTCTTGCCTTTAAGTCTCCCAATTGGCAACCCCACCCCCTCTTAATGATCAGCATACAGTAATCTACTTGTAATACATTGGATATGGCTTCCCTTTATCTGCATTCTTTATAATATACCTTAGATATTACTATAGTCTGTGCTATAGTGATCCATAAGCTAAAACTCTACTTTTAGGTTTGCTTCCAAAGGTCAAAGACTTTTCATATATGTTTCTACAGTCTTTCAAGTTCAACAGTGGAGCAGATGCATAGAGAATATCATTAGAATTAAATTGAATGCTACTGGAAATTTTAAACGTATGTTGAGGATTCATAGTCTATAAAACTAAAATATAAATATTTCCAAATTGGAAAGCCACACATGATTTGGTGGATGGTCCCACACCAAAGAGTACAGGTAGACTGAGTGAGTTTTCTGAAAAAGATTATATGAAATTGGGAGTAAAATACTAGGGAACAAATGAGGTACTAAAAGTGAGACATTTGAGTGCATTTTACCAAAACGCATTATGTTAATAGCTGAAATTCTCAAACAACAAAGGGTATTTATAGAGGAAATCTCTCTCCATAAGTGTATATATGTATATGTATATATGTGTATATGATGTGTATATGGGTATATGTTTATGTGTGTATTAGGTATATACGTGTATATGTGTATATGTTTGTATGTGTGTATGTATATATATGCATATGTGTATGAGTGTATATGTATATACATATATGTATATGTGTATATGCATATATATATATTTGTTGGTTTGGCAGCTTGTATTGAGTCCGCTTATGAAGCAAATGGTATTTTGTAAAAATGAGATGAGCCATATAGGTAAGTTTGACCAATACAGAGTCCAGGCTTTTACTACTGAGACATGAGGAGATTTAGGAGTCTGACTACAAGGACAAGGTATTACATCTGACAAGAGGAGAAGGAAGATTCTTATAATTCATAAAATATATTATGGTGAGAATTCATTAGTCACTGAACTTTAATATCCTATATAGAAACATTTTCAACAGTAAAACATTTGGTTTGTTTTCTTAAGTCCAATTTTGTTGATATGAATGCAATTGTCATCTAAATGTATCCCCAACTTTGGATTGAGAAATTCTATGAATTAAACATGCATCCTCTTCTAAGACATAATAGAAAGTAGTATTAGGTCATCAAATCAATTTTTATTTCAATGTAACACTTTTCTCTTTTGTCCCCTTTTAAATTGTTTGTCACGGGAGTATACACTTTTAAGTTATGCTACATTCTCCATTTCTCAAGGGTGGATATTCAAGGTTCTATTATAAGACTTTAACCATGAATGGAATGGTGGGTGATTTCATTTTACCTTTCTTGATGGAATCAAGAATGATAGTCATGGTTAGAGCCACTACTGTTAGTAATGGTAGCAGTGTCAGCAGACTTCTATTAGCCCACCATTATGTTTATGTAGTCATCACTTCTAACCCTCTCCACAAATAAGCATGAAAATTTATCTTCGTATGTATACAGAAAGAAACTCACAATATTAACTTCACTACTAATGATCTATGACCATACTCATAGATTAGAACATATCTCAACCCTCTTCAGCGAAATCTTTTGCAGTAGAAGACAATAAACAACGTCAGAGATTAAAAGATCAAAAAATACTCAGACCTAAATAGAACATCTATAGCCTTCAGGATAAAGCATCAGGGATCATGTGGTCTGAGGGGAGGGAGAGAAAAGATTATGAGAGGCAGAATCTCTGAATGTTTATAAATCTTTTGTTTCTAGACCTAAATTAAAGTTGGTTACTCTGGTGCCAGTCCTGAAGTGCTGAAGAGGATACCCTATGTTTCTTTTCTTTAGCATCTAAAATGACCTTAGTTCTACATTCTATTTCTATGACCTTTCTGCACATCAAGGTGGTGGGTTACTCAAGGAAGAAGGGGTTTCTTCTGCGTGCTCACAGCACATTACATTAGTCTTAGCGTTATGCTTGGGAAAGCCCTTGACTCAGTTTGGCTGATTGAAAAGGGGAGAAAGTAGCTTTCCAAACCCATCCAAATCCAGAATGACTATAAAGCAGTATAATTGTTTCAATTGTTGGGTAATTTTTTGCCATATAACAGTAGAATTGTAGATGACTATCTCTCTGAAAAACAGGACAGGTAATTTAACCCAAGTTCACTTTGCATTTGGAATTCTGCAAAGAGCTTTTTGAATAGGGTTCAAGTTTTGAAGGTACTCTGAGGTGTTTCGTGTGTTAGTAGCTTAATCTTGCTGTGATAAAAGCACCTAAGCATTTTGGTGGCATCAAGGCTTTCTTGGGGGTTCTTCCCTGAATGCAGCATTCGTATGTGACCATCTCTCCTTTTCCATGGTGTCTCCACACTGATGTCACTGGCAGTGATGGCCTCATTAGCGATCCAAACACTGGAAGTATCCAGTCTTGAAATCTGGGACTCTAAAACTTCAAGCTAAAACTTTACTTCTATCTCAGGATGTTGTCCTAAGAACAGAAACCAGACTAATACAGTAGGTAAAGTGTGACTTGAGCAAATCAAAACAAACACATGGACAATTAGACTAATCATAGCTGGAACACAATTTTTCATATGTCCTCGAGCTGCAATCCTGATCTCCAGTGTGACAGTGTTGTAGAAGCTTTACTAGACTAGACATAGTAGAGTTAGTACATGGTGGTGATACTCTCTGAAGAAATCAGTATAATGGAAGGACTTCATGTCCTAATGATGTTTTTATCAACATGGTAAAGTACCCAAGAGAAGCAGCATAAGAGGTAAGTGATCTGGACCACATTTGGGGACTATCACTCCATCATGCTGTTGAAGACATTCTGGTGGGGACTTATGGTATGGCTTGTTTTGCCTCCACAGACTGGAAGTAGAGATCTCGAACCAAATGCATGGTGTGTTGAAACACCCAAGGTCAGCCCTGATAGTGATTCATCTGAGCTACAGAGAATATTTCATGTTTAAATCCTGCAGCTCATTTAGTTCACACAGATATGAACTGCCTCAAAAACACTAAATCTCACTGTGGAGTCCCATCTTTTTCCTATCTCTCTATGTCACTCCACTGTCTGCGTCTCCCACAAGCTTACACCAGGATGCAGGGTACCAATAAAGGCAGATTAAAAGCATCACAACCTGATCTTAAGTTTCTGTTCTTACAAACTGTCAACAGTTTGTTTTTTTATTGAAAAAATTATTCTAAGTTATTTTGTTATAGCAACAGACAATGGACAAATATGGGACCAAAACATTTATCTATAACTACCAGTGACAAACTTTGGTTTTTTTTTGTTTTTTAACTGTCGTGATCTTTGGAAATCTTTTCTTAATTTAATTATGCTTACCTACTTGTATTAAACTATATCAAGCAATCCTATGATTGATCTTTCTTAGAAACAGTGATTTTACATTAAAACACTTTTAAAAAATCATATGAAGTTCATTTAAAGGATTCATTTAGGTAATAATTATCTATAAGCACTCATTAAAATCAATATATAGTATTTATTTCGATTTTATAAGTTTCCAGGATAAACACTAGTGTGGGTTTCAAGATTGTCTATTCTATTAAGAAGTGAATTTGACCAGCTAATATATGTATATGTATGTATATATATGTGCCTATTTGACTGAAATAATCTTCCTTCTTTTTTGTATCCCTCTCCTCTTCCTCCTCCTCTTCTCTTTTCTTCTTCCTTCCTTCCTTCCTTTCTTCTCTTCCTCTTCTCGCTCTACTCCCCCTCTTTTTTCTTTTTCTCTATTGGAAATGCCACATGAAGATCAATTTGCGAGAGTTAAATCTTAAGAATTTTATCATTGCTGAGTAAATGAATAAATGCAATTTTGTGGCATTTCTAAAAGAGTCCTAAAATGCTTTGATTCAACCAAAGCACAAACCTTACTTTGGATTAATGTAAAATAGTGAGTTTTTCCTCTCTGTAAACTCTTTTGAGTGGAAAAAAGAAACAAGGAAGAATTTAACATAGAAGTAATGAGTCAAAGTATCCATGTATTACAAGATGATCAGAAACATCAAAATTATTTTTCCTCTGTCACTGTTGAAACCACAATGTCCTCTTTTCTACCTTCATTAACAATTTGTTGAGATCTTTCCACTCTAATTTCAAGTTTTTGAGTCAATCCTATAGAACTCTAGCTATGGTTGGTCAAACTGGTTCAATACTTAAGTAATTCAACTAGATAGCCAAACAAATGATATTATCGTTTTTGGTGGCTACACACAAAATAACAAAATACCTTATTTTTAATTATATTGTTAGTCAAGAGAGAAAACATTGCCCCAAATATTAGTTGATCTGCTTCATATAGCTGAACAATTAAATATATGCTTATGAATCCCCAAACTACAAAGTGCCAATGTTTAATGTTTTATTACAAACTTGAAAGTTCAACCTTCATGGGGGAATTTAGACTAAGGTCTAAATATGCACAGATTATTCTATTTATTAAAATTTTAGGACTAACTTTTAGGGGAATTCTTCAAATTTTCTGAATAAAGATTGATAAATTAGCTTCTCTGAATGCTGATCTGAAAATTCTTTTGCTCACAGCAGTAGGTCCCAAATGCGTTATTTGTCTTTGTATACAGTCCTTTCACAAGTGACTGCACAAGCTTATTAAAACAGGACCAAATTACTCAGTGTCAAAATCATAAAGGAGGATTCTGGATGAAGTTAAAAGTGCTTGATGCCTCCCATATGCAATACCATAGGACAAAGCTTGGTATTTCCATATCCTTAGCTGCATAATTCTAACAATATTTGTATTTATCAGCTTTTAGATAAGCAACTGAAGGTTAAACAGAGCTATGTGTGTATATTATCTAAAGTCAAAGGCTGAGGATGTAGAGAAATAGGACATTAACTCATTGTTCTAATATTACAACTCCTGCCTCTATTCTTATACTAGGCTGTTTTAAGTTCGAGTTAATTACCAGTAGCCAGAAACCATAATTGGAAAATAAGGAATTCTCAATTTTAAGCTGGTATTGCTTTGGGAGGAACCAATGTGAGTTAGCTTAGCATTACTTTGATGATATCTGCTAGGAGTGATTATTTTAATTTATTAAAAAACCCCACCACTTTCCTTACATGGGTTTCTAATTTTGCATCTTCCTACATTGAAGAGGAACATGGCACCAGCAGGAATCACATAATACACGTAGTCAGAACTTTAACATTTTACTCAACATTGTGCACTTTATAAAATAGGAATGATAAAATGGTTTATTTATAAGTTATAAAAAATAGACCAGCTGTTATTTTCATGTTAACTACCTTTAAAAATCTGTTTGCTAAAAAGAACAATGCTGATTCACCCAGCAATGGGAAAATATAAGAGAATTTCCTCATTTTCACCAGCTTTAAAAATGGCATGAGATTAAGTCAACTTTTGTTTTCTTAAAGTGGTTCATTTTTAATTATCTTGGCTCTTAGGAGGAAAAAAAAGGACCAACCTTACCTTGTATTCCACTGAGCTATACATCAATAAAAATACTCCGTGCATATGAGAAGATAAATAGGACATGTTTGACATTTGGAATATCCCTGCACAGGCATGGATTTGTAATTCAGATCACATAGCAGTTTTGATTTCTCCCTCATGTCCATGCCCTTTCTCTATCCTCCCCCCAAAGAAAAAATCCTACACAAAGGCTCTATCTGCAACGGATGGAGGGCAACCCAGGAATCTGTGCAGCCTAGACTATCCATCACATTTCTTTCTTAATTGAATGACACCAGAATGAGATCGATAAAATGTAACAAGACACAGCTTTGCATTTCCACACTCACTTATCCCCCCCCCCACCCTCCTCCATTACTCTCAGCCACCACCGTGACCAGAAAGCCCAAGTGAAGAACATGAACCCCGCTGCCAGACAAGCTGTTAAGATCTGAAGGAACTTGTCAGGGAAAGGAACAAAGTTACAAATATTAGAAAGTAGCTGTGGGGTCAAACGGTTATTATCAAGTATAGAATAGTGCTCCTCAAAAAGCAATTACATAGTTGCGTTCTCGCTCTTACGAAACGTCCTCCTATGAAATGTTTCAACCGAGTTATCTCAGAAGCTCTCTCTAAGCCTCTAGGATTTCTTGGGACTACAGCAATGACTGGTTCAAACAGAGCATGGGCGATGCTTCAGCTCAAACCCGATAGGCTGAGAATGTTATAACACAGGGCCGCTGTGCTACTCTGATGCCCAAGGTTCCTGAGATTTCCAATGCATTATTGATAACCCTACCACTCTCCTAAAGCAGAGGCTGACAGCGCTTGCGCTCAACCTTCTTCTGAAGAGCCCTGGCTCGGTGGGGAATCGATCAGTGTAAAACGTTAACCAAAGAACAAAACTGCTCATGTGAAAGTTAACATTAAGAATCTCCTGCCCTAACTGACTGTGTTAACCAAAATCACATGGCCAACTTTTCTATTCATCTATCATTGGCAGTTTACATTGTGCTCTAGCTCCAGGGGATAGGGTATAATAATTCATTTAACGCTCTACATCTTGCGCTGATTATAAGTTATTTGTGGAAAAAGATGCTTTCTGAAAGAAAAATAAACATGGATGGAGTGTTTAAATACACTCCTTTTCTTCTCTCTGGTACACTTTCTCTGCATCTTAAAATTAAACTTGATCTAGATAATGTCCCTGTGCTTATCATTAACATGTATCCATTCCTGGTATCATGTATCCCTACTGTTTGCTATGAAAAAGAAGAGAATACTGTTTCCCTAGATGATGGGTAACAGGCAGTACCATCATCAGTCCCAAGTCATCTTTGTACTCTAGAGAAACTGAGCTTACAATTCAACCATTATTCATTGATAAAAATAGGTAACATACAACTCAGGTAGTGAACACAGAATTTAGTTGCCTCTGCAGGCATTGGCCACCTAAAATAGGTGTGAATGGCTGCTCAACCAAAGGAGACACAGGCATGCTTTGACGGACCTGTCTCATCTGTCATTTATTGGTTGAGTCCTGGATTTGACATAGCGCAAACTTGCTCAAATCATATGTAAGCTGTAATACTGTCTAAGAAAGAAGTAAAGCCCTAAAAAATAGGCGTTTTAAGGTGTATGCTTCTTAATAAAAGGAATTGCATAAGTCTTTGCCAAGGTAAAGTCACCCACATCTTTAAGACACAAATTCTGTAGTGCTTTGCAGAATATATAAACACCGACCTGCCTCAAGGTTGCCACGCTCCTTCTTTTTAATGGAGCCATTGCCCCTTCTGATTTTCATGGCCTGCAAGAGCTTAAGCCTGGGAGGGGGGACAGACTAATGTCAGAAAATATGGAACTCATTTGTGAAGCATAAAAGAAACCTAAATTGGAGAAAGCACACGAATACTACCTCTGATCCGGCTTGTTTTGCTGACTGTTTCTCGTTTTGGCTACAAATAATCTATTTAGCAGAATAAGGCTGAGACTGTCTGTATTCAGGAGAACGACACCAGAGTTTGGTGGCCCTAGTTTTGGAAGTACTCCTTGGACTGTGTGCCCACTTCCCACCTGGGAAGGCAACACCTGAAGAAAGCCATGCAGGTCGGAGCCAGAGTGAAGTCCCATAAAGACCATCAACTACTGTTTTAGTGATGGCTGACCTTGTTGCTTTTAGGGCTTTAATTTCATGTAGATTATTCCTAATTTTTCAGATGAGACTATGACTAATTTGAAGTGCTGGCAGAGTGTGGTATGATGAAGAAACTGATTATAACGGTAAAAGCCTTCAGGGGCTAATATGGTCACATACACTGGCTGAGACTCATGCTAGCTCCAGTGGTCTGCATGGTTGTCAAGTGGGATTATATGAGAAATGGCATGAATATTTTCTCCCTCCTATGGGATTCACATGTGCATGGGTGTGGTCCAGAGTTTAATTAGATTCCTACTCCAGTCTTTTATTATGCTAGAATGGCTATGGTAACCCAGGCAAACAAACCTTGTCTTGTTGTGTCCTCTGATATCTCTGACAGGGCTGTTTGAATAAGAGAATGATTTTTCTTCTCCAAGTAACTTTCATAATAAAATCTTAGCCCTCTTGAAATTTGAGGTCATCTGTGAATTTGTTCATTTGTCACATTCCGTATATTTGAAGTGACAAACCAAAAGCACAAACAAACAAACAAACAAACAAACAAAACACCGATTAAGATAAGAGAGGAAGTAGCTGGAATTTACTCGAAGGAACTAATTTTCTAGGGCACAGGAGCATAAGAAAGAAAGAAAGGAAGGAACTTTCGGTTAGTCCTGTGGGGTAAACCCATTGAGATACTACAAGCAAACACAGTTTATGTCTTACGTTTTGTACTCCATTTAGATATAGTCTTATTGCAACTTGCTACAGATGAGCCTGAATGGCCATTCAGACAACTGCCGAAATCAAAAGATTCCTTTCTGGAGGCAGTGACTATAGATTTTTATACTTATTTTTGCTCTGCTCTGAGGCATTCACCAAGGACAGAAAGAAAGATTCTCATTCGTGCTGCCCCTCCCACCCTGGAAACTATTGAATTACTCTGGTTTTGTACAGTGTAGAACAATCCTGCAATAATAAAACATCTCAACTCTGTGCAAAAGGTAAGGCTTTCCATTTGAAGTTTTTCTTTAACGGGAGAAAGAAAACAAAGCAAACAGGCTGACAGCTTTAGAAAATTCAGACAATTCCACTTGCCAAGATGTGTATTTCATGCGTTTTCGCTAATTTCAGATTTGCTGCATATGTTCCATGCTTTCAATTTCAAAGTTCATTTTCGTGCTGCTCAAAGCAATCTTCACCTTTTAATAGGCAATTATTTTCCTAATCGCTTTGTAAAATCTTTTCTCTGAAGTGACTGAGAAACAGTTTCAACTTACGCATTATGGACACATTGGAAACAAACCGAGCAGGTTGTGAACTGCAAATTGGCACTTGATTGGTAAAAAGTCTCTTACAAAGGAAAAATCTGCAAAAAAGAAAAATCTGCAATCTACTTTTCAAGTTAGAAAACTTTTGTAACTGACAAAACTCACAAGGGATTCAGAGGAGGAGGAGAATTTTCTTGTGGAGCAAAAACCACTGTTTGTGATTGCTTCAGTGGCACACAGACTACTGGAGTACTTTCTCCAATTAACATTAAATCTCACTTCAAACTTTTGAATACTCCCATGTCCTCTCTTCCAAAACAGTCTAAGTTATTCATCACACTTTCCTAGGGTCAAAACAGATATACAAAATAAGGTTTTCCTATTAAAACAATTTGGATGTATTTTGTATGAAATACGGTACTTTAAATTATAAGTTATTTAAGTTATAAGGGAGAAACAAGCAATCGAGCAGAAAAGCAAAGCTATATTTTAAGAAAATCACTTTACTCATCATGAATTCAGACAAAACCAAATCCTCTCAGCCCTCTCTTATGTCACAAAACTCCTTGCGGCAATCCTAACTTCTCTATTACTTTCGCAAACAGAATAATGGGAACGTATATAAACTACAATGGTGGAGAGTTAGAATTGTAATATTTTTAAAATGAGTTGATTAGGATTTGATTCAAATCAGGAAAATTGGTTAATATTTGAGGAAATTGGTGAAACCTCCAACAAAGGCTGCTTTTAATGGCAATATTTTAAAGTTAATTTAAAGTAGACTACTTAAAGGGCTTGTTTAGTTATTAATTGAAGCATTTTATCTCATGGATCCTTAAAATATGCTATCAATACTATCTACCATTGACTCAATCTAGAAGGTAAAATACAGAACATGCCTGAGCCAATGTACAAAGATCCTATTAGTATCATGTTGTAAGGAAACAATGAGGTGATTTTGTCCCCAATTACTGACAATTAGCCAAAGTACAACAGTTAATTTCATGGAAATAAAGCCACCATCACGTGAAAGGAATACCCCCTCACAATGAATGGCATCTGTCTGGATTCCTTAACTGGCTATTTCAATAATAGACCGTAAAACTTTGAAGCAACTTGAGCAGCTTCACCCATGGAAAACTCAAGAGTCTGCGTATTTGAAGATTCTAATTTTTGAGCCTCTGTGGAAACATGTAATTCAACGTTAGAAACACCTTGAAGCGTATACACGTTTCAGTCCCTAAACATAAAGATATTATCATTCCAGACAACATATTTGCTCAGCGGTAAGCCTAGCAAGCATTAAGTTACAAAGATAGTTTGTAAGCCTTGTCATTAACTTGACACACATGCCACAGGATACAGTGAGCTGGCGATGATTCCAGAAGATCAGTTACTAAGGTCCTAGTCTCCTTGGCTCTTTTATCTCACACAACTTTTCCTCTCTGCTTCTGTCTTCCATTTCCCCCCTAATGTCACACTTAGATCTGTGCTCCTGAACACAACGGTGGCCAAGCCTGGGAACTCATATCAGCTCCGTGTGTGCATTAATGTCATCACAAGGCTTAGAGCTTCAGTGGCAAGATGAATCACCAAGTCAAACCCAGCTTTAAAATATTTCCTGAGTCTGCTAATGTTAGAAAGAAGACATTTGGCAAGGTAACTACCCAGAGACCAAATAAAGACAGCTTAAGGCCAGGACTCCTGAAGCTTAGCTTTAGAAAATGCAGCTTTCATAAAATATCCAGTTTCAACGAGTTCAGAAAACAGAACTTAAAACACAGCAAAACAACTTGATAGATGGTCGCTTAAAGAACTTCGCCTGGGTTTTAAAACTGAAGGTACACAAATAAACATTTCAGATGTTTTTGGCTTGCATGCAGATAACACCCTCTCTGGGGAGAAGGCTAGAAACTGCTGGGTTCCTTTGTGCAGACTCCTGGAATGTGCCTGCTTTTCATTTCTTTCTTTGTGTCTGCACACTGCCCTCACAGGCAGTGTCTTAAGCCATTCAGGGTCAGGCCAAACAGAGGAGAGCATTCATGGACAGATCAAGTTTATGTGAGAATCTGCTCCTTCACTGCCCTCTATCTCCATATGAATCGTTAATAAAATCGCTGCCTGAAAGCTCATCGCCCCAACAGTGAGGAAGTCACGCAGAGAATCCTCTGGTTCAGAGGCAGGATGGGGGTTGGGAGGAGTGGGGGGGGGGTTTCTTTATCTTTTTCATCCTTCGCCAGCATTCGTGGGAATTCTGCACTGTGCCTCCTGGGCTAACCCTCACCCCCTCATCCCAAGGCCACAATCTTCCCCTAGCAACTTTCTAACTGGCACCTGATCACATGGGAAAGAAAGGGGGACGCAAAGACAAAAGAAACATTCCGACATCCTCAGCAAATCTTCCCGAGCGCCAAATATTGCTGAAAAAAAAAAAAACCCACCTTCAGGCTATATGAAAGCTTCAATTTTCCCAGTTCGTGTCAAACAGCTGGGAAAACTTTCCCATAGTTTTATGACACCACGTGAGCCACAGAGGCACAGATATCACAAAAGGTCACATAGAACACGAAGCACAGAGTCTTTCTAATTAACTTGATAGCCTCACGCAAATACTGGACAGGATCAAGCCCCAGAGTGTATCACGGGCAATCTCACGTGTATCTTCTAACCTTGCTACTGCCTTGCTGTAGGCTCTTGTTTCCTCCGCTCTTGGTCCTTGCAAACTGTCTTAATATCGAACGCTTTTCAGAGGGATGGGCTGATGAATGAAAACATGAATTTCTGCCTGCCCTTTAAGGTGGGTTAAAAGGTGGGTGTTGTGTGTGTGTGCTGGTGTAATCAATTACTGAACAAAGAAACAACAACAACAAAAGACTTAACCTACAGAGTGCCTTGTTACGCCCTGCAGTCCGTTTTAAACTAAGTTCTTCATTTATATTTACCACTGTTAGACTCTAATATGGAGTATTTATTTCGACAAGAGGAAGGAAACGAAGGAAGAGGAGGAAGAAGAGAAGAGAAGGGAAGAAAGAAAGAGAAAGAAGAAAGACATAGAAATCATCCAGTAGATCCTGAAAGAAACCTACTATTTTTTTTAACTTAAAAAGTATCAATATATTTATGCTTGACTTTGATACTAATGTAGCAAGCAAAAAGTTTGCAAACTCATCTGCAGTCATGCTTTAGGTCTTCAGATTGCCTTAGCATGCTCTGGTCTCTTTTCAGGACATACAGTTTGCAGGGTCCAATCTAATTAACATCCTGGTCCTGTTAGATCCAGGTCCCCCCAAGAGTTACTTCACTTAACAGTAAAAGAAAGCAATGTCCAAAGCTCTACACATGCAGCTCCAAGTTAACTTTCCATCCACCTTTTCTCTCCTACTGGTTGCCTTCCTCAAAGAACTGTGACTCTGTTCAAAGGTGATGTTTCTAAATAAACCTAGCCTGACAGAAACGTAACATGACCCAATCACTAAATGTCTTCAAATCCTCTTAGCTATAGTTCAGAAAATGGAAACATACACAAATTCTCTTACACACTCCCTCCTTACAGAAAGAGTCAAGCTAAAGGGAAAACAGTGACTTCTCAGTCACTAACTAGTAAAACTATATAAATTATTACGTCACCCAGTTTAAATAAATAAGTACTGTGGCCCTTTGCTCAGTATATGCATATATCAGTTCCAGTTTCTAGGCCTTGCTATTGATAGTTCAAAGAAGTCTGCTCCCCAAATTTTAAGTGACAGGAGTTTGACAAAGTTTTCAAACACGAAATTTGGTCTTATGCTAAATCTCACATCATCTAATATATTCTCCTTAAAAGTAGAAAACCATTAAATTCACCTTGCAAGCACTCTTCAATAATTCAGAATTCTTATCCAACATTGATACAAATTATCACCAATATTATGCCATTTATGCTTCTAGAGGCTATGAAATTTGAATAGTTCTTCAAATATACCCAAATTAAATTAATTTTTAAATACATAAAAAGTCAGTAATTGAATTCTAAGAACATTCTTAGAAAGTTATACAAACATATTTAGGAAGAAGATTTTTATGGAAAAGAACATTTTATTGTAATGGGTTTACTATGAAATAGATACATACACTTCAATGATTCTTATCATAAGAAGGACCCTGTTACTTAATTCTATCAACCTAGGACTTTATTTTGATTCTTTACATTTCTTAATATTTTAGCACACAATTAAGTCTTATCAGGATGAGTATTTTCTGAGAAACAAATTAATGATTTGGTTGATTCCTTTAAACGGTTTTTTGAATATATAAAAATTTGAAACAAGACACATGATTCTAGAATAGACTTATCCATTCATGTTCTAAAGAATGTGTCTCAATAATTCCATTGGAGCTTTCTATTCATATCTGGATGAAAAAAGAGGAAAGATTTTCCTGAATGTTGCAGGAAAATTTGGAGGAGCCAACACTTATAGTACCTTCTCTGACTGAACCCGGGAAGCCAGAAGGAGAGGATCAAGCTTTCATATTATTGTAGACTCTTATGTTACTCCAAAATGTATTGTGCTGATATTTTAGCTCCTAGTGTGGGCAAGAATCAGAAAAGAGCATCTGTGGATAATTAATATTAAATGGGGTTTCAAAGGGTAAGGTCCTGATTTAATTCTATGAGAGTCGGAAATGACATCAGAAAGCTCTCCCTTTTGCTTTTTTTTTTTTTTTTTTTTTTTTTTTTTTTGGAGCTGAGGACTGAACCCAGGGCCTTGCGCTTGCTAGGTAAGCGCTCTACCACTGAGCTAAATCCCCAACCCCTCCCTTTTGCTTTTAACACATACGAGTTATAAGAGAAAGTTGCTATCCAAAAGCCGAAGACCTGAATCATGGACTGTCAATGTCAGAACAGTTAGAACTCTACCCATCCTGTAGTGTGCTGTATGTCAACACAAGCTGATTCATATTCACATGTTAAAGTTAGCAATTGAAGCAAACTGATAATTAAAAATTGAACTGAGTCAGACTTTGTATTCTAAGCAGATTTATGTTTTGTGTATTTTTTTCAGAACTGTGCAAAGTGGGTATGGATCTCAGGCTGAATGGTTGCTGCTCATAGAAAGCACACACCACTCTGTGTCCCTTACCTGGTTCCTGGACAGGCTGTGGATCTGTCTTTAACCAGATCTATTGATTGCATTCCTAAACCAGAGAGTGAAATATTTGCTTTGCACATAATCATTGACTATCAGTACACCTAATTGGGAAAAAAACAATAAAAAGCTTGGATTTGAGGCTATGCATCTAGCTACAATTGGGATTCAGCTACTGGCATGCATTTGACTGATGGCCAAGCTCAGTTTCCAAAGCTGTATAATAGGCACCATATTGTTGACATCAAATGGCTGTAAGTCTGAGGAATGTCTTCTCTTAACACTTTTCTAAACGCCTTCAATTTCTTTCCATTTGAATTAATTCACCAATGTAAATATATTTGGAGTCACACACTTAAATGATTTAAAATCGTGTTCTGTCTGAATTTCATTGCTGCTCAGAACTAGAATTAGCATTATTTTGACCTGATGTTGAGATATTCATAAGGACTTTGATAATCATATGGTCCTTGAAAAGTGGCCTACATGAAATACCTTACCACACTGCAAAGAATATGTGTTTATAGTCTTTCTTCTTCCCTGACTTTGAGAACCTAATAGCAAATGATTACATGCCTTAATTGGCATTCTCCCAGACTTGCTTTGTTTGTTTGTTTGTTCCTCTTTTTACTTGTCTGTCAAAATGGTTTAATTTGCGAAAATGCTTATCTATTTAGGACAATGAATAGAAAGATAGAGGCAATAAAAATGTAGCATGGAGATTTTGGACTATGAATTGGTGTTCAAAGACAGAATTGCTATTTAACAGTTGAGTGTCGATATAGAAATTATGGAGAGAGTGGAGTTACTACATATCTGTCACATGAGTCAAAGGACACATTAGCCATTCAGTATATCAGTATATATTAGCCATTCTGTATCAGGAATATTTCTACTAGTAGGGATGTTTGGAAAAGCCATACAGCAACCTAAGAAAAGTTACACACACACACACACACACACACACACACACACACACACACACACACGTGTATTCAATTAGAGTTACCATATCTAGGTTATCACCTTCTCTCCATAAAGACAATGGTTGCCAAACAAGAGAGCCAGAGACAGTTGTAGGATTCCTTGGTTCAAGTTGTTAGTCAAGGGTATTCTGGAGACCACCCAAACAATACACACTATTGCCAACCCTCTTGGTTGTCCACCAAATCTTGAAGATGATGATAAGAAACATTTTGGTCACAGGACATGGAGAAATCAAGTTAGCACTGATTAGAAAGCTTTGTCCCTATTGACTAGCTCTCAGAGTATTAGAAAGTGTTCTTCAGGCCACTGGGGAGAAAATTCATGAGCAGCTTTGCCTAGATGTGAACTATAGCAGTGACAGATGTTGTTTGAATATGTCCATGCATGTGTTAGAAACCATATGGGTAAAACCAATCACTTTCTTATATTTAAACCCATTCCACAGGCATGAGCAAGTCCCTTGTACTGTACATCTGGCTAAGAATGCAGATTTAGAGAGCTCATAAGCTCCAGGGGAAAGCCATAATTATTACTCTACTAAATAGTCAGAGCTCCAAACTGAAGTCTAAATTAGTGTCTCTACACCCATAAATTAGAGTAGCTTTAAAACCTTATCAGAGAAACTGCTCTGAGCAGTAGGAAGTAGGTAAACCACAACTGGTCAAAGTGAATGCTGAGTCGGAAATGGGTCATCTAGAACACATCTACTGCTACCAAGTACCATTGTGGAAGCAGGTAAATAGGTAAGGAAAGATGGAGGGAGCCAGAAGTAGAAAAAGGCTGAAAAGAAAGTGTCTTCTAGATATTCCAGGGCCATTGTACTCATTAATGTACAAGTAGCTATAGTTGTCTGAATGAGGATTGAAGATCATGCAGTCCACACTCCAGTATGCTGGGCTTGGAAACTCATCATCTCTTACCCGTAAGGAGCTATGGACAGTCAGATGTGTCTGAAGGATGGAGACTCAGTCTTCTTTAAGGATGTGGTCTTCGTAGGTGAAGTCAGTGCCACTAAATAGCCCCACACCAGTGAATACAACACAAGTTGTACTGGGCAGGTACATGACCTTACAGAAGAAGACACTAAGCTCAGATAGGGTAGGGAGGTGGAGGTGGAGGTGGAGTTTAGAGGAATTAGGGGAGGTATTGGGATGAATAGGATTGAAACATATGGCACACATTTAATAAATTCCTGAAAGCATTTGTATGTGTAGACATATATATGCACACACACACACACACACACACACACACACACACACCCCTATATAAATTAGGTTTAAAGGCCTCTTTAAAAATAAGGAAAATATGGATATGAGGTTTTTCTTTAAATGGTTTAAATATTACTGATGAAATACGTCAAGTTATTGAAGCCGAAGTTATAGAAATGTGGCTGCATAGTTTAATGGTTGGTGCCATAGACTCTGAATCCAACAACCAAAATACTTCTCAAACACTAGTCCACTTCTGACATTTTTTTGATGAACAAATAGGATAGGGAGAAACAGTGCTATTATTCTGTAAAATCAAGTTTTAAGACAGGTTATAAATGTTCTCAACAAAATCTGAAAGCTTATTGACTCATAAGAACTATGAATGTGTCAGAATACTCATTTTTCAAAATATATTACATCAACAGATTCTATGTAATACTGTGAATACGCATGTCTCCATGGAGATATGTATATATACATATGTATATATATGTGTGTGTATGTGTATATATATATATGTAATGTGTGTATATATGCATATATGTATACGTATGTTTGTATATATGTAAATATACATATAATACACACATATATGCATACATGATAACGGATATTATATTTATAGCCTGATTTCATAAGAACTATGAATGTGTCAGAATACTCATTTTTCAAAATGTATTACATCAACAGATTCTATGTAATACTGTGAATATGCATGTCTCCATGGAGATATGTATATATATATGTGTGTGTCTGTGTATGTGTGTATATATACATATGTGATGTATGTATATATATGCATATATGTGTATGTATGTTTGTATATATGTAAATATACATATAACACACATATATGCATACATGATAACAGATGTTATATTTATAGCCTGATTTCTGTTTCTCTAATTATTATAAATTGATTTAAAGATCATGAGGAAGACTTAATAAGTGGAGTCAACTCTTTCCATTAAGTTAAGGCTAAATTAAACATATTATTCAATTTTCACTTAAGAAAATATGCTGTATAAGAATATACCAAGCACCGTACAGTACCTCTAATGTCATAGTCAAATTCCATTTATTCTGTTCTGTAGCACGTAACGCTGAAGTGAGTTTCAAATAAAACTCAGAAGATAATTTGATTAATGTCGTAATATTGTGAAGAAAAGTTAGGCAGTACTTTTCCAAATTAAATTTATAAAATAGAATGAAATTAGTAGCACTGTACTTAGTCAAAACAAATACACACTTAAAATACCATTCCATTCCAGATCTCTCTGCCACAGTTCCATACCGTATTATCTCTGAATTTTAACAGGGGTTAACTGTTTACTACTGTTTAACAACCACTTTATTTTTAAAGAAACAAAGTGACATTGGAAGTCACACACTGTGATAAACCTAATATTAACTGAGAAATAGTTAAAATACAAGACTTGGGCTCAGCAGGTAAATGAGATGCTTGTCCACACCCGCTACCCAGAGTTTATCTCAAGACTCTCGTGGTAGAAGCAGAGACTTCTCACAAGGTGTCCTCTGAGCTCTGTAATGTCACGCAAATATCTACACACGCACACGCGCACATGCAAGCGTAAACGCCAAATAATAACTGAGAAAATAAACAAGCAGCTGGAAGAGACAGACAGAGATACTTAAACCCAACTGATGGGCCGAAGTCGGGGACCCCTGTGGTTGAATTAGGGAAAGGCCGGAAGAAGCTGAGGAGGAGGGCGACCCCATAGGAAGACCAGCAATCTCAACTAACATGGATCCCTAGATGTATCAGACACTGAGCCACCAACCAGGCAGCATACACCAGCTGATATGAGGCCCACACATACACAGCAGAGGACGCCTGGTCTGGCCTCAGTGAGGAAAGGTGCACCTAACCTTGGGAGATTTGAGGCCGCAGGGAGTGGGGCAGTCTGGGTGAGTGGGTAAGGGGTGGGGAAGTCCTCATGGCGACAGGGTAGGAGGAATGGGGAGGAACAGTGGAAGGGCGGACCCTCAGGGGGATAATGACTGGAGGGTAAAAAAAGATTAAAGAGTAATAAACAATAAAAATAAATAAATAAATAAATAAAAGTAACTGAATAAACAAATTTGAAAATGCACACATATTTTGATGTCGACTGCATAAAGATAATAAATAAACCTGAGTGAGTGTGTGTGTGTGTGTGTGTGTGTGTGTGTAAAACCTTGCCCAAAATTCTAAACTAATTTTAGCAAATTACTTTCTTGATTTAAAAACGTTTGTAAAATTCATTATTTAAGAATTATTGCGCTGGTTGCTGCCGCTGCAGAGAGCCCCTGGGCAGCACCCCACAAGTGAACCTGAGCCTCGGGACCACAGGTAAGACCAAATTTTCTGCTGCAAGAAAGCTGCCTGGTGAGCTTGGGACACACGGAAGCAGAATTTCTCTAGGACCAGGCACGTTCTGTGTTTACCGGAAGTCCCACACCCGCGGATCCCGGCCCGCAGCAGCTCTCCGCTCCCAGACCCGGTGAGAGAGAGACCCAACCGCATGGTCGGGTGGGCACTCCTGAGGCTGCAGAGCGGAAGAGACCACCAACACTGCTCACCCCTGCCCACATCCCTGGCCCAAGAGGAAACTGTATAAGGCCTCTGGGCTCCCGTGGGGGAGCGGCAGGACCCCTGCCAGAGACACCGCCGGACCCTGAAGGAAACAGACCGGATAAACAGTTCTCTGCACCCAAATCCCATGGGAGGGAGAGCTAAACCTTCAGAGAGGCAGACAAGCCTGGGAAACCAGAAGAGACTGCTCCCTGCACACACATCTCTGACGCCAGAGGAAAAAGCCAAAGACCATCTGGAACCCTGGTGCACTGAAGCTCCCGGAAGGGGCGGCACAGGTCTTCCTGGTTACTGCCGCTGCAGAGAGCCCCTGGGCAGCACCCCACGAGCGAACCTGAGCCTCGGGACCACAGGTAAGACCAAATTTTCTGCTGCAAGAAAGCTGCCTGGTGAACTCAAGACACAGGCCCACAGGAACAGCTGAAGACCTGTAGAGAGGAAAAACTACACGCCCGAAAGCAGAACACTCTGTCCCCAGAACTGACTGAAAGAGAGGAAAACAGGTCTACAGCACTCCTGACACACAGGCTTATAGGACAGTCTAGCCACTGTCAGAAATAGCAGAACAAAGTAACACTAGAGATAATCTGATGGCGAGAGGCAAGCGCAGGAACCCAAGCAACAGAAACCAAGACTACATGCCATCATCGGAGCCCAATTCTCCCACCAAAACAAACATGGAATATCCAAACACACCAGAAAAGCAAGATCTAGTTTCAAAATCATATTTGATCATGATGCTGGAGGACTTCAAGAAAGACATGAACACACTTAGGGAAACACAGGAAAACATTAATAAACAAGTAGAAGCCTACAGAGAGGAATCGCAAAAATCCCTGAAAGAATTCCAGGAAAACACAATCAAACAGTTGAATGAATTAAAAATGGAAATAGAAGCAATCAAGAAAGAACACATGGAAACAACCCTGGATATAGAAAACCAAAAGAAGAGACAAGGAGCTGTAGATACAAGCTTCACCAACAGAATACAAGAGATGGAAGAGAGAATCTCAGGAGCAGAAGATTCCATAGAAATCATTGACTCAACTGTCAAAGATAATGTAAAGCGGAAAAAGCTACTGGTCCAAAACATACAGGAAATCCAGGACTCAATGAGAAGATCAAACCTAAGGATAATAGGTATAGAAGAGAGTGAAGACTCCCAGCTCAAAGGACCAGTAAATATCTTCAACAAAATCATAGAACAAAACTTCCCTAACCTAAAAAAAGAGATACCCATAGACATACAAGAAGCCTACAGAACTCCAAATAGATTGGACCAGAAAAGAAACACCTCCCGTCACATAATTGTCAAAACACCAAACGCACAAAATAAAGAAAGAATATTAAAAGCAGTAAGGGAAAAAGGTCAAGTAACATATAAAGGGAGACCTATCAGAATCACACCAGACTTCTCGCCAGAAACTATGAAGGCCAGAAGATCCTGGACTGACGTCATACAGACCCTAAGAGAACACAAATGCCAGCCCAGGTTACTGTATCCTGCAAAACTCTCAATTAACATTGATGGAGAGACCAAGATATTCCATGACAAAACCAAATTTACACAATATGTTTCTACAAATCCAGCACTACAAAGGATAATAAATGGTAAAGCCCAACATAAGGAGGCAAGCTATACCCTAGAAGAAGCAAGAAACTAATCGTCTTGGCAACAAAACAAAGAGAATGAAAGCACACAACATAACCTCACATCCAAATATGAATATAATGGGAAGCAATAATCACTATTCCTTAATATCTCTCAATATCAATGGCCTCAACTCCCCAATAAAAAGACATAGATTAACAAACTGGATACGCAACGAGGACCCTGCATTCTGCTGCCTACAGGAAACACACCTCAGAGACAAAGACAGACACTACCTCAGAGTGAAAGGCTGGAAAACAACTTTCCAAGCAAATGGTCAGAAGAAGCAAGCTGGAGTAGCCATTCTAATATCAAATAAAATCAATTTTCAATTAAAAGTCATCAAAAAAGATAAGGAAGGACACTTCATATTCATCAAAGGAAAAATCAACCAAGATGAACTCTCAATCCTAAATATCTATGCCCCAAATACAAGGGCACCTACATACGTAAAAGAAACCTTACTAAAGCTCAAAACACACATTGCACCTCACACAATAATAGTGGGAGATTTCAACACCCCACTCTCATCAATGGACAGATCATGGAAACAGAAATTAAACAGTGATGTCGGCAGACTAAGAGAAGTCATGAGCCAAATGGACTTAACGGATATTTATAGAACATTCTATCCTAAAGCAAAAGGATATACCTTCTTCTCAGCTCCTCATGGTACTTTCTCCAAAATTGACCATATAATTGGTCAAAAATCGGGCCTCAACAGGTACAGAAAGATAGAAATAATCCCATGCATGCTATCGGACCACCACGGCCTAAAACTGGTCTTCAATAACAATAAGGGAAGAATGCCCACATATACGTGGAAATTGAACAATGCTCTACTCAATGATAACCTGGTCAAGGAAGAAATAAAGAAAGAAATTAAAAACTTTTTAGAATTCAATGAAAATGAAGATACAACATACTCAAACTTATGGGACACAATGAAAGCTGTGCTAAGAGGAAAACTCATAGCGCTGAGTGCCTGCAGAAAGAAACAGGAAAGAGCATATGTCAGCAGCTTGACAGCACACCTAAAAGCTCTAGAACAAAAAGAAGCAAATACACCCAGGAGGAGTAGAAGGCAGGAAATAATCAAACTCAGAGCTGAAATCAACCAAGTAGAAACAAAAAGGACCATAGAAAGAATCAACAGAACCAAAAGTTGGTTCTTTGAGAAAATCAACAAGATAGATAAACCCTTAGCCAGACTAACGAGAGGACACAGAGAGTGCGTCCAAATTAACAAAATCAGAAATGAAAAGGGAGACATAACTACAGATTCGGAGGAAATTCAAAAAATCATCAGATCTTACTATAAAAACCTATATTCAACAAAATTTGAAAATCTTCAGGAAATGGACAATTTCCTAGCCAGATACCAGGTATCGAAGTTAAATCAGGAACAGATAAACCAGTTAAACAACCCCATAACTCCTAAGGAAATAGAAGCAGTCATTAAAGGTCTCCCAACCAAAAAGAGCCCAGGTCCAGACGGGTTTAGTGCAGAATTCTATCAAACCTTCATAGAAGACCTCATACCAATATTATCCAAACTATTCCACAAAATTGAAACAGATTGATCACTACCGAATTCCTTCTACGAAGCCACAATTACTCTTATACCTAAACCACACAAAGACACAACAAAGAAAGAGAACTTCAGACCAATTTCCCTTATGAATGTCGACGCAAAAATACTCAATAAAATTCTGGCAAACCGAATTCAAGAGCACATCAAAACAATCATCCACCATGATCAAGTAGGCTTCATCCCAGGCATGCAGGGATGGTTTAATATACGGAAAACCATCAACGTGATCCATTATATAAACAAACTGAAAGAAAAGAACCACATGATCATTTCATTAGATGCTGAGAAAGCATTTGACAAAATTCAACACCGCTTCATGATAAAAGTCCTGGAAAGAATAGGAATTCAAGGCCCATACCTAAACATAGTAAAAGCCATATACAGCAAACCAGTTGCTAACATTAAACTAAATGGAGAGAAACTTGAAGCAATCCCACTAAAATCAGGGACTAGACAAGGCTGCCCACTCTCTCCCTACTTATTCAATATAGTTCTTGAAGTTCTAGCCAGAGCAATCAGACAACAAAAGGAGATCAAAGGGATACAGATCGGAAAAGAAGAGGTCAAAATATCACTATTTGCAGATGACATGATAGTATATTTAAGTGATCCCAAAAGTTCCACCAGAGAACTACTAAAGCTGATAAACAACTTCAGCAAAGTGGCTGGGTATAAAATTAACTCAAATAAATCAGTTGCCTTCCTCTATACAAAAGAGAAACAAGCCGAGAAAGAAATTAGGGAAACGACACCCTTCATAATAGACCCAAATAATATAAAGTACCTCGGTGTGACTTTAACCAAGCAAGTAAAAGATCTGTACAATAAGAACTTCAAGACACTGAGGAAAGAAATTGAAGAAGACCTCAGAAGATGGAAAGATCTCCCATGCTCATGGATTGGCAGGATTAATATAGTAAAAATGGCCATTTTACCAAAAGCAATCTACAGATTCAATGCAATCCCCATCAAAATACCAATCCAATTCTTCAAAGAGTTAGACAGAACAATTTGCAAATTCATCTGGAATAACAAAAAACCCAGGATAGCTAAAGCTATCCTCAACAATAAAAGGACTTCAGGGGGAATCACTATCCCTGAACTCAAGCAGTATTACAGAGCAATAGTGATAAAAACTGCATGGTATTGGTACAGAGACAGACAGATAGACCAATGGAATAGAATTGAAGACCCAGAAATGAACCCACACACCTATGGTCACTTGATTTTTGACAAAGGAGCCAACACCATCCAATGGAAAAAAGATAGCATTTTCAGCAAATGGTGCTGGTTCAACTGGAGGGCAACATGTAGAAGAATGCAGATCGATCCATGCTTATCACCCTGTACAAAGCTTAAGTCCAAGTGGATCAAGGACCTCCACATCAAACCAGACACACTCAAACTAATAGAAGAAAAACTAGGGAAGCATCTGGAACGCATGGGCACTGGAAAAAATTTCCTGAACAAAACACCAATGGCTTATGCTCTAAGATCAAGAATCGACAAATGGGATCTCATAAAACTGCAAAGCTTCTGCAAGGCAAAGGACACTGTGGTTAGGACAAAACGGCAACCAACAGATTGGGAAAAGATCTTTACCAATCCTACAACAGATAGAGGCCTTATATCCAAAATATACAAAGAACTCAAGAAGTTAGACCGCAGGGAAACAAATAACCCTATTAAAAAATGGGGTTCAGAGCTAAACAAAGAATTCACAGCTGAGGAATGCCGAATGGCTGAGAAACACCTAAAGAAATGTTCAACATCTTTAGTCATAAGGGAAATGCAAATCAAAACAACCCTGAGATTTCACCTCACACCAGTGAGAATGGCTAAGATCAAAAACTCAGGTGACAGCAGATGCTGGCGAGGATGTGGAGAAAGAGGAACACTCCTCCATTGTTGGTGGGATTGCAGACTGGTAAAACCATTCTGGAAATCAGTCTGGAGGTTCCTCAGAAAATTGGACATTGAACTGCCTGAGGATCCAGCTATACCTCTCTTGGGCATATACCCAAAAGATGCCTCAACATATAAAAGAGACACGTGCTCCACTATGTTCATCGCAGCCTTATTTATAATAGCCAGAAAATGGAAAGAACCCAGATGCCCTTCAACAGAGAAATGGATACAGAAAATGTGGTACATCTACACAATGGAATATTACTCAGCTATCAAAAACAACGAGTTTATGAAATTTGTAGGCAAATGGTTGGAACTGGAAAATATCATCCTGAGTGAGCTAACCCAATCACAGAAAGACATACATGGTATGCACTCATTGATAAGTGGCTATTAGCCCAAATGCTTCAATTACCCTAGATCCCTAGAACAAACGAAACTCAAGACGGATGATCAAAATGTGAATGCTTCACTCCTTCTTTAAATGAGGAAAAAGAATACCCTTGGCAGGGAAGGGAGAGGCAAAGATTAAAACAGAGACTGAAGGAACACCCATTCAGAGCCTGCCCCACATGTGGCCCATACATATACAGCCACCCAATTAGACAAGATGGATGAAGCAAAGAAGTGCAGACCGACAGGAGCCGGATGTAGATCGCTCCTGAGAGACACAGCCAGAATACAGCAAATACAGAGGCGAATGCCAGCAGCAAACCACTGAACTGAGAATAGGTCCCCTATTGAAGGAATCAGAGAAAGAACTGGCAGAGCTTGAAGGGGCTCGAGACCCCAAAAGTACAACAATGCCAAGCAACCAGAGCTTCCAGAGACTAAGCCACTACCTAAAGACTATACATGGACTGACCCTGGACTCTGACCCCATAGGTAGCAATGAATATCCTAGTAAGAGCACCAGTGGAAGGGGAAGCCCTGGGTCCTGCTAAGACTGAACCCCCAGTGAACTAGTCTATGGGGGGAGGGCGGTAATGGGGGGAGGGGAACACTCATAAGGAAGGGGAGGGGGGAGGGGGATGTTTGCCCAGAAACCGGGAAAGGGAATAACACTCGAAATGTATATAAGAAATACTCAAGTTAATAAAAAAAAAAATGCTATTATCTTCTTAAAAAAAAAGAATTATTGCATGTGATTATTCACAGCACTGACCTATCAAGCATGGGGTTTCTTCCTAAAATATAAATCTGAAGGCCGTTGCAGGAGAATTCTGTAATAGAATATTTCTTACTCTGGTTTACTTAACCCTGGACGTACTGCCTCCTAATGGAGTCCCAAGGCTTTGGCCTTGAAAACCTGGTCAGAGTGGTGTAAAGGCTTAATGTAAAGGCTCTTTGTCGCCAAGACTGATGACCCCAGTTTGATTCCCTGGACTCACCAGGTGCCAAGAGAGCACAGACAACCTTAGGTTGTCCTCAGGCCTCCAAAGAGGTTCTTTGGAATGTGTTCTCAACGAACAAACAAGCAAGCAAACAAACGTGCTAAAATTTTTCTTTAAGGAAATACACATATATGAAAATCAGCTCACGACAGCCTCAA
Source organism: Rattus norvegicus (assembly GCF_021556685.1). Lineage (NCBI taxonomy): Eukaryota > Metazoa > Chordata > Mammalia > Rodentia > Muridae > Rattus > Rattus norvegicus. Next base: position 29,618,492 of record NC_141544.1, on the reverse strand, counting down.
GTACAAAGTCCAGACAGGATTTGTAATCCATGGAGAATGTGGTTAACAGATAATCATGAAAAAAGTTGTCATTGTGAAATGTGAAACTGGCTAAAGTATAAATAATAATTGAAATAGAGGATGGATGGATGGATGGATGGATGGATGGACAGACAGACAGACAGATGGTAGATAGTAGATAGCATATTACAGGTTAAATATAACCGACTCCCATGCACGGCTGAAGTAGAATGTAAACATGATAGAACTTGAGAGGTAAACAGGTTAGACAGCTTGAGGTTTCATAAAAATCTTAAAAATCACTGTTGTAATCTGTAACTCGGATATAAATAAGATATTGTTACATTGTGTGTTTCAGGCCGAAATTTCTACCAGTCAGATATATGCTTCCTGTACAGCATTTCAAGAAGAAAATTAAAATCAAATAGAGTTGTGCTTCCCTTGCTCTTTTCTTAAAAGGACCTTTCTGCCCAAGTGGACACTACCTTTACTCTTCCTTTGCCTTATGATTAGACATGGAAACCTAGTATGTATTTTCATCCTCATTTCTTCCCTCCTCTCTCAGTGTCCTTTAATGTTCTTCTGTCGCCTCGTAGTTTTCTGTTTGGTGCACATACCATGGCCACCTTACTAGGTAAACCTTGCCTTCCAATTAGGAAAGTGACTTTCACATGGTTTAAATGAAAACATCCGATCAGTTACAAAATACTTTCGCATACCTCAGAACTCTGCAAAATATGGCTATAAATATACAGTGTTCTGATTACCTCATTATAAAAAAGGGACGCTAAACAGTAAATTCTCATTTACTGCCATGAACATGTTCCTTATAGCAGACTTATTTCATTATTTGGTGTAGTTTAAGAGGTTCTTGTTTGGTAATGAAAATATAAAATCTGCACTATTTTTTAAGAAGATAAAAAAACTGGTACATCAAACTTTCAAAAGGGCTATGCTCCTTGGAAATTTATATAAATCTTGATGATAGCAGTAATAACACATGGTTAGCCATGCCAGGAGGGTGTACTTGGGGTAGTTATGAGCATTTGAAATTTTCCTAAGAGAATAAAGCACAGACTATACTCATACTAACCAACCGAATGTTACTGCTAAACTTCCCGGAAGCCTAAATCTAAGCCTTGCTTTGCTTCCTGTTCAGGTTAATTTCATGCTGATCCTCCAGGTGTGTATGTTCTCCTGCTGTGCACTACATGCTCAGAGCCCAAGAGGAGACAAAGGTCAAAGGATAAAACACATTATTTTATCTGCAGATTGATGTTGCGGGTTCTTAAACAGCATTTTGTGTAACAGTGAACTTTTTCTTGTAACCTTAACAGATCATCTACTGTTTAAAGATACAATGGATTTCTTTCCTTTTTTTTTAAATAAAATAAGCCATCACAGTCCTCACTGTCACACACAACTATTAAGATAACCCAGGTGGCACCTGTCCCTCACCCCCAGAGCCAGTCAAAAAGGCAAGATTCAAGCCTGCTTTGCATTCAACAACATTCTTACCACATAGCCAGGCTTGTGAAGGACTTCCAACTGCACATTTTACTGACAGAGTCAACCAAAGAATTCAATGAATGGAAGAGCTTCTTTTAAAACTTGTATAATTTTTAAGATGTAAGTTTCCTGAATGTATAAGGACATAAATCAGGAAAATAAATTCTCCTTACATAATTCAGATTTTTGCTAATTTATCATGATGTGGACAGTGGGGGCTTTGGTAGACATCTTGACACACAGATATAGTGGCTCTTAGAATTCAGAGATAAGAGGACAGATTACTGTTTGCAGAATTACAAAAGTATCAGCTTCTTACATGCATCTAGGTTTACACATCCTCGCTTGCACAGCAAAGGCCTGGCTACCCACTCTAAGATGTTCTAGAAGATGTAGATGTAGAGAGAAGATGGAGAGAGATGATGGAACATAATGAAAGGGGCAGTGTCTCTCCCTCAAATGGTGATCTAACTCATCCACACTGATAACTTAGACACAGGCAAATACCTAAGAGTCTTAGCAAAAGGAACCCACAAAATCAGAATAACACTTGATTTTCAGAGTAGTTTTGGACGTTTGAAGCAATGCCAAACATTTCTTTCAAGCTCTTATAGGGTCCTCTGAGAAAACCCTTCCCTACCCCTTAACTCAGTCCACAGAGGATCCGCTATTGCATAAAAAGAACTCAGTGGTCCAACTTTAGGTAAGGTAGTATAGTTTCTGAAAATTGAAGAATTTAATTCTGTCATTGATCCATTTACTGCACCAGCGCGGAAATGCTCATAAATACAAGTCTGTCTCAGTTATTGCCTTATTCCTTGAAGTTTTGCCTCAAATTTGAGTCTTTGTTTTTCACATTCCATTCATGCCACCTTTTCGGTTTTTTCACAAGATTTGCAATGCATGAATTAGAGCATGGCTTTACCCTCAAAAGTATAAATATTCTTAGCTTTTCAGCACAGCTCAGCAGATAAGGGAGGTTTCTGCTCAAACTGGCAACCCATTATCAATCCTTTCAATGGCTGAGATAAAAGAGAAAAAGAAACCACATGCTCTCATCTGATCTCCACATGCAGGCTATGATGTGTACATCTGTTGCATACAGAAATAAATACATGTAAAATCTCGAGCTGCCATTCTTCTATCCATCCACTCATCCATTCATCATAGCGGAGTATATTACAAACAGTTTGAAAATAAAAAACATTTAAAGGTATGAATACCTTTGTAATTGTACTTGGTGATTATAAGGACATTTTTGCAATGGTACATAGTATTGAAGAAAAGGCAAGATATGGAAAAGGGAGGGAGAAAGGGAGGGACAGGGAGAAAGGAAACACATCATTTGGTTCTCAATAAGAAATACCCAACTTAATAAAGATGGAGAAAAAAAGAAACCAAAAATAAAAAAAAAATTGTTATAGCAGTATGTTGCTGTCGCCAAGTACAGGCCATCATATAACACAACCAAAGTTTAAAAAAAAAAGCAGAAGAATACAGAGAATAAAAATGACCTCAAGTGATGACACAGAAAGAAAGTGTCAGACATTTCTTGAGTCAGTTTAGAATATAGCAAACCCAACATAGAAGGCAAACTAACTTTATAGTACTACAGAGAACTTTCTATTATCACAAGCCACAAATGAGGCATTAGTATGTATGTTGAACTCGTGTTCACTGACCGCATTTTCAAAGGAAACAGAGATTTTTTTTAACAGTTGGATTGATGATCACTTATTCTAACTAATTAGCAGTCTGGAACAATTCATCTGTGCATGTTATTGTTTCCACTGCTTTAACTCACATCTTCCCTAACCTAAGAAACATAAATACAAACATTGTCACGCTTACAGACTAAAAAGAATCAAGTAATTAACCAAGGTGAGGAATCTAGTCTGATCTTAAGGATTATCTAAACACCAGGTTCTTAAATCTTATTCTCTATTTCTACCTGTGCTCACAGACTGCAGCACTCAGAACATGGGGCCAGTAGCAAGGAATACCTATGCTTACCATTTTTCTTAGAGACTTTTCTCCAAAGAACGCGGGTTTTATTGCCACATGCCATGAAACACCGATTAAAATCCAAAACACTTCTTTTAGAAAAAAAAGTGTCTTAATTTTCAGATTAATTGAGTTTTTAAAAGATTCTGTTGAACATACATTGTACATACAAATGGAATTACGTGATTTTCTAAACTGTACCTTATCACGTAAACAGCTAAATACATTCAAAGATGTATTAGAGTCTACATTTCAAACTCAGTAATTGATGCCTACATAAAACTGTACCTTCTATAACTCACACTTTATGTATGTTTATATAATACCTGCCAAGAGACTACAACATTTTTTAAAGGTGGAAATCTAATCTCAACATTGGAAACAATAATTTTATTACCAGTCCAGAAAGTTCGAGTTACAACAGAACTGGAATATATTTATTCTGTGGCAATCTGGCCATGCATTAAAGAAAGTGGAACACTCAGTGGTTCTCACATTACTTTAATTAAAAACCTAATTTAAATTAGGGTCACTTGAGGTTGAAGAAAGACATAGAAGCAGACATCACCGGGGGAGATTTATAGTCTCAATATTGCTATTAACAGGAACCCTGCATAATATAAAAATTGGTTTATTTCCATGCCAGAAAGGAATCAATATAAACTAGATGTGAGGTGCACAATACTTTTATTAGAAGGAGGGAAGTGTATTTACCATTCATAAAATTCCCTTCATGGTTGACTCAGTAGTTCCCATTGAACAATTTCCATGAGCCTATGAAAATTAATCTCACATAGGCCAATGTTCACAGCAACAGAACATACTTTGCTAAAACTCCATGGGTAAGACTTTATTCAGAGTCAATGTCTTAGACCTGCCCACAGAAGGGATGGATGTTGACTGATGCAATTTGACTGGACACCTGGCAAGAAATCGGAATGTGGTCCTCCAATATGAGAACAAATCCACACAAGAGAGAAAGGAAATTGGAATTTGATGTCACTCATGCCCTATCAGGAGACATTAGTCCTTACGTAGATCTGTAAAAGTCAAATTCCCTTGCACTGCAATGGAATGCTGATTTAAGAATTTTCTTAATATTAATTCTCAGATCGTCATAGCGATACTTAGAATTGGAAAAGGCAAAATTTTTTTTTCAACTTTAAATATGGAACCCAATCCCAAGAATTTCTGATGACCCTTACTCTAGGACAAGGGTATGGAAGAAAGGAGTCTATGAAATCTCAAGTACTCTTTTAATTTTTGACTCCTTCCCCAAACCGACAGTCTTATCCACAGAGTCTAAGCTCAAAACAGAGTCAGTTTTAGAAAATAAAAGTTCTATTCAAGCTTTTCACTCTGTGATATGTAACTTTAAAGATTTTTTAAAGAAACCATAGAGAGTCCAAGTGAGTTTGAAGGTCTGTATGTTTGACAATAAAACAAATTATAAAATAGTTAAATATATTTAACATTGTCAATGATTAAAAGTTACATCGTAATATTCAATTATAATATGGTTAGTTATTGTATTAAGTTACAGTGTATCAATGTAATGATTACTTTGTCTAAAATTAGAAGATGATAAGAAATCTTTCACTACAATTGACCCATATTCTGGAATTAAGTCAATTACAATAGAAACAAACACCGAAGCTGTTGGTAGTCATACTCTACCACATGAAATAGTCTGAAGTAGGTATATAAAATCGTGAGTTGAGAACTCCCATAAAGCAATCCCACAGATGGGTCCTACACCAGACACATTGCAAATCTTGCACAAACTCATAGTAACCTTATGAACCACAGAGGAAAGGGTTCTGTGAAAATGGGGGATTTGTTATTTCCAACAATACCAACCAACCAGAACTCCCAGAGACTAAACCACCATCCAAAGAGTACACGTGGACAGACCCATGGCTCCAGCTTTGCAGAGGATGGCCTTGTTGGGCATCAATGGGATGAGAGGCCCTTGGTCCTGCCAAGGCTCAAGGTTCCAGTGTAGGGGAATGTCATTGTGGTGAGGAGGGAAAGTGTGTGTGGGTTGGGGAACACCCTCTCAGAAGCAGGGGGAGGGGAGATTGGATATTGGGGTTATGGATGGGAAACAGGGAAAGGGGATAACATTTGAAATGTAAATAAAAAGTATCCAATAAAAAAAGAAATTAAAAAAACTGGTTTTGAATACTTACTATTCTTTTTGTTTTCTTTTTTCCCGTTTTTTTTCTTTTTGTTTTGTTCTTGGTTTGTCTGCTGCTTGCTTTAGTTTTTATTTTGCTTTGTTTTGCTTTGTTTTGTTATGTTTTGTTTTGTTGAAACAGTGTTTCTTTGTGTAACAGTCCTCACAATCCTGGAACTGGCTCTGTAGACCAAACTGGGCCTAGAACTCAGAGATCAGCTTGCCTGGGCCTCCTGGCTATTGAGTTAAAGGTGTGAGCTACCTCAGCTGACTTAACTTGTATTTCTAAGAAGTATTCCATGTTTCTTTGTTCCTGAATTTCATTTCAAAGTGTAGAAAACCAAACTTTCTAGGCTCTTGCTTATACAATCAGAATGGATTTAATACTTCATGTGACCTTGCCTTTTTTTTTTCAAATAAAATATATTGGATGTGCCTAAAAAGAAAAAGTTTACAAAACTCACAATTATCACTCTCATTGTTTAATCCATCAATATAAACATATTTTCTGCCTTTTTGCATGCATGTGTGGTGTACATTCATTGGTGTATGCAGGTTTACCTGTGTTTGAGCACATGTACGTGTGTGTGCACATGTGTGTTTGTACATGAGAAATCTTAAAGCCAACTTATTAAGGCAAAGTCTCTCCCTGAGCCCAGAGTTTGTCAACTCTCCTCAATTTTAGTTACCCAGCTTTACCAGAGAGCCCTTCCTCAATGCTGGAACGGTGGGCTCCTGGCACAAATATATTGCTTTTATTTAAATTCTGATACTCAGCCCTCATGCTTATAGGCCAAACAATTCATTCACAAGTTCAAGTCTCAAGCAAAAAACATAATTTTAATGTTCAAACCTTTACAGAAAAAATGTCAATTATGTTTAAACCTCAGTTTTGCTTATGGCAAAGACTCGAGCCAGAAGATGAAAAAAAATGTCCAAAATTACACTACATGTTTTCATAGAATGTAGATAGTGTCTAATGAATTCCATTCTGAGATGGAAAATTCTATCCCCTTTAACAAGGTTCAAAAATCTGCTTCCAAACACAATGCGGTTGTTATTGGGACTGCTGATGGGCAGCAAGAGTACGCCAGGAAAGTACAGTTTATAATGGTATTTTATGAATTTTATTCACGGAAATATCATTATCTTCAATTGCTAGTTCTAGAATGATTTGTTCATGTTGATTTAAAAGTGATTAATGTTTCTAAAGTTGAAATTTTTATTTTTCAGCATTTATTTATATACTTTATTTTTATTTGTGGTGTGTGTGCATGTATGCGTGTGTGTGTGTGTGTGTCTGTGTGTGTGTGTGTGTGTGTATGTGCACGTGCGTGTACCACATTTGTATGTGTTGCAATGACACCAAATAGAGTGTCAGATGTCCTAGAAACTAGGAATTTCCCAATGTGAGTTAGGAAATACTCTTGGGTCCTCCAGAAGAGCAACACATGCTTTTAAACTATGAGTCTCCTCTTCAGGGTGACAAGATAGTTCAGCAGGTAAAGACACTCAGTGCTCTGCTCCCAAACCCCGTGGGAGAGAGACCTCACCACCTGGTCAGGTGGGCACTCCTGAGGCTGCAGAGTGGAAGACACCACCAACACTGCCCACACCTGCTCACATCCCTGGCCCAAGAGGAAACTGTATACAGCCTCTGGGTCCCCGTAGAGGAGGGCCCAGGAGCAGCAGATCCACTGCGTTTGAGACACCGCCAGAACCTGAAGGGACCGACCGGATAAACAGTTCTCTGGACCCAAATCCCGTGGGAGAGATAGCTAAACCTTCAGAGAGGCAGACACGCCTGGGAAAACAGAAGAGACTGCACTCTGCACACATCTCAGACGCCAGAGGAAAACACCAAATGCCATCTGGAACCCTGGTGCATGGAAGCTCCCGGAGAGGGCGGCGCAGATCTTCCTGGTTGCTGCCACCACAGAGAGCTCGTAAGCAGCACCCCACGAGCAAACTTGAGCCTCGGGACCACAGGTAAGACCAACTTTTCTGCTGAAAGTGACCTGCCTGGTGAACTGAAGACACAAGCCCACAGGAACAGCTGAAGACCTGTAGATAGGAAAAACTACAAGCCCGAAAGCAGAACACTCTGTCCACATAACTGGCTGAAAGAAAACAGGAAAACAGGTCTACAGCACTCCTGACACACAGGCTTATAGGACAGTCTAGCCACTGTCAGAAATAGCAGAACAAAGTAACACTAGAGATAATCTGATGGTGAGAGGCAAGCGCAGGAACCCAAGCAACAGAAACCAAGACTACATGGCATCATCGGAGCCCACTTCTCCCACCAAAGCAAACACAGAATATCCAAACACACCAGAAAAGCAAGATCTAGTTTCAAAATCATATTTGATCATGATGCTGGAGGAGTTCAAGAAAGACGTGAAGAACTCCCTTAGAGAACAAGTAGAAGCCTACAGAGAGGAGTCACAAAAATCCCTGAAAGAATTCCAGGAAATCATAAATAAACAAGTAGAAGCCCATAGAGAGGAGTCACAAAAATCCCTGAAAGAATTCCAGGAAAACACAATCAAACAATTGAAGGAATTAAAAATGGAAATAGAAGCAATCAAGAAAGAACACATGGAAACAACCCTGGATATAGAAAACCAAAAGAAGAGACAAGGAGCTGTAGATACGAGCTTCACCAACAGAATACAAGATGGAAGAAAGAATCTCAGGAGCAGAAGATTCCATAGAAATCATTGACTCAACTGTCAAACATAATGTAAAGCAGAAAAAGCTACTGGTCCAAAACATACCGGAAATCCAGGACTCAATGAGAAGATCAAACCTAAGGATAATAGGTATAGAAGAGAGTGAAGACTCCCAGCTCAAAGGACAAGTAAATATCTTCAACAAAATCATAGAAGAAAACTTCCCTAACCTAAAAAAAGAGATTCCCATAGGCATCCAAGAAGCCTACAGAACTCCAAATAGATTGGACCAGAAAAGAAACACCTCCCGTCACATAATAGTCAAAACACCAAACGCACAAAATAAAGAAAGAATATTAAAAGCAGTAGGGGAAAATGGTCAAGTAACATATGAAGGCAGACCTATCAGAATTACACCAGACATTTCTCCAGAAACTATGAAAGCCAGAAGATCCTGGACAGATGTCATACAGACCCTAAGAGAACACAAATGCCAGCCCAGGTTACTGTATCCTGCAAAACACTCAATTAACATAGATGGAGAAACCAAGATATTCCATGACAAAACCAAATTTATACAATATCTTTCTACAAATCCAGCACTACAAAGGATAATAAATGGTAAAGCTCAACATAAGGAGGCAAGCTATACCCTAGAAGAAGCAAGAAAATAATCGACTTGGGAACAAAACAAAGAGAAGAAAAGCACACAAACATAACCTCATATCCAAATATGAATATAACAGGAAGCAATAATCACTATTCCTTAATATCTCTCAACATCAATGGCCTCAACTCCCCCAAAAAAGACATAGATTAACAAACTGGATATGCAACGAGGACCCTACATTCTGCTGCCTACAGGAAACACACCTCAGAGACAAAGACAGACACTACCTCAGAGTGAAAGGCTAGAAAACAACTTTCCAAGCAAATGGTCGAAAGAAGCAAGCTGGAGTAGCCATTCTAATATAAAATCAAATAAAATCAATTTTCAACTAAAATTCATCAAAAAAGATAAGGAAGAACACTTCATATTCATCAAAGGAAAAATCCACCAAGATGAACTCTCAATCCTAAATATCTATGCCCCAAATACAAGGGCACCTACATACATAAAAGAAACCTTACTAAAGCTCAAAACACACATTGCACCTCACACAATAATAGTGGGAGATTTCAACACCCCACTCTCATCAATGAACAGATCATGGAAACAGAAATTAAACAAAGACGTAGACAGACTAAGAGAAGTCATGAGCCAAATGGACTTAACATATTTATAGAACACTCTATCCTAAAGCAAAAGGATATACCTTCTTCTCAGCTCCTCATGGTACTTTCTCCAAAATTGACCATATAATTGGTCAAAAAACGGGCCTCAACAGGTACAGAAAGATAGAAATAATCCCATGCGTGCTATCGGACCACCACAGCCTAAAACTGGTCTTCAATAAAAATAAGGGAAGAATGCCCACATATATGGGGAAATTGAACAATGCTCTACTCAATGATACTCTTATACCTAAACCACACAAAGACCCAACAAAGAAAGAGAACTTCAGACCAATTTCCCTTATGAATATCGACACAAAAATACTCAATAAAATTCTGGCAAACCGAATCCAAGAGCACATCAAAGCAATCATCCACCATGATCAAGTACGCTTCATCTCAGGCATGCAGGGATGGTTTAATATGGAAAACCATCAACGTGATCCATTATATAAACAAAGAAAACCACATGATCATTTCATTAGATGCTGAGAAAGCATTTGACAAAATTCAACACCCCTTCATGATAAAAGTCCTGGAAAGAATAGGAATTCAAGGCCCATACCTAAGCATAGTAAAAGCCATATACAGCAAACCAGTTGCTAACATTAAACTAAATGGAGAGAAACTTGAAGCAATCCCACTAAAATCAGGGACTAGACAAGGCTGCTCACTCTCTCTCTACTTATTCAATATAGTTCTTGAAGTTCTACCCAGAGCAATCAGACAACAAAAGGAGGTCAAGGGGATACAGATCGGAAAAGAAGAAGTCAAAATATCACTATTTGCAGATGATATGATAGTATATTTAAGTGAACCCAAAAGTTCCACCAGAGAACTACTAAAGCTGATAAACAACTTCAGCAAAGTGGCTGGGTATAAAATTAACTCAAATAAATCAGTAGCCTTCCTCTACACAAAAGAGAAACAAGCCGAGAAAGAAGTTAGGGAAACGACACCCTTCATAATAGACCCAAATAATATAAAGTACCTCGGTGTGACTTTAACCAAGCAAGTAAAAGATTTGTACAATAAGAACTTCAAGACTCTGAAGAAAGAAATTGAAGAAGACCTCAGAAGATAGAAAGATCTCCCATGCTCATGGATTGGCAGGATTAATATAGTAAAAATGGCCATTTTACCAAAAGCAATCTACAGATTCAATGCAATCCCCATCAAAATACCAATCCAATTCTTCAAAGATTTAGACAGAACAATTTGCAAATTCATCTGGAATAACAAAAAACCCAGGATAGCTAAAACTATCCTCAACAATAAAAGGACTTCAGGGGGAATCACTATCCCTGAACTCAAGCAGTATTACAGAGCAATAGTGATAAAAACTGGATGGTATTGGTACAGAGACAGACAGATAGACCAATGGAACAGAATTGATCCCAGAAATGAACCCACACACCTATGGGCACTTGATTTTTGACAAAGGAGCCAAAACCATCCAATGGAAAAAAGACAGCATTTTCAGCAAATGGTGCTGGTTCAACTGGAGGTCAACATGTAGAAGAATGCAGATCGATCCATGCTTATCACTCTGTACAAAGCTTAAGTCCAAGTGGATCAAGGACCTCCACATCAAACCTGATACACTCGAACTAATAGAAGAAAAACTAGGGAAGCATCTGGAACACATGGGCACTGGAAAAAATTTCCTGAACAAAACACCAATGGCTTATGCTCTAAGATCAAGAATCGACAAATGGGATCTCATAAAACTGCAAAGCTTCTGCAAGGCAAAGGACACTGTGGTTAGGACAAAACGGCAACCAACAGATTGGGAAAAGATCTTTACCAATCCTACAACAGATAGAGGCCTTATATCCAAAATATACAAAGAACTCAAGAAGTTTGACCGCAGGGAGACAAATAACCCTATTAAAAAATGGGGTTCAGAGCTAAACAAACAATTCACAGCTGAGGAATGCCGAATGGCTGAGAAACACCTAAAGAAATGTTCAACATCTTTAGTCATAAGGGAAATGCAAATCAAAACAACCCTGAGATTTCACCTCACACCAGTGAGAATGGCTAAGATCAAAAACTCAGATGACAGCAGATGCTGGCGAGGATGCGGAGAAAGAGGAACACTCCTCCATTGTTGGTGGGATTGCAGACTGGTACAACCATTCTGGAAATCAGTCTGGAGGTTCCTCAGAAAATTGGACATTGAACTGCCTGAGGATCCAGCTATACCTCTCTTGGGCATATACCCACAAGATGCCGCAACATATAAAAAAGACACGTGCTCCACTATGTTCATTGCAGCCTTATTTATAATAGCCAGAAGCTTGAAAGAACCCAGATGCCCTTCAACAGAGGAATGGATACAGAAAATGTGGTACATCTACACAATGGACTATTACTCAGCTATCAAAAACAATGACTTTATGAAATTCGTAGGCAAATGGTTGGAACTGGAAAATATCAACCTAAGTGAGGTAACCGAATCACAGAAAAACACACATGGTATGCACTCATTGATAAGTGGCTATTAGCCCAAATGCTTGAATTACCCTAGATGCCTAGAACACATGAAACTCAAGAGGGATGATCAAAATGTGAATGCCTCACTCCTTCTTTAAAAAGGGAATAAGAATACCCATGGCAGGGAATAGAGAGGCAAAGATTAAAACAGACACAGAAGGAACACCCATTCAGAGCCTGCCCCACATGTGGCCCATACATATACAGCCATCCAAGTAGACAAGATAGGTGAAGCAAAGAAGTGCAGGCTGATAGGAGCTGGATGTAGATCGCTCCTGAGAGACACAGCCAGAATACAGCAAATACAGAGGCGAATGCCAGCAGCAAACCACTGAACTGAGAATAGGACCCCCATTGAAGGAATCAGAGAAAGAACTGGAAGAGCTTGAAGGGACTCGAGAACCCATATGTACAACAATGCCAAGCAACCAGAGCTTCCAGGGACTAAGCCACTACCTAAAGAGTATACATGGACTGAACCTGGACTCTGACCTCATAGGTAGCAATGAATATCCTAGTAAGAGCACCAGTGGAAGGGGAAGCCCTGGGTCCTGCTAAGACTGAACCCCCAGTGAACTAGATTGTTGGGGGGAGGGCGGCAATGGGGGGAGGATGGGGAGGGGAACACCCATAAAGAAGGGGAGGGAGAGGGATTAGGGGGATGTTTTCCCGGAAACCGGGAAAGGTAATAAGACTCGAAATGTATATAAGAAACACTCAAGTTAATAAAGAAAAAAGAATAATGAATCAAAAAAAAAAAAAAAGACACTCAGTAAGACACACAGTGAGTTCCATCCCTGGAACCTACATGGCAGACAAAATGAACCAATTTCCACATTTTGCTCTGTGACCTCTATGGGCACACCACAGCATAATACCCCACACAGAGAGATATAATAAATTAATAAAGAAATAAATGTAATACAATATAAAGGATCTAAATTATATAAAGTAAACAAGACATATTACACTAATGACTTCTTAGAAAATTGTTAGTATTCTCATGAAGTTAGTATTTTCATCTCATTGTTATGATGTTTTCTTTTTATATGAGTAGTTATACTAACTTTAAAAATGCAATAAGAGCTGGGATGTGTGGGTGCATGCCTTTAATGACAACACGGAGCCAAAAGCAGATGGATCTCTGTGAGGTGAGTTTTACTCCAGTATGGTCTACAGAAGGAGTTCTAGGACAGCTAGGGCTACACAGGCAAACACTGTCTTGAAAAAACAAAATAAATAAATGGAGAGATAGATGATAGAGATGATAGATATAGATAAATAGATAGATGATAGATGATGGATAGATAGATAATAGATAGATAGACAGACAGATAATCAATCACAGAATGATTTCTTACCACATGGAATGCAGAATAGCTCACATACTCATGCAGAAAAGAACTAACTAGAACCGTTATTGAGCCCTTTTCTTTCAAGTATCTATATATGCATACATATAGATCAATGGACGAATGGGAAGGTACATCTCTCTAGACACTGAATTACTACACATCCTATTTTAACATCTGAAGTTGAATGTCACAGAATGCAACATGTGAATAAATTTAAGTGACCCTAGAAATGGTGGTAAATTATGATATTGCTTTATCAAAGAGTACATGGTTTATTTTAGTTTAATATAAAATAGAAATATATTAAAAATTGTCAATGTTGCTAATACTACACGTTAAAAGATATGACCCAGTAAAGTCCGTGAAATATAAAGATGCGATTAGTCTATAACTATGTGCCCTAACCCTACTTTCTTTGACTTCCTAAAGTGCCGTTTCACTTAAACTTTTGGCTACTTTTCTTCAGTGACATTACACTCAACTACTAATTTTTAGTTTTAAACTTAAGTATTTATTCTAGTAGATTAGAAACAGCCTTGAGATGTACATGGTATTGATACTAGAAACGTGTTTCTAACTGCCAACAGCTCTCATAGAGGCAAAGGGGAGGAGGAATGGGACGGGGCTTTGCAGAGGGGAAGGGGGACAACACTTGAAATGTTAATAAATAAAACAACCAATAAAAATAAAATTAAATTAAAGGAAGATAAGTTATACTTAAATTACAGGTGTGCTCTACAGATGTGGCCACTAGAATTACACCATACAAGCAGAAACACCTGCTTTGGCCACTGATGACTTTTCCTCACGCATTAGCCTTTGTTTTCTTCGATGGAAGTTCATGTAAGCTCACGAGACAGGTCACTGAATCTACACAGGCAGGAAATTATTTTTAAAAATTAGTGTGACTTTTTTTGTAAAGGTGGTTATGGCAATGTAACACTCACAGTACCTAGTAGGACAAAAATTAACTGTGCCTCAGCAGGACCCTCATTTAAACATCATAACTGTGTTATAAAAATTGTATGTTCTGTTTCAAATAGTGGTATGATTTGCCAAGCTTCACAGCTGTCTCAGTAACTGGACCACTGATGGGATAGTCATATTAACGCTCGGGATGAAATAACACGTCTGACAAAATGGATAACCTATGACAAAACAACTCACTAGGAAATGTCACACTGTACTTAGGAATCCCCCATCATCGGGCACGCTTAGTACCCAGGAGGCTGGCGGTATCACTGGAAAAACTTTCTTGACCGAGCGTAATTAGATTTCTCTGGAAGCAGCTTTCAGACTGTCACAATTAGAAGCCAAAGATTCCTATTAGGTAAGTGAACACTACAAAAATGGACATTTCGGTAGATAATCATAAAGATATCATATAGAAAAAAAACGGAACTAGGGAAATTTCCACTGAGAAACACGGAACATACTTAGACTTGCAACAATAGAGCCATGCATGACTGTTAGCCCATTCTCTGATCACCAAGGAGATGGGGGTGGGGAGCACAATTTATGTCCTCTCTTTCATGGGAAGTGCAAGTTCCCAGAGGAGATAGGACATTGGTCTCTGACAGGACTAAGGGCAAACCTCACACATCCAGCCTCAGTTAATCCATCTTGAAGATGTCGATGAGGCAGATTGTGGCCATGTGAGATCATATAATTTAAGGGTGTATGTCTGGCCAGAGAATCAAAGGTATTCACGAGCCCAAGGAAGGACACAAGAGGAAAAAAAGAACTTGTTTCTAGGTGGCAATACAAAGAACATTCTCTCTCTCTCTCTCTCTCTCTCTCTCTCTCTCTCTCTCTCTCTCTCTCCTCCATTTTCTTTCTCTTCTTCTCTCTTGCTGTCTTCCTCTTCTCTCTCTTTCCCTCTCTCTTGTTCTCTGTTCTTCTCCCTCTCTTCTCTCTCCCTCTGAATCATCCCCTCTGCCTTCTTATACACACAAGCCTAATTTAGTGTTAAATATTTTTAGTACAGTCAAGCAAGCAGTTCAGTTTACTGTTGTAAGTGTCAACCTACTATATACTGTGAGCACAGGTAGCCATACACACACCTCCCAGTTTGCTTAAGAGAAAATACTGACCACATCAGCAGGAATAAAGTATGAGTGTTGGTTTCAGTCACAAAGCATTGTAATACAGAGTAATCTAGGAAATATACTTATTTTTTATCTTCAAATATTACCTTGGTCTTGTACATGTGTCAGAGAAAGAATTCAGAAATTATAATTACTTCTAAACATCTTATTTTCAAAAAGACACAGTAATATATGACCGATATTATTTTAATTATCAATTTCACATGAATTCAAGCCCGCAAGAAATGTAATGGAATTTTTATGGGAGATTGGCTCTTCCTAAGAAAGCTACGAAGGCTTTTAAATGGCATCTAAAAGCAAATATTTTGAAAAAATGTATTTTCTTTTCCAAATACTGTCAAAACCCAGTATTTGGTTAAGGGATTACTTATTATTTCTTGAAAATTCCTTTCTGACATAACCTACTAAATTCAGTTACGATCACTTCGATATCTGGATCACTCAGGGAGGAGGCTGGTTGTTTCAGTGCTCCCACCCAGCCCCCCGAGCACCTTTACTTCACTGTCTGCTTTACAAAGGACAGAACCCACTGCTGCGTGAGCTCTGTTAGCTTAGAGGTCAGCAAGCACCCTCGAAGGAGCTGGCATCTAGCCTGTCCATACAAAGCAGGCAGACTCCCACCGACTCAGAGAACTCCTCAGGGCAGTGTTTTCAGATCTGCAATTGTGTGGGTAGAAGACAGAAATGTGGAAACCATACCGTAAGGATCCTCATACTTAATAGATTTGCTTTAACGGACTGAGACACATGAAGAATGTTGCGGCTTACCTTGTTTGTCTCCGTTATGGAACACTAATTCTTTCCCTATGCAAACATCTCAGAAGCAATAAGGTCACCTGGAGCAAGACGAGATTTGTAATCTCCTGCTTCTGTAATTTCACAGTACAGACCTCTCACATTCCAAGATAATCAAATCATCAAGACAAGGCCATCTGGAGATGGGAAGCTTCGAAGAGCAGAATAACTGTAAATGTATTAGTGGAGCCCTCTGCATGACATTTTCCCCAGTGTCATCATGCTAACCACTCAGGGGTGTATCTGTCTCATAATGTGAGGGATAGAAGCCTTCAGGCAAGAAGAAGATAGGGAGTAAATGAAGTTTAAAATACAGAAAATTGATTAGAAACAGAATTGAATTAACACCCAGAAATTAGATTGCTTATTTAATTATTTCATTTAGTTTTCATTTTCCTTCAGTTACTTTGGAATCTTTGTAATAAATGAAGTCAAATCATAGAGGGGGAAATTTAAGCTTTCTCCTTTTATAAAAATGAGGCTGTTTCATAAACTAAAAATGTGCCAGCATCTGATAAATTCTTCAGGCCTATGAATGCAGCTTGGAGAAGACTTATTAAATTACAGTGTTTTTGTCTTTCTAATTTTCTATAACTCCTAATGTAAAGAGAATTTTAAATGTCTAAAACACATATTTTGGTTGAAAATATGTTCTTTTAAAAATCAATATTAACTGAAATTTAAAATACTACTGTAAATGATACTATCATTCAAGCATTTGGAACTTAACAATTCAAATATATATTTATAGTAAAAGTTTTAACTAGAAAGCTTTAAGTACATATGATTAGAAACAATATAAGAATTGAGGGTATTAGGGAAATACACAAAATAAACAATTATGTGGAATTATTACTGATAAATTATGGTGTTTGACAGTTATCCCTAAACTGACTGTTTCCAGATCGTCTATGACTGTTGCCAGAACTTTGATCACACTATGAACCCAAAGATTGTGTTATTTACTGAAAGACTTGTTTCTAGTGATGGTTGGTTCAGCCCCTAGAACTCACCTTTAATCCCAAACAATGCAAGTAAAGTTAGTTTACAGAAGGAAGCACCCAAGTTTGAAAGTGATGTCTAATTGAGTGGCAGAAAAAGTGACGAATCAAAGAAAGACTTGATGTGCCCAACTCTCACAAGAAGAATGAGGAAAGGAAAGCTCCTTAAGGGAGAGTGGGGCAGCACAGGAGGAAGAGAGCACAGTACAGGAGCACAGGATCAATCATGGAGAGCAGTGTGGTAGAGTCGAGAGGGAGAGTAGAGCAGCACAGAGGAGGAGAAGGCAGTTTTACCAGGAGAGCTTTACTGAGACAGATTGAAGAGAGAATGAGCTAGGCACAGGGAAAGAAAGAACTAGCAAAAGAATGAGAAGGAGCCAGACGATTAGCCAAGATTGCTAGAGTTGTTAGTTTGAGGCCAAGCAGAGCAGTTCAGAGGCCAAGAGAAAAGGCAGATTAAATAAGTCAGCTAGGAGAGGAGTGCGAGCCACAACAGTTGAGGTAAAGCAGCCAGCGAGAAAGGACAAGAAAGGGTGAGCTTATTCTTGCTCTTGAGGTGTCAGAGGCTGGAAGCATTCTAGGCCTAGATTAGATTGTACAGAGACTGGAAGCTTCCAGGGTTAGTCATAGGTTAGCAAATGAAGGCAGGAAGCCTTCCAGACAACAATTCCAACAGGGAAATAAAAGTTACTTGTACACAAGATTATTATCTGTGGTTGAAACAAGATTTTTCATTTCTAATGAGGAGACATGAATACTTATTTTTTTTAATCCAGGACCAAATTGGAATGAAAATAGGAAGAAAGAAGTGAAGTAAGTTTCTCTTAAACCCACCATATGTGTGTCTTATATAACCCTTAACAGTCCATTTTTAAGAAGAGGGTGGCTTCTTAATATCATGATTACACACCAGGTAAGTGAGTACTTCCAGATCCCACTGTTGTCAAGAAACAACACTCAGTGTTTGCCTCACATATAGGACTGGGAATTCTATAAGATTCTATTAGCTTGGCCTTAGGGGTTTGGCGTTTAGCAATTATCTACTAAATACAAACTATAGTAGAGACTATTACATATCCCTGCTAGCTAGTAGCTCATTCCATAGTTTGCACGGGATAGCAATTACCACAGAGACTTGTCCATATGTAGAGAATAAAAGCATTGGTATGCTTAGCTCTAAGTGCCCCATTCATATTATCTGAATGAAAGAGAGGAAGCCTGTAAAGGCCAAAGGTGGGCAATAACACAAAGGGAACAATATGATCCAGAGAGAGGAGAGCAAGGATTGTGGTACCATGTACAATGGGAATGTAACCTTCAGACAAACACAAATGCAGCACTGAAGGGGCAGGGGTTACGGAAAGGTGGGCATCCCATCACACCACTAGCTGAGGTGGTGTGACGGCTGCTGAGGGGGAGGGAGTCGGTTTGCTGAAATGATGTGATGCCTGGTGGTCCAACTGCAGCCTAGCTGGGTAAGGCAAACTGGACTTGATGGCAAAGGAAGGAAAAATGAAACTAGAAATAATCTCAAACATGATGGGAAGCAATAGGATGGGTGAGGAGGTGGCAAGGGGTGTGGTTGAGGGAGTGAATATATTCCAAGTCCATTGTATTACCTTGTCAATGAATCATTAAAAAATACTTTTTCTGTTTTGTAAATCCTCTGTAAGAGTGTTATGGGAAGCCATATTAATCACCTGACAGGGGTTACTAGAAGGAGGTAATTCAGGAAAGGTTTCTCTGTGCCTGGGTTGTTTAATATTATTGTTCTGTGTAAACTTCTATCTCTTCACTTCCTACACATACCAATAAAACATGGGCATAGGACTTGTGCCTCGTGTAAGTTCTGTCAGACAGCATCATAAATGTCCTTTACCACGGCTTTCTGACAAAATACGGGGAAATCAGAGATGTTTCATGTGCTATTGCATCAAGCAATGTCTATCAACGACAGGAAACGACCTGTGTCCTTTCTCCACAGACAACTATGATAATAGCAAATGATAGATTTAAAATCTCCTCAAGTTTTTCCAACATTATGTTCTATAACGCTCAAGTTTGTTGCATAACTGTTTCCACCAAAGGGAAAGGACATTCATAAAAGAAAGGCTCAGGAAGGTTGAAGACGATAACATTCACCTCAGCATAGTTATAAAAGCAGTGAACGCTTAGTGGGGAGATGAGACTACCCCATGGAGCTAATTTTGATTTGGACAGGGAACTCCAGGATGTAGGATGTAGCTTTGTCCAGGTATCTTAAGCCGCCTTTGAGTCACACATTGTCTTGTAGGAAACGTCTCACTCAGCATACCTGTAGAATGCCAGCCAACTATTCGTCTCCCTAAATTAGACTTGGATGGAATCACTCTGTGCTTTCTGTACAGTAAACAGCCATTGGTCTACATCTCCCTGGGAATGCTGTTACAACATTACACAATATTATTGCTTTTTTATCTTTGCACCACTTGAAAAATGTGAGATATAAATGCACACGAATCTGGGTCCTTACAGAGATTTAGAAATGCAGTATGAGCATGAAATATGATGATACAAAGCCATGTCATAGAAGTGTTTTCAACTTTACAACAAAAAAACTGAACTCAATAAAAATTGACTTACATAATCTGAGAAATTAAAAGGCAAAATAAAAGTGACTTAAGTAAAAGGAAATGATTGAAATATTAAAAAAATAGGAAGACAGCAGTCTCAACTAACCTGGTACTCCAAGATCTCTCAGACACTGAGCCGCCAACCAGGCAGCAACACCAGCTGATATGGGGCCCCTGACACATACACAGAGGACTGCTGCATCAGGACTCTGAGAGAAGACGCACCTAACCCTGAGAGACTTGAGGCCCCAGGGAGTAAAGGGGAGGGGAGAGCATCCTTTTAGAGATAGTGGGGATGAGGAATGGGATGAGAAACTGTGGGAGGGCAGACCAGGAGGCTGACAATGACTGGACTTTTAAAAAAATAAAAGTAATTTAAACAAAATCAGAAAAAATAATATCCCCTGTTCCAATTTCTAACGTAACCAAGAAATGTGTTCTCTATATACTTTAGGAAAGAGGAACATTTAAATGTCTCTAATGACCCATTGCATGCTACATATTTTTTATATACAGTCCAAATGCATACTTTTATGGATTTTATTTTACTTTATAAATTATAGGTGAAGATATATAGAAATATGTCATGAAATATTATGATATTTGTTCAAACACTTGAAAATATTGATTAAATAATGTTGCTCTACGCTTTCCAAACCCCTTTAAATTGGTGATGAAAATTCTGATGAACAATTTGCCTGTTCTTCCAAACAAATATAAGCCTTTGGTCGTACAGGATAGGAATTCTTTCTGGGACCAGTCACAAAGCCCAGCCAAATCCATACAGCAGTTAAATTATCTTGTGATCCAAGACATTTCTGTGTGCAAACCTGACTAATTCTACATAGACGTGAATTCCAGGATGCTTGCAGAAGGAGCGTGGTCATTTCCCACAAGAGAGCCAAGCTCAGGCCTGCTTCACCCTGTCGTCTTACTGCAGGCTTCTTATAGTATGCGATGAGCCCATTTCCAGTGTTAGCTTCGTTACTGGAGTGAGGAATTTTGTCTTTTTGCACAAAGAAATCCCTAAGAGAATGTTTCTAGTGGGATCTGGTGTGCTGATCTAGAATACCATGTCCGTGTTTATAGGAGGGAACTCAGTGTACAGTACCCAGGTATTTTTGATGCAACTTTATTCTTTAAAATGTTATGCTTCTAGTTTATTCCAGTTTGTTATAATCAAGATATCTGACACTCAAAGGACAATTGTCTCACTGGAATGAAAGTCTCAATTACACAGTTCAGACAGTGGACATTTAGCCATCCTACCGAGAGCCTCTCTCTTCAGCAATCATCAGACTACTGAGAAGATGGCCGCTCAGGACTTCCCTAGGATGTTCATGGTGGGAACAGGAAACTTAAGGGCACTGCTGCAGGCTTGATGAAAACTTGTTTCCCCCAGAGAGATATTACATGGTACTGACAAATTTTAGGACAGGCAATGATTGACAGGATCATAGCTTCACAGCTTGACCAAGACTGCTTAGTTACTATTTGTCTGTCTGTCTGTCTATCAATTTTTCTTTTATTGAAAATAGATTTTTCATATAACATATTTTGGCTATGGTTTCCTCTACCAAAGCTCCTCCGAGCCTCTCCACTTGCCCATCCTGACCCCGCCGGTCACATCCATACTGTTTCTATCTGTCATTAGAGAACAGTCATCTAAAGTAAAATAACAAAAATAAAATAATGTCCCTCTTTATATCTAACCACTGAGTTGGTAACCAGTGGTGGGAAATGAAACCTACGCATATTTTATTCCTCTTCCCAATGTGCAGATGCTTCAGTTCTTCTTAGAAGGGGGGAACAAAAATTTTCATAGGAGGAGATATGAAGACAAAGTTTGAAGCAGAGTGAAGGAATGGCCATTCAGAGCCTGCCCCACCTGGAGATCCAACCCATATAAACACAGCCACCAAACCCAGCCAATATTGCTGATGCCAAGAAATGCATGCTGACAGGAGCCTGATATAGCTGTCTCCTAAGAGGCTCTGCCAAAGCATGACAAATACAGAGGCAAGTGCTGGCAGCCAACCATTGAACTGAGAACAGGGTCCCCATTGGAGGAGTTAGAGAAAGGATTGAAGAAGCTGAAGGGGTTTTCAACCCCATAAGAACAACAATGCCAACCAACCAGAGCCCCCAGCGACTAAATCAATACCCAAAGACTATACATGGACTGACCCATGGTTCCAACTGCATATGTAGTAGAGGGTGGCCTTGTTGGGCACCAAAGGGAGGAGAAGCCCTGGGTCCTGCCAAAGCTTGATGCCCCAATGTAGGGAAACATTAGGGCGGGTAGGCAGGAAGGGGTGGGTGGTTGGGTTGGGGAAAGGGAATGTTTGAAACATAAATAAAAAATTATCCAATAAAAAAAATTCAACAAAGCTTGACCTTCTGTAATTAGTATAAAACAAATTTAGTGAGAGCTTTTCATGTTCTGAAATACTCATTATGCAATTAAAAATAATTCTGTCAAAGGAAAGACAGAGGGTTTACAACACATAAACCTGCATTAGCAGGATATAATTAATAAGCCAGCAGCATCCAGAAGCTCTTTGTTTTTATGCAACTCAAAAAGCCTCATCTGTTGTAAATTCTAAAATTAGCATAATTAATTATTCTTATATAATTTTTAAGATAAAACTTAAGTTTTGATGATTATCTTCTCTGTCCATACTAAAGTTGTTTTCTAATAACATTTCTATATCGTCAATGATAATTTTAAGAAGCTAAAGATACTCAATGTTACAGCTTGTTATCTATAATTTTACAATGAAAACTGACATTTTTCTTCTTGATAATTTTGATTTTTAGTACCAAAGTTCTGGTCCTCAAGTGTTAAATTTTATATATATATTTAACTCAGTAAAATTATAAAGTTCTCTTGAAAGGCCTATGACCTCCCAAAGCATGGGTTTTAATGAGTTTATAGTATCAGGCCTCAAATCCAATCAGAGGGCACTTGGTTCACCCCATAACAGTCACGCCATTTTACCAAATGGGCACATCTTACTTGGAATGTTGATCTCAGAGATTACAGAATTTGCAATTTGAGTAAAATTATCGATGCCTTTTCTTTCCCACTACTGTGCACAGCGGCTTCTGGAAAAGTGATGCTTAATCAGCAGGGAGGAAGCTCCCATTTCAGCCTTGGATTTCTCTATGTAAACCCGAGGTATGTAGTGGCTTTAGCAACAGCTTCTAGTGTTAGTGGAAAACCAAGAGAAAGTGTAAAAGTCTCTATCCAGGAGAATTCTGAGTCTTTACCGACCAACAACTCACAAAGAGACATCCCACCTTTCACAATAGGCATGCTGTTTAACAAATCATGACTTCTAAAAGCAGATGTTTCTATCTACTCAGGATATCTCCCCTCAAACAGATTATTTTTTTTAATTTTCTTTGCTTTGTTCACCCATTTCAGTATTAAATACATAGCAGCTGTGTTAGTCCATGTTAAGCCTGCACAAGAAAGGTAACCCTTCATTAGTAAGGGATGGATGGAGGGGCTCTGTGGACTCTGCACATCACTGCTAATCTCTGTGCTACTGATAAAGTCAGGGGCAGTGGGAGCCATTGCCTTTGGTTGTAAGTCCACTGCTGGCCCAACCAGACTGCAACAGACAGTTCCAATCCAAAAGATTCACAGATGGCCCCAGTTAAAGTAAATGCTTCTGGAGGCAAAACCCACAATCTATGAATCTGGGAACGAGACTATAGGGGCAGGGTGTTGATATAGAAAAGATCAGCAAAGAGTAATCAGAATACTTTGTATACATATAAGAAATCATGAAAAATATAATTGTTAACAAAATAAAACCTAAAAGACAGACATTTTGTCTTTAGAGAACACTATCTCTTTGTCACACCAGACAAGGCAGTGTCAACTCTATGATCTTAGAATTTTCTTTTGCATCTAATATTTTTAGTCGGTTAAATGGGAAATTGAACTCTCAGTTATCCCATCCAAATTATCAGAAAAAAATCACAGGTCTAAACTTTACATAACAGTAGAACTTACAAGCTGCATTTATCAAGGGTTTAAGTTATTTTCAGACAAGTCATACTACATATTATAAGCACTACTTGCTCTCAATCAGCACGAAAGAACTATCTAGAAAATCCCAAATTTTCTGCAGCAAAATAACACTTGAAATTTAAGTGTTTAAAAATATAAAATGAGTGTAAAAGGCAGCTGAAATGCTGAAAAAGAGTTTTTCATTTGACAGTTATTTTCAAACACTATATTAAAGCATACTGCTTGTCTAAAAAAAGCAAATTTTGACTTATTTTATTAATGAATTCATAGAACCTTCAGTTGATAGGAATTAAAAGTCCCCTAAGAAACCAACTTTCGATAAAAGCAACAGGTTGTTCTTATAAAATCTTCATCCAGCAACTGGCCAGAACCACGACAGCCACAGAAGATTATCACTGAATCTGCAAATACTTGAGGAAACTCCCAGGATGCTGGAGTGAAACCATCTCAACAATAGCTGGCTCATCATTAGGTTTTTAGATGCCTTGCACATGTCTTATAAACACAGGAACTAATGCGAAGCTTAGTTGGGAAAATATGCACAATAACTAAGTTCTACTAGCTAGAAGCAAATTCTTTATCTGAGAAACGAACTTTTAAAAAGACCTCTATAGGTAATAAGCTTTAACCCTTTACTGCAATGGTATAAAGCTAAAAAAAAAAAACTGCTTTCATGGAGAAAGGAGAGAGAGAGAGAGAGAGAGAGAGAGAGAGAGAGAGAGAGAGAGAGAGAGAGAGAGAGAGAGAGAGAGAGAGAGAGAGAGAGAGGCGGGGCACAGGGGATAGGGCACACAGAGGAGAGAAGGGACAGGGGAGAGAGGGGAGAGGGGAAGGGGGAGAAAGGAGAGAGGAGAGAGGAGAGAGGAGAAAGAAACCACAGTTTTGTTTAATTAAAATTAGAAGGGGAACAAAATACTCACAGGAGGAAATAAAGACACTGAAGAAATGGCCATTCAGAGACTGCCACGCCCGGGAATCCATCCCATACACAATCACCAAACCCATAGGAAGAACAACAATATCAACTGACTGGAACCCACAGAACCCCCAGAGACTAAACCACCAACCAAAGAGTACACAGGGATAGACCTATGGCTCCAGCTGCATATGTCAGGCATCAGTGGGAGGAGAAGCCCTTGGTCCTTTAAAGACTCAATGCCCCAGTGTAGGGGAATGTCAGGGCGGGAAGGAGGGTGGGAGTGGGTGTGTGGGTGGGGGAGCACCCTCACAGAGGTAGGGGGTAGAGGGATGGAATGGAGAGTTTCTGCAGGGGTAATTGGGAAAAGGGATAACACTTGAAGTGTAAATAACAAAAATAGTCATCAAGAGAAAAGAAAAAGAAAAAGAAACCTAAAAGGCACTAATTTATGCTTTTAAGAAAATAGTACATCATTTTAAAATTCATCATTGTATGTCTTGACCCCTTGGAAAAAATATCAGAGAAGAGAACTGAATAAAGGTAATTTCACAGATACTTAATAAGAATTTATATTAAGCTCACTTAATTCATGTAGAAAATGTAATTTAACGAAAAAATTAAAACCACAAAAATGACATTATTCACTTAGAAAACCATTAGCTCTTAATTTACTATATATCATAATAAACAAACTAGTTCGTTCTTTTAGTTGCATGAGAAAAAAGATTTAGGCCTTGAACTCTTCAAAATTTTAAATGAAAATACCATGAAAACATGTTCACTATTCCTCCATAGATATAATTGCAAAACTATGACATATTTGATATAAAAAACCAAATCTTCAAATACTGCTCTGCCTCAACTAAAGTTCTTTAATCCATAAATAGTCAGCTATATGTGTGGAGATAAGAGAAGAACGGAATGCATTCATACTAAAGATTATAGAATAATTAAAAAGAAAATTGCATATTTTTATCTCTCACAGTAATGAATATTTCCATGTTATTGTAATAAAAATAAAATTCTTAAAACAATAAGTAATTTCAAGTCTCTATTTTTCTCCTAATGTTTTAAATGCATTTTACAACAATAAACTATTAATTCTAATTTACAGCTATGCCCTAATAATCTTATATAATTATTACTTTTTAGAAAAAGACTATAAACTTGTGAACACTACATGAAGTACATACTCTCTCCTCAATTGTTTTGTGTTCCTAACAGAAAAAAAATTAATCATAACTGGCCAACTATTCATATTCTGAAATGTTTCCAATTAAAAGCCATACAATGTTGATTCAGAATTTCTTTGACCTTTGAGAAAAATGTACTTAATCAAACTAAAGAGATTTTTCTCTTGTCGTCCATGACTTTGCAGTGAAAGTGAGTCAGATCTACAAAGACCAATATTGTAAAGTGTTAAACTACATATTCCTCCAAGAGACAGACACTAGAGAAGTTTAGTGAAGCATATGCTATTCTCAGAGACCTTAATCTTAAAACAAACATCCTTTAACTATTTATTCTGGACACTTGAAGGACTTTAACTGTTTGCTTGGGGCATACAGTTTTATTTGAAAATATTAAGGAACACATTGTTTCTTCCGGAAGCCCTAATAATGCCACATGTGCTTAACATCTTCTCGAGACTAAATACATACGGGTCCTTCAACTATTTTCTGGGCTCCATAAGTGATAAGTTATTTACCCTTGCCTTTTGTGATAGGGTCTGTTGCTGCTGGTTTTACTAAGGAGAGAGGTGCAGAGCCAAAATGGTTGCCAGACCAATGATGTAGTCTGGAAAGCATTTAATTAAGATTATTTCTAATTTTACATCTCCACCTATGTTAATGAAAAGTTTAAACTAGCAAAGAAAAGGGGCTCTCCCTGTCTGTAAACAAAGCAAGAGAAATACCTCATGGCTCATTAAAAAGGCCACGAAGACTTCATTTTGAGCTAGTCATGAGGAAGAAGTTTTTCCACAGGCTTCGGAGATCAGTCCAAGAAGAGCCAAGTAGGCACAAGGAACAGGAAGAGGAAACAGAGCTAATCCTTTTATCATGACTTAGTTCCACCATACTATCACGACACAGTCAGATTGCTGAGCCCAAAACACCTGGGACCGTATGCTCCCCGAACCATGTCAAGGTCTATCTGACGGGAGAAGAAAGGCTCTGATGCTTCTAAGTTATTAGACTCATATTCCATTGGCCTGTTTTCTCCACCAGCGGTAAGAATTACGTTGTGATGATCTTTACATCTCTAAATTGTTTCCATAGTATCTTAGTCACAGATTAGATTGTGTAATAAGTCAATTAGATTATTTAATGAAGGACATACAATGGCTCCATATCCTCCAAAAAATTGTAGCTGTGAAGTGTATTTTCACAGAAATAGAATGGTATACTGTTCACTCCCCATGTGAAGCCGCATTGCAACATTAGACGAGATACATTTGAAAAGTTTGTACACCAAGTTTGCACAGCCACAATTGCTTCCAGGTTGCTTTTCCAAATAACCCGATTTTAAAGTCTGTACTCAAATCTAAAGCAAATGGTACAGCCCATAGTACCATGGTACTTATCCTCATCTATTTGTCACTGTAGTTAAATGGTGCTGATGACTACATCAATGACATTGTTAATCCACTAAGTTCCTTTTGTACTCTACATGATAAAGATATTACATCAAATGGGCTCAGTATACTATGGAACATTTTAATTTTATATTATAAGTCTACCTGTAGACATCTGTCCTCTGTAATAGAATGACCTCCGTGTGTGAAGCACAAGGACCATTTAAAGGTATTAGTTATCATTTTGCCTTTCTAAAATTGTAATACATGGAACCCTTATTGACCTTCATTGTGCACATAGCATGTTTTCTAGGATTAAACATTTTTTTAATCTCTTCAAAACTCCAAAGGGTTTTACCTTATAAAACTATAAACTCTTCAAAAGTTCAATTGAGATCTTTTATAAGACTAAGTCTTAATGAATAAGAACAATTTCTCTTTACAAATTTTTATTAGCAAATATTAATTGTACAGAATGGGCTTCACTAGGACATTTTCCTATATGCTCTTATGTATTTTGATTATATTTTTTTTCTGGCACTATCCTCCATGTTCCTTAGTCATGTTCTTCCCCTTCTAAAACCTAAAATAGTCCCTCTTCTGCTTCTTTAAGAATTTATTTAAGAATAAATTCTTCATTAGAGATGGTACAAGAAATGTTTAATCTGGAAACCCCTAGTATGCCCACTGAAAAATAAATGGATAGCATCAAATTTGTATGCATACCCAATTCAGCTTTACTTGACCATAAAGAACAAAATTATGTTACTTATAGGAAAGAAAACAGAGAGAAGTAGATATTATAATGTTAAAAAAATATAAGACAGGCTTAGAACAAACGTGTGGATCATAGCCAAGTTGTCTGTAATTAATATGTGATCCACCAGTAGTTGTCAAATTAATGAAACCATGTTACATGTGATATAACTTTCTAAGTTACTTGACACTGGTAACATTTTTAGAATATTTCACATCACTCTATTGAACATTGATAGTTTGTCACTTGAAATGACTAAGATGAAAATATTAAAACTTGAAAGGAATAACTGTAAAGACATAACAATTCGTTTAGATTATTTTCCACTCATCTAAAAGAAAAGAAAAAAAAACCTGCTGACTGATATAGGTATATTGAAACCAAGAGCACTAAACTGTAGTTAAGCTGTTTTGTGAAGCATATACAGAATTCATGCAATCTGAAGTCCTTCCCTCCAACTCTCATCTTTCATGACATCATCAGGAGCAGTTTTAACTACCTCAGCCCTGCCATTTGGATCAGAAATCAAATATCTAATTGTATACTTAAATTAATTCTGACATTCGTATGATCACAAATTCTCAATATGAATGTTCCAGAAAAAGCACTCCATTACAGCCTTCAGGCTAAATTACTTAGTGGTACATGTACACAGTTACTTAAATCCACACTAGAATTTACTCTTAATTTCATATAAAGCCAATAGCTTACTGTTTTCTTGAGTTTCTAATCAAGACTCAAACTACTATTTATTTTGGTCATTAAGATGTAGGCATGTTGGGTCCCAGAATAGTAGACTTCGCTAATTACAATACTTACAAGATTCTGATACATTATTTCTCAATCTACATAAAAGCATGTAGACTAGAGCAAATCTAAACTGCAGATGAGAATTCCACTCCTGTGTCATCCTTCCCATAACAAAACTTCAAGTGTTGCTGAATGCTACCAAACTAAACAAGAGAAGGTTTTCTCCACAAGATTCATATAAAAATAGTATTTACTTATTATTCTTAATATTTTTATTTTTAAAATAATGATGGGTATACATTATCTATGCAACTGAATAAAAGTAATCTGTAATCCTTAAAAATTAATGAGATCATATTTGGACAAAATGAGGATATGAACAGTAAAGAGAAGATTTTAACTTGATCATTTGTGAATAAAATCGAGCAACATCTTTGACGTTTTCTTTAGGAAATACAAAAGCAAAAATTTTGAGTGAGTGACAGGTATCATCATGTATGGCATAGCTTTCTGTTTCTATGGAAAAAAGAAAACCCTGACATTAAGCAAGTTTGAAAAGAAAAGGTTTCTTTCAGCTAGTAGTTCTCAATTATAGACCATATTATCCCAGAAGTCACAGTGGCAGAAGCTTGAGGCCGTGAGCTACATCACATCAGCCAAGAGGACGAGAACTCACACATTCGCTTGCTTCAGTTCCCGCTATGTAATCACAGGCAGGACACAACCAATGAAATAGCATTGCACACATCCATAGTGTGACCTCCACTTCAATTTGCCCATTTAACAACATCTCTCACAGGCTGACCTGATCTAGATAATTCTTCCTCGAGACTCTCATTCTAGGGCATATCAGGCTGAGATGAAATTTATCACAGTTATAGATCAATTTCAGGGAACTGTAGTGGCAGTGTGAATGAGGAAAAAAGGGAGGACTACATAAACAATCAGGGTTCCTGGAACACTCAGGCATTTTTATTTTCTGAATCAAAGAAAGAAAACAAAAGGTTTGGGATATACGTAAATTGGTAGTCAGTACAATTTTGATACAGGCTAATAAAAATAAGGATGAATAAAGAACACAGCATCAATACAATGTTAATTCAGTGCAGATTAAATATGGAAAGCCCATGAGTTTAGCAATGTGAATAGCCCTTTGTAAGACAGCAATTGGCAAGAAGGGAAAGTTGAAGATAAATTTCCCAAGTTTGGGTTATCTTTAGGTCCACAAATAAAAGATATATTACTAGGAAGAGGAGACACTGAGCCTTGGAGAATTCAAACAAAAGGACACGTTGTCTTTCACAGACTTGTAAGGGCTTTATCTGTGGTAGGGAGTCTGCTCTCTCCATTTCTTGATAGGTTGCTTGGCAAACAGCTGATATTAGAGAATGTTAGTGCACAGCAGAAGGAAGGCTGCATCCCTGCAACTTCTGCCTGAAGTTTGCCTTGAGTTTTGCAGGTTATAAAGTGGTGCTTAAAAATAAGAGGCAGTGGAAACATGCTTATTCACCCAAAGAGAAATAATGTTCTTTTTGAGCTGATTGTCACAAAATGAATGAGAAAGAAATCCACTTAGGGTAGGAGTAGTAGATGAGAAAAAAATTCTGGTAAATACCTAGAACCTGATACTGAGACAGGGCGAGATCTTCTGTGTAACAATGCAGATCAATGCATTAATTCCTATATCTGGCCCTACTGCCACCCACTGCACGGGATCCTCCACATTCCCATAATGCTCATCCTTCTAGTCATCTTCTCACATAACTCACCTGTTTAGACTTGGTAGTGTTAAACCTAGTATATAAACCCAAATGGATTTATACAGTCTGCACAAACAACTGTTGTCTTTATCCAGTGGAAAAACAAAGAATTTATACACCATAATAATTTATGATAAGTAGAAATGTCTTTAAATTGCTCTATGACAAGGAATACTTCATGGAAGTTGACTTGTGCTGCCTATGTATTCAAATGCTAGGTTCTGTACCCCAAGATCTGGTTGCCCCCAAATGGGCAGGTTCTCACATATACTAGTTTTTGTTATGCAAACCTTGTTCTCCAAGTTAATTGGTCAATAAAAGGCTAATTTGGATGGGTAGCAGGAAGAGGAAGGCAGAACTTCCTGGGAGGGATAAAGGAACTCTGAGAAGAAGAAAGAAGGCCTCTTTTGCCAGGATACATGGGGGAGACAGATGTGACCATGGGCCAGGAAGGTGTAGCTAGTCACATGAATAAGTGGGGATAGATGGTCAGATAATCTTAGATGAGCTTGTTAAATGTCTGCTGAGCTAAGGCTTAAACTCTTAAATATTAAAGGGTTTCTGATTGGCTATTTGGGAAATTAACCAGTTAAGGAATAACTATCTCCATATTAATTTCCAGCTTGAATTAATTTATATAGAATGTTATATTAAATCTTTATACAATTACCTTTGTATCTGACATCTTTAAACATTAGAAAACTAGTATATTCAAATTATAGTTATATAACTCAAAATATAATTACAGACATTTTCATAGTAATAAATATTACAGTAGGAATAGAATGGATTAACTGTTACCTTGAAAAATAGCACCAAGCAAAAACTACAGGTTGGGCTTTTGGAAAGAATTCAAGCTACTTGCATAAAAAGCTAAATATCAGAGATTGAGCCATAAAATTGGAAAATATCAGAAGTTCATCCAGTTTATTCAGTGATAGTTTTGTAAGCAAAAGGTATTTTATTTATAAATATATGAAAAAACATGGTAATAAAATATAAAATTCAACAAAATGGATAACAGTATTTCAGAAGGGTCAGACTGAAAATTAACTCAGTGGGTGTAATTCATGCATAGTAATTCAATTATCATGTGCATTTTTATTTTAGTCACCATAGGTGTTACTATGTCTAGTGACATTCTTTCATTTGTGTTTCTTTAATTGATACCGATAAAGAATTTCTCCTTTTTCTGAACCTTCAGGGCCAAAGTACTAACCTTCAAAGCAACTCAGGGTAAGGGGTTTTAAGAAAATTAATCAAAAGATTTTGATGTGTGTGTGTGTGTGTGTGCGTGTGTGTGTGTGTGTGTGTGTGTGTGTGTGTGCGCGCGCGCAGTGAGTGTGGTGTGTAATGGTGTGAGTGTGGTGTGTGTGGTATGTATGTGTGTATGGTACGTGTGGTGTGTGTGTGTATGGTGTGTGTGTGTGTGTGTGTGTGTGTGTGTGTATTAACACATTAAAGAAAGCCTTGAACAACTAACAATCAGTCAAGTTCAAACAGTGAGCAAGATCTCCAGTGTAGGCTGCAGTGCGCATGTATATAGGTACACGTGTACACGTACGCATAGACAATCAGTCCTTCCTACACTGTGAAGTGAACCTGAGACTAAGAAGTGAAGTGCTTTTCAGACATTTTACATTGGCCGGAGTTGAGAGAAAATTGACCAGCATCTCACCAGTGTATGTATGGTATGTCTACATCACAGGATAACAATTTTAAAATTTAGCCAAAAAATGTTTAGCGATTCTGTCATTTAATATTCTCCTTGGTACTCACTCTGCAACTATTGATGATCTTGAACTTTTGATGCTCTGGCCTCAAACTCCCCATGCTAGAATTTCAGTATGCCAGCATGCCATGTGTATGTGGTGCTAGGCAGAGTCAGGGCTTCAAGTGTGCTAGTCAATCAAACACACTAGCCACGAGGCTATGTCCCTAGCCTAGCATTCTCCTTTCCAGCATACAAAGAATTAAAACATGAAAATCCTATGCCAATCACCAGAAAAAAATTACAGGTAAACACAAAAATGTCATTTTAAATGGTTCTACTCACCATGATGGGGGCATGTCATTTGATTTGGACAATTATCCCAGGGACATTCCTGAAGATCTAAGATATGAGAGAAATCGAGGGGGATCAGTACAGTACAATTTCTGCAATCGTCTCTTTCATTTTTCATAAATTAATTCCACAATTTTTAACATTCTCACTTCAGATTTCTATAAAGATGTATCCAGCACCATGGCACCAGGTATTATGAATACTGCCTACCCTCTGTGAGTAATGTATTTCACACATTTAGACTAGGAGTCCCCCTCCCACCTGCCTGCCCACAGCCTCAACTCTGACCTGCAGGCATCACACTGTGAACTTAAAAGAAAGAATTCATTCAGGACTCTGACTCAATATTTCCTTTACACAAACTGGAAAACCTGCACCCCAAGGCTCTTCTTTGTTCACAGTACTTTGAAAACTTTCTGCGTGGGAAAGCTGCGCTCTAACATTTCACGAAGATAAGGGGAAATCAATATCCTCAAATCTATGTTATTTCTCTTACTGTAGGATCCAATTTACAAGTTTAGCAATTATGCCACTTGCGAAAAATGTATTTTTAAGGTAGCAATTGCCAACTTATTTCAAAATCCTTTTCAAGCATTTTAATAAAACTGGAACGGGTTTCATCAATCAATAGCATTTGTTTTAAAATACTGAGAACAATGAGACAAGAAAAACTTGTTTGGCTGAACTATTAACTCAGAGACGGATTTGTGACCAGATGCTGATGTTCAGTGTTCATTGTCCTCCCATGGATTATTCTAGAACACCTTTATTAAAGCTCTGATGGATGCCAGCAGTTGAAGTGGACACTGGGGATTCAGTAATGAACAAGATAGATCACCTGACTTCATGAAGCTTAACTCTAATGATCTTAGCTCATTAAAATATTGAGCACACTTTTTACATCTACTTGATTAATATGGAATAAAATGTAGTCTTGTAAAGCGATCGCAGAATCCAGCAGTACTGGGAGTCAAACCTCATTTCCTGTGCCTATCTTTTCTTTAACCTTTGAAGTGTATTTGGCTCGCAAAGTGCTTAGTCAAACAGCTGAGTATCTTTGACCTGTGGCTAGATATTTTGCTCAAGGACAAAACTTACAAATTGGGGGGAAAGAGCAAATATTTTCCCTGGATGCCTTTAAATTAATCTTTTATTTGATTACTGCTCTAAATTCTGGTAATCTTCCAAGCTCAGTGTAAAGTGTGAAAAAGGACTGCAGAGCCTAAAAGTACCATGTGGAAGAGTAAATCAAGGACAGAGAGCCATCCTGCAGATCCGATCTGAACTCCTCCTCTGTATTGGAACTGAGCTCAAGGTCCTGTTTATCATAGGTATTGCATCATTCAAAATACAAAGGTTGTACTTTTAGATATCTAAAGTACATTCCTTTCACCATTCTCGTACCTCTTACTGGTGATATGTAAGTAGGTCAAGTTTAGTTATAATATCTTAATAACATTGGAAGTATTAAATATACTAGTATGACCTCCACATATTGAAGTGCAATCTTTTCTGTATCATGATTATCACTTGAAATCTGAAAAGCTAAGAGCCCAAATTATATCCTAAGAATATGAGACTATTGCCAATTTCAGCACTGACTACAATTCTCTCCAAATTTATAGCAAGTCACAGAAACACTTGGGGATATTCATTGCTATCTATGAGGTCAGAGTCCAGGGTCAGTCCATGTATAGACTTTAGGTAGTGGCTTAGTCCCTGGAAGCTCTGGTTGCTTGGCATTGTTGTTCATATGGTGTCTCGAGCCCCTTCAAGCTCTTCCAGTTCTTTCTCTGATTCCTTCAACGGGGGTCCTGTTCTCAGCTCAGTGGTTTGCTGCTGGCATTCGCCTCTGTGTTTGCTGTATTCTGGCTGTGTCTCTCAGGAGAGATCTACATCCGGCTCCTGTCGGTCTGCACTTCTTTGCTTCATCCATCTTGTCTAATTGGATGGCTGTATATGTATGGGCCACATGTGGGGCAGGCTCTGAATGGGTGTTCCTTCAGTCTCTGTTTTAATCTTTGCCTCTATTCCCTGCAAAGGGTATTCTTGTTCCCCTTTTAAAGAAGGAGTGAAGCATTCACATTTTGATCATCCGTCTTGAGTTTCATGTGTTCTAGGCATCTAGGGTAATTCAAGCATTTAGGCTAATAGCCACTTATCAGTGAGTGCATACCATGAGTGTTTTTCGGTGATTGGGTTACCTCACTCAGGATGATATTTTCCAGTTCCAACCATTTGCCTATGAATTTCATAAAGTCATTGTTTTTGATAGCTGAGTAATATTCCATTGTGTAGATGTACCATATTTTCTGTATCCATTCCTCTGTTGAAGGGCATCTGGGTTCTTTCCAGCTTCTGGCTATTATAAATAAGGCTGCTGTGAACATAGTGGAGCACGTGTCTCTTTTATATGTTGGGTCATCTTTTGGGTATATGCCCAAGAGAGGTATAGCTGGATCCTCAGGCAGTTCAATGTCCAATTTTCTGAGCAACCTCCAGACTGATTTCCAGAATGGTTGTACCAGTCTGCAATCCCACCAACAATGGAGGAGTGTTCCTCTTTCTCCGCATCCTCGCCAGCATCTGCTGTCACCTGAGTTTTTGATCTTAGCCATTCTCACAGGTGTGAGGTAAAATCTCAGGGTTGTTTTGATTTGCATTTCCCTTATGACTAAAGATGTTGAACATTTCTTTAGGTGGTTCTCAGCCATTCGGCATTCCTCAGCTGTGAATCCTTTGTTTAGCTCTGAACCCCATTTTTTAATAGGGTTATTTGTCTCTCTGCGGTCTAACTTCTTGAGTTCTTTGTATATTTTGGATATAAGGCCTCTATCTGTTGTAGGATTGGTAAAGATCTTTTCCCAATCTGTTGGTTGCCGTTTTGTCCTAACCACAGTGTCCTTTGCCTTACAGAAGCTTTGCAGTTTTATGAGATCCCATTTGTCCATTCTTGATCTTAGTGCATAAGCCATTGGTGTTTTGTTCAGGAATTTTTTTCCATTGTCCATGTGTTCGAGATGCTGCCCTAGTTTTTCTTCTATTAGTTTGAGTGTATCTGGTTTGATGTGGAGGTCCTTGATCCACTTGGACTTAAGCTTTGTACAGGGTGATAAGCATGGATCAATCTGCATTCTTCTACATGTTGACCTCCAGTTGAACCAGCACCATTTGCTGAAAATGCTATCTTTTTTCCATTGGATGGTTTTGGCTCCTTTGTCAAAAATCAAGTGACCATAGGTGTGTGGGTTCATTTCTGGGTTTTCAATTCTGATCCATTGGTCTATCTGTCTGTCTCTGTACCAATACCATCCAGTTTTTAATCACTATTGCTCTGTAATACTGCTTGAGTTCAGGCATAGTGATTCCCCCTGAAGTCCTTTTATTGTTGAGGATAGCTTTAGCTATCCTGGGTTTTTTGTTATTCCAGATGAATTTGCAAATTGTTCTGTCTAATTCTATGAAGAATTGGATTGGTATTTTGATGGGAATTGCATTGAATCTGTAGATCGCTTTTGGTAAAATTGCCATTTTTACTATATTAATCCTGCCAATCCATGAGCATGGGAGATCTTTCCATCTTCTGAGGTCTTCTTCAATTTCTTTCTTCAGAGTCTTGAAGTTTATTGTACACATCTTGTACTTGCTTGGTTAAAGTCACACCGAGGTACTTTATATTATTTGGGTCTATTATGAAGGGTGTCGTTTCCCTAATTTCTTTCTCGGCTTGTTTCTCTTTTGTGTAGAGAAAGGCTAATGATTTATTTGAGTTAATTTTATACCCAGCCACTTTGCTGAAGTTGTTTATCAGCTTTAGTAGTTCTCTGGTGGAACTTTTGGGATCACTTAAATATACTATCATATCATCTGCAAATAGTGATATTTTGACTTTTTCTTTTCCGATCTGTATCCCTTTGACCTCCTTTTGTTGTCTGATTGCTCTGGCTAGAACTTCAAGAACTATATTGAATAAGTAGGGAGAGAGTGGGCAGCCTTGTCTAGTCCCTGATTTTAATGGTATTGCTTCAAGTTTCTCTCCATTTAGTTTAATGTTAGCAACTGGTTTGCTGTATATGGCTTTTACTATGTTTAGGTATGGGCCTTGAATTCCTATTCTTTCCAGGACATTTATCATGAAGGGGTGTTGAATTTTGTCAAATGCTTTCTCAGCATCTAATGAAATGATCATGTGATTTTGTTCTTTCAGTTTGTTTATATAATGGATCACGTTGATGGTTTTCCGTATATTAAACCATCCCTGCATGCCTGGGATGAAGCCTACTTGATCATGGTGGATGATTGTTTTGATGTGCTCTTGAATTCGGTTTGCCAGAATTTTATTGAGTATTTTTGTGTCGATATTCATAAGGGAAATTGGTCTGAAGTTCTCTTTCTTTGTTGGGTCTTTGTGTGGTTTAGGTATAAGAGTAATTGTGGCTTCATAGAAGGAATTCGGTAGTGATCCATCTGTTTCAATTTTGTGGAATAGTTTGGATAATATTTGTATGAGGTCTTCTATGAAGGTCTGATAGAATTCTGCACTAAACCCATCTGGACCTGGGCTCTTTTTGGTTGGGAGACCTTTAATGACTGCTTCTATTTCCTTAGGAGTTATGGGGTTGTTTAACTGGTTTATCTGTTCCTGATTTAACTTCAGTACCTGGTATCCGTCTAGGAAATTGTCCATTTCCTGCAGATTTTCAAGTTTTCTTGAATATAGGCTTTTGTAGTAAGATCTGATGATTTTTTGAATTTCCTCTGATTCTGTAGTTATGTCTCCTTTTTCATTTCTGATTTTGTTAATGTGGACACACTCTCTGTGTCCTCTCGTTAATCTGGCTAAGGGTTTAATCTATCTTGTTGATTTTCTCAAAGAACCAACTTTGGGTTCTGTTGATTCTTTCTATGGTCCTTTTTGTTTCTACTTGGTTGATTTCAGCTCTGAGTTTGATTATTTCCTGCCTTCTACACCTCCTGGGTGTATTTGCTTCTTTTTGTTCCAGAGCTTTTAGGTGTGCTGTCAAGCTGCTGACATATGCTCTTTCCTATGTCTTTCTGCAGGCACTCAGCGCTATGAGTTTTCCTCTTAGCACAGCTTTCATTGCGTCCCATAAGTTTGGGTATGTTGTACTTTCATTTTCATTAAATTCTAAAAGGTCTTTAATTTCTTTCTTTATTTCTTCCTTGACCAGGTTATCATTGAGTAGAGCATTGTTCAATTTCCACACATATGTGGGCATTCTTCCCTTATCGTTATTGAAGACCAGTTGTAGGCCGTGGTGGTCCGATAGCACGCATGGGATTATTTCTATCTTTCTGTACCTGTTGAGGCCCGTTTTTTGACCAATTATATGATCAATTTTGGAGAAAGTACCATGAGGAGCTGAGAAGAAGGTATATCCTTTTGTTTTAGGATAGAATGTTCTATAAATATGTTAAGTCCATTTGGCTCATGACTTCTCTTAGTCTGTCTACGTCTCTGTTTAATTTCTGTTTCCATGACCTGTCCATTGATGAGAGTGGGGTGTTGCAATCTCCTACTATTATTGTGTGAGGTTCAATGTGTGTTTCAAACTGTTTTCTAAATAGTTATGTTTATACCCATTGACCAATACTGTGCTAAGCTATAATCAGAGAAATGAACCTATTAAATGAGCGAGGTGAATGTAAAGTCTGGTGGCTGCTTAACATGTTGAGAATAAGGGGTGGTTGAATGTTCAACCCTAAATGAGACATACCGTCCTTTCTGAAAGCAGAGGATATCACAATATAGGGGTTGGAAAAAATTTAAAGGGGGAAGATAAAGAAAAGGGCTTTCACCTGCTATCTTCTGCATATCACATAACCATCGAAATAATGATCTCACATCAGTTTTGGTTGTCTGTGCTGAGCCTTCACAAGAATGTGAAGCAGCTATAATATGGGCATCAGTGGGATCACAGTTCCTTCCGTCTTCTTGCTGAACTATGGGTTCCTGATTCTGGGAGAGACAGAGTTGTGGTCTTTGGTTCTATACCCACTGATGTATCCCATGAGGCTTCAGAGACTAGCCCTGGTAAAACTCAGTATGGAACAAAACAAAACACAAACTCCTGCATTCGAGGAAGGGAGAGTGGTGTAGAGACGGGATGCGTTTTCAAGGGGTAAAAGCGTGAGCTAACATTAATCAGAGTGCAGTGTACAATCCATGAAACTATAGAAAAACAAATTTTAAAAAGTTATAAAAATTTTCATATGTAAATATTGATCAGCCTCTGCCCCTGGTTGATGTGCTTTACCATAATTTCCCTTCGAGGGCAGAATGAAACTTCTGAAAACATTAGACAATATAAATCTTTTCCTCCATGAGTTGTTTTTGTTGGGCAATGTGGTCCCTGTTACATAAAAGTAAGTAATATACCTCTCCTCCTATTCCCAGCTGTGACTAGCCCAACTCTCCACCTAGTAACTTAAAACAGATGTCTGGGAATGAACGCGCAGCTGCATTTGCTACACTATCCAAATTTTATTGCTGAGGATGCCTTGCCAAAAATGCTTTCCTCATATCTACCATCAATATTTCTCCTGCCTAACCCTACCACTTGACAATATTTCAAGGTTACGTTTGCCCTGAAGATATCATCTGGTATCTTCATTTGATATCTTTTGTTCTCTCAGCATCCATCTTTGGCCCTCCTGTTAACGTCTTCTGATAATGGACAGTCCTTTCCTTTTACTCTCCCACGGAAGACTCTTAGAGAGACTGAGCGCATGAGTTCAAAGTCTATGATCTTAATAGAAGCTTCTTATGGTTTCAGAAATGTGGACACCCACGCAAATCGCCTGCGTATATTGATCTTTAATCGCATCTCATTTATAAGCTCAAGAAGGACACACTCTACATACAGTACTTCATGCTAGGCTTTCTCCTATCAGTGGTTGGATGTAATAAATATGCCACCAGTCCCAGCATTAAAAGCTCCCATAACTTACAACTTACATATAGGTTCTGTAGGACATTTTCTAACTCAAAACAACTTCTCATCATGACATGAACACATGAAGTTCTTGACTGATTTGTTCCTGTTGTCAAGAGTTTTCAGCAAGCAACAACCTTACTACTCAGATAACTCATTGCTTTCATACCTTGGACATCATCCTATTGTTCCTGCCTTAAAAACTTCCTGAGTATGGTTGGAATTCACTGAAATACTAAAGGAATTTCAGGATGAGGAAAAAATGAGTGCATATGCACATGATTTATCCCAAAACTTTACAAATAATTAACAACTCATCCAAATACTGATTTCTCAATTTTTTTATAGGCACAGTCCAGTATGAAAGGTGCCAACATAGGACAAATCCATTAAGTCAAATATTGACAGACATAAGCCATTTCCTGGACTTTGGCTGGAACTAAACTCGAGAAAACAATTTCAAGTTAAATGCTGAACTCCAGAATTTTGGAAGAAGGAAAGCAAGCAAAATAAACTGCATGTTCAGGTTAAATACAACTGGCACTATTTCTGAGTAGAGTTTAAAGATCTCTCAGCTGTCTTTCTTTTACACATCAAAGTTAGATATACAGAAAGTATGTGAATTGCTTATGCTCCAGTAAAAAAAAATTAAAACTCATTAATGTTTTTGATGGGGTTGAGTTAAAACTGGACATACATCGTGGCACTGGTACAAGTGATTTTCTCTGCAAACATAGCGTGATTCGTTATTTAATTAAGATACCTATGAAAACATGCTAGAGAAATGAGAAGCTGTAGAAATTAAGATATGCCAAGACATATCTAAATTAGAAAGTCATCACATCCCTCCTGTGAAATTTTGATATAATGATTTCACACCATTTACTCTGATGCCTTCATAATAATTAAAATCGAGTCTAAATTTAGTTCTTAATATTAAAAATAATGATAGCATGTAACATAATTTTCACTGTAAATTTCACATGCCTACCTCAATAAAAGCATACATACTTTTTAAAATTTTCTCTAACAATTTATTTTTCCCAAAGTAAGTGTTTAATGTGTATAATACAAGCATGACATATATTTAGATGCATGAGAACCTATGGTTTGAAAAGTAAAAGTGATTTAAGCAGGGAAATAATGGGGAATGTGGGAAAGAAGAGGGGAAAGGATAAAGTTACCCAAACTGTATTGTGTAGGAAAAAGTCACAGAAACCTGGGATCCTGTACCTAATTCAAAACTATAACAATTAACAGTCACATGTGTGTACATGCACACACACACACACACACACACACACACACACACACACACACACACAGAGTACGAAACTGTTCCTAGAAATTACTGGTTGTTAAACAGAAACCCCAGTGCCGACTGTAGAGTACCACTTTTTGAGCTGTTGTTCAGTGAGGTTCTAGAACCCTTTCTTCTAAACAGCAAGCTTCTGACATTCTTCTTGGTTTCCTACACTAACAATTTGCAGAAGTATTGCTGCAGACACTGCGTGCCTTGACTGCAAAATACAGAGAAACAAAGCTGGACTTGTCTTCTCTTCTGCCTAGTATTAATATTTTTGGAGGATGCTGTATAGGCTTCTGAGTAAAAACAATGCATACCAACATCCTTACCGAACTGAAAATTCCACAAACCACAACATCAACCTGTCAAGCAAGGTGTACTCAATTGTTTAATAGCGGTACAAACTGTTTTGTGGGTAACCAACTCCTGCCTGATTGGATAAGATTCCTGTCTCAAAGGTGAGCATCCTTCTCTGGTACTAGAAATAACAGACAACACAGAAACCCACAACTGGTCAGTATGCAAAGAAGAGAAGACTTTGGAATATTCAACCTTAAAGAAGATATCTAGTACATATCCTTCCTCTCAAAGCTCAAAGATATATGTAGAACACAAGGCTTAAAGATTTGAAGAACCAGAGGTAGACAGTAGGCAACTTCAAGGAAATAAGTGGGCAGATTAACAAATGAACTCAGAGACGGTAACTCATGGCACAGGAGCTGAACAAACTCAAGACAGAAAAGAAAAAAGAAAAGAGAAATTCATTATACAGGAGGGGGGTAGGCATGAGGTTTCATTCCTAGCCAAGACATCAACGTTTGACTGCTGTTTGGTGAAGGAAAGTCAGTTTCCTTGTTGGTATGTCAACTACAGTCCAGGACAGGCCCAAACCAAAAAGCACCCAACTAACACAACACAATAAATTTCAAGTAGTTTTGTTTGTTTGTTTTTAGAAAGAAAAAAAGAGAACATAAAATTGGGTGGGTAGGAAGGTGAAGGAGGATCTTGGGGGAGTTGGAGAAGTGGAAAGTATATGATAAAAATACATTGTATAGAATTCTCAAAGAGTATATTGTTTTTCAAACACAATACAGACATAACACAAACAATATAGATGGTTATTTTAGAAATGAACATATATGTACATATGCGTATATGCATGTAACAACAGTTAATAAACAAAGGAGCCATGAATTTGAAAAAGAACAGGAGGCATATAGGAGAAGGTTTGGGGAGAGGAGAAGTGAGGGGAAATGATGAAATTATATATAATCTCAAAAATTAAAAAGAAGTATAAACTAATGCATGGAAAAGTAATTGGCTCCAGGAAGGATAGCTTCAAACTATCTTCTGAATATTTATATTTATACCTAATATAAAAGTGCTACTCCTAGACTTAATCAGAGAAGCCTCTGTATAGTAAAAAGAAGTGAGGTCAAAGACAAATGATTGCTTAAGGTGCTGAGAACACATGACAGCTGTATGTTCCGCTGTAAATAGGACTTTTACCATCAATCCATCTAAAGCTCAAAAGACATTGCACAAGGGACAGGAGGAGAGCAACAGTTTGAAGACAGGAAGATGGGCTAAAAAATGTCATCTCCTGGGCACAACGCATCCTGGGAAATGGAGATTTGTGGCCATTATTTAAATAGTTCTTGGTGGATAAAGACACCAGGCTTTGGTGGAGGGTTCCAAAGATAGCCTCACAGATTGCCCTGGTTATACCCATTTAGTCCCAAAACAAAGGAAGACTCATGACCATGGGAAAAGGGCCTCATGGAGAAGAGAGAACAGCAATGAGGACAGGAGGACAGCAAGGGAGAATGTGACGTAAGAGTTATCCAAATGCACTGCGTACATGTATAGAAACATCAGAGGACAAATTTCACTAACAAAACACACAGGTCATTTATAAAATGTATTATTCTCTCCTGTGCGTTACCTCACAATGCTCAAAGAAGTGCAAATACTTTAAAGTTTAACATTTAACTAATGATATCATTTATGCAAAGACAGTGTCCACTGTAGACAATTTAATGAAGTGAATGAAAACTACAGTGAGGAATGTCTAAGTATACTATTATATAGCCGTCATATAATTCATAGTGTGAATTCTCATTCTGCTGGTATAGTAAGCTATAGAAATATATGTATTTACATTGTTCCTTGAGACAAAAACGTTTGTTTTAAGCAGTATTTCCCAGGCATAAATATGGCAAGAGAATATTAATAATAGTAAATTACTCAGTGTCAGAAAAAAATAATGCACTAAAATTTGCTCGTTTGTGCCAAACTGAAAAGGAACTTTTCTAATTTTTAGAAATCACCTCCCAGTAAGAAGGTAGAGACAAACGACAGGCTTTGAAAACTGACTTGGAAGAAAACAACTGGCATTGATCAGCTTTAGCGCCTCAAACCCTAAAGTTGGAATAAATTAATATTAAAGTTCAAATATCTGCTCATTAAATTTGTTCTTAAATTGCAATAGAAGTCATTCCATCAGCAACTCATATCTTTGATATAAACTAACTTAATTTATACAAATTAAGACAATTAGGTAAGTAGTATAAGCATTTCTTTTGATAATTATAATTTATTAAATGAAATCTATATAACCTATGCATATATGTGTGTACGTGTATATCAATAAGAGACATCTATTTTGAAATGATATTGAATTAATTTTAATTCAGTGTTCACTACTAATATATTTTTAAGTGAAATAATTTCCTTCCAAATTAAAATTTAATCTTAATAAACTAAGTAAAACGTGAATGGCACTGATGGTTCTAGCTGTTCTTCATTCCCAATAATCATTTGAAACACTGTTGATATTTATTCATACTTTCTGTTTTTTAGACTTCTTGCCAGTCTATAAATGGAACACTCAATTTTAGAATA
This sequence comes from Rattus norvegicus, assembly GCF_021556685.1. Classification (NCBI taxonomy): domain Eukaryota; kingdom Metazoa; phylum Chordata; class Mammalia; order Rodentia; family Muridae; genus Rattus; species Rattus norvegicus. Next base: position 29,574,443 of record NC_141544.1, on the reverse strand, counting down.
TGGTTTTAACTCATCTTGCCTAGTTTGTGCTTAACATAAAGTATGCCAAATTGTTGAGTGAGGAAAATATTGATGCCCTGATTCTCACTTGAGTTAAGTGAGACAAAGACTATGATTGTACTTTTCAGTGGTCAAATTATTACTACCATTTGGCTCTCATCGTTTCTGCAGTTGACTTTTTGGAGTGCCTTCCCTGCAAGTGAAGAGTAAGGTCTTGATCTCGGGAGATATGCAAGGTCACAGTCTGTCTTGTATTGAAGAACGCAGAAGGCTATAAACTCTAGTAAATTAAATGTTTGAGTTCTGTTAATGGCTATGTATCTAAGCCAGTCCACATTTAAAGAAACTAAATGCAAGAAATTGATTAAAGATTGGATTGGGTCATATAGTACCAGGTGATACTGCATTTGTCTGCAAACTGGCCTCAGGTATTAAGTTAATAAGTCACTAGTGAAATCAAGGCAACAATCCAGAGTACAACCATAAGAATGAAAGATCCAAAAGACCGTATTTGAGAAATGCTGACAGATCTCTTGGCTTAACAACAATTTCAAGTACAGTGCCTTCCCCCAAACTATCATCAACTCTACTGCATATTCTCATTTGAAGTGTAAGAGAAAACAGTCTGATAATTTTCTTATGAGTTATTTTTTGAAGTCTTGAATAAACAAACATAACCTAAGGTTTAATGTAAATTATATAATTTTCTCAACTGCCCTCCTGGATGGACATGGTTAGCATCATTTCACTGTTGGTCAATGGAAGTCCAGAGGGCATGAAACTAACAGAGCAAGCATCAAGCATTCCAGTGCAGCTCCAAGCACAGCAAAAACTGAGACTTGGAGTACCTGAAAGAGAAGAGGATCAACTTCAGAAGAGAAGGAAGGCTCCGGCTTCCTTTTATATCGCAAGAAAAACAATTTGATTTTACAGTTTGGTGTATTTAGAGGGCACGGCAGGGTAACTAGGAGTCTCAGGCCTTCTCTGGAGCCTTAGAGGTTGTAAAGGTGCACACTCACTACAGAACATACTTCCCAGAAGGGTACCTAAGGCATTTTCTCTTACCTACCAAGATTGACTAGCAGTACTTCCGAGAGACATGTGAAAACCAAGGGAAGAATTAAATGAATCACAGGTTACCCTTGATGTTAGCTTTGCTCTTGGTGAAAGTCTTACCAGATGTTTGTTTAGCAACACTTCAGAGCTAGAGTCTGAAATTTCATTTTTCACTTCAGCTTTAAGACACTCCCATCACACAATATTGACCTTAAAAGTCCCACCAGAATGGAAATAAATATCTATGTTCATAGGTTTAGTGAACTTTCACTGATAAACAAAAGCGTTCTCATAAGGTGGTATTTTTGTAACATTGCACATTTATGTGTATACTTGTGTGTGTATGCATGCAAATTCATGAATGTGTGCATAAGAATACTAGGCCTACAGAGATCAGAGGATGATCTTAGATTCTGATCCTAGCCTTCCACTTTTGTTTTAGGCCGTAAGCTTTGTTATCCATGTACATAACATGGTAGCTGGCCCTCAAACATTTGGGGGTTCTCTTTTCTCAGCCTACCATCCTTTCTGTAGGAACACTGAGATCAGAGAATGGGAGTACCACACCCGGTTACGTGTGAGTCCTTGGGATCTCAGGTTCTCACACTTGCAGAGCAAGCCCTTTAGCACAAGATGATTTAAGAAAGTATATGTAGAATAAATATTGCCCAACCATCCAATAAACCTGATTGCATAAGATCATCAGAAATATTATAAATGTTATAGGTGAATGTATGAAGAACTCTGGAATCTATTATTATGATGATGCTCTTGTCATTGTTCTTGCTGTGCTGGGGGTAGTATGAATCTTTTTTAACTACTCCCCAGATTAGTTAACCAAGACCAAGAAGACAGCCCTAGAAACATATATAGGCAAGCAACCCTGAGCTGACTTAGCAGGTTACATTCATAATCCTTTCATATGTACATATAACAACACTGGTAAAAAGAAAGGAGAGTCGGGGTTGGGGATTTAGCTCAGTGGTAGAGCGCTTGCCTAGAAAGCGCAAGGCCCTGGGTTCAGTCCTCAGCTCCGGGGAGTGGGGGGGGGGGGGAAGGAGAGTCCTTGATGTAGAGGGATCAGGAAAAATGATGATGATATGAAGAGGGTAGAAGGGCTGATGGAGAAGGGCAATTAAGAAATTATACTTTAGTTACTATTATTAATCAAGATAGTGATTCTTTATAATGAACTCTCAATCAGGCACTTCAAAGTCAAGTCAGCCTTAGGATGGGATTTATTCAAGCCAGACAGAGACTGTGTTTTCCATTTAGTGGTCTGGTACACGTGGTACACAAACCACAGGAAATCGTAATTGAAATCAGTTTCCATGTGTCTGCCATACAATCAGGACTTGGAATTCTGAAAACTATAAAACAAAAGAGATAAACATGTCTCAGACATCCCTGTTACGTGTGCCAACATTTCTGTCTTCGGTTGAATTGCTCTGGTGGCCATTTCAGTAAGTTTTAAAAAGCATGATCCACTTAGGGAAACACTTTGCATTACAAAAATCTAATTATGTTATACACAAGCCACAGAGGTAATTATCCTTCATACAGGCTTCTTAATCTGTATTAGTGGAAACATGATATTGGTGATGAGAAACTCACATGTAATTATCCAGTGTCAGCAGCCGCCAGCCTAGTCTTGGAATGATCACATCTAAGTCATCATTCAGTGTGTCTTTGCGTATGTACGTGTGGTCCATATGTGACCAGATGAGTGTATATAGGGGATTGTACATGTATGTGGGGGGCCATGGGTGTTGTCCCTCAGGTGCTGCCCACAGTATTTTGGCCAGTGAACCACGTGGGTCTGCCTGACTCCATCTCTTCCCAGCACTGGTATTGAGAACACTTGCCACCAACTAAATTTGTTTTTTATGTCAGTTCTAGAAATCAAGCTCAGGTTCCCATCCATGCAAGCAAACACTTTATTGCATGATCTATAATCTCATTCTTTATTATCTTCTTCCAAAATTCCATGCTGATCTATGTTTCTGAGAAGTTAGAAATGCAGCCACATTTCGTCATGAGAATTACATAAGATTTTACACCATGACTAATATGTGTCACTAAACCAAATATTTAAGTTAGTACTTCCTTTCTCTCTGTTTCTAGATAGATAGATATATAGATATACAGATAGACAGATAGATAGATATAATCTAAATATTGATTACACCCTCAATATTAAAGGAATGTGGGAACTTTTTGGGTATTCCAGAACCATAGTTAAGCAAATCTCACTGACAGGAGAATTATTTTTATTCTCTAATACGTATAGTTTTTCCTTCCTCTTAATTTAACTGAATTTCTTCAAGCACTGACATAGCACCCAGGTTTCAACCCACCCACCTGCTCATTCTACCACAGTAAAGAATTTTATCATTGTTATCACAAGCATCTGTACTTAAAAGGACTTCCATGACTGAAGTTCAGTACTTTGTCTTGTCTATTCAGCTCTTATTATGAGTGTTGGCATTTCCACCATTTCCTTATAAACTTCCGTCCACAACTGTACATATTTCACATCGACGTCCCATTTCCTCACAAAGGACATCCATCCTCTTCCTGATCCTTACTGACCTGGAAAAAGTCACCTCCGTCTGCAGGCAAGAACTTGAATTGTTTTATCTGGGAGAGTCGAGAGTGACTGCACATTTTCCATGAATAATAATCTTGTCCTTATCTGTGAAATGTCACTGTTATTGTAACCATGTATGGATGATGGTGATTTTTTTTGACAAGCAATGGAAAGGCTACAAAATAGCAGCTTGTATGCTTAATCCATTCAACATACATCAGAACTTTGCTCTGCCTGTACAGATTGGCTCTCTACAGGAAAGGAAAATTCTATCCTCCAAATGAAATCATAAAATACACACTACTACTTAAAGCAGAAGCAGAATAAGAATGTAAACCGAATACCTGCACCTATATTCTAATCTCAATATTTTGGCTAATCATCCACCAAGTGTTTGCAATGGGAAATCCTTACCAAATCTTAATATTCCTAACACTAATGTATTTATTATTTTAATTGGGGAAATATTTTATATTCACCCATAAATATTTCTTCTCTGATATTCACTCTATATTACATACCAAATCCTTGTCACCACCCAGCATATCTCATTAAAAGACAATACATGATCTGCTTTTATACACCAGGTATTTTAAATTTCTCTTTCACCTATTGCTGTCTTATATTTTTCTTGATGCCTCATTTAAATGATCATTTTTTAGTTCTAAACACTTTTATGTTACTTACAATATCTTGTAATATGAAAATTACAAGAAATAGTCATGGTTACAAACATGCAGAAGAAATGTCCCTGCAACTGTAGACTACCTACAAACCAGTTGGAATGAATCATTCTTTCTTCCACACAACATAATCGAGCTCTATTGAGGTTTGGAAAACTGAGCAAACAAATGAGCTCTTGATCACTTCAAACTTTTAGGCTAATCCTCAAATTATAGGTTCTAGAATATGAGGAGGCACACTTGAATTAGTAACAAATCAGAGAGCCCAGTGCTTGACAAACATTAGTGGATTGCTTTGAATGGCATGATATGATAAAATTTGCAGTATGAATAAAGAAGAAGCCATTTCACAGCAACTATATTTGCTCGTGTTAAATAACCATGGCTTTGCTGAAATGCAGGAAGTGCATCATTCCTCAACACATGAAAATGTGCTGTTCAGCTGAGTAGCAAGACTCCACACCAGGTCCAAGAAAACAGAATCACAGGCATCTAGACCAGGAGAATGATGTCAGCATTTAAGATGGAGAATGTTCTCTATTACCTTGACTAGACACAGAATCATCAGGAAAACACACATCTCAGTGTGTCTGTGAGAGACTTTCTAGATTACATTCATTGAAAAGGAAAGATCCATTCTAAGGTTGGACAATACTAGGTCATGGTCTCCTTCCAGCCTCAGAGTGCATTAGAGAATGTGTGGGGAGACGTCTCGGCTGTTAAGCACTTGTACTGTTCTTGCCAAGGATCTGGTTTCATTTCTTTCTTACACAGTTCACGAATGTCTTTAACTCCAGTTTCAGAGAATCAAACACCTTCTTTTGACCTCCAGAAGCCTCTCTCTCTCTCTCTTTCTCTCTCTCTCTCTCTCCCATCCCTATCTCTCTTATCTATCTATCTATCTATCTATCTATCTATCTATCTATCTATCTATCTATCTATCATCTATCTATTATCTATCTATCTATCTACACACACACCCACATTCTCTCTCTCTCTCTCTCTCTCTTTCTCTCTGTGTGTATGTGTGTATATGTATGTGTGTATGTGTGTATGTGTGCACGCATGCGCCTTATAGTTGTCATATTTGATGTTGGGAATCAGATAAATTGGAGCTATAGGTATATGGGGGGAAGGGCTATATGAGGTCATTTGAACACTTTTGCTTATTTTCTATTTAATTTATGAGATATACCCACACTCTAAAACTGAGGATACGCACAAAATCCTATATAGTCCAGGCTAGCTCAATTCACAATCATCCTTCTGCATCAGCCTCTTGTGTGAAGAGACTTAAGATGGCAGTCACAATGTCTGGCTGGTACAAGTTCTTGAAGAGAACTATAAAAGTCTAGTGTTAGCGCACAAAACTTATTGTATATAGAAAAAGCCCAGGTCTACTAAGAAAGCAATACACCAATAGAATATTAACTGCTTCGTTTGTAAGTAGACAGTGCCTATTCTAGGAAAAGAAGGTTTAGATAAAGAATGTAGGATGTGCTCTAACAAAAGCTATCTCTTTAGAAGAAAAATGGCAGAAGAACCACATGTCCTGGTTCTAGGTTGTGTTTGAGGCAATTTGGGTGTTCTAGATTATCTTTTTCAGATGTTTTCTTTTAATTCTTTTTTCATACTTTGCATCCAGACCAACCTTTCTCTCCATCCTCTCCTCTCAGTCCCTCCTCACCATCTCCCCTCCCCACTCCTCCTCCATTTTCCTTCAGAAAAAAGCAGCCTTCCCAGGGCTATCAACTGAACATGGTATAATAAGTTACAATAAGACTAGACATGAACCCTTATATGAAGTCTGGATGAGGTAGAACATCTCTTTGTTTGTTTGCTTTTAATAAAATTCCAACTTCATTTTATCATTTTCCTTTGTGATGAGAAAAGATTGAATTTACTATTGTAAGGATAGGATGTCTCTACATTATTAGTCTACCAGAAAGGAATTTGTTTTTGTTGTTGTTGTTGTTGTTGTTGTTGTTGTTGTTGTTGTTGTTGTTGTGTGTGTGTGAGTGAGTGAGAGAGAGAGAGAGAGAGAGAGAGAGAGAGAGAGATTCAGGCTACTAGCCTTGACTGGCTTAGAAATCTATTATGTAGACCAGGTTACCTCCGAACTGAATTTGCCATGATACCCCTACCTCTGCCAAATGTTATTTTACTTAATTTTCATGTTATTCTGTGCAGATGCTTGTTCAATTACAATTTCATTTTCAAGGCTATTTCAAGGCTAAGCTAGGTGGAGAAAAAAATACTAAGAAATAAGTAAAAATAATAAGAAATATTCTATAAATATGCACTGTGCCTTTTTTTCTTCTTTAGCATCTGACAATCTTCAATGGATTGATGGATTTCACCTACAGACACTGAAGGACAATTAACTATGCTGTTCATAAGCTATGTTTGTATAGAACATTGGCCATATGGTGCACAGTCTTTCATCTTTCATCGATTCGTGGAGATTATATTCCATAGCAGCAGTTCTTCTAGGCATGAGATATTTCCTTGATAACTTAATTGGGTTTTTATTGTCCCTGATGCTCATCTTTCCATAAGAAATAGCCTCAAGTGGAGAAACGGTGACCAGAGCTATGGTGCCTACTGATCTTGCTTATTTCCCTTCAGGCTAGCCCTTCTCTTTAGTACTTTCCTCGATGGTTGTGGGATTGTTACTTATTAATTATTAGCTTGGCATTTCTTCCAAGAACACAAATGTGGCATTGTGATTTTTCAGCAGACCTTCTAGTCTCACTAACTTGTTTTGTTTGGCTTTATTGGCATTTCTTTCTCAAAGGTGTGGTTGATTTATGAATTTGTATCCTTCTATTTGTTACTGAGTGAAAGGTTGTGATTTTTGCACTCTTCCCAAATATCCCTCATTATTCAACTCCAATCATCTTTTTCCTCAGCAAAAAGTTCATTTTATTTTCTCTGCATTTTCTCTCAGAAAAGAGGATGGAAAAATTTTTAAGCCTTGAAATGGAATCTCTACTTGTTGACATCAGGTGTTCCCATTTTCCAATTTGATATCATGTAGCCACTGATAATTGGTTTTCTTATTGTTCTCATCTGCTCAATCAATATTTTCTTGTCAGTCAGATGTAAATTAGTACGATTAGATTTCATATGTTCTTGAAGGAGGATATCACAACACAATTTAGTAAGATTTTTGCAATCAATATTCATTTATACTGTTTACACACTAGAAATTACCTAGGGGGAAATGTCACAGGAACGTAGCCCACATCAACTAGGTTTAGAGCATGTTAATCAACCTTTAGAATTCGGTTCCTCAGTGAGTAGAGAAAAGATCAATGTTTACTAAATGTTATTAACTTTTTAATAACTGTTATACATTTAGAAAATATATAAATTTAATTATAGAGAAATTGAAAATGACTAGTTGTAAGCACACATTTAAAAAAGCAAAATCCATTGGAACTAGAATAGGTTTCACCAGTGGACGTGTGGTGATAGGGAACTGGAGAAATCAGATGATGAGGGATTGAGAAAGGACTGGAGTTAGAATGCTTTGCATAGCATGGTTGAAACCTAGTGCAATGGAAACTCCTTGGAATCTATGAGAGTGAACCTAGCAAGACTCCTACTAAAGAGGATATGGAGCCTGAAGCAGTCATCCTGTATAACCATGCAAGGCCTCAAGAGGAAGACTTGGGACATCAACCCACCCAAAAAACCTTTGACGAACAGAATGTCCTGCCTTCAAAGTGTTCTGGGACTAGAACTTAACATAATTGTCGTCAGAGAAACTAAAGGGAGCCGATGAAAAGTACCATAGCCAAACATTAGGCAGAGCTCCCGGAGCCCTGTGGAGGAGGGGGAGAAAGATGGGAGGAGCGGTCAGGGACACCACTAGAATAGGAAATCATGGCCCACAGAATCAACGGACGCTGCTCATGAGGGCTCACAGAGATCAGGGATCCTATAGTTGTCTGACCTGGGTCCTCTGCATGTATATTATGGATGAGTAGTTCACTGTTCTTATGGGATTGCTAACGGGTAGCAGGGGCTGTCTCTGAGTCTTCTGACTGCTTGCGGGATCCTTTTTCCTCCTACTGGACTGCCTCATCCGTCTCTGACGTGATGGTATGTGCCCAGTCTTATTGCTGCTTGTTACACCTTGTTTTGTTCACGTCCCTGGGAAGCCTTCTGTTTTCTGAAAGGAGGCAGATCAGGGAGCTGGAGAAAGATAGGAGGTGGTAAGAGAGGCTGTGGGGAGGGGAAGGGAAACTGCAGTCCAGATGTAGCATATGAGAGAGAGAGAGAGAGAGAGAGAGAGAGAGAGAGAGAGAGAGAGAGGAAGAAGAAAGCAAGATACATACTTAATATCTATTTATCTATCATCTATCTACCATCTATCATCTAGCTAGATAGCTCTACAATTATCTAAGATAGATATTTAAAAATACTATGGAATGTTACATTTTCAATTTCACCAGCTTGAGTTAATGAAGTGATTCCAAAGTACATCAAGAAAGAAAATGTGACCTGAGAATATACTCAAAATAAGAAATGAGGCTTTGTGTGGATAAAGCTTAATAATAGAAGAGTTTCTTAACATGTACAATATGCTTGTTTGCTCTCTAGTGCCTCAAAAATTAATGTTCTCTTAAATTCTGCTTCTTGAATGCATCTGTTCTCATTGACAGGCACTTTGATAGAACTGGACGGTTGGGGAGAGAAGATACCGTATTGATCTTTCATAGTGTTGGTACGTTGGGATTCCTTTGTTAGCTCTGAGTTTGCTAGGATCAGACAAGATGAGACAAAGAGAAAATGATGAAGTCAGGTGGATAGAGGTATACAGGCTGTACTTCCATTTCCAAGACTTCTCATCTGTTTATCCTCTCTCTTGGTCTACTTTCAAGTTTTGTTTTTGTTTCTGTTTTTGTTTTTGTTATTGTTGGCATTTTGTTGGGGGTTTTATTTTTGGATTTTTTTGCTGTTGTTTTATGCTTATTTGCTTTACACATACCCATACCCTCATGTGTGTATGTATGTGTGTGTGCTTGTGTGTCTGCATGTGTGTATGTATGTGTGTGTGCGGGTGTGTGTGGATGTGCGTATGTGTGTGTGCATGTGTGTGTGTGCATGTGTGTGTATGTGTGTTTGTGCATGTGTGCGTGTCTGTGTCTGTGTGTGTCTGCATGTCTGTGTGTGTGTGTCTGAGTGTGTGTGTCTAATTGTGTGTGTGTGTGTGTGTGTGTGTGTGTGTGCGTGTGCGTGCATGCACATGCACTGATTGATGGCTTGATGGCTTGGATTCGCATATAAGGAAGAACTTGTTTTTGTCTTTCTGAGTTTTTCTCACCTTGGTAAATATTATACTTTGTGGAGAAATCCACTTTTTCGCTAATTACATGCTGTAATTTTTTGTTTACATGTGATTAAAACTTCATTGTGTGTATGTATTGCTCTTTTATTGTGTATCTGTCTGTTGATAGATACTGATTTCATTTACTTTCTTGTATGAATGTAGTCCCAATAAGTATGTAAATGAGAATATCTTTGAGGAAAGAGCTGGGGTACTTGGGTATATGCTCAGAGGAAGGCTAGCTGTGTTTATTTCTACATTGGCTATGCTAGCAAACTTGTACTCCAATGACAGAAATAAATGTTTTTCTTCCACACATTCTTGTACTTTTTGAACACTTTAAAAAATACTTGCCTCTCATTTGTGTGTTTTCTTTTGAGATCACTCTTTTAATTCATTAGTTGATTGTAACTAGAAAAATAACCTATTGAAATGAAGGAAAAATAAAACTTTCCACGGTAAAAATAAGTTAAAGGACCCTACAATGAGACTAATCAGTCTTCCTACACAGGGCACAGAAGAAGTAATTCAGTCTGAGGAGAAGGGTAAGCACACTCTAGAGGTCACAGTGAATTAATAAACTATTCCAGAATTAATCAAAAACTGCCCAAGAAAACAGCACAAAACAACAGAATGACAGTAATGAAAAGAAATTGTAAAGTATTGACTCTTAATATTGGAGGTCTCGATTCCATATTGAAGAAACTTAGACAAGCCATTTAGGTCAGATGACAAGATCCATTTTTATACTACCTCCAAGAAATATACCACGTTGTAAACAAAAGACAATACCTTAGGGTAAAAGGGCGGATAAAGACATTGCAAGCAAATGGAACTAAAAAAACCCATGCAGATAAAGCTGATCTCTCTGATAAAACAGTCTTCAAAACTAGTCAGAAAAGAGAAGAGTGATACCCACCAAAGGAACAGCCAAAAAGAGTAGATGTTACATTTCTAAACACCAGACATAGAGACAATGAAAGCAGACTTAGCAGGAAAGTCTATAGAGATTAGTAGCAACTAAAATATTTATGAAATCTGACTTAAATATAATGTACCTGAAGTGCCTGAAGGCCTTGAAAAACAAGAAGAAACAACACCACAAGAAAGTAGACAAAATATTATCAAAATCGTGGCTGAAATTAACAAAATACAAATGAAGCAAAATTAGGAAAACAAATAGTAAAACCAAAAGCTCTCTTTAAGATGAATGAGATGATAAATCTTTTACCAGATTAACAGAAAGAGGGAGAAAATCAAAATATATGAAAATAAGAGTTGAAATGAAACTACTACATCAGGCACTAATGGATTATAATGACATGCTTCCACACCTTTATTCCACCTGTACAGATAATCTCTTGTACTGAATGGGAGCATCAGCTGTCAATAAAAGTCCAATTGACTAATGAGCTGAGGCAAGATTAGAAGGTGGGACTTCAGGTAGAGAAAAAGGAATTCTTAGAAAACAGTGAAGCCCAGACACAGAAGAAATCAGTCATATGAAACTGACGTCAAGGTAACGAGGCACATGGCATAACTTAGAACAAAATAATCAGCTAATTAAAATATAAGCTAGTCAGAGAACACAGCCAAAGCTATTGGCCTTAGTATTTATTCATATATAAGGAGTCTCAGGGTCATAATTTCTGGTTGCCACATTTGCCTCACAATGCCACTTTTCTGATGGAATTTGAGTGACCGCAACCACTCCCATACCCTTAACCATTGCACACACTGGACAACCTTATTTGTTTTCATTTTTTAACCGTGTCCATCTTTGTGTTTATCTGCGTAAGAGTATGTGAGCATGAGTGCAGTTGTTCACAGAGGCCAGAAGAGGGCCTTGGATGCTCTTAAGCTGGGATTTCCAGTAGTTTTTAGCTCCCACCTATGTGTACTGGTAGCTGAATTGTTCTATGGAAGAGGAGCAAGTGTTCTTAGAGCCATCTCTTTCCAGCTCCAGAAATGTCTTAAGGAGCATTGAGAGTGAACCATATCTCGCAGCCAGAACCTATGTCAAAGTCTCACTAACTACATCTAGAACATGCTCATCACCCAAGACCGAGGGATGGGACAGAACATAGAAAACTAGCCATAACGCCTTAGGTCTGTATAGGAGGTCTACCAACACTAAGGATTTAAACAATCTCTCTTGTTTGACTTGAGCCAACAAACCAAAATCCCAACACACAAAAGAATAACATTCAAAGGTTAGGGGTTGCAGAAAGGGCTCCATGCACAAGCGTGACGATATTAGTTTGTATCCACAGCACTCAAATACTAAGTTGGGTGCAGTGGCTTCTGATTATAGTCTTAGCAGTGGTAGAAGATCCTGAGCGGTTGACTGCCCAAGACTCTAGCTGGTTAGAAATCTTTAAGCTTATTATGCGACTCTCTCAGAATATGTGGTAGGGAATAAATAGTACAAAGAGACACTCAACATTGTCCTTTAGCCTGCATGCACACACATGCAATCTCTTAAGTTACTTTAAAGCTTGTGAAATAGCAAGGCTACTTCAGAATTACTTAAGAACGTGCATACTGTGATCCTTAAAGAGACAGACAGCATAATACATAGCAAGTATAAAGAGAGAATTAATGAAATAAACATTTCTCTTAGAAAAGAGTCTATTAGAATTCCCCCCAAATAAAGATGTAAGTAAAATGCATCCTATATATTTTATATAGTGGACATAGTCAAAAAAGGAATTAGCAAATTGGAAGGCATCTCGTAGTAATCTATCGAAAGCATAGCACAAAGAAATATATAAAAAGATGAAAGAGAGTTTCAGAATTATATATGCTGCACCATGAAACCTTAACATATAGTACTAGAGAGTTGCACGAGGAGATGAATGCCAATAGTAGAAGTAAGAAGAAAGTCCCCAAGCTTTCTATTTCTTACAAAAGATGAGAATCTTACAGCTCAAGTAGCTATGAAGGTGAACATTGTTCCTGCTCATCTTTCAGACAAAGGAAAGTAATAAACACCAGTGTTCCCTGGGAAAGGCCTTTGAGAGTCCATAGTGTGGATGGGCTAAATCTCCTTTCAAATAAATTCCGCAGGGCAGCGGAAAGACGAATGCCATGATGTGTCCCCGTCCTGACCAGTGCAGATGCAGGCTCACTGGTACGGAAGTTTACTGCTTCAGGGATCAGGAAGGAACCTGAGAGAGAATGAGCATAAGACATAAGCAGATCACAGGTGGATGACATCAGCCCATGTTCAGTCCTCTCTGGAAGCCTCTATGTCAACTCAAAAGTTCAAAGTTCGAATGAGAAACGCACAGTCTGCTTTGCTGTACAGAAGGACAGTTAATCACCAACATGGGAGAAATGTGCCTGGCGAATGACTCGTGAGAGTCTACAACAAGCTCCTTGTGTCACCCTTTCCCTTTGGTAAATCACCATCCCCCTTGTTTTAGTTAGCAGTCTCAAAGGGCATTTTATTTTCATTTTCTGCATTTATCTGTTGTCATCTTATAAAGACTCTAAACTACCCAAGAATAAAATTAATTATGCCATTTGGAGAGGGGAGGATATTGCTTTAAGATGTTAAAAGTATGTGCACGAGGCATGAATATATGTTTTCAGGGAATACACATGCACGTGGTCTTTATATAAATAAGAAATATGACTGTGACACATACCAACTGTTTCCTTTTTAGCTGAACTAAAAAGCTGAGCATGAAGATTAGCAATTTTTATAAAATTCTTAAAAACACAATTAAAATGCTACCATAGTTGACTTTAGCTTTAAAAAGTTCTCTACAGTCCACCAATAAGTAACTAGGACCAGCAATGATAAAAAGATAATAATTTAAGATTAAATGTTTAAGAACTAAGCAGCCCTTTCTACCTTTTGTTCCTTGCAATTCACCCACATCCAGAGGAAGCCACATTCTTTTGCAGCCCCTCCCTCTGCCATGCTGACTTTCTAAGCTGCACTTAAAGAAAGTAATAATGAAGTTGCCTTTGTAGTTTCTAGTTTTTTAATTGATTTGGAGGAAATAAGAAGGAATACATTTTTTTTCAATCCTAATCTTCAAAAGGTCCATCTTTTTCATCAATCCTCAGTCTCACCTTTGCTTTGTTTATTGGTAGACGTTCAAGGCTTTCGAAACAATGCACACATTTTCTTGCTATTCAAATCGACTTAACAAAGGCCTTATGAAATATATTCCGGGTGCTTTGGGAGGGCAGGGGAGGAAAGAATACAATTTTTCAAAACATGTGAGTGAAAAAAAATCATTGTTTTTCCTCTCTTTAAAAAAAAATCCCTTTCTGGCAGGAGGCACAAACAGGAACTGTGACCACCAGGACGAGGAGTGAATGTAACAGGTGGCGAAGACATAATGAACCTATTCCTCTCAGGAAAGAATGCGTCTGCCACATTTTGCTTTGATAACGCGGCTCTGGTCACATGACAGGACGAACTTGTCTTTCTTGTGCATAATCTCTGTACAAAATGCAAGATTAGGGCTCAGGGCTGTCAGGAGTTAACAGGCTTCCAGAAAGTTTGCAAAGGCACTTAAGTAATGCTTCAAAATCACCTTGTAAATGAAATCACGTTCTGACACCCTTAAATGTCCCCTTCCCTTTCACAACAGGTCTGCAGCTTCATACTGACATTTTTTTTTTGGTTTATTGATTTACTTTAGCAAACAGAAGATTCCAGATAAAAGGAGTCTGTCCCCCATGTAAATTCTGGACTTAAAACACGTAGACTGAACCAACTTATCTCTCTGCTTTGGAAAATGTTTAAATGGCTATGAAGTACAGGCCGAACTTCACCAAATCAACAAATGGATGATCGAGGTACTTCATAGTTTTTGAGAATATCAATTGCAAATATTATGGTAGGAAAAGCTGATTTTTCTAATGAAGTGAACAACGGAAAGTTTATTTTAGCATTTATTACAAGTGTAATTCTGAACATGGAACTCTGGAATAAGAAAACTAGGTCTCCTCTGCTCACATCCCTAGCATCCTAACAAGCTAAGATTTTCTTTGAACAACAACAACCAAATGTTTAAAATAGGATTTAGGTATGTTTAAACAAGAAATTATTCTCAACTTATGTTGTACGGATTTTTGGTTGTGCTGGGTTGGTTTGATTTTAGAGAACATGACCTTACTAACTGCTAAGGTATTTGCACTGAAACAAAGATAAAATGTTCTGCATTATTGCAACATGATTCTTCAAAAAGCAGTGTGTGCTAAGTTTCCAGCGCACAGTGTGAGCAAACACGATCAGCAGGAACAAAAGAAGTTTGCACGCTGCTGCTCAAGGACTTTTAAAGAATCCTTCCCAGGAATAATGCAGAAAAGCCACTGGAAAGGAACTTGGGAAATCAAAGCACACTTACTTTTTAATGGGCGGAGATGCACTTTCTTTCCTATTTTACATTAAAAATTAGAGGGCGCAACAACAATTCTCGCTGGCTGGCAGTCTGTGAAACGCAGGCCCTGACCCCTCTCCTTGCCAGGAACATTCACACAAAGCTCTTTCCATAGGACTGTTCTGCACATTCCTGAGATAAGGCACCAAATCATGAAGCCAGAGCCCAGTGACACAGAAGTTGAACTAAATGAAATGTTTACACACATCCCGACTCTCCTTTCTTCCTCATCCCTGCCACATATGATTTGCCTAAATCAATATTGACTCTGGTTGCAGAAAAGCAGGACTTAAACAAAAGAAAATCTGGAAGAGAGAGAAGACAGGACGCTACAAGTACCGTATGTCTCTTCTCGGATTGCAAATATCACGTGAAATCAAGCAGAAACAAAGCCACAGAGCTTCGGAATTTCTTAGTGTTCTTGATGGCCCCCCCACGCCCATCCCCACCCCAGAAGGCAGAGCAGATTTCTTAACTGTTATTACAACCCAGAAAGAATATTTGAGTAACATCTTAAATCTGCACTCACCATGGGAAAGCAACAGTTGCATGGAGTAAAAGTGTGCTTTTTCCTTGCCCCTGTTCCATTTCAGTTCTGACTATAGTTGTCCAACAGCCAAAAGGCCGGAGCTGCCACCCAGAGGCCCCGTCCACGATCTGGTTCCTTTGCTTGTCAGCCAGAGAGCTGGCTTCTGCCGGCTGCAGCTGTGCACTTTGCTGAAGTTCTAATACAATCTCCATATGCTTCCCACCGCCTCACATAGGTGATCTGGCCTTTCAGTTCAATGAAACGCGCAGCAGAACCCTTTTCAGGTGAGTCTGTGGGAGCTAGTTTTCAAGTCGTCCACCCTCAAGTTCAGGATTTCTTGGTGAGAAGTGGGTGGAGAGAAGCAGTCTCACTACAGGGAACTCAGGCTGTAATCAGAATGCAAAAACTTCCTCTGTTTTCCTGCCTTGCGTGGCTGAGCGCTAGTGCCTCTTTTCACAGAACTTCAGAATGTACAGGCAGGACGCAAAGGGGCCCTGCCAGACAAGCCTTTCTCAGTCAATTAGCTTGCAGCCATTACTTGTGACCTGAGGTCACACAGCATAAGTGTGTGGGGTGTGCCTTCAGGGGTCCCAGGGCTACTTATTACAGCTTAGATAACCAAAGCCGAGCCGACACTGAATTCTAGAAATATTTTTAATAGTAAATGTAAAGATGTAAAGTTCTGAGCGTTCTTTCTGAGTAGGTAAAGCACAATTCAATGAATTCAAAACAATACTTTTTCACCTTAGAGCAAACAGCGTTTGGGACAGAATAGCGACACATTTCCTTCATATTATGCCTGCAGACGTGTAAATGACAAAAGGGTTCATACAGACAATCACGTAATTACCAGCACATACATTCCTTGTATCACATGGATATGAAGCATGGGAATTATGGTTTTCCTTGAAACTTTTAAAGAATTTTAGTTCGAAATTAATTTAAATTAATTTTAATGCAACTATCAACAAAGTTCTTGGCACCTAAGGAAATGACTTCACTTTGAGGCCATGATGCAGCTATGCTTAACCCCTAGTGAATTAACTTCACGAATTTTCTTGTTTTCAGAACTGTATCAATCATAATTTCCTCTAGTTCAGCAAAGCGCTTCTCCACTTCAGTAGATTTTAACAGAGAAATTCATAAGAAAACCTATGACACACTGAGTAAAAAAAAAATGCTGTATTGCAAAACCATATCTGCATTTTATACATCAAGTCTTCCTAGTCTTCAAAAACACTGTACAGTTATCATCATTATCAAATTTATGGCGAGGAAGTATTAAGCAATTGAACTTCAAAGCAAAGCCTCTCTTTGAGTGATCCAACCAAATTAAAGCGCTCATGTTTCTACAGTGATTAGATCAGACACCGTCCTCTCTCCCAGTGGCTGTCACTCAGAGAGGGACATGGATGCCCAGCACTTCATCCTTCACCCTTTTTTCTAAGTAATTCCACAGGCACTTAAGGCAGCATCCACCTCAGCACTGCCTGGGAAATTCCTTTGGACGCTGAACTTGAATCTGCCTCACCACCCTTTACTTAGCCAAACGAATGAATTTTAATCAGCTGTTATCTGATATAAAACCAAAAAAGACAAGTTAAAATGTACAGGTCATAAAATTAGCAACTAAATAATACTTTCTAAATAGAGCGGAAGTTTTGAAGGGACAGAAACAGAGAATATAAAAGTGTTAAAGGTAGCTCTCGGTGGGATTTAGTGCAGACGCTTGGGGTTTCCACTTTCTCAAAAATGAAACACGAAGTCATTGTTGGGGCCATATATTGCCTCTGAATACATTTTACAAAACAAAGAATAAAACATGTTTGACATCATTGGGAGAATCTACCATGTCTGTTTTGCCTGCTGAAACTGAGCGTCACTGAAAAGTAGACCTTGAAAAACAGACGTGGGAAAATGCTTCAAGCCAGTGCTTGAAGGTTCTCAAGGCCACTGAGGTTGCTACACTTCTTCACTGCCCCATGTTGTACATTCACAGTTTTCTCACTCCTTTCATTCAGGATTAACAGCTAAGCTAAGAGTCAACGAAGGCTCCCAACCTTATACTTTAGATCTCTACAGTCATCTACTTTCGAGATCTGGACTTAACATCAGTGTACATGAAATAAGGATTTTTCTAGCAAGTTCAGGGAGGTCACTAATAACCCATACACAGCATAAAACATACGCCAGAACTTGAACAGGCATTGATGATTTCCCAAGCTATAATGTAGTTTTTATGGCCAGTTTGCAAGTTTTTATGTGGCTATAGACCTTTCTGAATTACATACAGGTTATGAAAATAGTCCCCTTTGCTAAAATCCTGGATTACTCAAGAAAGATTACCACCCGGACACTATTAGAAAGAGTTGGTCAATATGACCCATGTCAACTCCCATCTGTACTTTATGGAGAAAACATATTCTACTCTAGATGTTTTCTGAGTACTTGAGCCAACATGGTAGGTCATGTGCTGCTCAATTCATTTAATTTAAAAAAATTACCTCCAATGCCTGAATAATTTTACAGTGTAAAAATGAGCATATGTATTTAGAGGTGCTAACTTAGAATACATTTTGAAAGATTAAAAATTCATTCTAATTAGTGATTTAAGCTAATAAGTTTCAATATGCTAATATTAAATTATGCAGGTAAAATCAATGAGAATTACCTAACAAGATATTAACCATAAAATTACATGTTAATATTTTTATACCAAATATATTATGTGTCTAAGTATATCATCCTTCACATTATGTAATGTTTAGAAGAAAGTCAATTTTTCATGGAAGAAAAATAAATAAAATATTAAAGAAATTGATAGAATAAATTTTTAGGAATTGAGGTTGTACTTCCATAGAATGCTTATTTGATATAAACAAAGTCTTTGGTTTGAGTCAAGCCTACAAAATTCAAAATTTTCCAGCCTTTCATGACAACTTATGAGCAGTCCGAAATCATTAGTCAAACTCAGCCAACATTGGGTTAAAATATCTAGAGCAGGCAAGAATCCCAAATGTAAAACTGAATTCAACATTCTCATTATTACTCTTAATTTTAATTTTATTTGTTTCTGCAGGATTGAGGATCAAATCCACACGTTACTTCCTTTACTACTGAGCTACATATCAGCCTGTGCCACTCATGTAAAATTGATAAGGGAACAGTAAGAAAACCAATAGGATTTAACCCTTGTATCCAAAAGTCAAAAAAGTGTTCATTTCTTGCTTAAATGTCAAGAGAGTCACGTACTAAGGAGCTCCTTAATACTGTGAAACGAAGTTGGGTTCACGGGACTGATACATTAGGGATCAGGTAGGCCATATAGATACTTCTCAGTCTCCCTCTGGAGTGTACTTATTAGTGGCTCAGCTTCATAAGGAGGTTTAACCAGCCAGAGGTGATAACTGGGACACAGCACATGCTGTGTGATTGTAAGCATAGTATTAGACAAAGCCAATCTATCCCAGAGTCAAGCAAATAGAGAACAAATATAAACTAAAGGCCCATGTAAAGCACTGCAAATACAACAGGATATGAACACTATTGAAGGATAGCAATAAATAGATAAACCATCAATTGCACAGATGAAAATAGGTGTTTTAATATGCATGAAGACATGTGTCTTATTCAACAGGGAACTTTCGAGGTTGTGGTTTAAAAAGGAAAGACCAAAGCCTGGGCCAGTGAGATGTCTCAGTTGGTAGATGTACTGCCATGAAGACCTGAGTTCAATCCACAGAACCTATGTAATGTTGGAGGCGAAGGGCTGACTCTGTAGAGTTGAATTGTAACATACTCAGTGCGCTGCACTATTCAAGTGTCCAAACAAAGCTCTCTCTGTCTCTCTGTCTCTGTCTCTGTCTCTGTCTGTCTCTCTCTGTCTCTCTCTCTCTCTGTCTCTGTCTCTCTGTCTCTCTGTCTCTCTCTCTCTCATACACACACACACTCAACACACTAGGCTTATACAGGTGCTCAATAATAATAATAATACATTTTCAAAGTAAATACAATAAAACAAGATAATTAGATGACAACATCAAAATTTTATTGCCCGGGGGTGATGTTCTTTAAAGATATTAGAACAGAAAAACATAAAATAAAGAAATAAATATGTGAAAAGAGGACAAATAAGACGTACTTGCATAATTAAAGTGACTAAAATCAAATTAGAATTACAAAACATAAACAACAGCAAAGTAAAAGCAGACAAAAACTAAAGATTTGACAGTGCCATTTTTTACAGCCATCTTTTAGAAGAGATATAATAATTAACAAATGCTATGAGAATATTCATGTTAATACATTTTCACTAGCATTGGTTTAAATTAAAGACAGCATCTTTAAGAAAATGTAAATCCTTAAGAAAATGTACTTTCTGAAGAAGTACAAAACGTTAAGTGGAAAGGTAACTTGATGTCATATATGAATAAGTTTTACTTCCCCTCTTGGTTACATCTGTGAAAAGCGCATGATTTTTGTTATGCGATTTAGAGACTTAACACCTCGGTGCTTCTTATATACATTTGTCGTGAGTAATTTATTCTGCAGGTTCTTCACATGAAATTTCTTCACACTTAATTTTATTTACTGTAGTGTGTGTGTGTGTGTGTGTGTGTGTGTGTGTGTGTGTGTGTGTGTGTGTTGCTTTTGCTTTAGAGACAGGGTGTCATGCTGACCTTCAACAGAGTACCAAGTTGGCCTGGAACACACTATGTAGCTGAGGATAGTTTCGAACTTGTGATTCTCCTGATTCCAGCACCTCAATTTTCCAGGTGCTAGGCTTTCAGGTGAACATCATCATCTGATTTGCATAATGTTGGAGATGCAGCCAGGACTTCTAGCATGCTGGTCAAGCATTCTATTAACTGCACTACATCACTAGCAGAACTATAGTTTTAAAACTATATGTGTGTGTGTATGTATGTATATATGTATAAAGTTTTATTTATTCAACTATGTGTGGGTTTGTGAATGCAGTGCTCTCAGTAGGCAGACGAGGACACTGGATCACTTAGATCTGAGTTAAAATCATTTGTGAGCTTCCCTATCTGAGTGTTGGGAACCCACCTCAGGGCCTCTGCAGAGGCAGCATGACCTCTTGACCACAGAGCCATCTCTTCAGCCTCCTACTGCTTTCATTAGATGGAGCTTTTCCAGGTCCAGCTTCACTCCGTGGTTCCATTAACTGTATCTTGTAAGTGGCATCATTATTACTTTTAAAACCCTCTATAATCAGTTTTATTTTTGTCTCTGGTCCAACAATTGTTGATTTGTTTTATTTTTATCTTGACATTTTAGTGCCAAGTGTTTGTGTGTTTTGGGTACATTTAATCCATTCTCAAGATTATTACAAGTTAAAGAGCATCATGTACATCTTCTGTACTTAGTGAAATAGCTCATGACAATTGAATGGGTAGCCTATGGAAAATTGCAGATAAAGTGATGTGCCATTATATACTGAGAAAAGATATAAGCAGTTTTGATTGCAGGATATAAGTTCTTCTCTGTCTTATAAATCATCTTGATTACGTACATTAAAAATAAACAGCCATCTTTTAAAAATTATGTGTATATGTGTACATGTGACTCAAAAGTTCATATACTCACACAGTACATAAGAGAGAGCTGTACATCCTAGAGTTACAGGCAACTGTGAGATAATGAACGTAGGCACTGGGAAACAAACTCAGATCTCCAAGAGCAGAGTGAGTTCATAACCTCTGAGCCATCTCTCCCACTCCTAAAGCAGCAGTCTTTATGAAAACAGGCATCAAAACATCCTTAGCAAAAAGGTTCTATGTTGGCACAATTATTTCTTTTTGCCTTTTTACTTATTTATAATATTTTTAAAAATTAAGTGTTTTAACAAAGAAGAAGCATTAAACAATGGGAAGCAGGCGTTACCACGTTAAGTATCTGTAGCTATTCTAAAATTATTTTTTACCTTACATTTTAAAATTCTCAACTTATTTTTGATTATTTACATTCTAACGTCTGGTCAATCAGCACTGCCAACGATTCATTCAAAACTGATAGGAAGAAAACTCCCTTCTTTTACATTTCATTACATTTACCGGGCTACTTGGATCTTTAGGAAAAATGTTAAGTGCATATATAAAACCATATTCCTCTACGTGTTTGGCCTCTGTGGCTCCTTGGAGAGCATATGGCAAGAGTCATCTCTCTCAGTCAGTGACAAATACCTCTCCACAGCATGCTCTGCTTTGACCTTTAATTAGATTTTCCCAGACCATCTAAAATAACTCATGTCTGAGACCTTCCCTGTCTGCCTGTCCCAAGGGATCTGACAGCACAGGAAAAGCTAGACAGCATTGGATGTCTTGGGGCATTTGTTACCGGATCGGGGATGAGTGGGGGATTGGGTGAGGTTGGCTTTTTTAAAAGAACAAAAAAACACAGAGAAGAAGCAAGCATGCAAACACAGAAATAGTTTACAGTAAAGTAGAATATGAAGAGTGATGCATTCAGTGAGGGACAGCAGGTGGTCCCAGAGCACCCAGTGTGGTAACTGTCTTGACAACAATATGTAAGACAAGTTGCCTGTAATGCTGCTGTTTAAAGGTGGGAAAACAGAAAACAAGTTATTTTAAAAGTGGATATACATACATACATACATACATACATACATACATACATACTACATAAACACACATATATGTATGTATGGAGAGAGAGAGAGAGAGAGAGAGAGAGAGAGAGAGAGAGAGAGAGAGAGAACAAGATGGACTTAATGGACTTATATATTTAAAACCAGTTAAATGGCGTGAGGAGTGCTGAGCTGGGAAAAAGGGGATGCAGGGCTTCAGAAGGGATTCGGAGTGTGCATAGGTGAATGACTATGAAACGTGTTTTTGGATACCGAGAATGGCGCCCCAGTTGAAGGATTAAGAGAAAGGACTGAAAGAGCTTGAAGGGGCTTGAGATCCCATATGAACAACAATGCCAAGCAACCAGAGCTTCCAGGGACTAAGCCACTACCCAAAGACTATACATGGACTGACCCTGGGCTCGACCTCATAGGTAGCAATGAATAGCCTAGGAGGGGCACCAGTGGAAGGGGAAGCCCTTGGTCCTGCCAAGGCTGGACCCCCAGTGAACGTGATTGTTGGGGGGAAGGCAGTAATGGGGGGATGATGGGAAGGGGAACATCCGTAGAGAAGGGGAGGGGGAGGGGCTAGGGGGATGTTGGCCCGGAAACCGGGAAAGGGAATAACAATCAAAATGTAAATAAGAAATACCCAAGTTAATAAAGATGAAAAAAAAAAAAGAAAGAAAGTACAGCTTTCAAAGAAGAGTGCTGGAAGTGGAATAGATGAACTGCAGGTCATGACAGAGGCTGGAAAGAATGGTGACTGAGACAGAAGAAACTAAAGACATCTGTGCAATGCAGGAGAATGAGCAAAATCTGACACTGTGGGAAAAGCATCACACGCTTCCGGTATTGTGAAGAGAGAGGTAAAGCTAAAGTCTGAATCTTCAAGAAGTTGTTGAAGGGGCCGATATGACCCTCTTCAAAGGAAGATCTTTATGACGCCAGGGTTTTCAGATCACATATAAAATGCTGGAAGTTCCTCTCTACCGTAGCATCCATAGACTACTCATTCAAACCATCCCTGTAGCCATCGCATGACTAAATTGGCTTCCACTCAGGGACAGATCGAGGAAGCAGAGTGGTAACATGTTCATTTGGGAACGATAAATTAGAGATATAATAAGAAACAAATGTGGTCTGCTGTAGAGCAGTCACGGGGAATGATGGAAGCCATCCTATGCTCCACACAAAGATACTAATTTGGCACTTACATAGTAACCTCGCTGGCATTAACTAGGGCTTCCTGAGCCATATTGTAGAACATGCTGCGGGCCACATGCTAAGGAATGTGCCCAGGAAAAACTGTCAAACTCATCTTTTCCATAGCCTCATTGTTTTCCTAATCATTCTCCTTGGAGATGTTGGTACACAAATCCTTACGGTACCAAAATATTGATTCTTATAAGGGTAAAGTATATTCTCTGGAGACTCATCTAAACCAAACTACTGTATATATAAAGACTGCATCTATCTCCTTATGATGATCCAGGTTTAAATCAGGAAATGTAGGACAATGTAAGGAGATTGTCTATGAGAAGAAATTGTCCATAATGACAAGTCTTCCATAAATGTGGCTGTGGATTTGAGTGAGTTCTCTTACATCACTGGCTTGAAAGACCCTGTTAGACCCTGACACCATGGGGCTATGATGTCAAAGGTATCTACTTTGCCAATATAGGGTATCTATCATAAGCATTTATCATAAACAGCATACTTCTGTCCTTGAGTCCCTGATCCCAAATCTATGAAATCAAGAGTAAACATTTAATTAGTAAGACAAAAAATGTTGTCTCCACCTTTAAATGCTGTTTTTCAGATAAAAGAGGCAATTTAATTAGACCTAAGAATTATTTTCTTGTTTGCCATTGTTTGCTCTAATACCCAGCCAAGATAATTTTATAGGTTTTGTTAACATAAAACTGATTCTATCACATGTTTCAGAAAGATATATAAATATATTAACTAAATAAATATAAAATATCTATTTATATTATATATTAAATATATACTTTTTGGTTAATAAGAATATATGTAAGATATATTATATGTTATATGTATTATATAAATATATATATGATAAATTAAAGTGTATACATAATATTTATTATAATATATAATTATATGTACTATAGTATATGTACATATACATACACATACACATGTATATGTATATATAGAGAGATAGATACCTAACACAATTTAATGTTGCTTGATCCTGTTGGAGTTGTAGATAAACTTACATCTGACTCACTATCATGAGAGGAGAGAAAGGAGAATGGTATGGACCTTTTAAACCATATTCCCTGTATACACACATGACATGCATCCTCTAACAAGGCTTCACTATTCTCCCAACTGGGGAACACATTTAAACCTATGAGGTCATCCTGGGTCATTTTTGTTCAAAATGCCACCCTAACCCATTAGCTATGCATCGTCGATTGTTCCTCAGCTACAGACATCAGGAAATGCTCTTCCTACTTCATTAGAAGCTTGTGAATGTTTTTGTGCAAGAGCAATGTTGAAATTATAAAAAGTATTATGCTGGGCTACGGAAATGGGTATTTTGTTTTTAAACGAAAGGATTCACTAGCTTTAGAGACACACGGTTGCCTGTAACTCTAGCTTCAGTATTATCCAATGCTTCTAGACACCGACACACATGGCCACACATCCCAAGAAACTCAGTACATATACTTATAGAAATAAAACAAAACCTTAGAAAAATTTTAATGTGTCATCTACCTATTGATAAGTTGAATTATTTGTAAAGTTAGAAAAAGGAAGAAGAATGGGGAAGCTAGACAGATGTTTGCCCTGGCTGCTTCCTGTACCCACACCCCATTCCAGGGGACCTTCCTCACAAGTGCTCTTCCCAGATAAGTCTGCCTTGTTTATTCAAGTAATTTCCATGGTGACCTCCCCTGGTCCTTTGAAAGAGACTCTGGTCTGATATTCCTTACAAGTAGAAGCATAGCAATTTTCTATGTCAAACTTCTATTTCTCCTATTATCAGAGAAAAAAACAAAATCTAAGTCATTCTAGTACCTCATGTGTTTAAAAAACAAAAAAACAAAAAACAAACAAACAAACAAAAACCTGCCATGCTCCTGCCTTTAATGTAAGAGCCGGGCATCCTAGATTTCTTGACATGTTAAAGCAGTCTACATTCTTAGACTTAGCACAGACTCAATTTCTTTCCATGTAATCTCTTTTCTCTAGTAACTTAGTACATTATTATACCATCTCAATTTTGGTACCAAATCTATTCTTCTTACATCACAAATTGGGAATATTGTGGTTTGGGTTACCCAGGATGATAGTAGCTCCTTCCATTAAGTAATATTAATAGGTGACTCTAACCTGTCTTAGAGTATTTCAAACTGCTTTCTATATCCTTATTCTACACTGCCTTGGACAAGGTCTTGATATTGCAATTACTTACTGTGTATATAACTCACAAAGTTATCAGGACCTGAATGTCAACAGACAGACACACATAAAGATGCACAGTGAAATAAAAGAACATAATTTCTAGAAAGATCTCACCACCATCATCACCCTTTTCTTCATCTTCATCACGCCATCATCACAAAATGCATGTCTAGGGTATTATCCTGCTTAACATAGAGTACACTGCTATGAAGAGTCTCTCTGTCCCTTTAGACACCCCTTAATAAATGTCTTTGTATCATGCAAAGTTGTTTACTTATGAATTTTGAAGCCACTGTCTTCGGTGGATATACCTAATTATGCATTAAGAGATTATAGATTAAATGTTCATTTTTCTTTCTTTCTTTGGTATTACATTTTGAAGTAGCCATGCTATTCTCTCTTCATTTATATTAATAAATGGTGATCCCACAGAGGAAGGGAAAAACTGCTGTATTTGTTTGTATAGGTCCCCATGCTTACCACAATGCCTAATACTTAGGATTATTGGAAAAGGAAAAGAAAGGGAAGGAAACTGAAGGATCAACTTGATAAGTGGCCATATAGTGGAAAGACATGAGGAATAAATGCAGACAGTGCTAAGGATAGTTCTCTGGAATAACACCCAGAGTACTGAGTGCAGACGAAATTCAAGTCATAGTAGGAACGGTATCCGGAAAATTTGAGAGCTACTTAAATTAAAACATTTAAACAAGATGGCTGTCCCAACTTAATTTCTATATGTGTGACAAAATACACTTAAAGAATATTGACACAGAGGAGAAATGGCTTACTTAGGCTCAAAATACCTGATTACAGTCCATCACAGCACAGCAAGATGGCAGCCATGGAAATGGCTAGTCACATCATATCCACTGTCAAATGCCAGAGAAACAAATGCATTCATGATTCTAGTACTTGGCTCACTTTTTCTGTTTCTACCCACAACAGACACCAAATTAGTCACAGCAGACTGGATCTTTCTATATCAATGTACATAACCAAAACAATCCACTGTAGAGGTTTCTACCTGCAAATCTGCTCTACACAAGCCCTCATTAAGACTCTCTTCACAGGTAATTTGAAACTGTGCCAACTTTGCAATTTAAATTATTATGGTGGCTGAAGATCTTCCTTGGTGCATAAAAGAGAAAAAGACATTTTAATGCAAATTGTGTTTGTTACCAGCAATAACCATTTTCTACAAATTTGGCGACTAAAATTAACAAAAGTTTATTATGCCACAAAAGCAGGGACAGATGTTTAACATCTATTTTACCTGGATGACAGAGGGCCTCACAGCACAATTATGTTCTCTTTTGGGGAGAATCCATTCTTTAGCCCTACTGACTTCTGGCTGTTCCTGAGTTTCCTAGAATTCCCTACCTTGTAGTCACATCATCCTGTTTGCTGACTCCAACTTTAGATTGCCTATCGCCTTCTCGTTCGTGTGTCAAATAGCTGTGTGGAAACTTGTGATGGCACCTAGGAACTCCCTGTGTAATAGTGAATAATGTCATCACAGTATTATTAACTTGTATCTGTGGAGGTTCTTTAAATTAAGTAAAAAAGGCTCTGGAATGAGGACATGAGTATTTGGTAGGAGTCACTATCTGCTTATCACAATGTAGTCAAAGAATACAATCTGAAAAAGACTTTATAACTTCAAACTACAGCATGTAAAAGCAATAAGAAGGTGAAGTAGCACTATTTGACTTAGAAAAGTAGAGGGAAGATGGATCTAGTGTAAACAGGAGATACTTATTAAATATAAGCAAGCAAACACATATAGCACATCCATGGATGGGTCAGATGTTGGAACACCTGGGCATTTTCCCAGCCATGGTTGCCTCAGGAGCTACAGAGACTTTGAAGCACTCTAAGTTAAGAATTAGAGGTACTAATGATTAAGTTTGCAGTATAAACAGACCTATCATCTCTCATTTTGCTAAGAGTTAAAAGAAGTAACATCTCTGGGCCATTTGACCCACAATGTCTAAAACTGTGACATAAAAAGAAGACACATGGTGCCAGAAATTAACATGGGACTGTGATATCCTAGTTAAGGCCAAGCTTAGTTATATTCTCAGAAGGAATATTGAGAATTTGTCTCTAGAGAGAATAAATGCCACACACAAAAATATCCTGTGATTAAGAAATTCATGTGTCACACTCATGAAAAGAAGCCAGCTGCCACCCAATGACTGCAATGAAAGCCTATTTTTAAATACAAATTCTAATCAAGTATTTAGTTCCTCATTCAAAAATGTAGTTCGACAGCCAGGGCTTACCACTGGGACTCCATCTGAGAGAAAATACAAACAAAATAAGTGAAACAAGCCAACCAACTCAGAGAAGCAGAGAATATGTGGTAAGGGGGAAATTTCCAATAAATGCCAGTTTCTCTAAATATGAATTAAGCATGTCCCTCTAAAACAATGCAAAAAGGAGGTAAAGAGAGAAAGGGGGAAGAGAAGATAATGAAAAGGATAGTGATAATTTAACATATGACTGTACCTACAGGAGAGTACTCAAAAGTCTAGGAAAAGCATAAAATACAATGATAATGAAAAGTAGGGAAAATGACAAAGAACAGGAACAAGAATTTCCTTCCTCTAAATGTATTTGTGAAGATATTACAAACTGCACATTCATATAGGATGAGGATAAAAGAAAATGTTAATGAAGGTTATGAAAGTTACAATGCAAAAATACTTCTTTGCATAATATTCCAAATAGATTAGGAAAAGTAGGTACCTCACTACAGGACTGAAGGGAGACTCACCAGATGACACATTCAAATAATATACTTTACATGGAGTAAATCAGTGCTCCCAAATCTGGGGCTAGAAAAGAGAATTGATATTGATATTGAAATGATATTGGCGAGTATAGCATTATAGAAAGTTAGATGTCAAGGAACAGCTGAGAATCCCAAGTAGTGGTTCTTTTCAACATAAAGGGATATCTAATATTTGATGAGATAAATGCAAACAACATGATTAAATACTATACAATTTAAATTTGTATCAAAATAGTCCTTGGGGTGGGTACTGGAGAGATTGCTCAGGGATCAAGGGTACTTGTCGATCTCATGAGAACTAGAGTTCAGATAGCGCCAACTGTGTAACAAGGCAGGCAGGATTCCTGCTTGAGGTCTGTAACTTCAGTACTGCAGGGCTGAGGTGGGCACAGATTGGGTGACTACTGATATTTCTGGTTGCTGACCAAAACCTCAGCTTGGTACTTAGCAAGAGATTCTAGTGAAAAATAATAAGGAAGAGAGTAGTAGACTTACTTGGAGAATATGTGGGTTATTAAACTTTATTCCCCATTCTAGGTATGGGATAGCCCCTTGTGAGTTGTTGCTCAAAGAGACTCAGAGTCCCCTAAAACCATCAAGTCTATTGCTAATGCTTTTAGTTCCCATCAGAGACAGATGATAAGACCTTATTATCAAAGGTACTGCACACTTGGATGCAGGATATAGAGAACTAGAGATTGAAGTGAGATGAAACCATCCTACCTGTCAGCAAGCTTGCTCAGTATGAAGAGAGAGGCTGGACAGAGTGCTATGAAAGCAGTCTTTCTTATCCAACTCTCAATTCTTTAAGCTAAAACATAAACTCTCCCAATGAAATGTGTCCATGGTACACTGGAAACATTACTGTTAGAGAGTTAATCAGCTATTTTCTGGTTGGATTTCGAACCTACTTGTGGGAGGAAGTCATGCTATGTACTTTAAATGTTGTCAAAATTGCATGCTTCATGATGGTGTAGGTTCAAGGGGGTGAGCCTACCTCTGTTGTTTTGCTAAATGAGCGTGCTATAAAAATGTCTTCCTTGTATTTTTGTTTGTACTTAAAAATTAATACTAGTCTCAGATGCCTTTGTTTGCAGCCAGTAACCACTAGTTTAGACGCTATAACTGTCAAGAGTGAAGAGAATCAATGACTGTTGAGGGCTCAGCTCTAAACAGGGCACATATATCACCACCTCAAAGGATCGGGGAACATCAAAGTGAGGGAAGAAAATTGATTAGACCTGAAGGAAAGGATGAAGGGCTGTGAAATGTGGTCTTCTAGACCTGACATGGCTTCTTCACCCATGAATCCACATTATCCATAGATACATGTGAGTTGGACTCAAGAGCATTCTGCCTTGCCCAGTGAAGGGGCTTAACGTGTTCTAGGCTTCCATGAGGAGCTGTGAACTGCTAAAGGTTGCTGGAGAAAGGTAAGTCATTATTTTTCAATGGTACATTGCTTTCAGTCAAGTAAATAGCCCTGGCCTACACTTAAATGGACAACCTTAATCAAATGCAGTGAAGCACACATACACCACACATACACACCCACACCCACACCCACACACACACACACACACACACACACACACACACACACACACAAAGGTCATCAAAGTAGGAGGGGTAATTATAGGGGATAAGGAGTTCAGTAGGAGAGAAAGGGGGATATGAAATTATAAAGAGAGGAGAATATGATCAAAGAATTTAATGTAAAAGGATGTAATTATAAAAATAATAAAAATAAGCATATCACTCTGTTAGTATAGCATTATTAGAGTCACTTTTACATGAATATTAGCTTTAGTAAAAACACTGATCTTTTAAGAGAAAAGTGGAATTGATATACTTCTAAATAAATATGCACTGTATTTAATAGCAAATATAATTCTTGAATGAACACGTAAGTCAAGCTTGATTTTAAAGTTCTATTAGAAAGGCAGTATATAATTATATAAAAAAATTGTACATTATTCTTACCTTGTCTCCAGAGTGTTGGACTGACTCCAAGAAAAGCATCCATTGGCTATTGCTATTAAGTTTCGTCTTCCTATCATCATGAGCAATCTAAAGAGATGTCCTGGGGAAAAGAAAAGTTGATTTAGAAGTTCAGAATTGACACTCATCCAAAAACTTCCCATGGGTAATAGTAACTCTGATTTTATCAGATTGTTAATGATAGAACCTGGTCTGTCTGTCTCGTTTATCTTCAAAACAAACCAAAAGCAAAAATCATATTCTCCTGAATAAAAATCCCTTTAAAAATACACCTCCTGCCTAGCACGCTGAGAACGAATGGCAAGGAGAATTTACAGAACAGCCCTGCCACGGTTATTTCTGGAGAACATCTGACTCTGATACTTCCTTTTTCTACCATTCTTAGAGAAACTACGGTACCCACATCAGTTCAATGCACGTACTGTTCATTTCCACAGGAATAAAATTCAGGCAGCATATAGTATCCTCAGGAAAGTGACCCCATATGGCTACAAAAGCCATCACAGCAATACATCGGGAAGCATTACTGCTTCCATTAACGCTAACATAACAGAAAATGAAATATGCGCTTTCTGAAGCATAGTCTATACAGACATCACACCCACTGTGCTCCCTACTGAAGTAGTCACTGCATCACACCGGTCCTGCTGATCGTTATAACTAGCACATCAGAGGCTTGGGGATAGCCTCTGGATTCAGGACAGGAGCATCTAGCAATTGCTAAGATGATATCACACACACACACACACACACACAAACACACACACACATACATAGGCACACACACACAGACACACAGACATACACAGACACACACATACACACAGACACACACACAGACACACAGACATACACAGACACACACATACACACACATACACAGACACAGACACACACACACAGACACACACAGACACTCAGACACACACACATACACACAGACACACACAGACACACAGATATACACAGACACACACATACACACACATACACAGACACAGACACACACACACACAGACACACACAGACACACAGAAACACACACAGACATACACACAGACAAACACACAGACACACACATACACAGACATACACACACAGACACACAGACACACACACACACACACAGACACACACAGACACACAGACATACACAGACACACACATATACACACAGACACACAGACATACACAGACACACACATACACACACATATACACACAGACACACAGACATACACAGACACACACATACACACACATTTACACACAGACACACAGACATACACACACACACACACACACACACACACACACACACACGCATGCATGTAACCTTGTTCCAGAGCTGCCATGTGAAGTCATGATGTGCAACTTCAAAGAAGTAAATTCAGGTCGTCTCTGGTGGACACAGTCGTGGGTGAATGAATGAGTATCAGGAACAGGTGCCTCACTGATTTTTATTTTAACCTGGTCTCTTCTTCCATTTATCTGTGAGAAATCCTCACTATTGACTAGAGAAATGGGCTTAGACATGGTTTTTAGGATGAAATGAACATAGAAAGTGAGCTGAATGGGTCAAACGTTCCATTCACCCCAAGAAATGCATTATAGAAGAGCAGACTTAGTCTTAGCATCTCAGAGGCCAAGAAGAGCTTCTGAAAATGTGTCTTCATAAAATGCATGAGAAATCTTTCTTCTCAGTAGAAGTGGAGAACATAAGAAAGTGAAAAGCATACCTTTGGTTTTGCTTCTCAACCAATTCAAATGGGTTGGATGTGATCGGGGTATAGTAAGGCAAGGTGACCCACATGCAGTAGTCATGGACCATCCAAGTACAGTGATGTATGCTTGCTTACATGAATTCAAAGTCTCTATTTTACAACTGATAGAAGTACAAAGAAAGCAGTTGGAGAGGTGGCTCAGAGGTCTGTTCTTTCAAAGGTCCTGAGTTCAAGTCCCATCAACCACATGGTGGCTCCCAACCATCTGTAATAGGATCTGATGCTCTCTTCTGGTGTGTCTCAAGACAACGACAGGGTACTCCCATACATAAATAAATCTTGTTTTTTAAAGTACTACGAAATGAAAACATGATAGCTCATACTAGAGCAAAGAGGAGGTAAGTTGACTAAAAACGAACGACCAGCTGGGCTGAAGGTTTGTGCCTCTACTCCCTGTACTTGGTGGTGGAGGAGGTGGTGGTTGAAACAGGAATATTGCTACATGTTATTAAACTAGACAGTGAGAGTCTGTCTCAAAAAAAGGAAGGAAGGAAGATGGACAGAAAGAAAAAAAGGAAGAAAGAAGAAGGAAAGAAAGAAAGAAAGAAAGAAAGAAAGAAAGAAAGAAAGAAAGAAAGAAAGAAAGAAAGAAAGAAAGAGAGAAAGAAAGGGTTCTCACTTTAACATTTTAGTTATTCTATAATTCTGTCAATTGATTTTTAAAGCTTTAGTTACATATGGACACTTTTCAGTATTATGTCAGGCTCTTGACACATTCGTACATCTTTGCCTATGTCACATCTGTCCATGGAGATCTCATTATTTTTATTTCATTTTACATTTTACAGTAGAACACACTGTTGGGTATAGTTTTCATTTTTCTTTTCTTTTTTCAGTGAATTGCATGAAAATAT
Organism: Rattus norvegicus; assembly: GCF_021556685.1. Classification (NCBI taxonomy): domain Eukaryota; kingdom Metazoa; phylum Chordata; class Mammalia; order Rodentia; family Muridae; genus Rattus; species Rattus norvegicus. Next base: position 29,541,352 of record NC_141544.1, on the reverse strand, counting down.
TTGCCCTAGAGTCAGCATTTGAACACACCTTCCTGGCTTCTGTTGCTGTCTGAGAGGGTTAGGTGATGTCACTAGGATGAAGGATGCTTTGAGATTAACGGCTTTACCTACTTTACTTTTTCCTCTTTTCTTCGGCCATCGAGCCTACAGGCTGCAGTGTGCTGCCATGGCATCTTCACCATTACTCAGGGCTAAACCTCTGGAAGCACAAACCCAAATCAACTCTTTTGTTAGAGGTTGCCTTGGTCACATGGCTTAAGCACAGCAACAAAAACGCAACCAATATGCTTCTTGATTAGCTTTTCTTTTTATTCCCTGCTTGATGTGTGAATGATGCCAGCTTAGTTCATCATCCCTGAAGTCTCCCTATAAGATGTCATATTCTGATGTCCTTGCTGGCGAGAAATCACTTGGATTCTGCTGCTTTTCAAATATCTCCTGCAAGCTGCAAAACCCTTATGTCTTACTATGCGTCTTCTAAGCCATTCTTCCCCTCAACTTTTCCACCCAACTGAAAACTGACCTTCTGTCTACTTTCCAAGTACCAATTCCTGCACCTTTCTAAAGTTGCCTTTCAAAGAGCATGTCCTTGGTGACAATTCCTTTGACCATACTTGTCCAGCCCATGGCAGTATTTGTAGTAAGCTCAACTCCATCCCTCTCTTGACAGTTATATTATGCTATGGTGATGTGGTTATTCATCTATCTATGGTGTTTATATTTTTGTTCTTTAAGATATAGTCTCATATTTCCCAGGCTGGTCTTGAACTCAGAGATCTTGAACTGCTTTTGATTCTTTTGCTTTCACTTCACAATGCTGAGTTTATAGGCATGGGCCATCATGGTTGATGTTGGCTCTGGTGACTGAACCCATAGCTTTAGCACTAAGCAAGTACTTCTTCCTACATATGCAAACCCTATTTAAATTAATGCCTTACCTCCTACATCATGGTGCAAGCCCTGAGGGGCTGAGAAGCAGACTGAGGGATCTCATTTTAATCATGCACAATCAAGACCTCATTGCCAGCAAAAGAGCCAACAGAGTATTTTTCATTTAGTGTGGTATTAGAAAGGGCCTGCTTGAATAATAATGCAGTTTAAAGCTTCTAAATACAGTTTGTGAAGAAGTAGTTTCCAAACTAAATCCTTCTTAAATTGTGTAGGGTTATGGGCAAGAACATAAGTGATCTTTATAATAAAATGATATTTATGAAGGTTTCAGCAAATTACCTGAATATTAATATGATGAGTAGAGACATACTGTATAATTTTATCTTTCCACACAGGAATGAACGGAGTCAGAAAGTTAACTTGAAATGAGAAGACCATCTTAATGTTTTAAAACTGAATTTCTTCTTAAATGATAACTACAGATAAATCCATCAAATATTCACATTCTTAAGTATGTACAAATTCAGTTCATAGAACAAGACCAAGCTGCATAAACTTAAAATTGTTACCAATGCCATACGATGAAATTCATTAAATAGAAACTAAAGTTAGAAAATGTGAGAAGCTCACATTCTTGCCTAATTCAAACCCACAGCAACTTTATCTGAAAGCCTTCATTGGCCATGCGAATAATTTCTTTCCTTTGCACTTAAGAGGGAAAGAATTACCATTTCTATGTAGTTTGTGTGTGTGTGCGTGCGTGTGTGCGTGTGTGTTTGTGTGTGTGTGTGTGTGTGTGTGTGTGTGTGTGTGTGTATGTGTGAGCATGTATGTGCTCTTCATTGAAAGCATTCCCATAAGAAATGGGAAAATGTAAAAATGAACACTGCATCATTTTAGTGCAGAACTGACACGTGATAGTGACCCAGAAGATAAAAATATTCATGGTGGAATCCGTACTTTCAGAAAGATGATGAATTTACATGGATGTTCAATATAAGAAGGTACCTCAGCACAAAACTTTATTCTTTCTTTTTTTGTACAAAAGAAAGAAAATGTTGAATGTATTCTTCATTTCTTCATTGTTTTCTACTAGAGACAATTTGGGGAACTTGTTTAAATTCATTCAACCTTATTTCTTTTCTTGGACAGCAGCACAATCCTTCTTCTTTGTCCGGTTTCCACAGGAAGTACAGACGATGCATTATAAAAAGCCGCTTGAGAAATTCATAGACACTATGGACACTTCTGCTCATAGAAGCAGCAGTTCAACTCCAAAGACGTATAATTTGTTGAGAACAGGTCTACATAGCCTTGGTTAGCTAACAAGAAGACCAGGATGACCTTAAATTCCAGAGATTTGCTGGCCTTTAGCTCCAAAATTCTGGGATTAAATATGTGCCCAGCATTCCCTGAAATGGACAGTCAGATGTGGTGATTCATGGTCGTGATCTTGCTGCGTAGGGGGCTAAGGCGAGGGGAGGGGACTGTCAGGAGACCTGTGTCACCTTATCTCAGACATACAACAAGAGAGCAGAGGTTACTCATTCAGAAAAGAGTAAAAGAGGATTTTATATAAGTTAATACCTGGGATATAAATTGTAGATAAATTTATGGTGATATTTTAGGAAGCCGACATGAACTCTGTGTAGGGTAAAGGGAATGAATGTCCCACATGCACCGACCCCAAACAACAAAAACAGCAGCAAAATAAAAACCTCTGCCATGTTAATAATAGTACAAAAACCATGTTGCTTTTCATATTTGAAATTACATTCCCTCAGCCACTGTAATTTAAAATATGCATTCCTTCATTTTCAAATAAACATTTGAGGAAAACCCTCCTTCAGAAACATTACTTGCTCCAGAAAACTGTACTGTGGTTTTTAAAAATAATCACGAGGCCAGCAAAGCTCTCCCTGCTCAGTCAGTGAGTGCAGACTTTGGACAAGACGCAAAGAAGAAACACACAAAGAAGTTCTGTGACTACATAAACTGATCATAATTTGGGGGGAAGAGCAGAATAGTAAAATATTGCCATGGTTTTAAGTGGCTTTCCATGAAATGCTTCAGCCATAACAAAATAATGACTGTAAGCTGTCCATCAAACACATGTGATACATAATAAATAATAACAGATTTAGGGGTTGGGGATTTAGCTCAGTGGTAGAGCGCTTGCCTAGGAAGCGCAAGGCCCTGGGTTCGGTCCCCAGCTCCGAAAAAAAGAACCAAAAAAAAAATAATAACAGATTTGATTCCCTGTAATATATGCATAGACAGTAATAAAGTCTACAAATGGCCTCTAGACATGCTATTTTATTTATGTTGGTTTTATAGTCATATGTTATTAAAGAAAAATTCTTTCTATTTGGTGCAGTGAGCTTGTTCTTATCCCACAGGTCACGTATTAGCCTTGCGACTGTTTCAAATGACGATTTACGGAATTTAGTAAACTATGAAGGTTGGTATTTAGAGAAATTGAAGGTAAAATGTCTACAAATTCTCCCAATTCTGGATTGTCATTTGTTATTGAAGAGCCTAGGTTAAAATTAAAACAAATGAACAAACAACGACTTTCACTAAAAGCATATTAATTCAACTAATTGGTTAAATCATATTCCAAGTTTCTTGCATGACTGAAAATACCCCAGACTGGCCAGAGCTATTACTGAAAGAAGTGGGAAAAGGCTACCTGCATCAAGTGATGATTTGCATAATTTAAAATCTGCATTACTAATGCTTCTACTCTGACATTCCGAGTCAATGAAATCCATATGAGATCTGTTACAGATTACATGGTTTCTGGTTTTGCCATATTCGGAATTGCTATTAATTCATTTCGTTACTGGGAACTGAACTTACTGCTCCCTGCACACTAGGCATGCTCAAACTAAGACTCTTAGAGTTCCTGACCCTGACTTTAAATCCTTTCCTCTTAGTTTAACATCATGAATACCCTGAGGTTTCTGTAGTGATTTCTCTTCTAAAGAGTTTTCACATTTATCTCAACTACAGCCAAAAGAAGTTTTAAAAGCATCCAGGGATAAAGATAATAGAGAAGGAAGAGGCCATGGAAGAGGTCATTGAAGAGACTGTGACTTCTCAAATAACTCATATGGACGAGCCGATTGCTGCTTGTTTTCTGAACTCTCGTACGTTCTGGACTCCATAGCATCTAACTTAGCAGCATCTCCGTCTGTCATTAGCAAGTTAAAAGAAAGATATGAATCTTAAAGAAATCTAGGAATGCAAGATCAATATATCACTTTAAAAATAAGATCCATAAGGCAGTGTTAACAAAATAAAGTGTTGCTTTGCTTGGTTTTTCCAAGTGCAAAGTGCATTTTACACTTGCCGGCTATTCCTTGAGCTATTAAACTGGCATTTGATAAAAGAACTTTGAAATAATACAAAGCAATGAGCAGCTATGTGACTGGAGTGGCAGTGCTCCCCTACCACACCATAGGTTATCTCATCAAGACCTCAGCACCAGGTATAGAAACCTTCTCTTTGAGTTGCTGGTCTGTAGAGTCTGAGAGAAGGCCAAACAATAGAGGCTCTTATTACTGCCCTTGAAGAATAAGTAAGAAACTATTGCTGAAGACACTTCAAGGTTGGAACACAGGTATTGGAGAAATTGATCTGGCTCTGGTATGGAGCCTCCTGCCTGACGACTAGCTCTTTCAGTACTGAAGGAGCTAAGCAAGGCATCGATGGATGAAAGCAATCTGTACTCCTATCCACTCCTATGAATAAGAACAACGACCAATAAATATAGCAAGACATTCCCAACGTTGCAATAAGGACAATTATGTCTTGACAATAATCCACAGCTATCAACATTGGTTATTCATAGAGCGGCTCACTAAAGTAAAAAAAGAAAAAGAAAAGAAAGAAAAACTACCATTTTAGCCATAAAGGTGACAAGAAAATAGCATATTAATGCTGTCATTTGATTAGAACAAGAAATGGTAACTTGGGTTAAAACTTGTGTGAGAGGAGAGTAGGGAATAAGAAAGGAACTATTGGCAGCTAGAAGGACTGCAAACGTTGCCTACCAATATCAATATGTAACAGAACATACACACACACACACACACACACACACACACACACACACACACACACTCAGAGAGAGAGAGAGAGAGAGAGAGAGAGAGAGAGAGGGAGGAGTGGGAGTACACATACAAATAGTCTTATAAAGACCCAAATGCAATAGATCATCGTTGCCACTGAGCTCTTAACCTCTTAACCTCTTAACATGATTTGCCCGTGGTCCAGATACAGCTCTAGTGTTTTTACTTACTGTAAAATGGTTATTTTGCTAAGGCAGCGTTCCCATTCCGAAGCAATGTTTTCTGAAGACTAATGCAGTAATGCAATAAATGGAGCCATCAGGTTAAAAGGGAAAACAAAGCCTTATATTGGTTTAAAATGGTTTAGGAAAAAGAAAAATAAAAGCTTTTTAATGATAAACAATAAAAGGATCAAAAAATGGCAGGTTTTCCCCTAAGGATTGTTTGAAAATTGAAATAAAAGCAAGGAGAAAAACAGAGCAGTAACCATATTTCATATTATCCAAATGAATCCTAGAAAAATGTATGAAAGGTAAAATGAATAATGACGCACTCGTAGTTAAATTTCTTAGTGATAAATGGCTTTACAATTCTAAGTTCAGATACTGCTTGCTGCTTGGTTCGTCACAAGGTGCTCAAATCGTTAGGAGAAGTGAGTAAAATGAATTAGGACTGAGACACACAAAGTTACCTACCTTTGGATTTGGCTTTTCAGGTTCTCAATACCAGAGAATAAAAGAGTGAGTAAAGGGCCAGTAAAAAAAGGCCAGTAAATCTGATAATAGATACAATAATCCCAGTGGATGACATCAGACCTGGGAATAGCATTTTTCCCAGGTAGATTATAACCTATCACCTGAGAGAACCCCAAGGATGAGGAGAGAGTCCACGGGCTAGAGGGATGGCACAGCAGTTGAGCCCACCTACTGCTCTTACAGAGTTAGGGTTCATTTCCTATCACCAACATGGCTGTCTCCAGCCCTCTGTCATTCCATCCCAGAGAATGACACGCTGTCTTCTGGCTTTCTTAGGCTCTGCACCCAAGTGCTATGTAGACATAAATGCAGGCAAAATGTTCATACATATAATATAAAATATACATATAAAAATGAAAATAAAATAAAGAGAATCCCAGAGGGGCAATACTCATTAGAGTTCTGGAAACCATGGTTCTGGAAAGAAAGAAAAATTAAATAAAACTTTCCTCAGGGAGCTGCTTTAGACATAGAGATTGAGTCCCTCTGCAAAGAGAGAAATCACTGTAAGGGACAATGTCCCATCCTTAGAGGAAAGGAGAATCCTCAGGTCCAAAAATGTCTGTCCTTAAAACTGATGCTCCCTAGATTTCCTCTGTCAAAGTTCCAGTCAAATAACTACAGGTGGTCAGCAAGGCACTTTCAGTAACTTTTAAAGTGACAATCAAAAATGTTAAAATTTTTTCATTATTGAATGAAGTTTCTAGCTTCATTCTCTAGCTTAATCAATGACCCTAGACTCAGTACAAAGTGACTTTATGTAGAAATCAGTCCGTGTGAATTTCCCCAAACCATAGGACTTACTCTTTTTCTGTCTCATCTTTGAAAACTGAGTATCATGGAATAACATTGGGTATCATAAAAAGGGGGGGGGCATTTTTGGCCCATTAAATTTCCAGCTAATTTCTGTACCAATGAGATACCTTGGTGTGCTTATAGTATATAACAACTGTCAGAATAAGGGTAACTAGAACTGTGGGCCTTTCTCTGACCTAGTTCAAAGGATGAAGCATTCTAAAGAAGACGTTAACAACTGGATTTTACTTCCGATTCTTTGATAAGGATACACGCATGTTGTAATGATACATTTTCAGGATGGATACTAGAACAGTGAAAATGTAACAAAACCATTATTTTTCTACATTTCCTCAGCCTGGATGGCGCTACAAAGACAAGGTTATTTCCCTCTGCAAAATGCAAAAAGGCTGCTGTGTTTAAAAGTTTCCTTCCAGTAAGATAAAAGGATACCATAACCTTTTAAAAACAAGGAGAAGCCCTGAGTTTGAATTATCAGTAGCTGGAACTTTATCCTCAGGTTTCTTTAGTTTTCCTGTGGCACTGTTCATATAATCTCCAGGCTTGCAACCCTAGACTCTCTCTTTTAACTGCCTCTTTGACCACCAGATTTCTCCCTACATCTATTCTTTTAGTTTTTTACAACATTCTTAATACAAACCCATCAGCATGTTGTTTGGGGATTTATTTTCTTATCAGTCTGTGTGTCTGTGTCTGTATGCTAGGTATATGTTGGTATGTGCAGGGAGGGGGGGTCAGAGTATGTGGGATCCTCTGACAGTGGAGAAAGGGTTGGTTGTGAGCTACCTAATGTGGTTGCTAGGGACTGAATTGAGGTCCTTGAACAGACAGGACTACTATCTAGTCATCTCTCCAGCTCCTCTTCCTTTTCTCCTCCTCCTCTCCTGCTTCCTCCTCCTCTTCTTCAAATAGGCTAAAGATCTGCCCCCCTTGAAACATTCCATGGCAGAATGGCTTTCCCAAAGCAATGCGTAGTCATGGCCTCCCAAGTTCATCTTTCCTCATGTGTATAAACGGGTAGTAGATATACCCACTCATACCACATGCCCTGATTCTAAATGATAACATGGAGTGTCTTCCTTTATTGCTCCCCCACATTATTTTTTTTTGAGACAGTGCCTCTCTTTGAACCTGGCACTTAATTAGTGACTATGTTAGCTGGCCTCCAATTACCCAGAATCCCCCTGTTGTATGGCACTGCGATTTTCAGCACATTTCACCACATCTTGCTTTTGTCTCTGTGTGGTGTAGATCCAAGTTCAGGTCATTAAGCTTGCACAGCGAACACTTTACCCCTGAACCATGTCCATGGCTCAACTTTCTTTTGAAATATGTGCCTTCTAGGATATATTGATTTCAGATTAAACTCGTGATATAAGAAATTCAGCATTTCCAGATACCAGATCCTCTGGTCCAACCAAAAAAACAGGGAGAGAGCCTTGTGATATTGTTGAGTCATAAACTATAACATTCATCAGTGTAGAAAGATTATAGAAGATTAATCTTTCAGTTAACAGCTTTACCACCCCTGCCCCCCCCCAAAAAAGAAAGATTGCTGGGTCTTCAGATCTCAGGCAGGAGTTGTAGGAGAGTAAAACATAGAGTGGGTCAGAATTAGCATATGAAAGAAAACAGTTGTTGAGAATTGCCAACTCCAGCACCCAGGCTGATTGATGCATAACAGGACTTGTACTTATTAATAAATAAATAAAAGCATTGAACAAATAAGATAGAAAGATCTCAATCTACTGGTCATTCTGGAATTCTGGTGAATTCTGGACCTTTTCTCCAAATCGGCCAACTTCCAGTCTTAGAAAAAACTTATTATTATTTCAACTGAATAAAGTGTCTTCTTCTCTAGTATCATGTTTTCCTGTCCACTTTCTTACTCTGGGACTCAAGAACTTGAGATACCCCACTGTGTTCCCAGAGAGCCTGAACACTCATCTGTAACATGGAAACAGTATTGCTGTAGCTTTGACTGTTATACATCGTCAAGCCTTAGAGACTGGCAAAGCAGAACTTGTGTCCTCAGGGCCTGGACAGGTCTGAGTCAGATAGAGCCCCAGGGCTGAGAAAGGAAGTGGGCATGAGCCCCTACACCTTATTCAGAAACTATCTCCAACTGAAACCCTTGCTACATTTTCCCAAAGAACTCCCACAAATCACTGGTAAGGGTAGGCCCCGAGTTCCTGGGTAGAGAGTCAAAACAAAGTGAACACAAGGACATTTTTGGAGTTTCCTTGCCCAATAAGACTCTGTGAGGCCGTATTTAACATTAATCTTACAGGTCCTTTGTATACATATTATGGCTTGGAGGTTCAGGTTATTATGGGATTCTGTGTACACATGTGCATGTCTCTGTGTCTATATGTGTTTCCTGAGATTTTTCTTTGACTCTATTTTATCCTATTGAGGCATTATTATTATTATTATTATTATTACTATCATCATCATTATTTTATTACTATTATCATTGTTTTATGAAGAAGAAGAAGAAGAAGAGGAAGAGGAAGAAGAAGATGACGATGATGATGATGATAGATGCTTATTTTCTAATCCCATGAGAGATGGAGAGGGGGGGGTGTGCATTTGGGTGAGTGGTAAAATGGGAAAGAACTGGGAGGAGCTGGAGGAAGGAAACTGTAATTGGAATATACTCTATTAAATTTTGTTTTCAAAATAATAGAAAAAAACAAAGACCTCATGCTCTCTGTAGAAGGACTAAGGGCTTTTGAGAAAGCAGCAGCAGTAGAAAGAAGCCACTGAAAGAGAAGAGCATTAAGCAGTAACACCTATAATAATTTATGAATCCTTTTGGGAGGCCACAAGCTGAATTCACTCTTATTTTTTCAAATCATCTAAGAGAAATGGTAACCTATCTCCCAAAACTAGCTGCAGTGTGCATGGGATTGTCTCAGGGTCATGTGTGACCAGTCATTGGCACTGCCAAGGTTTGAGCCTTGCACATCTAGATTCAGAACTGACCTTGATCTCAATTTGTTTAATATTTTTATAATGCTGATTATTTTTTATGGCTCCGCGTTCAAATATAAATAGCCTCTTAGTCCACATTGTATGTTTGTAAGTCTAAAAAAAATGTTCTGTGATGGAGAGAAGGTCTTAAGATGGAAGGGCCAAAACTAGAGAAACTGATGATACTAGACACAGCTGCTCTGGGTGCAAGCAAGAGACTGGCCGGGACTGATGCCCAAAGAAACCCCAGTGTCTCTGTCTCTGTCTCTGTCTCTGTCTTTCTCTGTCTTTCTCTGTCTGTCTCTGTCTGTCTCTGTCTCTCTGCCTCTCTCCTCTCTCTCTCTCTCTCTCTCTCTCTCTCTCTCTCTCTCTCTCTCTCTCTCTCTCTCTCTCTCTCTCCCTCTCTTTCTCTCTGAAAAACTAACTTCCCATCATTTACCATATACTGAATTCAGGTCTCAGAAGAGGAAGATAAACTGCTAGGCTTGACAGTACAAAGCATCTTGAAAGTTTTCCAGGTCTTCTCTGGCTTCCCAACTTCCTGTGACAGGTGGCCAGCCATGTCCAGGCATGTAGCAAACAACAGCACGCATAACGTTAGTGTTAACATGTGCTTTTCGTGTTGTTGTTGGAATACCAATCCAGCTTAAATCCTGACTATCTCTAAGATTGCCACAGCTTCTCCAAGGAAAGCTGCCTTGTACTTCCTCACCAATGCTATACAAATATTTTTTAGGTCTATGTCAATATTTCTTTATTCATTTTATAGTAATATAATCTAATTTTTCTGAATGATTTTAATCACTCAATGAGTATTTGTTGAGCAATTACCAGGTACCAGGTGCGGTCTGGGCTCTCTGAATCAAGTACTGTCCGTCTGCTATCACAGACTGCCCATGAGTTAAATCCTTGTTCAACTGATCAACTAAGAGCAGACAGACTCAAGGAGCTTAATAGCCAATAAATAATCATAACAACAAATAATACCCTAAATTCTTTTAGAAAGAAATGATACGTAGAAGAATATACAAAGTAGGAAACATTGGCATTCGGCTGCATCTCAGATCTGGAACTTCTAGAATGTTAATTAGAAAGATGTTAATCAGCAGCCGCAGAAGCAGCAGCATTTTCTGCTTTAATTTCTTCATCCAGGCTATAAGTAGATTGTAATCTCCCCTGTGACACAAACTTAGATTTATTGATTGCCCTTAAAACCTTCAAAGACAAGTTGAACTTAAGCATTACAAATGTCATGTTTTTACTGAAGAGAAAGATACCAAGAGAGATCCACCATATGAGAGTGAATGTTCTCCAGATGCCTCTGTCTCAGTCCTGTGCCATACAGGGCTTTCTTCCTTTGACTTTTATTCTCTAGATTTTGATGGATGGGTAAATGGAGGTTAAGGTGTCAGAACTGAAAGGGTAAAGGACGGGTTCAGAATTTTTCAGTTTGGAAACTTGTAGTAACACAAAACGTGGAAAATTGCCTTAGAATAAACTAAGCAGAATTCATATTAAAGTTGATGTTTCTGTTGCCTCTCAAAAATCAGACACTCTTTTAAAATCTCTCCTCTCTCCTCTCTCTCTCTCTCTCTCTCTCTCTCTCACACACACACACACACACACACACACACACACAGGCACAGGCACACTCACACAGGCACAGTATTCATTATGCCAAACTATATTTTTTAGTCATTTTATCCTGAAAACTTCCCAAACTCTCTTTGTTTCATGGCTGATTATGGTCAATTCATCAAGCTCTTTTGATGCAGGACGAACTCATCATGATAAATGTGTTTTCCTGCCAAACTATTAGTTAAGCAAAACACGACATGATAAAAAGAATCATGTATTCTTCACATTTTCTTTTCTTTCCTTGAAAAAAAAAGTCTGTTTACATTCTAAAAACAAAATCAACATTCATTCATAAACAAAACCAGACCCTCCTCCTCTTTGCCAGTTTGATTTTCTATCATCTCAAGAGTTAAAACAGATTTCTACAAAATGATCACAGGTATGGAACCTACCTTCACGGCCCTTCTAGTGAGTCTCTGAATCACACAGGGAGACAGGATCCTTCAGGCTCCCCGGAGGCCAGGGAGGGATGACTGTAATTTGGAGCATGAGCATTTGGACTAAATAGCAGCTAAGCGAAGTGTGAGGGAACTGAAGGAGGAAGTTGGAGTGCTATATGCTGTGTGTCTTGCTTACCATCCAGTCCAATGACAATTTGCATTTCTTTGAGAAAAGCCTAGGGATGTTTGTTATTGAGACCCCTTCCAACCCTCTGTCCTCTATCACCTTACTTTGTGTGTGTGTGTGTGTGTGTGTGTGTGTGTGTGTGTGTGTGTGTGTGTGATTGCACTGTTAGTTCGCAACTTGATAAAATTAGTTTCTGTCTCATTCTCCTCCTATAAGTGGATCCAGCTCAGTTCCTGCCTACTACCGTTTCTTAAAACGTCGCCACCATGTCAGGGCAGCCTAATAGGTGACTTACAATCTCAAACACGATCTCAGCGGCCACCACTTTCCGAACATCTTTCTGAGTTCCTTTTTGGTCTTACGTCACCCAAATTTCCAGAAATCTGCTCAAAATGCCTAATGAGGCAATAAATTCCTTTATTGACTGTTCAGAATGTGGAAACAAATTGGAGTGACTCACTTGGGCCTTTTCTTAACCCTCTCATTCTGCAAAACAGTTTATTTTGCTGAAAGAATGGGGGAGGGGGATGAGCTGACGGTTTAAAATTAACTAAATAGGTCTTCCCTCCTTTATGCGTCCAAGACATTCAGTAGATCTTTCCACAAGAGTATATGTTACAGCTTAACTGCGCTTGTAAAGAGCAAAAGCAACTTATTTAGCATCGTCCTGAAAATAATTCTCGTCTTTGTCTTTCCTCATATGATTTATTACCCAACTAGTTATTGTTTTCACGTAGGGTTTGCTTGGCTTATTGTTGTTGGATGTCCACGTCTTGTTTGTACCGTCTGAAGCTGCAGGGCTGCCATGAGCAGGATCTCCACGTAGTAACTGGATGATTTGTACGTGGTCTAACGTGCAGCTGGCACACGGTACACCGTAAAGTGCGAAGAAGGCACCAGAGGCAGAAGTTGTCACGGAAAACCTACATTCATCTCTACAGCCTGCTTTTTAAAATATTGAATAAAGACTAAAAGGAGAAAAGTCAAGGAGGATGCTTCTCATTTCTTTTTGTGCATCCAGTCACCAAAACACAGAAATCTTAAGGGTGGTGCGGGAGAGAAGCAGATCAACACTTATCCCGGAAAGTTGAAAGTCAGCACTTTGCTTTCTCTTTTAAAATAGTGGCCTTCCCCACAGTTAAAAATAGTGCTCCTCTCTTCCCCTTTTTCTCTTCGTTTTAGATTTGGCCTACACAACATGCTTGCTTGGGGTTCTGGCCAGGGACATGGGCAGGAAATGGAAACAACCTGGAGCGACTATCATGTCACAGGTTCAATCTGGGACACTGGAAATAACTTTAATAAGTTTCTATTTGGGGGTTTCTAAATTGTTTCTTCTTATTTACTTCTTTAATTATTGTCTGTATGAGTTGTTAGGATTCCCCAAAGACAGAAGACAGCAAGACAAGAACCAAGATAGTTAGACATAAAATATATGGTTGCTTATTTTGAATGTTTGAGAATTTAAGATTTTATTTTATTCTAATAAATTGGATTTTATGTTTATATATAATTAATATTTATCATAGTAGATGAGAATATCTATATAAACATATATTGTGTCTAATCTCTATTTCTACCTATATTTATATCTTATCTATCTATAATCTATATATTCACTAATAATACCAAAGAAAATTTTTGTAATGTCATATAAAATAGCAATAAAGTAGGGGAGAAAGATCCAGATATTTTTATATAAAATTTAATATGGATCTTACTACAAATACATGAGGCCATATAAGTGTTCTTATGTGAATGTTTTGCATTTGATTAAATGCATTAGCAAGCTGATTATATACAAGGTCCAGTTGCCTTCCCCCAAAATCTTTTCCTAGCACCTTTAAGATGACAGAGAAATACCCTAGTCACTGAAATGCATTAATACACTCTCCTTGTTAACGTGTTACTAAAGCCATTAGAGCTAGCCCCAATTGTTTATCCTTAAAGTCAAGCCATGAGTGGGAAGACATACTTAACTAGCATACGGAAAAATACTGTAACTCTCATTCTTTTCATCAATTCATTACAAAAGATAACTACAGATAAAGAAGTGATGTTGAAGACACGATTATTCTTCCTGTAAATAAGTGGACTCATCTTTTTAACAATTTACCTAGAAGTAGTGAAGCTTTAGCTATGTTTCCTACTGTACTCGTTTTCCACCTGTTTAATCTTTTATTTATAAACGGATTCGGGCATTTCATGAGCTCCTTTGCTGATGCTTACAATTTTCTTTAGTACTCTGTATCTACAGAGCTGAAAATATCTGAATGTTTACCCAAAATTCTGATTATATGTCTTGCATATGACATGGAATCTATCTCAATTTCAGTGCTGAGATGAAATATCTTGAGTCATAAATGGATAGTAGATGAGTGCTTAAAAGTACTGTAAGAATAAGCCAAGAGCACTCTTAAAGTCCCCAGGCTGCATTTATCTAGAAGTGCCTTCTTGGCAGGCATTCAGCAGGTCTGTCTGATTTTAATATATAGTTCCAGAAGCTAAGTTGTGAAGCCCAATACCTGGGTTCTTGTTTCCGTGTTTGAGGAAACAGTTTGTAGCATGAAATAAATGTTCTACTCTTCTGAGCACCATTCTCCATGCCCATCTGGGTGAAGTGTTTTGGGCTTTTATCAACTCTAATTCACCTTTTATATAATTATATTCTGAATGGTTTGCTCTCTGTAAAGTGTTGTCCATGTCGTAGACACTGTAGACTTTATACCATTTCAATTCACTTTCTTGTATGGCAACTAGAGGAAGTCATACAAAACTAGATTTATCTTTCTCTTCCCCCGTATAATCAAAAAAATCATTCAATAAATAGAAATGTCCAAATGATGGAATAGCAAAGTAGGAATCCAAGAAGTTCCTGATATGATGGATGGTCAAATGCACTACAATGGAAGGAATTGTCATGGGGGAACGGGAGTCACCTTGGTCATGTTATATATGTTAAACCAGTTTTCTCTGGTTCCTAGTCCATTCCCATGTGACTACAACTAAACTAAGTGTATTCTTCCTCTGTATCTTGTATGATTGTAATGAGTGCTTCTGTTGCTGATGCATACGCTTCTCTTCCTTTGCAAATGTTTACAGAGTCTTGGGTAGCTTAGAGTCATAAGATACCATCTTCCTTGATCATAGATGACTTCTCATGGTTGCACATTTGACCCACACTAGATGAAGTATAATTACTTACTAAATAATCCATCATCTCTAATCTGAAAAATCCCAAAATCTAAAGCAGAAGATACAAGGAACGAATTTTCAGGGAAAACATCAACTATTAAAACAGTGAGAACATCAGTAAGGAAAGACAAAGGGTTCCCGTGGAGATTCAGAACCAAGTCCCAACGCCACCAAAGAGCAAGATGAATTTTTCATGTTAGACTGTACAAGATGATCCAGCAGCGGCTTAGTAAATGTGTATTCTGTTAAACCTATTTGTTCAATAATTTTTTTCAAATTTGTTTTTTTTCCACTTGTAGAAATATGTTTTTCATTGAGCCCATAGTATTCTAGATTTTTTTCATTAAGTTACATTTATAGAATTTTTTATAGAACTTTAAAAGAATAAGTTCTGCGAGTCATCCATGGAATATGACTTGGCGTGTGAGGCATGACCTATAATGGGTGTAAAAATACACTCCTAAGAGTTAACGCAAATGTCTCGGTAGAATAGGAAAGTTGGCAATATTATCTAAGTGATACATAAAGTCAATTGTAGGAGTGTGCTTTATTAAACTTTGTTCCACCAATTTTACAGTCTAACCTTAAACACTGCTCCCTATTAATTTTTATTGTACTAAAATATGATCCGTTTGCATGTTATAGTCTGCCTAACACTATCTATCACCTACAGGGAAATGTTCCCCACACGTAGCCCTTGATTAAACACAGTGAGAATCTCCCACTGCCTGCGTTTAAAGACAAGGTTTAAATTAGCTTACCTTTACATGACGTCAGATCTTGTATTTCAAGAGCCCTCTGAAGCAAGGAGAAAAGCATAATGAAGCCATAGACCAAGGCACTTCATTCATTCATTAACTGAAAATATTACCTCATTTATTGAGTGTCCACCTGAAGTTTTCCTTTCAGTAAGTACCAAGTTTCATTAAACATCTATTGAAATGCAGTGGGAAAGAATGGCATTCCTGAAGATGTACAATGATATAATTTTCCATATAAGTTTACTAGAGGGAACCGTTACAGTAGAATCATCACATCTGTTTGGGTACATATAGAGTGGGTGGAATATTCATGAGTTTTGAGTTCATGGCCTACCAAAGAGCTACTACAGACTTTGACCATGTGAAAAAACTTTTGAAATTACCCTGCCCAAGGAAACCAAAATGGGAGAGAGATCACTGGATAAATGGCAAGCCACAGTTATGTGAAAGGAGAAAAGCAGGCTTGTTGTTCTTTGCAACTTAGCATCCAGTGAGCAAATCCACCTCATGCAAGTAACAGTACATCATGCTGCCCTGTTTGCCCATCAGTTTGAAGCTTCAACTAAAACTCAGTAAAACTGCATTTAAATGAAAGAAGAACTGTTAGAGAAGTCAATCTAGAGACTTCGGAGTGTAATATCTCCTCAAATAATAGATCATCTCTAATCTGAAAATTCTAAAAGCTAAAATAGAAGATATAAAGAAAGAATTTTGGGGAAAAAACATCCAATTCTTTAAAATCTAGAAAGCCAGTGTCTTCTAAATGCCATTTGAGAAGTCAATGGAAAAAAATACTTTTTTTATGAGTCACAGTAAAATACCACAGAAATTAGAACAACCCACAGATTAATTTTTACTTACTCTTAATACTATCCAATATAGGTATATTATTCTGTATCAAAAAATGCTCAGGTGAGACATTTTAGAGATTTTGAATTTCTTTTTCAGATTTTAAATAATGCATAGATGTTGTGAGATGTTTTGGAGACAAGGCCCACTTTGAAGTTGTATTCATGTGTGTCCATACGTGTTTCATTTGCACCTTGTTCCTTAGAGGCAATGAAATGTTTTTAGTATGATACATCAGATAAGGTCAGATGTGAACGTTTCCACCAACGTTGTCTGTTTCGAAACCGAATGCTTGGCATTTCAGAATGTTTTCGATTTTTGGAATTCTCAGATTTGAGGTGGTGGAATGACACATAGAATTAAAATCCAGTCTTTATCTCCTCAAAATAGTGGGGAAACTTACATAGCCCTTTCTTTTTAAATGGTACCTGGGGACTCACTTTTCAAATTTAAAACCTATGAGATTTCCAGTCCATATCTTTTCACAAGTATACGCCAGAAAAGAAAAATAAAAACAGGAGGTTCTCAGTCTCACTCTCTCAGCACTATCCTACGTAGGCCCTACCACTTTGTAGGTCAGAGTTGAGTTTTGTTCACTGAACTTTGTTTTAAGGTTGGATAAAAGATCCTCCAAACCATTTTACAGTTCATCCCTCAGTGAAAAGCCATTTCAGCCGAAGAAAACCTGTGGCTTCCCCCTATCCTGTCAACACCGAATCACAACTCATGATTCTACTGTTTCACGTGGCAAACTTGGTTTAAGTGCACAGAACTTTTATAGTTTAGTGTAGTATGAGTCATTAATGGACAATTTGGCTGTATATTCCAAACACTTCAAGAGAGGCACTTTATGTTTACACGGACAAAGGTCAAGTGCAAGCCAATAAAGACAGATTTCCTCCCTCAGACAATCCCCCATCCACCGTAAAAAGTATTACATCCACAACTGGAAGCCTGCCATTGACTTCTCCCACCAGAACACCAAGGTATCTACTGAAAATTTTCTTTTATTGAGAATGCATTGCTATCACGTCAAGTAGAAACAAAACGAAAATGTTGTTTTTTACTTTTTCTTTTAGTTTTGTTTCCAGTGTAAAAATGAACAAGGACAGCCCTTCCTGGAAAGCATACCGTAATAATGTCTAATGGGAAAAATTAAAAAGCTAAGCATTTCTTTCCAAGTAACACTACTTGCTAAACTTGGCTGTACATTGGAACTGCCGGGGGAATTGGACAAGATCGTATGGCCAGCATTCTAGGAGTCAATATTTCTATTTAACTGGTTTGTGCTGTCTTTGGCAGAGGGGTTCTAAACCTCCCCAGGGGGTTTGCATGTTCAGCTCAAGTTAAAAAACTGCTATCCTACAGTGCGGATTACTACAAAGTTATGCTAATCCTAAAATAATTTGGAAACTTTTAGTGGAAATAAACAAGGTGGAGAATATTTGATACCATCATATAGTTACTGAGATGTTCATAATGAAAAGAAATAGGACGTATAAAAGTATTGTGTCAAGTCAGACTGGCCCATTCAGTTTTTATAAATTGCTTTAATGACACAGTACAGAATAAGATGTTTAGTAAAATCATATATACATGTGTAAGGAAACCTGGATTTTAAAAGCATACCTCTATTAAATCACACCATGTCTTCTTTGTTCCCTATAGGGGTTATGGAAGAGAATATTACATGCTTACTTTTGGCAGTCCAATTGTCTCACCTATAAACTTCTTCCAAAGTGCCAACTGGCTTTCTTAGCCATCAGTAAAAATATGTTTAATTCAATTTTTAAAATGTAATTAAAATAAATTTACATCACTTTGCCTCTCTCCAACTCTTCCCATGTCCCTCCCCTGTTAAACCCTCTCAAATTTTTGTCTCAAACTCATTGTTTATCATTGTGGCATACGTACACATATAAAATCATAACTATATAAATACAACAGTTCATTCAGCATTGCTGAATGAAGTCAGTATATGACTTCAGGGCTGACCACTTAATATTGTATAACTAATCAGGGGACTCATTTTTGGGGAAGACAAACGCCATTGCTCAATGGTCCATGTAACCTGTAGTTCCTCAGTTCTTTGTTTTTGACTTTCCACATTAGCATATGTGTGGGTATTATATGATGGCAATGATATTTCAGTTACCTAAATTGTTACAGTTCTTCCTGACATTAATGTTTATATTAATATACTACAGATAACAGAAAGGAAAAGTAAAGTAACGAATTAAGACTTACCTGGGTAGTATTAATTTAATAAAAAAATAGACTCTGCCTTTACCAAATGAACTATAGTTAATAGTCTTCTAATCATATAAACTAGTTCTTTACAAATAGACTCTTATGATCTCTATATAATGGAAAATGTATATATCATAACTTGTAAAAATTCATACATACAACCAATATCAATTCTATGTGCACCCTGTTTACTTATTTATTTGGTTGGTAGGTTATGCATGAGAGCTCACAAAATTGTCACCCTCCCAAATTACCTGATAATAATTTACGTCGTTATTGTAGAAATGGCATTTCAGCAGAACTCATGGTAAAAAATATTTAGAATACTTTCATTTTTTACCAGTACTATCAGATTTTGTCTTTGAAAAGAGAAAATACCCTGCTGCCTTTGAACCCTCCCCCTGCATTAATCTATGGGGTACCAAATCCTAAATATTGATGGAAAGCCCCTGAATCCTCAGAAATGGTAAGAAAGTAAATCATAGGCTGAAGAGATTGCTCAGGTTTTTTTTCAAGTGGTAGAACCTAAGTCCAGATCCCCAGACCCACAGAGTGCCAGATGCACTGATGGGCATCCATCATTCTGGGGGTGCAAGTGTAAGAGAGGGAGAAACATCAGGAATCACCAGGAGCTTGCTGGCCAGCCCTCTTGGCACACACAGTAGCTTCCTGGCTGAAACTCAGATGTAAACATCTGATGAGGCTCCAGAGCTGGGACTCACACTTCAGCATGATGATCCAGAACCCTTATCCAGAGAAGCTCTAGATCTGGGACTCAGCATCAAGTGTGGCTCCAGAGCCGGGGCTCAGATCTAAGTATTATGTGAATATCTGTTCAGTTTCAATGACAGGCCAAACAGCCAGGGCTGGTCAACAAGAATGTGTTGGTTAAAGACAGTTCTTATCTGTAGTCACAAAGAATACTTGGGATTCCAGGGACCGCTGCATGAATTTTGGGCTATATGGAACGTGATACAGATACACAACCATGTTTATTGATGGACACAGCCATGCACTGTTAGCTAGGAAGAACAACTACTACACAGGTTATGAAGTATAACATAAAATGAGATCCTGTTTTAATGAAGGTATAGAATGGCTATATTAGTGGTAGAAACACAGGGATATTTTCTCGAACTTTGGTAATGGGTATATGTATCAGAATCATTTTAAAAGAAAAAGCACTCTGGTCGTAGTAAATTAGAACTAACATTGATACAATACTTACTGTGTCCATAAAGGTTTTTTTTTTTAAAGAGAATCTTAAATTTTCTCAGTTGGTAGATTAATTCCTAGTATGTCTGAATCCCCAGGTTTGATCACCAAAACCATACAAAGCGAGGTATGATGGGATATGCCTTTAATTACATCACTCTGGAAGTAGAGGCAAGAGGATCAGGAGTTTGGAGTCACCCTCTGTCACACAGCCAGTTCAAGGTCGGCCGTGGTTCCCTGAGACACCCCAAGGAAACAAACAACGAAGAACCTTGAATAATCCATATAACAAATTTTTTCCTAACAGCAAAAAGGTTAAGGCAGGTCAAGTTAAGATTCCTGTTTTACAGATGAAAAGGATGAGGCTTGGAAGGCATCCATGATTTCGCCACTGACTTCAAATATTGACTGCCCAAATTCCAAGGAAATGTTTTTGGATACCATAATGCCAGGTTCTCCCTGCTTCTTGGCTATTCCGCAGAACCCTTGCTATGTCTCCTGTGAAGATTGTCAAAGTTTAGTGTTGAGCCAGTCAGGACCTCTATGCTTTCCCATCTTCAAAGGCCAATCAATCAGATGTTCATAATGACGGCACTAAGCTCTATGTGTATTTGAAATCTACATGATATAATACCAACTAAACCAAAGCTGGATAATAAGGTGGAGGAAAAAGCTCAAGTCTGGCAGCCCAGACCAGAAAGCTGCTCCAAGCCCAGTCAGCTATGCCTTTTTCATGCAAACAAGGAAGGAAGGCGCTCATTACCAATGGTGGGCTCCAGCCTGGTTAGCACCTAGAAATGTAGGGTATGCATCCAAACCCATGCCCTCAGGTCTCCTTCCTTTGTCCATTGTATTTTCTCAAGCCATGGAAGTAAATAAGGCTTCACTTCTGGAAAGGGATATTTATATGCAGCTATCTCACTGCAGGCTGATACACAAAATCTCTCCCTCAGTTTGTCACTGTATTTGCCTATTAAGTCTCAGTGGGAGGCCAGACCAAAATTGCAGGATAACTGTGCAATACCTAAACACATTCCGGTAATTTGGGTTCTGACAAGCAAGCTACCATAACATTCAAATTCCTCTCCCTGCATCCCACAGCCATGGAGCTGGTCTAAATGAAACAGGCAACTCCGAAGCCATTTGTAAAAGCATCGCTGTTTTTCTGTTTTCTTTCTCTCCAATAAAATTTGATTCATCTTTAGGGGTTCACTCCTTTCGCCATCCTGGCTACTGCTGTGGGCAATAGACTGTAGGAGCAGTGGACCAGTGGCCATTCTCAGCAAGTGTCTGACAGACAGCTGGGTGCAGATTAAAAGTATCCTGGCTTTCTACTAATCCTTTACTGAAAATTTGATTTAAATAGAAACATGTATTATCACTCAAAAGGACAAGCGCTGTACAATGTTTTCCAATGGGTTCCCTCCCCCACTTTACTCACAGCCCTGTGGATGTAGGGAAGGTGGGCAATAAAGCTGGCTTTGGTGGGATACAATTGTTTCAATCGCTTGCCTCTGACTTCATTCTTTAATGAACATCTCTGGAATCAGTAATTACTGTGGGAACACATCTTTAGAGCTATTCTCAAAGACCAAAACTGGCAGAGGGTGGTTTTATAAAGTTCACAAAATGAATGGTGCCTTATTGCCATAAACAAAGGGATTTTTTAACAACCAACTTTAAAACACTCGGCGAATTACTGATAAGTGAATGAGAGAATACAGATAAGTTTTTAATTGATGAGAAAATGAAGGATTAGACTAATAGTGCATTTCAACAATAAGCCCGGATTCAAATTTGGGCCTTCCACAGTTGAAATAAGCAATTTAAAAGCCCTCTATCCCCTCAAATAAAAAGACTATTTCTTCTGCAACATTTCTGATTAAAACCTCCTAAAACGTGCATTGCTAGTGTTCCAGCACAGAATGGATTCTCCACTAGCCTTAAAACTTACACAGCAAGTTTCTAATACTAGTTTTGAAATCTGAGAGATCGTTACTAAATAAGCATGGTAATCCTTACTATAATTCCAAAAGAGCTTTTCACAGAATTTTTAATAAGTAATCTTAAAATTCATATAGAAGCACAAAACACTCAGGATATCAAAAACAATCCTTAAACACACACACACACACACACACACACACACACACACAGGAATTGAATTATAAATGAAAGGGTATCCATGCTGTACACAACTCAGGCAGTATCTGCTCTAAGCTGTACATTTCATATCCAAATGTTTTACTAAATTATCCATGCCCTTTTCATGTTTTCCAAATTAATGGAGTATCTTGGAGTACACTCTGGCTTTGGTTTTGGATTTCTGTCTTCTTGTGCTTTGTGTTGCTTTGTTTTTCTGTTTTAACTTTCCTTTAGCATTCTAAAGTTTCGACTACTTCAAAATCCAGCCAAATAAATTCAGCCAAGTATCATGCACTTCTTAAAAAGCACAACACAATATCTTTTTTCTAAAAGTTCTCTTTTAACAGTCTGGCAATAGCTCAGTGTGTAAAAGTACTTGCTAGACAATCCCCACAGCCCAGTTTTAAGAGCCCAGACACTATAGTATACACGTCTGTAATCTCAGAGCACCTCTCTGTAGAGATGGAAGGTAGAAACAGGAGAATGTATAGACCTCAGGGGTCAGCTAGGCCTAGTTTAAACAGCAGCAAAAGGAAAACAAAAAACCCACCAGGTTACCAAACAAAACAAAACAAAACAAAAAAACAAAAACAAAAAACAAACAAACAAAAAACCCACCGGGTTACAAAAAAAAAAAAGGTAAAGGCTTGCCCTTTGACCCCCCATATGTATGTGGTGGCACTGGCATTTACTTCCTTGACACGTAAGTCAGCATTCACATCTACTCTCACACACAAGCATATCTCAAGAATAAAATATTTTAACAATTTTTGAGGTAACAAAACAATTTTATAATTTCCCCCTTCCCTTTCCTCCCTCCAAAGCCTCCCATGTATCCGCCTTTGCCTTCCTTCAAATTCACTGCCTCTTTTTCTTTGAGTATTGTCGTGTGTGTGTATGGTGTGTGTGTGTTGTGTGTATGTATGTATGAATGTATGTTTGTATTATAATTATTCTTGGTTGTCAACTTGATTACATCTGGAACTAAAAGCCACAAGTGGAAGACATACCTGGAGGGATTTTTTGTTAATTCTAAGTAGGAAAATTAGCTTCAAATCCAGACATTTTAGGTAAGGAGACACACTGTCAATCCAGATCTTTTGAGCTGGGAAACATACATGCCTTTAACTCGGATCGAATCTCAGCCACACCTTCTGTTGGATGTCAATTTGAGATGTGGAAGAAGGAAGCTCTTGTTCCTCCCTTCACCTTACTACCAAGCCCATTCTTTCACTGATCTCAGAGCCTACTTCTTTGGAACTCTATTCATGATTCCAGCAATAACCATTTGGTATTGGCTAACCTACTGGAAATTAATTTTTTTCTAAGGCTGACAAGTAGTTTCATAAATAAAGACACATGCTACCAAGTCTGATGACCTGAGCTTGGTTCTCAGGATCTACCTCGGGGAAGCAGGGATCCTCTGATCTCCACAGGTACACATACACATGAGGGCTCCTGCCCCATACACAAAGTGAACAAAGAAAAAGATCTTTAAATTTTACTTTTAGAATTTAAGAGTTTTCACTTTTGAAATAAAATTATTAAGCAGTTAGGAATAGGGAGGGTCCTTAGATGAAATGCCCTACAGTGGGGAGAGAGAACATGTAGAGCCCACGTCCTGCAAAAAGACAGAGCATCAAGTGAGGGATGGGGTTGCTATCCCACAGTCAAAAACTCTGACCCAGAATTGTTCCTGTCTGAAAGAACTGCAGGAACAAAACCGGAGAAGAGCCTGAGGGAAAGGAGGTTCAGCAACAGGCCCAAAGTGGGATCTAACACAAGGGGAGGCTCCGAGGTCTGACAATATCACTGAGGCCATGGAGTGCTCACATAAAAGGACCTATCATGACTGCCCTCCAAAAGACCCAACAAGCAGCTCAAAGAGTCAGATGCAGATACTTAAACCCAACCAATGAACAGAAACTGCTGACCCCTGTGGTTGAATTAGGGAAAAGCTAGGAGAAGCTGAGGAGGAGGGCAACCCTGTAGGAGGTCCAGCAGTCTCAATTAACCTGGACCCCGAGATCTCTCAGACACTGGATCACCAACCTGACAGCACAGACCAGCTGATATAAGGCCCCCAACAGAAATACAACAGAGGACTGCCTGGTCTGGGTTCAGTCAGAGAAGATGCAACTAACCCTCAAGAGACTGGGGGCCCAGGGAGTGGGGAGGTCTGGTGGGGTTGGGGGAAGGGAGTAGTGGGTAGGGATAGGGAGTGGGGACATCCTCATGGAGACAGGGGGGAAGGGTATGAGATGTGGGACAGTCAGAGGGTGGAACAGGAGGGAGATAAGATCTGGAGTATAAAAAAGAGATTAAATAAAATTTGTAAAAAGACAGTGATATAAATCATTTGAACTACAAAGTACAAAGGGCATAACAGACAAGGTGGGAAATTTTTAAATGAAGCAATTACTCAGTTAATGTGAGAATATCTCTCAGTTATTTATCCAGTCTATATGTTTGTAAATAAAAGAAGAAAAAGATCCAAGAGTGAAAAGTGTGTGTGTGCGAGCATCTGTGCAAATGAATATACATATGTGTAAAATCTATAATTACAACAATAATGAACAGTTATTGTATTGGCTAGTTTTGTGTGTTAACTTGACACAAGCTGGACTTATCACAGAAAAAGAGCTTCAGTTGTGGAAATGCCTTCAAGAGATCCAGCTGTAGGGCATTTTCTCAACTAGTGGTCAAGGTGGGAGGACGCAGCCCATTGTGGGTGGTGCCATCCCTGGGCTAGTGGTCTTGGGTTCTAAAAGAAAGCAAGCTGAGCAAGACAGGAGAAGCAAGCCAGTGAGAAATATCCCTCCAAGGCTTCTGCATCAGTCCCTGCTTCCTGACCTGCTTGACTTCCAGTCCTGACTTCCTTTAGTCATGAACAGCAATGTGGAAGTGTAAGCTGAATAAACCCTTTCCTCCCCAACTTGTTTCTTGGTCATGATGTTTGTGCAGGACTAGAAACCCTGACTAAGACAATTATCAAGTAGTCACTGAGCTCCGTGTTAAGTGTCTGGCAGGTATGAGCTTCCTTATTACACACTATACCTTTAAGAGGCAGGAATTACCCACATGTTAAGCACAAGGAAACTAAGGATATGAGACACTCCGCTGGCCGAAATGGGACCAAGTTTTAAATCTGCATTTATTTAATTCACTCTAAGAGGTTAGTCTTCATCTTGGCATAATCACATGTACACTTTTCCACAGATGAAGAAAAAAAATCAATCTCAATGGAGTTCATCATCTCCCAGCAGAACACTGGTCCAATTGGTGTAGCCATAGCCACAGTGCTATTGTCAATATACTGCCAGACTGACAAGATACATTCCTGGGAAAGAGGTGACAGTCAGTAACCTCTGTAAAAAGAAATATCACATCATCTAAAAGTAAACCAAATTAGGATGAAATATAAGCAGCCCTAATAACCGTAGGGACATAGTTTCTCATAGTAATTAACTTTGTGGAATACTCTCATTGTGCTTGTATCCAAAATGTATTGGCTTCCCTTTTATTAATAACAGTAAGTGGGTACATAAAACAAACTCCATGTGGAATAGCCTCTCACTGTTCTGATTGGTGTTTTCTGTCATTCACTGTAGCACAATTCACAATGCATTCTAAGATGAACTCATAGTTTTCTATTCCATTTAAAAATCTGCCCTTTTCCATTTAAAATAGGCCCCACTTGTGGAAGCCTAAGGATATTCCTCGGAGGGTAAAATTCTTGCGATATAAGTTTGCAGACATGAGTTAGTTACCCAGTACTCATTTGAACAGCTAGAGGAGGCAGCATGCCATTGTAATCCCATCATGAGGAGGAGGAGACAGGGGAACACTAAAGACTCTTTGCTAGCAGGTCTAGCCAGCTATCCACGCTCACATTCAGCACAAGACCCTATGTCAAAAGGTAATATGGAGAGCAGAGGGGGAAATCCCACATTGACTGCTGGCCTCCACAAGTGAATACATGGATATACCTGTACATGTGCCCATGCATGCATAACACATGAAAAAAACACACAGATAACCTCAATAACAATATAATGTGAAAAGTGAGAGTAAATGTGTTGGTTAGTTTTCCTGTTAACCTGACATAAGCTAGACTCATACTGAGAACATGCCTCTATTAGATGGACTGTAGCCAGGGTTTCTGACTTAGCTCTTGCCTCTACGTTCCTGCCTTGGGTTCCTGCTCTGCATTCCCACACCATTGGACTAAGGTCTGGAGGCTGTAACACTGGAGTTTATTCTTTCCCACTTGTTTTTGGTGAGTGTTCTAACACAGCAGTACAAAGCAAACTGACACAGAAAGTCAGCTCCTGAGCTATGCAGATAGCGTGTCACTCAGCAAACCCTATAACATTTGGTAGACAATATGATAGTCTAAAATTTGGCTGCTATTTCTAAAGTATTTACAAATTGTAAAGTGATATCTATTCCAGCACACCATGAAACTAAAACCCTGTTTTTTTTTTTTGTTTTTTTTTGTTTTTTTTTTTTCACAGATTATTTTTTTTATTAACTTGAGTATTTCTTATATACATTTCAAGTGTTATTCCCTTTCCCGGTTTCCGGGCAAACATCCCCCTCCCAACTCCCCTTCCTTATGGGTGTTCCCCTCCCAACCCTCCCCCCATTGCCGCCCTGCCCCCATAGTCTAGTTCACTGGGGGTTCAGTCTTAGCAGGACCCAGGGCTTCCCCTTCCACTGGTGCTCTTACTAGGATATTCATTGCTACCTATGGGGTCAGAGTCCAGGGTCAGTCCATGTATAGTCTTTAGGTAGTGGCTTAGTCCCTGGAAGCTCTAGTTGCTTGGCATTGTTGATCATATGGGGTCTCGAGCCCCTTCAAGCTCTTCCAGTTCTTTCTCTGATTCCTTCAACGGGGGTCCCGTTCTCAGTTCAGTGGTTTGCTGCTGGCATTCGCCTCTGTATTTGCTGTATTCTGGCTGTGTCTCTCAGGAGCGATCTACATCCGGCTCCTGTCGGTCTGCACTTCTTTGCTTCATCCATCTTGTCTAATTGGGTGGCTGTATATGTATGGGCCACATGTGGGGCAGGCTCTGAATGGGTGTTCCTTCAGTCTCTGTTTTAGTCTTTGCCTCTCCCTTCCCTGCCAAGGGTATTCTTTTTCCTCATTTAAAGAAGGAGTGAAGCATTCACATTTTGATCATCTGTCTTGAGTTTCGGTTGTTCTAGGGATCTAGGGTAATTCAAGCATTTGGGCTAATAGCCACTTATCAATGAGTGCATACCATGTATGTCTTTCTGTGATTGGGTTAGCTCACTCAGGATGATATTTTCCAGTTCCAACCATTTGCCTACGAATTTCATAAACTCGTTGTTTTTGATAGCTGAGTAATATTCCATTGTGTAGATGTACCACATTTTCTGTATCCATTCCTCTGTTGAAGGGCATCTGGGTTCTTTCCAGTTTCTGGCTATTATAAATAAGGCTGCAATGAACATAGTGGAGCACGTGTCTCTTTTATATGTTGAGGCAACTTTTGGGTATATGCCCAAGAGAGTTATAGCTGGATCCTCAGGCAGTTCAATGTCCAATTTTCTGAGGAACCTCCAGACTGATTTCCAGAATGGTTTTACCAGTCTGCAATCCCACCAACAATGGAGGAGTGTTCCTCTTTCTCCACATCCTCGCCAGCATCTGCTGTCACCTGAGTTTTTGATCTTAGCCATTCTCACTGGTGTGAGGTGAAATCTCAGGGTTGTAAAACCCTGTTTTATTGACAATTTCAAATATTCCATTTAAGAAGTAACATGATAAACTATAATATAAATAGCTTACTTCAATCAAATGTTTAGGCAGACATCATAAATGAAAATATAAATTTTGGGGTAAGAAACAAAATTCTATATCTTAATGACAAAGTGAGGTTCCAGAAAAGTCAAAGGCAATAGGAAAGTTGTTTTCAATGTTGACCAAAATATCCTAAAACCATGTACACTCACATCAGCAGCTGTCCTCTCAGACATTGCACCTCAATTATGACTCAGGATACTAAGCACAAAAGCAGACGTGGTATAACTTCATTAATAAACTAGTAAAGGCGTGGGCTGTGCATGTTTAGCTTACACTTTAGGATCTCTCGTGTTGGAGGGCAACCTAAGCCATTGGCTTGCTTAGGCTTCACTGCTTCTAGTGATGGAAAAGGTTGGAGAAGGCACCAGAACTGGGGGTTAAGTTGAGAACAGTCCCTAAGAGAATCTTCCGTTGTAATCCATGTGGAATAGAAGAGGAAAACTGTCAATGAAAGATCTCAGGATGCTTTTTCTTATTAATAAAAAAGCTAGAGGACTGAGGAAGAGGGGCCTAGATGAACTAGGAATTTCATTTTGAAAGCAATGAGTTTGGAGTATCTATTAGCAGCGTGTGTAGAAACATTCATAATGTATAAATGTTATAAAGTTGCGTATTTAAGAGTTGACTTCTGCATTGTGATTTGGAAGTGCATTACTTAAATATCATGTGTGAAAAGCTAATATTCAAGCTACACTTACAGCAAGGTGAATGGCTACACTCAGAAATATAAAAAAGCAGTATGAAGAAAAGAGATTGAGCTCTGACCCACTCCAACATGATTTAAAGAATAGGACGAGGAATACAGAAAGGGCAGATGGAGGTATGTCACTTGTCATTTGTCCCATGGCTAATGGATCCATTTATTCTGCTGTAACTTTGAGTTTGCCTTTTCCATAGAATGCATGCCAAAAATGATACTGTGTTCAGACACACGCCTAGACTATAAGAGATGGGACATTCTACTTTCATCACTAGTTATCCTGAACCTCAATGCGTAAAGCTCAGTTTCCTCAAAATAGACTCTCAAGAGAAATCCTGGTCTATAATATTTGAGTTAACTTCACCAAGGAAGCAGCTGAATACATGAAGATGCCTTGAAACAGTAAGAGCCGAGCATTCCCTACCATACAGGCCCTCAGAAATCATGTTCTGTGGAAGCTTCACGGTAGCCATGCCTTGTCCCAAGGCCAAGTCACAATTCTTGTTAGATATGATACACATGTAAAGCAGTACTGAGGAAGAAGTAACATAGGAGACCAGCAAAGAAAAGAATAAAGGAAGTCCCAGGGCAGCATAATAAAACCAATAACCAAATCTCAAAAGTCAAACTAGGAAAGAATTCATGAATGGCATTCATTTGTCATATGAAATGGTGCTTGAATAAGAAGCAAATTGAGAATTGATCATTATATTTAGTGACATAAAGGTCAGTGGCAACTAAATTGAGAGTTGTTTCCTTAGAAGTTTGGACACAAATCCTTCTGGGAATGGAGTAAAGGAAATTTGGGAGCATAGGAGCTAGAAGCGGAGAATTTGAAAAATTCCTAAATTTCTTCCTAAAAGGACATAAGAGAACTAGATACAAGTTAACATGAATAAAGGGGATATATTCCTGCATGGCAGTATAAATACAGAACAGCCCTATGCTGTTGGAAATGTTCTTATGGGGCTGAGGAAGTTAATGGAAAGGGAGAGTGATAAGACCACAGCAGCACTGATCATGTGTTAAGGTCATGAGTAGAACTGCCACACAAGTAGAGATGTCAAAACATAAGCACCATATCTATGCTAACATGAGTAAAAGTCACAAACACCAAGACATGGAATTAAACAATATATGGGCATTTAGTTTCCAAAATGTGGTGCTGACACACAACCTGATCATGGATCACTTGAACATTATTAGTTTGGCTCTAGGCAGTTGTAGAAGTGAAGTATTTAATGGATATTCTAGCAAAAGAAATAAAATCTCTTTAATAAAATGTGTGAGTAGTTAGCAAAGTGGGAATACGGCCTCATTACTTCACTCTACAAAAATAAGTTCCAAGGGCCCATAACAGTTATATAGCTTAAAAATCAAATATGACTTATTTAAAAGCAAAACTAATGCAAACCTGAATCATTAACAGATCTGATATAGAAGGTATTCATGAGTTGCTAGTGAACCAGAATAGTGGAAAAGGGGAATTATCAAACTGTATGTTACCCATGAATATACTCAGTCTTCAGTCGTTTAGACATAGAACTCTCAACTACTACATATATGTATTTTAAATCTCCTCTTTTTTGCTGTTTCCAGTTCACAAATCTGTGAAATGTTTGAACCTAAGAGTTCTTCTCAGACTTAGGAACTGCTGGTTTCTCTGTGATTTCTGTGGTGCTGCGAGAGCTGATGCCAGTAGTCTATGTTGGAAGGAAGTGGGGAGACAAAAGAAGCCCTGCAATGACATCATCTGCAACATGAGAGGCATTGCATATTTGCAGTGTGGGGCTTTAGTTTCCTGAACCTCTACACACTACTAAGTGTGTATGGTCTTACTGTTCAAGGTATTTTATTTTTGTCTTGTACATCCATCACTTCAAAAATGAACAATAAATAATCTAAAATGACATTTGTTTTGTCATGGTGAAAGATGCCCGGACCTTCCCTTTTTACATTTCATGGGTGTGATGTTCTTTATAATTCCAATGTAGCAATCAAAAATCATTTAATTACTGTAGCTCCCTCAAGAATACCCAAGTTAATGATTATGGCCCTAGGTTAAATTTTACTCTCCTGGCTTATTCATTCCCGCTATATATTCTTATATCGTTTCATTTACATTTTGATTGCCATTGATTTGGAGGCACCAGGAGTCAGATCTGGATTAAATCATGGATCTATTTCACATCGCTTGTGCGTACTCATCTGATAAAATGAGAACAGTTATACCAGGTGTTGCAACAAACTTGAGGAGATGAAAAAATAACCCAATGAAAATGTTATATGAGGTACAAAATACATGAAATGTGAATTTGTTATTTTCACTTTAAAATACTAACCAAGAGAAACTCTGTAGCTGATTTAAAATTCAACTCCACGTGCCTTTCACAGCTCAAGTTAAAGACCTCATCTCAAAGGGAAATATAACAAAGAGAAATGTTTATAGCAGAACTAAGTATATTTACTATTTTAACATGTTAACAATTTTTATTATATAATAATTTGAACTATTAATGATTTAAACCTTCTAAAAGTAGAAAACATTTTCTATGAGAATGAAATATAAGTGAATATATCTACATATTACTTTTCTAGACTACCCAAAAAATAACATCAATCTAAAAATTCTAAGCATCTCATTGACTACATTTAAACTATAAAATAATTGTAAATGCTTATGTGCTTACTGTGCATGCTTATTCATAATTTTTGTAAATAATCTGTGGTAAAAATAAAGTCAATGGTTGGTTAGTTGTACCAATACAAGGAAAAAAGCTTCAAAATGGGAATTAAGAAATTTATCTCTTACAAATAAAAATTAAATACCATTTTTAGTACATTTCTTACTTGGGAGTCTATGAACATTCAAACCTGAGGCACACATATATCATTGTCACATAGTGACTATAGTATTTTATAATGTATTTTCATTCAATTTAGTAAGAATAAACACTATCACGTTTTTCTAGGTCTATTAAGATTTTACTTTAGTCTGTATTTAAGGGATTTTTCTGCCTAAAAAGAACAGCAATTAGATAAAAACTCAGAGTTTCCTGATCTAGAAGAGCTAACAAATACATTTCCTAAAGCATAATGACAGAGTGAGTCTAGAGCACGGTTCATGAATTAAGAGCACGAGCTGCTCTTACAGAGGATCTGAACTCGGTCTGCAGCATCCAACGTGGATGGCATATACCTGCCTGCAAAGCCAGTTCCAGGGGCCCTAACACCCTATTCTGGCCTTTGTAGATACCAACATTCACATGGCATACACATACACATACTTGCATGCATACATACATACATACATACATACATATAAATAAAAACAAATGTTTCAAAAAAAATGACAGAATGACTTGAGGAATACAAGTCTGGTGTTTTTCTCCCCAAGCAGATAAGATTAGGGTAAGGGAAATGATGCCCACTAATTTTTACCATAGTCATCACACTGAGTGAAAAGTCATATTTTCAGAAATGACTCCTTAATGGCCTTTGTCATAGTTACTACTGCTGAGGTGAAACACCATAAGAAAACAACTTGGGAAGGAAAGGGTTTAATTGGCTTAGACTTCTATATACCATCCATCATCAAAGGAAGCCAGAAACATGGAGAAAGAAATTGATGCAGTGACTCTGGAGGGTGCTGCTTACTGGTTTGCTCATCATGGCTTGCCCAGCCTGCTTTCTTTTTTCTTTTTTTTTTCATAAGTGAATTTATTTATTTTTATTGGATTTTTTTTTACATTTCAAATGTTATTCCCCTTCCCGGCTTCCTGTCCATAAATCCCTACCCCATGCCCCTCCTCTTCTTCTATACAGGTGTTCCCCTTCCCATCCAACCCCCCTTTATGCCCCTCGACATTCCCCTACACTGGAGGTCCAACCATGGCAGGACCAAGGGCTTCTCCTTCCATTGGTGCCCAAGGCCATCCTTTGTTACATATGCAGCTGGAGCTGCATGGGTCAGTCCATGTATAGTTTTTGAATATTGGTTTAGTCCTTGGGAGCTCTGGTTGGTTGGTATTATTGTTCTTCTGGGGTTGCAAGCCCCTTTAGCTCCTTTAATCCTTTCTCTAATTCCTCCAATGGGGACCCCATTCTCAGTTCAATGTTTGCTGCTGGAATTTGCCTCTGTATTTGACATGCTCTGGCTGAGCCTTTCAAGAGAAAGCTCTATCAGGCTACTATCAACATTCATTTCTTGGCTTTATCAATATTATCTAGTTTTGATAGCCATATATATATATATATATATATATATATATATATATATATATATATGCATGCTGTATACTCAGGGGGGGGCAGGCTCTGAATGTCCATTCCTTCAGTCTCCACTCCAAACTCTTTGAATATTTTTGTTCCCCCTTTTAAGAAGGACTGCAGCATCCATACTTTGGTCATCCTTTGAGCTTCATGTGGTCTGTGGATTGTATCTTGAGTAATTCGAGCTTTGGGGCTAATATCCACTTATCAGTGAATGCATACCATGTGTTTGTTTTTCTGTTATTGGGTTACCTCACTCAGGATGATATTTTCTAGTTCCATCTATATGCCTAAGAATTTCATAAAGTCATTATTTTGATAGCTGAGTAGTACTCCATTGTGTAGATGTACCACATTTTCTGTATCCATTCCTCTGTTGAAGGACATCTGGGTTCTTTCCAGCTTCTGGCTATTATAAATAAGGCTGCTATGAACACAGTGGATCATGTGTCCTTGTATTTTCAAGCATCATTTGGGTAAAGCCCAGGAGAGGTATAGTTGGGTCCTCAGGTAGTGGAATGTCCAATTTGCTGAGGAACCTCCAGACTGGTTTCCAGAATGGTTGTACCAGTCTGCAATCCCATCAACAATGGAGGAGTGTTCCTCTTTCTCCACATCCTCGCCAGAATCTGTTGTCACCTAAGTTTCTGATCTTAGCCATTCTGACTGGTGTGAGGTGGAATCTCAGGGTTGTTTTGATTTGCATTTCCCCAATGACTAAGGATGCTGAACATTTATTTAGGTGCTTCTCAGCCACTTGATATTCCTCATCTGAGAATTCTTTGTATAGATCTGTACCCCATTTTTAATAGGGTTATTTGGCTCTCGGGAATCTAACTTCTTGAGTTCTTTGTATACTTTGGATATTAGCCTGCTTTCTTATTCAATTCAAGGATGGCACCACTGTGGGCTGGATTCTCCTCTATCAATCACTACTTAAGAAAATGTCATACAGCTGGTAGTAATGGAGATCTTTTCTCAACTGAGGTTCTTCCTTTTGGAAAACATTAGTTTGTATCAATTTACATAAAACTAGCCATCGCAGTCTTTAAATACTTGGATGTTAGTCAGTTCCCCAAAGGGAAATTAGAGGAGATCTTCTGTTTTTACAAGGGACAAATCCTGCACTTTCTTGTATAGATCTCTTCCAGTCAAATTTTCAACCAACCTTTCAATTTTTTCCAATGCGCATACTAGTCTACCTTACTTCCTTTTCCCTTTGCTCATTCAAAAGGCTGAAAATAATGTTTCAAATTTAGGCTTGTCATTTGGTAAATTACCTAGAAACAGAGTCTGAACTTGGTTTTGAAGTTCAATACTTATTACAAGCAATGGAAGGGAGAGGGGAAAACATCAGTGTGTGGCTAGAACAGTCATTCGCCATAATACAATTCTGACCTGAATAAGAGAAATGGAAAATAAGGTAGTTTGCTTGGAAACTATAACATATAATAAGATGTATGTGACACAACCATAGTATGGTTATGAATTTGGGGATCTCTTAGCTGCCTATTGAGTCACACATCTCCCAGCAGCATCCAGACTATGACTACATTGTACACACATGGAAGCCTCCAGCAGTAATCTTACTCAGGAAGAACCAGAGACTCCCAATCAGATTTATTTCTTGCAGGTTCATGTATACTCACGCTGTCATTACAATGAGTTCTGGTTTTTAGATGTCTTTGTTGTGGAAAGCAAATAGATCCCCACTTTTACAAATTAATCTTTCCCATGCAGCAAAGCATGGTGATGCACACACCAGTAACCCCAGCACCTGGGAAATCCAAGCTAAGAATATCATGAGGACTGTGCCAGCTTGGACTACAGAGGAAGTTACAGGCCAACCTGGACTAAATACATAGAATCCATCTCAGAAAGTACTTTTTCACATGCTTAATATGGAGAAAGAATAAAGGTATGTGTATGTACTTGTGTATACTTAGGGAAGATACTCTAGATGTGTGATCAAAGCAATGAGCAGCAATGACTTAATGTCAATACAGTAACACTAAGGAAATATCAGACTCTAGTAAGTCAACTATTGTCTATAGCTCTACAAACTGCCTATGATGGAAATGAATGAATGAAGAGAAAAAGACCGTGGGAGTGTTAAATGAAGATTTGCTTGTTGTTTATTGTTTGTTTTTAAAAACAGAATTATAGGTCTAGAAAGATTGCTCTGTGCTTAGAAACACTGACCACGTTTTCAGAGGACAAATTAGAAATTTCTGGTTTGTTTGGAGACCAAGTTGTGTCATGTGATGTTTTTCCAGAAAGTACCTTATGAGAGGATGTTTTTGCTGAAGCAGACATGTGGGAGTATTTTTGCTAAGAATAGATACGGTGTCTTTCTGAAACCAACCTGGAAATAAAGGTCACCTGATGTTTTCTAGAACAGACACTTGAGAGAACACATTTGAAAAGGGTAAAAATGTAACCCAACAGACAGTAGATGACTATTGGTAATCCTTACTGTTCTTTGCTGATCATTGTTTGTCATGACTTTGTAGACAGAAACGCACCAAAAATCTGATGGTGTCCTTCAGCTTCGTGTGCCTTCTGCAGCCTGAGGCAGATTGGCAGAGCCTCCTGATTTCTTTTGGATTGATCTGCCCTTGCAGATTCATGAATGATGTTTGCAAGTGGATTGAACTGCTACTGCTGATTCCTGTGAACTGAACTTCTCATACCCTAACAATGCAAATTGGATTTGCTCTAAAGAGCTATTTCTAAACAGGTCCACATCCTCCTTTACTCTATTAACTTTTCCTTTCCAATGCCTCTGGTGGACAGTGGGCTAGAAGGGAGGTTAACGCATTAAAGAACCCTAACTAAAAGTAGGCTTTGAAAAATCACCCATACAATGCTAATAACCATCTGTAACTTTAGTTCCAATATATCTGATATTCTCCTCTAGCTTGCAAGGTTACTACACACATGTGGTATGGGGCAAATCACTGATGCACATAAAATAAAAATAAATCTCAGAAAACGAAAAATATAATTGTATAATTACAAGCTGGACAGAGATCAGCATAAAGATATAGCGAAACTCATTGTGAAAGGATTTAATTATAAAAGTTTTTCTGATTACATTTAATGACTTCAAATTAACTCTGAAATCAAGTGCTGCTCTGGCATATGGCTCAGAAACCTGGTTAGTTACACAACTGAAATCTGACTCTTTTCACATGCCTTCAAGGTAACACAGGAAGGATGCAGGGCAACAGAAATGGAATGTGTGTAACAGAGGAAAGGACAAAATCAACTGATGACATCAAATGTCTTACTAACCATCACGGAAATCAAATTTCAACAAACCCTCAATTGTGATGCTGAATGAGACCTCTTGGAAAGAAGACATGTCCGTGAAGACTGAGTCCCTGGAGTGGTGTAGCCAGGTTGAGATGGGGCAGGTTCAGAGCTTAATTACCTTATTGTGGACCAGCTTTAGACTCCTGATTAGCCAGCCCTTGTACCATATTTGTTGGGACTAACATCCTCTGATCAAACACTTATTAGTGTTTAATGTTTAGGTAAACACATTTCTGCTGTAACAACAATGAACTAAACCTCTAAAACTGTAAGCCAGTCCCAACTCAATGTTTTCCTGTATAACAGTTGGTTTGGTCAGGATGTCTCATCACAACAGTGGAAACCCTAAGACAACAATTTACAGAAAACATTCATTCTTTTTCTGGTTCATGTACTCCCTCAGATTACAACACACAAATGTCCCTTCGATTAATAAGACTTTGTTCATATGACCTTAACCTAACAACAAGGAATTCAAGGAAATGGTGGGGAGCATCTGAGAAAGTCAGCATCAATGACATCTCCTTTAGAGGTGAATGCTCCAGACAGTAAACACATATGCCAATTTCAACAGCCTATGCCAACACTTCCAGTTCCTACCATAAAGCTGCCTCCAGAAATATTTTTGGCTAGCCTACTCATACCTAGAAAGCTTCTTAGATTTGCAGAAGGACAGTTCTACCCCATTATAATAGTTTTCCGTTCATTGTTGCTTACAAAGAAAAAAGTTATCAAAACATAACCGAGGACTGTTAATTGACTTTCTAGATGGATTACAAGACACAGCTTATATTCCACTATTTCCCATGATCCATTCCAGAAGCCACTGTGCTATAGTTTGTGGTTGAAGTGATTTGGGTAAATAATTTGGATAACGCCATTTGAAACTGCGTCTTTCACTAGCAAAGTCTGGCCCGAGAATCATGGACAAAATGGATGATAGATTGAACTATGAAAGATGGAGACTGTTTCATCCACACCCCAACCCGTGCAAAACTTTCTGCTGCTTTCTGAGTGCAGTGCCTGGGTTCTGGTTTTTGTTTTTGTTTTTGTCTTTGTTTTGTTTTGTTTGTTTGTTTGTTTGTTTGCTTGGTATTTCTTTAAATATGGAATAAAGCAACTCATAACCTCATGTACTGGTCACTGTTGACTTCCACTCAAGCATTCTTGGTTCAGTGGTTTAGATCAGAAGCAAGAGAGGCAATTCAGTCTACTTAACATTTGATGAACACATGTGGTTATCCAACATCTGAATTATAATGAAATCCTCAATTAATCCCATGTCTTAGGCAAGCCTATAAATATTCTTAAGAATAAAGCTTTTTATATAACTATAATAAAGGATAAAAGAATGCAGGACACGTTTCCATTGAGTCTCTTTTTACCATACTGGGTGTTGGGAGCACATTTCTGCCTTGAGAAACTCTAGGCGTTTCCTCCTGTCTTTACTCCAGCTGGAAAAAAATGGCTGCTAAGGTTTCAAAATTGGTGACCATGATCAGAGCCTTCCACCCTTCACTAAGTCAGCATTCACTTTCTGCACCTTCACTTGTCATTGTGGAGTTTAAAAACAGCACACAGGTACATCTGTGATCCATTTCTCTGTCACGCCTGGGAACTTTGCGGTCACTCTTTTGGTTCCCTTTTTCTTAAGAACAACAGGATTAGACTGTTGGCTCTGGCCTTGATTTTGCTATGTAGACCAGGCTAGCCTTCAATCAATGAGATTTCTCTACATCTGCTGCCCAAGTGATAGGACTAAAAGTGTTTGCCATACTGTCTTTCCCTGTGTCAAAGAGTGGTCTTATCAATATAAGTTCTGTAAAACATGTAAAAGAAATCTTTAATATACATTCATTCCCTAAAGTTTAGAACTATCTCTTTCTCTTTTTTAAAATTTTTTTCATCTTTATTAACTTGGGTATTTCTTATTTACATTTTGATTGTTATTCCCTTTCCCAGTTTCCGGGCCAACAACCCCCTAACCCCTCCCCCTCCTCTTCTCTATGGGTGTTCCCCTTCCCATCCTCCCCCCACCACCCCCCTCCCCCCAACAATCTCTTTCTAATGTAGTGGAAGAAGTACCATCATTCATAATAGTCTGAGATAATCCTACATCATAAAATGTGCTTAGGCAAAAAGCTTGAGCTAATAAGCATTTTGTTAAATTTCATTTTATTTGCTTTTATATCTGTATAACAATAAGTCCACATATATTTGCATACTACTAAATGTAAAGCCAGAGTCTTTCTTACTCACCCCATATGTTAGTGGATCAATAGGAAAGTTGAAAAGTTGAAATGATGGACATTAATTCAGATTCTTTAGTAAAGCACTGAATAAACATATTTACTGAAATAACTAAACTTCCTTCAAAATAAATTTAAATCCCCAAAGTCAAGAGTAGTTTAGAATTTCATCCAAGAGGTTTTTTTTTCACACAAGAGTTTTAAAGCACATGTTATTCTAAGTAAACTAAAATACCTCATGTAATTGAATGGGCAAAATGAATGGATCCGTGATACTATTTAAATAAAAAGAAAATGCATGAAAATTGTAGTCACATTGATTCCAGATGTCACTAATTTTAATTTATGCTCCTTCACAAGAATTAAGACAAAACTTTCAACAAAAAAAATATGGGAAGAAGCTGTAGCTCTTATTTAAACTTTGTTCTGTAATGTTTAAAATCTTCAATTATAATATGGGCTATTACTTTTAACATTAAATCCAGAGCTGGGAGACAGCTATTTAAGACATGATTAGCTTTTGACTTCTGGGTAGTAAATGTTAAAAATTTCCAACATTATAAACAAGTAAGTTTATAATTGCAGGTTACATAGAGAGTTACAACAGTATAATTAATCACATACTCATTTCTGTATTTGGTAGTAAAATTATGATTATAGTCATGATGTTCTTAGTTTCATGTGTCTAGTATTTATGTTGTCTTGGCATAGTATTAAACAGATGGTGGTATCTTCTCTGAGGTTGTAGGTGTAAAATCACCAATGTCTCAAGCTGGGAATTTATAATTTAGAAAAAAAGAAATTTGCATATTCTATTAGTAATAGTACTTCTTCGGGTTTGTTTGGTAACTGCCATTATTAAGCAAGTTTTTTGTTTAAAATAAACCAACAGATTTCTTTCTTCTCAAATTCCCCACCCCACCCTAATTCCATGCTCTCCTGCTTGCAAGCATTCTTCTTCTAGTACCCAGCTCTGCTTTCTTGACAGCCATGTTGTATTGTCCATCCTCCATTAAAACCTATTTTACCCTCTCATAGTCCTATATCCAGTTTCATGACCAATTACCATAGACAGATATGCTAGTACACAAACCTACACACACACACACACACACACACACACACACACACACACGTGCACACACACTCACGTATTCCTTATATGAAGAAAAACATGAATAATTTGTGTTTCTGCTTATGGGTTACTTTGTTGGACATAAAAATTTCTAGTTCCATTCATTTTCTTGTAAATGTCTTGATTTCAACTTCCTAGGCGTCACTATACTGTGGATCACAGATAATTTACTTGTGTATCTGTTGTGATGGTTTATATATGCTCTGTTCAGGGAGTGGCACTATTAGAGGTGTGGCCGTGTTGGAGTAGGTGTGTCACTGTGCATATGGACCCTCATCCTAGCTTCCTGGAAGCCAGTCTTCCACTAGCAGCCTTCAGATGAAGATCTAGAACTCTCAGCTTTGCCTGCACCATGCCTGCATGAATTCTGCCATGTTCCTGCCTTGATGATAAAGGACTGAACCTCTGAATCTGTAAGCCAGCCCCAATTAAATGCTGTCCTTATGAGAATTGACTTGGTCATGGTGTTCAAAGCAGTAAAACCCTAAGACATCTGTTGATGAATATTTGACTGATTCCTTTTTCTAGCCGTTGTGAGTAGTGCACCAATAAACACGGATGTCCAAATCTCTCTCTAATAACACTAGGACTCTTAGTGCATCTCTAGGAGTATACTAAAGCCATGTGGTACTTCTAATTCTATCTTTCTGAAACTGCTCTACACTGATTTCTATATGGATGTAGCAGCCATTCTATCAACACTAATTGATGGTTACTTTTTCTTTACACCGTCCTCGGAACTAGTTTTCATTTATTTTCCTGATGGAGCTTTTCTGGAGTGAGGTAAGAA
Source organism: Rattus norvegicus (assembly GCF_021556685.1). Classification (NCBI taxonomy): domain Eukaryota; kingdom Metazoa; phylum Chordata; class Mammalia; order Rodentia; family Muridae; genus Rattus; species Rattus norvegicus. Next base: position 29,500,921 of record NC_141544.1, on the reverse strand, counting down.
TAAATGTCAGAATAGTTTTAACTTACATTTCCCTGATGCCTAAGATTGCTTAAATCTTTAAAAATATTTATTGACCAGTTGTTTGTCTTGTAACCTCCTCAGTTCATTGGCCCATCTTTATGCTTATCTTTACAGTTTTTATCTATTTTAGATATTAATTTAGCACTTGATGTATACCTGGCAAAGACTCTGTCATTCTGATAGCTGCATGCCTGTTCTCCCGAGTTTGTTTTCTGCCTCTTTTTGGTGTTTCTTGTCTGATCTAATGGGTTCCTCCACATATTCATACCAGAGCTGATATCATCATGTGGGAAAAATGTGAAGCTTAAGTGCATAAAGTACTTTATTGAGGATGAAATAAAGAACTTCCACAAGGTGGTCTTCTGGGGACTGTGGAACACAACTCACTCCTTTTGGGTGAATAATTCAATATCATAGCTCCTTCACAAATGATTGGTATGCATGATTCAAAACTGATGCAAAATGGTATTATACTGTCAAGGTTTGTGATAATGAAACAAACACAATTTAAATAAATGATTCCCATAATAAGGTAATATTAAAAGAAAGTATTTTATAACAGCAAATTTTTGTATTAAATAGTTCCTAAAACTACTTATCTTTTTATTATTATTATTTAATGTATGTATTCAAGTACACTGTATTTGTCTTCAGACACACCAGAAGAGGGTATTAGATCCCATTACAGATGGTTGTGACCTGCCAATGTGGTTGCTGGGAATTGAACTCAGGACCTCTGGAAGAGCAGTCAATGCTCTTAAATGCTGAGCCATCTCTCCAGCCCCATAATTACTTATCTTAAAGTCAAATTATTATACATAATGTGCACAGAAATAGAAACTATTTTTAATTTTGTATAATGACATATTTATTATGACTTTGGGGTTAAATAGAAAATTTCCATTGTTGATGAAAAATATTCAAAACATAACAAAATCTCATACTTTGTTCTATGATGGTATATTCTTCCACACTTTTCTATGACAAGATATTTGTTCCAGTGAAGAAAATATTACATTCTTCCATAACAATGGGTCATTTGCTTACATAAGAAATCCATATTTTTTCAAGAAAGCCATTGGTCTGTCTGAAGGTTTAATCAAAACCAAATGAAGTCTAGTAAATCTAAGGAAAACTAATCAAGGCCTGTGGCTATATGAAGGGCATACACCTAACAGGCTCACCTCCAGTTACACGGTTCTCACAGATTCCGTTGGAACATTAAAATCCACCTTAAAATGCTGCCAATCCTTATGAATGAGACAATATATTTCCTCAGTACTTCTATAAATGGTTAAGTTACAAATGCAAAGCTGTTCATCATAAAGTTATACTTTGGCTGTTAAGAAATACAGGTAATGAAAAATCAATCCATAAAAAAATCATAGCAAAGATTAACTTTGTAGTATTAAAATGTATAAGATACATTAACACTATTCATTAAACAGAAATTTCACAAAATCTCTCCAAAAAGTCAATGAAGAATTCCCAGAAATAGTCCTTCCAAAGGCTGGTGTTGTAAAACTAACACACGAAAGAGGAAAAATCCAGTAAGAGTCAGAAGGGAAAGAAAAGCCATGAAGTTGTGACTCCCGAAACACTTCTCACTGTCAAACAAGAGTTTTACAGTAAAGAATCATCCCAACTCTTGATATATTCTTTTTTTTAGATGTGGTCTCACAGTGAACAAACTCTAAGTCTGAAACAGTTACCAGCAACTACAGTAGAAGGAACAGAACAGTTCAATTCTAAATTACTAGCTGAGGACTTAGAGTTTCCTGTTTGTGACCAGCGCCGATAATTTAGAATACAAGTATGCTGCTGTGTTTTATCTCATGTTAGACAGTATGAAGTTTATTATTCCTCTGAGATATTTGCTCTTACAAGAATACCTGTTCGATGAGTCAGAATAGGAAGCAGTGTTGGCCATTTGCTTACTAGACCAAATCCATCACATATAAAAGTGATTTAAAAGAGCCGGCAGTATAGTCCTGCATAGGCCCAAGGACCATTTTTCTTTCCACGTGCTTGGATTCCTGCCAGACCACTTTTAAAATTATGGAGTGTTAAAAAAAACAAATAGACATAAACTATAACAGACTATCCTAGGGGAAAACAAAAAGGAAATTTTCCTCTCAGGATGTTGGGTAACCTGTCTTTTTTTTACAAAGTGGGAACTATGATATATGTTTGCTACAGTTAAGCTTGTTACCAATTCTTTGCTGTACTTAATCAAGCACTCCGGTCAACCAAGAGCATACCATTTGTTATGAGGCTCATAATTTTAACTGGCAACCATCTAAAAAATCTACTGCATCTGATCATTTTCTTATGTGAACGAATCAGTATTCAATAAAGTTTGATAATTTAAATATTGCCTTTAGCTAGTTACCATTATGCATACCATGTAGCCAAAGAGGTTTTATTTTTATCAACTACCCTCTGACTTCAAGCAGCTTGCATAAATTTAAAATTTTACACAGACAGTCAGTGGCATGCTAAAACTTAACTCACTTGCTCAGGAAATATCCTCCAAGTTTATTGTAAATATTAGACAAGAAAAAAGGCAAAAAGTTCTTGCAGAAAGACTTTTGAAAACAATACACAGAAAATCAACTAAAATATTGTTATGAGCATAATGATTACTAATGTATTCAACAGATTCACTGGAATGGAAATAGCCATCACACTGTGTCCTTTCTGAATTTATCGCCGACAGTGGAACTAGTCCTCTCTTTGTCCTAACATGGAGAGCATCACGGAAAATATCAAAGATCAGCAGTCGCCTAAGGTGTTCTCAGAAACACCTTAGAGTAAAGCTGATGTTCACCCTGACGATGTGAATTACACTGAAACTAGAAAATACCAGAAACTTTTGTTTCTGTTAGGGGGGCCTAACAAGCTCAGACTGGATTAGTTCCTGGAAATAACTCAAACTATCTTGAAACATTAAAACAGAATGTTTTAAATACATCAAATGACATATAGTCTTGATAAATTACTGAGATAATACCCAGGAAGGGCCAGAAACTCACTAAGCAACATGAATGGTACACCTGGTACTCTAAACCACTGGACCTCTTACTGGATATAAATGAAGAATTGAGAAAATAAACTGTCTTGCAGTCATTCAGGAATCAAATCACATAAGGTGTTTGTCCAGGTCCTAATTGATGCCTATGTTGGTGTAAAAACGTTCTCTTGACATCAGGATTATTACTTGAATGTACTGCTCCCTAAGATTAGTAGAGAAACAAAACTGCATGAGCCATTGTACACAGCTACAGTTCAGCACTGTGCTACAAGGGCCGAGACACGGTGAAACTTGAAAGCATATTAAAGATGCCTTGTGTTTCTAGGTCCTCTGGACTCTAGTAAGATTGAATGAAAATTCTCTGTATACAAAGACAGTGCTACACAAGGTTCTACATGCAATTCTAAAATGTTTCCTTGAATACAATGTCTAAAATACAATCAAAGAAAGCTAAGTATTCAAGAGGTATGCACCGCTTTACGAAAAACATAGACAAGCCCATTGAAACCTCATGTAGTGGAACTACCAGGAGTAAGTATAAAATAACATTACTTACAACTTTTACAAGATCCAAGTATTTTCAAGTGACATTATGCAGTTTGGCAAAAAGAACCAGAAGGAAGATAAATAACCAAAAGCATGTCATAGTTAAAAACAAAAAAATCAAGAATTTTAAATTTAAAATTACTCAAATTCAGAAAATGTAGAGGCTGAGGAACTGGCTAAATATGTAAAGACACTCGCTATACATTTAAGAGTATGACAGTACTGGAATACCCATAAAAACTGTGCATGAAATGCTTCACTCCTCACTCCTCCTTTAAAAGGGAAACAAGAATCCCTTGGCAGGGAATAGGGAGGCAAAGATTAAAACAGAGGCAGAAGGAACACCCATTCAGAGCCTGCCCCACATGTGGCCCATACATATACAGCCATCCAATTAGACAAGATGGATGAAGCAAAGAAGTGCAGGCCGACAGGAGCCGGATGTAGATCGCTCCTGAGAGACACAGCCAGAATACAGCAAATACAGAGACAAATGCCAGCAGCAAACCATTGAACTGAGAACAGGACCCCCGTTGAAGGAATCAGAGAAAGGACTGGAAGAGCTTGAAGGGGCTCGAGACCCCATATGTACAACAATGCCAAGCAACCAGAGCTTCCAGGGACTAAGCCACTACCCAAAGACTATACATGGACTGACCCTGGACTCTGACCTCATAGGTAGCAATGAATATCCTAGTAAGAGCACCAGTGGAAGGGGAAGCCCTGGGTCCTGCTAAGACTGAACCCCCAGTGAGCGTGATTGTAATGGGGGGAGGGTGGGGAGGGGAACACCCATATAGAAGCGGAGTAGGAGGGGTTAGGGGGATGTTGGCCCGGAAACTGGGAAAAGGAATAACATTCGAAATGTAAATAAGAAATACTCAAGTTAATAAAGCAAAAAAAGGGAAAAAAACTGCAGGAATTCACAAAAAGTATTATGTCGCATCTGCAAAAGGTCAAGGTAAGTAACATAACATAGAATGGATGCTCGAGGCCCCACACCTAATCTAAAGCTATTGGGCAGTTGGAAGATGTTGGGAGAAAACGTCATTTCCTCCTGAGAGGTGTGGCCAATGGTTGGTCCAACATCCATTTGCCATGTACATATTGGTAGCTCCAAGAGGACTCAGTGAGACACACTTTTCAGAGAAAGAGAAGACATGAAGTTTGGAGGGGCTTGCACTGAGGAGGGGCTGCCCAAGAAAGAGTTGGAGGGGGAAATAATAGAAATAATCAAAATACATTATATACATGTATGAGCATTTAAAAGAGTAATAAAACTCTCCTTTACAAATTAAGTAATAGGAAAATCATCTGAAATTGATATGCAATAAATCAATACATATATACATATACCTGTGTGTATATTTATTGAGATGAACTAATAGTATAAATCGAGAGACTTCATGTTCATGAATTTGGACTCAACTCTTCAGAAATTATAGGCTCTTTGAAATAGCAAAGATCACAAAATGATTTACGAGTGTACAACTCACTCTAGCAGGAAACGGTACTGATAACCATGAATACTCATGGATACTAGCAAGCAATGGGAGAACCTGGTAAGCTTGTAGAAAGACTTACCAGGAAGGGGTACCATGTGCTGTAATGTGGATTTAGACAGCAATATGAAGATGGACAGGAAAGAACCAAGAACTCTGGGATGCAAAGCTCATCTAACTTGCTGTTATGACTGTTCAACCGAAATGAACTTTCTCAAAGGTGACACTTGGACATTCTTCACTGAAAAACTAACATTTTTAAGTTTTCCTGTGTTATGAGAGCAGTCATTCGGTCATTTTCATATACTAACTCTTTTAGTTTGGTATTAAAAATTACAGGAATAGCCCTGCCTGGTGGCATATTCCTTTAATAAGAGAATGTGGGAGGTGGAGCCTGGCAGATCTTAGTAGGTTTAAAGGCAGCCTGGTCTACATGATGAATTCAGTCAGGAATACACCAAGAGACTGTCTCAGAAAAACAACCAAAAAGTAAGCAAACAAAAATCAGGCAAGATCTGTAAGTTATAACAACAAGGTCAATAGTATACGATTATTTAGTTTTCACAGGACAAAAACGTTAAAAAACTTATGATACTGTCATCTGGTATACATTATTTCCATTGATGGCTTAAAAAGATATATGTCCTTCTACAAACCTACAAAGTACTTCAAAACTAGTTTATCTTCTAATTCCCAGCTCAGAGTCTTGTCAAGAAGAAGACTGTTGTAAATAAAAAATGTCACACTCATCCATACAGTTTAAATGTATAGGTCAATCCGAAACTGTGTCTCAAAGGTGTAGTTCAAAAATTTAACTGGTGTTTTTAAAATTTACAAAACTCTTGTGAATTACTATTCACAACTTGACTTCTAAGGCATTACAAAGCTTCCAGTGGAGCTATAAAGTATGCAAAAACATAAGCTTTGAAGAATAACATTTCCCTTATATTAAGATTAAATTATACATTTGGTGATTTAGAAAACAATATTTTTCAATGAAATAAATATAGAAATATATTTTTAATTAATTGGAATTTCCCTAAATTTTTATTCTCTAAACATTAATCATTTGGTGAATATTAGAGAAAGTAAATTTTTCTCTAATAGTCAAGCAAAATCCTACTTTAATTAAAGTCTCAAAAATAATTATTTAAAAATATGTATTAAATCATTCATTGTTTAGCTATGTGTTAATCTTATATTCTTTCAAACTCAAAATATCTAACAATATTTTATCAATCATTAATTGATTATATAATTATTTATACCTATATTCAGGGAATTATACCATAATTCTAAAATAAGTTAGAATATTTTAAATCAGATATTATTTAAATTATAAAAATATTTACAAAAGATTTGTGGATGTAACAAATGGTCATTGCAAATGTATTGTCTTACATTAGAATTGAGACATTGTTACACACTTAGCATGGCAGTCTGTTTCTAATTACAGAAACTGGGGCAGAACCCAGCTGTACTGAGGAATTGGAAAATAAATTTAACTGTGTTCCAAAAGTTTTGGTTTCAGTAAAGCTTTTAAAATCTTTTCTCATTTTCTTCCCTCCCTAACTTTAAGACACATGGATTTATCTGCTAGTTATTCCAAAAGCAGTGACAGAAGTTTTTATATTAACTGTTACCTGTAGCCTTTTTCTCTCTTTGATATACAGGGGCTGAAAAAGCAATTCCTCAGGTTAACTGTGTGAACCACAGAGTTCATGTGGCAGTGACAGATCTCGTTAAAAACATGATTCTCTGTTGGTAGAACTAGGAAGTGCTGCCGCTCTGCCAACAGCTGCTGGCATTCAGAGTACAAGTGGCTTGGGACAAGCTTGAGACAGAAAAGCCAAACAAAGCAGGAGGTGTTTCAGGAGAGCTTTTTGGTTGCCACAATTGCTCCTTATATCCTGTACTGTAACCATACAGAAATCTTTCTAAAACTAAATCTGTTATCACACATTGCTTCCTAGAAGCACTAATTCCAAATGAAAAGAATGCAGAAATTAGGACTGTCAAGTTTGAAATGGGTAGAATGAAAATTTTGGAAATCCTGTAAATTTAACCTAAAGAGATTTAAAAAAGAAAGCCATGGCTTGAAAGCTAACTTCATAGCTACCTCTCATCTTTACACTCACATCTTTTTCATTGGCTCACTCAGTTACAAAGTTTGAATGATCAATTCTTAGTAAGAAAACTTTCTATTACGAAGACACATTTCACACTTCATATATTCAAATGCTCACTGTTACGGGCAATGATACTTTTAAACTTGAGACTGGTAGAAGAGGAAAATAATAAAATTAAAACTTGTTAATACAGCTTACTACAGTATTTAATATATGCCAAACACTGTTACAGAATCTTTAGCAAAGGTCCATTCACAACCCTCTTCAATTCTAGTCACACCTAAGCTGTTTGCTAGAGACAACAACCTCCTCTAAAACAATTCCCCTCTCTGGGACTTATCAGAGCTCAGATCCATGCCAGCCAGAGATCCTCTAACCTCCCTACATAGCTTGGAGACACAGGTAGGCTGCCTGCTCTTTGCTTCACAGCTTGCTCTCTCCATTTTTGTCACACTTCCACTGCTTGCCAAGGAAGACGATTTCTTCCTACCCCTCCCATTTGGACATAGATTTTTTTCAGCCTGCTCCCCACATAGAAGTCTCGAGACAGTATACATGGGTGAGAGACTCAGTCTACACCTTCCTCTCTAGATACCCCAGAGCCTACCAACTGCCTCCCTTGGATTCATGCATTGCTCTATGCAAAACTGAGATCTAGAACAAGACCACATTGCTGGAAGACATTCATCCCAAGTCACTGAAGGTACCATAAGGTAACTGATAAACAGAAGACCTGTCATAGAGGCTGAAGCCCCAAATATCAGAGAAAAAAATGTCATACAAACTGTGCTAGACATCAGCCTTACCCTGAACTTTGTAAATATGCCAGGTTAAAAAAAAATAAAGGGGACTTGAACTGGAGGAAGAAAGCTTAGAAAAAAAGGGAGAAATAAAAAGTAGAAAGAAAAACTCAAGCAACAATATAACCCTAAATGAAAACAAAAACCCAATGCAGAAATCAAAACAACATGAAAAACTAAGGTAATTTGTCTTCTCCCAAACTACAAATCCCATAATAATGGCCACTATTAAAACCAACCTGGAAAAAATACAAAAAATGATGGTAATTTTGGTCTACAACACGAAGACAAATAAAATCAATTAAAAAACTATTTCAAGATTAAAAGAGTTTAAAATAAGAAAGCCCAGACAAAATTATGCAAGGAATGAACAGCTCAGTAAGCCAATTAAAAAACACAGTAGAAAGACTCACCAATAAAACAGATAACATGGAAAACAGAATCAGAAAAAAAAAGATAATGCAGAGGAATTGGATTATTCAATCACGACAAATTAAAAGCTTTTTAAAATTATACACAGAATAAAGGAGAGTTTTGGAACAACATAAAAATACTTAACTTTCAAACTATGGGGATTAAAAAATCAGAAGGCTACCATACTTATGTGATATTTTCTGTAAAATTATAGGAGATAGTTCCTCAAATGTAGAGAAAGAGATATCGGGCTGGAGAGATGGCTCATTGGTTAAGAGCACTGACTGCTCTTCCATGGGTCCTGAGTTCAAATTCCAGCAACCACATGGTGGCTCACAACCATCTGCCATGAGATCTGATGCCCTCTTCTGGTGTGTCTGAGGATACCTACAGTGTACTTATATATAATAAATAAATAAATCTTTTTAAAAAAAGAGAGAGAGAGAGATCTATTTAGAAGCAAGAGGCCTATAGAACACCAAGCAGATAAGATCAAGAAAAGAAATACTCCAAATAACATTATACTTAAAAAAAATAAGTACACAGATAAAAAAAGAAAAGTTATTTGAAGAGGCAAAGGTTAAGCTACCTACAAATGCAGGATTAGTAACATAAAACTAGGTTACTCAAGAAGAACTTTTATAGGCTGAAGACCCAGAAAAATGTATCCAAAGTGCTAAAGAACCATAGCTGTTAACCAGATTATTATACCCAGCAAAACTATTTACTAAGACTGAAGGAGCTTCCGATCTCCACCTGCGCCTGGAGCTGACCCTGGGACACATATCTCTGTACCCAGTTCCCACTGGGAGAACGTTGGTCTCCAGGAGTGCTGATATACAGGCTTACAAGAGGGTCAAGCCACTGTCAGAGACAACAAGACCAGCTAACACCAGAGATAAGAAGATGGCAAGAGGCAAAGGCAATAATCTAAGGAACAGAAACCTAAGCCACTTGGTATCATCAGAACCCAGTTCTTCCACCACAGAAAATCCTGGTTCCCAACACAAGGGAAAAGCAAGATTTTGTTTTAAAATCACAACCCATGATGATGATAGAGGACTTTAAGAAGGACATAAATAACTACCTTAAAGAAATACAGGACAAAACAGGTAAACAGGTACAAGCCCTTAAAGAGGAAACACAAAAGTCCCTTAAAAAATTATAGGGGGTTGGGGATTTAGCTCAATGGTAGAGTGCTTGCCTAGCAAGTGCAAGGCCCTGGGTTCAGTCCTTATCTCCAAAAAAAAAAAAAAAAAAAAAAAAAAAAAAAAAAGAATTATAGGAAAACACAACCAAGCAGGTGAAGGAATTGAACAAAACCATCCAGGATATAAAAATGGAAATAGAAACAATAAAGAAATCACAAAGGGAGACAACCTTGGAGATAGAAAACCTAGAAAAGAGATCAGGAGTCATAAGGGGTTGGGGATTTAGCTCAGTGGTAGAGCGCTTGCCTAGGAAGCGCAAGGCCCTGGGTTCGGTCCCCAGCTCCAAAAAAAAGAACCAAAAAAAAAAAAAGAAAGTAAAGGAGTCATAGATGCAAGCATTACAACAGAATACAAGAGATAGAATAGAGAATTTCAGGGGCAGAAGGTACCATTGAAACCATCAGACAAAATGAAAAACACAGAAAGCTCCTAACCCAAAACATCCAGGAAATCCAGGACACAATGAGAAGATCAAATCTAAGGATAATAGGCATAGAAGAAAGTGAAAACTTCTAATTTAAAGGAACAGGAAATATTTTCAACAAAATTACAGAAGAAAACTTCCCTAACCTAAAGAGAGAGATGCCCATGAACATACAAAAGCTTGCACAAGTACAATTAGACTGGTCGAGAAAGGAAATTCCTTCTGTCATATAAAAATCAAAGCACCAAATGCACAAAACAAAGAAAGAATATTAAAAGCAGTAAGGGAAAAGGTCAAGTAACATATGAAGGCAGACCTATCAGAATTACACCAGACGTCACACCAGAGACTATGAAAGCTAGAAGATCCTGGACAGATGTCATACAGACCCTAAGAGAACACAACTGCCAGCCCAGGCTCCTATATCCAGAAAAACTCTCAATTATCATAAATATAGAAACCAAGATAGTCCATGACAAAACCAACTTTACACAATATCTTTCCACAAATCCAGGCCTACAAATGATAATAGATGGAAAACTCCAACACAAGGAGAGAAACTACACCCTAGAAAAAGCAAGAAAATAATCTAATTTCAACTAACCCAGAAAAAGATAGACAGACAAACATAATTCCAACTCTAACAAAAAAAATAACAGAAATCAACAACCATTGGTCCCTAATATCCCTCAATGTCACTGAACTCAATTCCATAATAAAAAGATTTAGACTATCAGACTCAATACTTAAAGAGGGCTCAGCATTTTGCTCCATATAGGAAACACACCACAGTGACAAAGACAGATACTACCTCAGAGTAAAAGGCTGGGACAAAAGTTTCCAAGCAAATGGTTTCAAGAAACAAGCTGGAGTAGCCGTTCTCATATTGAATAAAATTGATTTCCAACCAAAAGTTAGCAAAAAAAGATAAGGAAGGACACTTTATATCCATCAAAGTAAAATCCCACCAAGATGAACTCTCAATCATGAATATCTATGCTCCAAATGCAGAGGCCCCACATTCAAAAAAGATTCAAGAATATTGAAATAATTCCATGCATTCTATCAGATCTGTACAGACTAAGACTGATCTTCGATAACAACAAAAACAACAGAAAGCCCAATATACATGGAAGGAGAACAAGGCTCTACTCAATAATAACTTGGTCAAGGAAGAAATAAATAAATTAAAGACATTTTTGAATCTAATGAAAACAAAGGCACAATATCACACAAACTTATGGAACAAAATGAAATCAGTGCTAGGAGGAAAACTCATAGCTCTGAATGCCTCCAAAAAGAAACAGGAGAGAACATATGTCAGCAGCTTGACAGCACACTGAAAAGCACTAGAATAAAAAGAAGCAAATACACCGAAGAGGAGTAGAAGGCAGGAACTAATCAAATTCAGGGCTGAAATCAACCAAGTAGAAACAAAAAGAACTATAGAAAAAGAACCAGGATCTGGTTCTTTGAGAAAATCAACAAGATAGGTAAATCCTTAGCCAGACTAACCAGAGGGCACAGAAAGAGTATCCAAATTATCATAATCAGGATAGAAAAGGGAGACATCACAACAGAATCTGAGGAAATTCCAAAAATCATCAGATCCTAGTACGAAAACCTATGCTCAACAAAACTGGAAAATCTGGAGGAAATGAAAAAGTTCTACACAGATAGCAGGTACCAAAGTTAAATCAGCATCAGACAAACCAGCTAAACTACCATTACTCCTAAAGAAATAGAAGCAGTTATTAAAAGTCTCCTAACCAAAAACACCCAGGACCAGATGGGTTTAGTGCAGAATTCTATCAGACTTTCATAGAAGACCTAATACTAATCCTGTCCAAACTATTCCACAAACTAGAAACAGAAGGAAGACTACCCAATTCCTTCTGTGAAGTCACAATTATGCTTATACCTAAACCACACAAAGACCCAAAAAGAAAAAGAACTTCAGACCAATTTCCCTTATGAAGCCCAAATTACCCAAGATACAATCCACAGACCACATGAAGCTCAAGAAGGATGACCAAAGTGTGGATGCTTCAGTCTTCTTAGAAAGGTGGAAAAAATATTTACAGGAGGAACTACAGAGACAAAGTTTGGAACAGAGACTGAAGGAAAAGCCATCTAGAGACTGCCCACCTGGGTATCCAGCCCATATGCATACAACCACCAAACCTAGACAATAGTGATGAAGCCAAGAATTGCATGCTGATTAGAGCCTGATACAGTTGTCTTCTGAGAGGCTTTGCCAGAGCATGACAAATACAGAGGCGAACACTTGCAGCCAACCACTGATCTGAGAATGGAGTCCCAATCTGAGGAGTTAGAGAAAGAATTGAAGGAGCTGAAGGGGTTTTCAACCCCATAAGAAAAACAATATCAACCAACCAGAGCTCCCAGGGACTACACCATCATCCACAGAGTAACATGACAGACCCATGGCTCCAGCTGCATATGTAGCAGAGGATGGCCTTGTTGGGCACCAATAGGAAGAGAAGCCCTTGATCCTCTCAAGGTTGGAACTCCAGTGTAGGGAAATGTCAGGGTTGGGAGGTGGGAAGGGCTGAGTAGATGGGTGGGGGAGCACCTTTTTAGAAACAGGGGGAGGGGTATAGGATAGGGGGTTTATGAACCAGAAACATTTTATGAACCAGGTTAACATTTGAAATGTAAATAAAAAAATCCAATAAAAATGAAGTAGTAGAACCTAAATTTTTCATGATAAATAAGATTTTAGCAAGTTATGAATACTAACTCATCGCTATAGAATATTCTAGAAGGAATTCTTTAATCTTACAAGAAGGGAAAGCACACCAAAAAAAGTCACAGAGGAAAAATAAGGAACACCAGAACTGAAAATCAAAATCGGTCTGAGAAAATGTCACAAAATCAACAATGACAGTAATTAATACAGATATTTATCCAATACCACTAAAAGTGTCTCAATTTCCCCATAAAATGTCATAGCCTTCCAGACAGAATTAGGAAACAAGATTCATCTTTCTGCTGCACCAAAAGCATCCCATCAAGAATGAACCACCTTTCAGTAAAAATCAAGAATGAACCACCTCTCAGTGAAAATCAAGAATGAACCACCTCTCAGTAAGAAGGATCGAAACATTCAAAAGAGAGAATCTCAGAAACAAGCAGATGTTGTTCTTCCATTATCCTATAGAGAGACTTCAAACCAAACTAGCCAGAAGAGATAAGGAGGGTTTTACTTTACTGACCTTAGAGTCATTGAAAGAAAAGCTTTTCAATGAAATATTACAATCCAAAATATGTATGTGTGCCTTAATTTCATTAAAGTCATGCTGTCATTCTAAACCCACAGACTGAACGCAAAATAGCGATGCAAGTGACATACAAACCCTACTCTCAGCACTGGACAGGTTATTCTCGAAAAGGGGGCACAGAGAAACCAAGGAGCTAGATGAGATCATAAATCAAATGAACCTAACATATACTTCTAAGTCATCAAACACTAAAAAGTGCGCATTCTTCTCATCAGACAGAACACATGTTAAGATCCGAAACAATCAATATATTAAAATTGAAAAGATATCCTACATTCTATCTAACCACAGGACAATAAAGCTGATATCAACACAATAGAAGTTGTAGAAAGTGCACAAATACACAGAATCTAAAATATGTGACAGTAAAGGGTAGCAGGTCAAGGAAAGAAGTCAAGGATAGTGATAGTGAGGATAGTGATAGTGACACTAATAGTGATTATAGTGATAATGATAGTGATGGTCATAGTGATGATAGTGAAAGAGTGATAGTGATGACAGTGATAGGGATAACAATGATAGTGATAGTGACAGTAATAGTGATTATAGTGATAGTGACAGTAATAGTGATTATAGTGATAGTGATGATAGTGATAGTGACAGTAATAGTGATTATAGTGATAGTGATAGTGACAGTAATAGTGATTATAGTGATAGTGATGATAGTGATGATAGCCAGTGATAGTGATGACAGTGATAGGGATAACTATGATAGTGATAGTGATGATAGTGATAGTGACAGTAATGGTGATTATAGTGATAGTGATGATAGTGGTAGTGACAGTAATAGTGATTATAGTGATAGTGATAGTGACAGTAATGGTGATTATAGTGATAGTGATAGTGACAGTAATAGTGATTATAGTGATAGTGATAGTGACAGTAATAGTGATTATAGTGATAGTGATGATAGTGATGATAGTCAGTGATAGTGATGACAGTGATAGGGATAACTATGATAGTGATAGTGATGATAGTGATAGTGACAGTAATAGTGATTATAGTGATAGTGATGATAGTGATGATAGTGAAAGTGATAGTGGTGATAGTGATAGTGATGTCACTGGTAAGTGCACAGCATAGTCAGAAGCACATTGAGTACTAGTCTCATGCACTCCAACCCCTCCAGAAATATGCCCAGAAACATGGAAGGTATTGCTTCTTTGAACTAAATAATAAGGAGATAAGAAAAGTAATTAAGACAATGCTTTAAAATGCTGTTTATTCTTGCCTTAAGTTACTTAAATTAATACGATATAAATCTGTTAAAGAAAGAAGGAAGACTTGCAATTCGGTTGAGTGTAGCCTTATCTTGATTGTCCTTCTTTGAACGTCATCATCATTGTCTATATGTTTGGAGATTTAAAACCTTTCATGTTTTTTTCCAGATTGAAGTTAGTTATTTACAAATGTAGTAATGCACAGAGAAGTCATCTGTAAAGGGCTTCAAACTGAATGGGTTTAGAAAAGGAATGAACAATATCTTGGAAGATAAAGTGCCAGCTGACTGGTCTCTAGAATGGATAGGAGTCACCATTTACGGCCAATAAGAGGAGAACAGCAAGCCAGCTAAGGCTGAAAATTACCCATCTATACTTGGGTAAAATATTAAAAGTTAAACACAGTCTCACAGCTAGTACATAGGAAGCCCAGTAGGTTTGGTTTCTCAAAAATCATTTTTATATTTTCCTATTACTCTGTGTTTATGTGCAGGTGAATATGGGTGTGTGTGTGTGTGTGTGTGTGTGTGTGTGTGTGTGTGTGTGTGTGTGTGTGTGTATGTGTGTGTGTGCTGTCACTTGCATATACAGGTAGATGTGTGTAGAAATCAAAGACAGCCTCATGGGACAGAGTCTGACACACAGTGTAGGTTTCTATCTGGCCTGGGGCTTTTGAATCCAGCTCTGCTGCTGGCCAGCGGGGCTCCAGGGATTTCTTGTCTACTCTCCCAGTGCTGGTATTATAACTGTATAATTGTACAATGTCTGGCTTTTTATACAAGGTCTAAGCATTAAACTCTAGTGCTTATGCTTTCTTGGCATTCACCTTTACTGGCTGAGCCACATCCCTAGTCATAGAAAACAAATAAATACAAATTAATTAATTACAAAGAAAATCTAATGTATTTTATTGATATAAGCTAAGTGCGTAGGAGTTTTGGCTCCTTGGGAGCTGAAATAGATACTTAGTGAAGCAGTGAAAAGGCAGAATCTGTTAGGATAACTAGTCTGCAGCTAGAAAGTGTTCTACTTCATTAGCCATCTTAACTCTGATGTGCCTTACAGATTCTTTTGCTTGTCACTGAATCAAGAAAAGTAAACAGAGAGAGAAGAGATTTGGAATGTTGGCATTTATTATGAAAAGCATCTTTGACTCTAGGCACATAATGCTCCTAATACAAGGCAGAGCACACTGGAAACTGGAGATAAGAAAACAGCGGCAAAGGGGAGACTATGTATAAGACAATCCTTATTAAAGCAAGGTGTGCAGATTACATAAAAAAATCCACAAAGTAAGAATTGAAGAGATAAAAACAGCTACCTCCAAACTATCACCAGCTATAATCTCATTAAAAACATATCTATTACTTTAAAAGGAAAATCCAAATTACGAAATTAAGTCTTTTCACGGCAGGACTGAAATGGGCTGAAATGACTTTGTCACATGCATTTTATCACCCATGGAATGATCATTTGAGTTCTTTCAGGCTATAAAACAAATACGCTTCAATTCATTATGCAAAGAGCCCCCAAGCATTTATTTTCAATGATTTTGTTTCCCAAAATAGACAAAACCCAATACAAATCTTGCATTCAATTAATTTTAGGCATACGTACAATAAATATGTCTCAGATTAGTTCAAAATTCATTCGTCCCTGAAAGTAATTACAGTTTGGGCAGCTAAGTTTGAATTTCTAATAGAGAATTACAGAAAAGAAAATTAACGAACAAATCAAAATATATTATTTTTTTCCTTTTAGCTACTTCAAGTTTAGACATACCACACCCTCCCACCTGAAGTTTTTTCTCATCATAAGTCCAAGAACACCAAATCAAAGTCATGGTACCAGAAAATGAGGGAGAAGAGTCAGGGACACAATGTATTTCCACTATTACGAATCACACAGAAACATCAAGCCAAGAGCCATACCATGTAACCAGAGAACCTGGTGACAATCTCTACAAGCCCTGTGCTTGCTGCTTCTGTCTCTGAGCCCAAGAGTGCCCTGCTGAGTTGAATGAGTTGAATGAGTTGAATGAGTGACCACATTCTCCTGCTGTTTTCCATCCCTCGACTCTTAGTCTTCCCCCTCCTCTTCCATAGGGTTTCCCCTCTCCAACAGGACAATCTATTCTTTGAAATAGTTCAAGTCGCCACACATTTTACCTGAAAGGTGTTATCTTATGGAGTCAGTGCTTGCATAACAGAATGCCCCAAGCTGTGTGTACTATAAAATAGAAACTTATTTTCTCACAGGTTAGGTTGGAGGTTGAAATGTTAGGATGAAAATGATGACAGATTTGAACTGCCCTGAAAACGTGTCTTAGGCTTACCACTAGCCAGCTCTTTGCTGCCCGCCTCAGAGTCATTCAATGTACGTATGACTCTCTGTGGTCACTGTTGTATATCTACATTTCCTTTTCTTTTTTTTTATATAGAAAATTTTTATCAAGATAGGCAGATTAAAAAAACTTGTTTATCTGGATAGCATGCTGGATTACAGGTAAACCTAAACGTTCCATTAAAACTAAGTCAATTCTTTAGATCATATTTCTGCATGGAATCATACAGTGATCCAGCCATGGGACTTTAGAATTTCAACATATGAACTTGAGGCAATAGAACCCCCAAATACTGTACTGCAAAACACACACACACACACACACACACACACACACACACACACGCGCGCACGTGCGTGCACGTACACACACACACATACACACACACTGTGTGTGTATATGTAGTATATATTAGGGAGTAAAAGAAATACACTGCAAAATATGCTTATGTCATATTCAAAAGTTATAACATTTTATATAAGGAATTTGAGCATCAGGGGATTTGGACATGCAGGAACTATCATATATATGTATACACATATATTTATACACTTTACGGATACTTCTCTTTATTTTCAGAAGTTATATACTTACAAGTAACTGAAAGCATGATGCTGCAACATACAGATGAAGCCACTCTAGCAAATAGCCCCTCAGATACATCAGCTGTTACAACGCAGGCCAGCCATAGATTTCTATCCCAAAAATCCGCAGATGAATATCTTCTCCAATCCATGGATATCACTTTCTAATTTTCTGGCGTGGCCTCGTCTATGTGTTGGTGATTTTCTTCCTTTTTTTCCTAAATGTATCACATTGCTGATATATGAATGTTAACTCTTGCCTGAACAAAGCTGATATACATTATAAATTTACATCCCAAGGATCTCAGAACTACTGCCTCCTGATATACAATACACACCATGCCATGTTAAACAAAAACATCCTATGAAACTCTTATGAATGTGGATGAAGCATGCTATCTGGGAGCTACTTTTCCCCCTTAGTGTATCCAGGCACCTTTGTGTACTGGGCTGGATTGGAAAGAATGAGGCTTAGCCAGGCAGATGGGGAGAGAGGATTTTCTTCACCAGAGATGGTTTTCAATGGGATGGGTCTCTTTGTTGGGGGGAATAAGAGCTATCTAAGCCTCAGGGGTGGTTAGGAGTTCTAGACTGAGTAATATTAATGACTGGGGCCAAGGGGCTAAGAAAGCATCATTTGCATGAAGAGAAATTTCATGTGCTTCCTGTATATATTCTTATAGGTAGAGAGGAAGTTTAACCTAAAATCTGGCCACCAGGCTATGTGACTATCTTAGGAGCTGCAAAGGTGGTGTGTGTGTGTGTGTGTGTGTGTGTGTGTGTGTGTGTGTGTGTGTGTGAGAGAGAGAGAGAGAGAGAGAGAGAGAGAGAAAGAGAGAGAGAGAGAGAGAGAGAGAGAGAGAGAGAGAGAGAGAGATACTATTAGACTCCTAATGGCTGGCATAACATTATAACTATATAGTAATGCATTTGTCAATCTTTATTAGAGAAGACTCCACTTGAAGTAAATGGTGATAAACACAAAGGCCAACAACTAGTTGAGGTCCAGAGAATAAGAAACTGTAGAATGCTGACCCCTAAATGGTACATATATACCAAGCTCTCCCCTCAAATGCTCAGGGATCATTGCAGAAAAGAAGTAGTGCAGTATCAAAGCTGGAAATGGTGAGTGACTCCAAGGAACAGTCTCTCTGGATACAACAGGGTACCTGCATTATGAGCTCATAGAAGTTATTACAGTATGCCTCAAACATGTGCAACTCAAGGGCAGACAAAATTCAAGCATGGAGAGTGGATTTGATCAGAAAGTGTCATTACTAGCTAAGGATCTATTGACAATAGATATATTTTGGAAGAAGACCTTGAGTTTTCTTGAAGAGTGCAGCCCTTGGTAAGACAATCATACTCCAGTGGAAGGCTATTTACCCAAGAATATTATGGTGGCACAAACTGATATTGAAGGGTTTAAAAATTGTGGGGAACACATGCAAAGTTAACTTTGGCTGACTTCTTGCTTATTATTAATCACTAATGAGTCTGCCAACATCTTTGTTTTGAGTTAAGACGTGCGTTATGTTTTGCCAAGTTCTTCTGCCTACGTATATAAGACTGAAAGAAATGGCCTTAGTCAGACATAGATACTGTGTACCACAAACTTGCCACATAAGCATTTGTGGTCATTGTTTATCTTCCTGGAATTGGTCATGTTTTGTGTGTCTTGCCTTTAAAAGACAATGAAATGAATACTCGTGTTCACTGGTGTGATATTAACCAGCAGCCCTCCTAGGTCTGCCCCTTTTATCTTTCCTATTATCTTCCTCACTCCATGTTGACCTTGGAAAAGGAATTTGGTGTGGTGAGTATTTCTCGGGACATAGGAAAAAATAGATAAGGGAAAGCAGAAAACATAAGGGTGCTTAGAAAAAGGAAAAGTCAAAAAGAAAAAGAAAAAAGGGAAAGAAAAGAAAAATGGGAAATAGAAATGGGTATATGTTTTGCTAATGTAGGACAAGAGCAATTATATAGGGTGTTGTTGTTGTTGTTGTTGTTTTAAGATTTTTATAGAAAAGGTTTGCCTTTGGTTTCCTGAGGAAGCTACAATAGATTTAGCAACCTGGAAGAAATTTGGACAACGACTTCAAAATTATTATGATGTGCAGGCACGAAGTAAAGTGTCTGTAGATACTTGTAGTCTTTGGATCTTGATTAGGGTTAGGAGAGAAAAGAGGGTTTCAGAGAAGTAATCCTTCATCCTGTCCAGGACACTTTGGCAAATAAGAGAGAAAGCAAAAGTAAGCAATCCCAAAGCATCAGTCAGGGCTCACTCCTGACCCGCTCTTCTCAAGCACTGGCCAAGTTCTCTCCCATCGCTCTCTGCTTCAGCTGCTGCAGAGGCAGCAACACTGTGCTCTGACATGGGTGAGCTTTTATTCAATCTCGCAGGATAAGGTCTAAGGAGACATATTCATGGAAAATTATATTGATAAATGTAAATGTTGAAGGTTAGAGGATGTAAAGAACCTTGGATGATGATTTAGAAATAAAAATGCTTCAGTTGAAAGACGTTAAACTTTGGTAAACACAAGTAAAGGTGTTTAAAGTTGATAAATGCAAATTATAAATGTTAGAGTGTCTAAGAAGGTTCTTTAAAGAATATAAATGCAAGCTATAGAGATATAAGAAATGGTTTAAGGTATAGAAATAGGAAATGTTTCATATTCTCCCCACATGCTATTGTTACTTCACAATTCAAAATTTTAACATTGATCTATGGAATTCTGATAAGTTGACGGAAGATTGGCAGTTTACAATTCAGCCACAAGTTCAAGGTTTTAATTTCCCTTTGACTGTTTTCCTGAACATTAAATATGTTTCTCATCATGCTAAATAAAAACCTGTGATGTAATATATACATATATATATAATACAATATAATATATAATATTACACACATAATATATATATATATGTAAACCTAAAGCTTTTTACCTGGTCTCAGAGGCATTGAGTCTACCCCTGTTGTCTAATAGACACCTGTTAACTACTTTTCCTAAAATATGGATTTCAATACAATGGTAAATATTTATGTACATTCTTTTGTAAACTTCATATAATCTTCACGAACTCAAGAGTCCTAAGACTTGAACCTACTTGTCACAGATCAAATGGACTCCAGATAAGTACACCTATCTATCCTGATCCAATATGGCAAGTGGCCCAAATATAACTTGTATAAACTAACACATATCATACAGTTTAAAAATTATATATATTAAAACATGTATATAATAACAACATGCATATTCACACATGCATATGTATATATATAGATTATCCACATTAAATAGAAATTTTACAAGTTAAATATAAATTATGTACATTGAATATGATTTATATACATCAATATACCCAGTAAATTTAAATCATGCATTAAATGTTAATAATATACCCTAATTGAAAATTATGTGTTAAATATAAATCATATATTTTAAAATATGAATTAAATATGTGTTAAATCTATAAAATATAGGTTAAAATTTAGATAATATACATTTTGCATGTTCTCCAGGATAAGGAATTATGGAACGAGACCATAGAGCTCTAAAAAAATCAACTACAAAAAATAAAGGAGAGCTGTACACTTCTTCACTATAAAATTTTATTTAAATTTTTTCACCTTGGATGGCTGCTGAGTGTCTAAGGCACCCTATAACAAGACACACTGATGCCCAGGTGAAATAGGGGATCGGCTGACTGGCATATGGCATGGTCCCCATCCAGTATTAATATGTAGAAGGGGACATATTAGTGTTTTATCACTAGATGCTGAAGGAGCACGCGGTAGCCAGAGTTACTGGTGAGACATGCTGATGCTGGACAAAATTGATGCTGACCATGATCTTGCCGAGTGCTCTGATGATGACAACAGGGAAGCTGTCTTGAACATATGTTCCAGACCCACCTCTGCTACATCCTTCTGTATGGGTAATACTGGAAGTGTTTGTGATGTCTAAAAATACTCAGCTGTTAGAATGTCCTATGTCTTAGAGTAAAAAAGTACTTCAAATTAGTGCATTATACTGGTATGGGTCAGTGTCTACCCAAAGTTTTTTCTATAAATAGTACCAATATGGATGCTTTTCGGTGGACTCACATATTTGGAGGAAGAATGTCTTTAAGACTGTAGTGCAAAGCTTTGAGACTGGACAGGCTGCCTTGCAGCAGGCTTTTAGACCTTGTAGGACAGAGAACACAGGGACTGTGGAACCTACCTTTGGAAAATCAATCAAATGGAGGTTATTATTATGACCTTCCTCTTTATTTTAATATGACAGGTTATTATGACTCAGTCACGGGTTGGTCTGGAAATCAATCCAATATTGTACAAAAAAGTGACAGTGGGCATTTGGAGGGGTGGTTTTGTACATTTTCAGAGACATATTTGGAAATCGATAGCTGCCTTGTATGATGTTATAAAATTGGAACAGTTTCGGGGGTTAAAGTAAATATGAGATCCTGCATTACTCCACCTAATCTTTAATTAATTGGTTATGCTACCTTTTTTATTAGCTCTGATAATGAGTTCAATGTTTCTTGTTTTAATTGTCTTTTGTCCAATTGTGTTTCTGTACTGCGTGATGGTCAATCTGTAATGGTAGAATATTCAACCAGTTTTTATCATGATCCCTGTAAATTTATTTGAATCCTGGTACTCTGAAAAAGGCTTACAAATATTGGAAGATTTAGAACACACTATGGCAAGGAGCAAACCTATAATTGGGCTGATCATTTCCAGTGTGGTTGCTCTCATAACTCTTATAGCCAGTGCTACTACTTCTGCATTAGCTTTAACACAACAGTTACATATAGCTAGTTTTGTTAATCATCTTGCATAAAATGCAACCAATGCCCTGAGAATACAAGAAGATTTAGATAGATGGCTAGAACAAAGAATTGACACATTATATATGGCATAGTATAGATATTGGGAGATGAGCTACAAGGAATGAAAGTCAGAATCCATTTAGAATTTCATTTGAAAAATGTATATTGGAAGTCAGTATAATTGGACCAAAGTAAAAAGGCACCTTCATGGTATATGGCATGATGCTCCTACTTCTTTGTTAGCCCTCCATAATAAGGTTGTAAGTTTAAGAAACACAATGCCTTTGTCTTTTGGTACTGCTGGCATCACAAATGATATTCTGAAGAAGTTACAAGTCATTTTTCCTTCATGGTCCTCTTTTACATCTCTCTTATTATGTATAGCAGGCCATGGCTTTATTATAGTTTTATGGCATGCCTTTTACCAGTATTTTGGAATATTTTTTTAAAGCCAGGGCTTTTACAGATGTCAAAGCACAGTTATCAAAGACCAAGCTCCAGTGTCTTCCCTAACAGAAGTTAGTAGTCAATGACAGGAAAGATTGCATTGAAAACCTTCTTAACCTAAGACAGACCACAAATATAAGACTATTCATGGGCCAATGACAGGTAAGGGCTGGATTTTCAGATGGCCACCTAAGACAGGCACAACTTTCTGCTCCATGATTAATAAAGAAAGGTAAGATTCTCTTATAGGTGGATCAACCTAAGATGGGGCATGGATGTTAGGATTCATGTACTGATGAAAGCCACAGTCTTTCTTTGGCTTGTGTAGACAAAAAAGAGAGACCTGTGGGAAACATATCTGGAGTGATGACTTTGGCTGACTTCTTGCTTGTGATTAATCATGAATTAATCTACAGACATCTGTCTGTTTTTAGTTAAGACATTTGTTATATTCTGCAAGTTCCTCCACTTATACATATGTTCCTGAGAGACTGCTTAAGTCTGAAGGAAATAGCCTTAGTCAAACATAGATGCTGTATACAATAAATTCACAACATAAGCATTTGTGGTCATTGTTTATCTTCCTGGAACTGTCCATGCTTTGTGTTGTTTGCCTTTAAAAGATACTGGTAAAATACACTTGCTTGCTGGCATGGTATTGATCAGCAGCCCTACCATGACTGACTCTTGCACTTTTTTCTATCTTTCCTCATTCCCCCTGTTGTGGTTTCTTCGTTGACTGACAGGCAGTCTCCGACAAAACAAAAGAGCACAAAATAGAGAAGAGTGGATCAGGGAATAGTTGAGGTAATGGGAGATTGTGATCAACTACATTACATGAAATTCTCAAATAACTAATAAAAATATTTTTAAAACTAAATAATAAGGCAACAAGAAAAGTAATTAAGACAATGCTTTAAAATGCTGTTTATTCTTGCCTTAAATTGCTTAAATTAATACCAGATAGATTTGTTAAAGAAAGAAAGAAAAGTGGAGACTTGCAATTCAGTTGAGTATAACCTTATCTCTATTGTTGTTCTTCTGCAGAAAAGCACATTATTACCACAAGTACTATTTCTTTTATCATTTATATCATTTCATATAAAGACAAGTTGTTCATGATTTAGTCCCAGGAACAATTGTGCTTCTCTTGATGTAAAGGTTTTAGCATACTGAAGTAGGTAATAGTGTATATTACATTAAGCCTGTATTATTCATCTTGTCTTTAAAGAGTTGACTGTTCAGTTCTAGAGAATGTCAAAGGGAAGCTGCTTAAGTCACACCAGCACAACTCCATAATGTCTGAATTAAAATATGTACATATATGTATCTAAATTATAAAAAAGGAGATATAGTTCATTTCTGGAATAGAAATTCTAGACTTTGTGGTGTATGATAAACAATTAGCTCCTTTTGTATGCTGTTGTAAAATATGTTATTACCTTCTTTAGTATGCTAAAAATTCTTCATAATATAAAAATATTGATAACGAAAGTTGCATTTAAAAATTACAATTTATTCATAAATGATAGAAGAAAGTACTGTACAATTTTGTAAGATCTAGAGAACTGAGCAAAAGGAACTCAGTAGGTAAGAGCACTTACTGCTCTTATAGAAGACTTGAGTTTAGTGCCTGGCACCTAACCATTTGTAATTATAGATCTAAGAGATCCAAATACCTCCTGTTTCTCAGAATAGAACATCTTTACTGATCCTACATCTGATAGAGTGCTAATAGCCAATAAATACAAAGAACTCAAGAAGTTAGACTCCAGAGAGTCAAATAACCCTATTAAAAATGGGGTACAAAGCTAAAGAAATATTCTCAGCTGAGGAACATAGAATGGCTGAGAAGCACCTAAAGAAATGTTCAACATCCTTAGTCATCAGGGAAATGCAAATCAAAACAACCTTGAGATTCCACCAGTCAGAATGGCTAAGATCAAAAACTCAGGTGACAACAGATGCTGGCGAGGATGTGGAGGAAGAGGAACACTCCTCCATTGTTGGCGGTATTGCAAGCTGGTACAAGCATTCTGGAAATTCCTCAGTCTGGAAGTTCCTCAGAAAATTGTATATAGTACTACCTAAGTACCCAGCTATACCACTACTGGGCATTTACCCCAAAGATGCTTGAAAATTTAACAAGGACACATGCTCCACTATGTTCATAGCAGCCTTATTTATAGTAGCCAGAAGCTGAAAAGAACCCAGATTACCTTCAACAGAAGAATGGATACAGAAAACATGGTACATCTACACAATGGAATACTACTCATCTATCAAAAACAATGACTTTATGAAATTCATAGGCAAATGGATAGAACTAGAAAATGCAATCCAGAGCGAGGTAACCCAATCAGAAAAAAAATAGAAAAAAATAAAAGAAAAGAAAGACACATATGGTATGTACTCACTGTTAAATGGATATTAGCCCAAATGCTCAAATTTCCCAAGATACAATCCACAGACCACATGAAGCTCAAGAAGAAGGATGACCAAAGTGCGAGTGCTTCAGTCCTTCTTAAAAGGGGGAATAACAATATTCATAGGAAGAGATATGAGACAAGGTTTAGAGCAGAGACTGAAGGAATGGCCATTCAGAGCCTGCCCCACCTGGTTATACAGCCCATATTTACATGCAGCCACCAAACCTAGATAATATTGCGGAAGCCAAGAAGTGCATGCTGACAGGAGCCTGTTTTATCTGTCTCCTGAGAGGCTGTACCAGAGCAGGACAAATACAGAGGTGAATGCTCACAGCCAACCACTGAACTGTGGCTTGCAGCCTCCCCCATTGGAGGAGTTAGAGAAAGGACTGAAGGAGCTGAAGGGGCTTGCAACCCCATAAGGACAATACCAACCAACCAGCGCTCCCAGGGACTAAACCACTACCCAAAGACTACACATGGACAGACCCATGACAGACCCAGTTGCATATGTAGCAAAGAATGGCATTGTTGGGCATCAATTGGATGAGAATCTCTTAGTCCTGCCATGGCTGGACCACCCAGTGTAGGGGAATTTCAGAGCAGGGAGGCAGGAAAGGGGCCGGCGATTGGGGAGGGGGAACACCCTCATAGAAGAAGTGGAAGGGAGATGGGATAGGGACTTATGAACAGGAAACTGGAAAAGGGAATAACATTTGAAATGTAATTTAAAATATCCAATAAAAAATGTTCACATGTCTATACTTTTGTACACATACACAGACATATTTACAAATATTTAATGAACCCTGATAAGTCTGTTATTAAAAATTAGTCATCTTAATGTACTATAATTCATGTACCCAAAGACCAGACTCCTGAGCCAATCCATGCAAACCTATGAAACATATATTTCCTGATCACTGTGCTTTGGCTCAGCTGTAGACTTCAAAGTCCTGTATAGGATACTGTGTACTTAGAATCCTCACATGGTATTCTTTGTTCCATGTGTTTCTGTATTCCACAAAACTGATAGAAGGAAATTCAGCTGTACCACAGGCATGTATATTAACTATCAGTGGTCATTCTGGGACTGTAAAGACTCACAGCATATAGTAGCATCTTCAAAGAAAATA
Source organism: Rattus norvegicus (assembly GCF_021556685.1). Lineage (NCBI taxonomy): Eukaryota > Metazoa > Chordata > Mammalia > Rodentia > Muridae > Rattus > Rattus norvegicus. Next base: position 29,474,530 of record NC_141544.1, on the reverse strand, counting down.
AACAATGTTGAAAAGAAAGCACTAGAAAAGAGAAATAATCCACTTTGCAAAGCAAATCAAATATAAGATTTCTTTTCTACCAGATAAATATTTGTATTTTCCCCTACTGAAAGAACTTATGAAGCTCAGAAATTCAGTATTATTTCCATAGTTTGACTATGGGTATATTTAAGCAAAGCTACTGCTTTACAAACATTACTTTGGAGTCATAAATTATGAATGTATTAGTTGAACCACAATTACATATTTTCCTTTGCATATTTACAAAGATTGACACATTTAACTACTAAAATAACCGTATAAGTTCTTCCTTTTCCCCCTCATTTTAGTCAAATTAAAAATTACTTGTGCGAGGACCTGGAGACATGGCTCAGTGGTTAAGAGCACTCACTGTTCTTCTGAAGTCCTGAGGTCAAATCCCAGTACCCACATGGCAGCTCACATCTCTCTGATGCCACATTCTGGTGTGCATATGTGAATGACAAATACAGAGGCGAATGCTCGCAGACAACCATTGAACTGAGAATGGGGTCCCCATTGGAAGAGTTAGAGAATTGATTGAAGGAGCTGAAGGGGTTTGCAATCCCATAAGAACAAAAATACCAACGAATCAGAGTTCCCAGGGCTTAACCACCATCCAAAGAGTACACATGGACAGACCCCTGGCTCCAGCTGCAGATGTAGCCGAGGATGGCCTTATTGGGCATCAATGGGAAGTGAAGTCCTTGTTCCTGCCAAGGTTGGACCCCCAGTGTAGAGAAATGTCAGGGCAGGAAGGTAGGAAGGGTTGGTTAGAGGAACATCTTCATAGAAGAAAGGGGAGGGGTATGGGATAGTGGGTTTATGGACAAAAAAGCAGGAACGGGGATAACATTTGAAATGTAAATAAGAATATCCAATAAAATATATATATATATATTGGATTTAAAAAAAGAAAAATACCCATATACATAAAATAAATTTAAAAATGTTACAAATCCAAAAATATTACTTGTATGACAGAGTAACTTTATATGTTTGTACATACTTTTACATAATTGCTGGTCTTCATATTTGTTATAAACATGTTTAGATAGAGAAAGAACAAGTCAGAAAAGCAGAATGGTAAAATTCACCCGTGTGTCCCGTAAAGTAGTAAAGAGAGGCTAAGTAAGGTTGTTTGAATGAGAACTGTCCTCTCTCTAAGCTCACATATTAGAACACTTGTTCTCCATGTGGTGGTGTTTGAGAAGATTCTGGGGCCTTTAGAGGGAGCAGCTTCTAGAGAGGAGGTATGATGGTAGGAGGAGTATCGATAATATCTAGTCTGACCCCACTAGCTGCTCGTTTTTTTCCTCATTGCATGTAAATGAAAATATGATGTGCTTCCTTCCATTTCACACACCATATTCCTGATTATCGTTCACTGGTCAGAACGAGCCCTGCAGTGCTACATAAATGATTAATTAATTAATCACCTAATTAATCAATGAGAAATCTTTTTTTGTTTGTTTGTTTTAGTTAGGGTATAAAACTCAGTTTCCTAATCAGAAGTAACACTCCTTTCCAGAAAAATACAGGAGATTTAAACAGTGCGACATGGGAACATCTGAGAGATGGCACTGGCCACTACTCTCCAACGCCAGTTACTAACTAAATACAATCATCAAATGAGTCCTAGACAAATTTCTTAGTACAAACTCCTCAGGAGGCCATAGTGATATTGTTTTGAATGAAATATATTTCATAATTTTCTCTTTCTTATGTTTGACACAGAAATGGGCAAAAGTATGTTATATAATACACACACTCACACTTCTACCTATTAAGGAATGGCATCATCAAACCTCTTCCTTACATTGAGCATTTCATACACTAATTTAAGTTGCATCTATTTTAAACTTGTTCCAGAGGGGTAAAAAGACATTGCAGTATGATTCACTATGTTACCTGAATTTGATTAAGATGTTACAGGACTAATCTGGGGTAGATGTATTCTATGTTCTAAAGATAGGATTCCTTGAGAAAGATGGAAAGGTAATGTGTCAAACATTTAGTAATCTGTTTCTATAATGAGCGGTAATTAAAAGCTAGGAAAAAGAAGTCAATGAAATGATTCCTAATGATATTCTGCTATTCTTGCAGACGGGAGCCTCGAATAATCACCATCACAGAGGATTCACCCGCCAACTGGTGAGAGCAGAGCAGAGTCACACAACACCCATTAGGTAGAGCTCAGGAGTCCTATGGAATAAGGGGAAGGAGGGTTGTAGGAACCACAGGGCTCAGGGACACCACAAGAGCAAGACCCACAGAATCAACCCACTAGTGCTCACAGGGGCTGAGAGACTCTGAGCTGACAATCAGGGAGACTGTGAGGCTGACCTAGGTGCTCTGCATAAACAGTTGTGTAGTTTGGAGTTCTTGGGACAGCTCTTAAAATGGGAGCAGGGGCTGTCTTTATCTCTTTGGCCTGCTTTTGGACTCTTTCCATCCTAATAAGTTGCCTCATCCAGCCTTAAGATGAGGTCATAACAAGTCCAGTTGAAACTTGTTATGCCACATTTGTTTCGTACCCCAGGTGATCCTGTTCTTTTCTGAAGAGAAATAAAGGAGTGGATTTGGGGAGCAGAAAAGGAGGGGGGAAGGACTTGAAGGGAAGAGAAGGACTGTAGTGTGAGGAAAAAGAAAAGAAAAGAAGGAAGGAAGGGAGAAAAAAGAAAGAGAGAGGGGGGAAAGAGAGAGAGAGAGGGAGAGAGAGAGAGGAGAGGGAGGGAGGAAGGAAGGAAGAAAGAGAAAGAAAGAAAGAAAGAAAGAAAGAAAGAAAGAAAGAAAGAAAGAAAGAAAGGAAGGAAGGAAGGAAGGAAGGAAAGGAAGGAAGGAAAGAAAGAAAGAAAGAAAGAAAGAAAGAAAGAAAGAAAGAAAGAAAGAGAGAGAGAAAGAAAGGGAGGGAGGAAGGAAGGAAGGAAGGAAGGAAGGAAGAAAGAAAGGAAAGAGAGACCTGAGTGAGATAACCTAGACACAGAAAGACAACTATGATTGGTTGTAAGGTTAGTAGGGTCTCACGTCCCCTCTGCCAACAGGACGCAGGTGCTCAGGGAGGCAGGGCTCAGGACTTCATTAGCCGTAGTGACACCAGGGTGGGGAAGCACAGTCTGAGGTCCAGTGGGACAGCCAGAGCTGGTTCGGGGGTCCCTTGGCCTGCAAGGGAGCTAGGGCAGTCTGGTTCTCAGGCTCCCATACACCCAGGTACCACTGGAAGCCATGGAAGAGTGAGACTGGAGTGGGAGCCTGCTGTCTGGATTTAGTCCTGGGCTGAGGGGGAAAAGAGGAGCTTGGTTGGTCCCATGGTAAGGGCCTTGTCTTGTGGCTTGGGCTTGGCTGGTGGAGGCCATAGCTGGGATGCAGAGAGACCTTCTACGGGAAATTAGACAGTGGCTCTATAGACTAAGGCCTTCTCCATGGCTCTGCATGATGAATTCCGATGGAGAGACAGTCCATGGCTTTAAGGCATTTATTGTCATAGAGGATAAGCAAAATCATACCCCATTTCTCAGCTTCTCAGGGTGGGCCTAAAATTAAATACGTTTTGTAGGAAAGAGTGTCTGAGAGGAATAGCTTATTGGATAAGTCCTCCAGGCCTTTGGATACCTCATTAAAATGGAGATCTGTCTTGAGCCTACTGACCACAGGTCAGGTCCTCTACCTGTGGAGGGGCTTGGGGCATTGCCCTTATGTTACTGATAGCCACAAATCTATGGGGGACTACTGCTAGTCACAGAGGCCTGGTGCCCGTGAACAGGTGGAACTCCTATTGTACCCTTCAGGATCTTTGGGGTCTCTAGCCTTAGCCCAACTGGGAAACAAGATACCTTTCATAGTCCCACCATTGGTACCTAGCTCAGTCTTCCTCAGAGAAGAGTCACTCAACAACCAATGTGCAGAAACCTGAAGTCAAACACTGGGCAGAGCTAGGAAACCCATAAAATAGGGGAAGGAGGAAGGATTGTAGGAACTTGAGAGGTTTAGGACACCATGAGAACAAGGACCACAGAATCAACAAAGCAGGGCTCATACTGGCGCACAGATACTGAAGTGACAAACAGGGACCCTCTATGTTTCTGAGCTAGGTTTTCTGCTTCTATCTAATGGTTTTATAGCTTGGTGTTTTTGCCACAGCAGGAGTTGGAGCTGCCTTTGACTCTTTTAGCTGGGACCCATTCCATTCTACTGGGTTGCCACATCAAGCAGTGAAATTGGGGGGGGGGTGTCTACTCTTATTCACCGTGTTAGGTGATGTTTGGTGGATATATCCCCCTGAGAGGCCTGCTCTCTTTTCCTATAGCATATGACCTTACCTGCATATTACCTGCCTGCTTGAAAAAAGCAAGAGGATTTTCAAACAGCATGGCTACTGTAAGAGGAACTCAAACTAATTTAATTTGTCCTTTTCTCCTTGTCTGAGATCTTAATGGCCCAGGGTTGTGGTGGAAGGGAAGCCTCAACACAATATATTTCTTTTTTTTTTTTTTTTTGTTTTGTTTTTTGTTTTGTTTTTTTTTTTTTATTAACTTGAGTATTTCTTATATACATTTCGAGTGTTATTCCCTTTCCCGGTTTCCGGGCAAACATCCCCCTCCCCCCTCCCCTTCCTTATGGGAGTTCCCCTCCCAACCCTCCCCCCATTGCCGCCCTCCCCCCATAGACTAGTTCACTGGGGGTTCAGTCTTAGCAGGACCCAGGGCTTCCCCTTCCACTGGTGCTCTTACTAGGATATTCATTGCTACCTATGGGGTCAGAGTCCAGGGTCAGTCCATGTATAGTCTTTAGGTAGTGGCTTAGTCCCTGGAAGCTCTGGTTGCTTGGCATTGTTGTACTTTTGGGGTCTCGAGCCCCTTCAAGCTCTTCCAGTTCTTTCTCTGATTCCTTCAATAGGGGACCTATTCTCAGTTCAGTGGTTTGCTGCTGGCATTCGCCTCTATATTTGCTGTATTCTGGCTGTGTTAAGAACACAATATATTTCAAATGAGGACAGGAGTTAGCTACCTCTCCTCTCCCAACCTGGCACCATAAAGTAGGCAGCCCAACCATTAACCCTAGTAAGAATTTATTATCCTGACAGCCAGACTTCACCCCTTGTTTGACCTTCTGAAGGGCCCCCATCACCACCCTACCATCCCTGACTATGCAGATGAAGCACCTTGCAACACCTTTGTCCTGGTAAAATGATACACAACCCACAAACCTTGCCCCAGAGTCTTTGGCCACCTCACCAGGGGCACAAATACTCCTTTCTTCCCCTCAATAAACAAACCAGTTCTCTGAAGCTGTTCTGTGCATTGTATACTCATCACCAAGTTTCCTGTACTGTACCTGCCTGTGTCAGGCTAAGCTTCCCTTTCTTCAGTCCAGCTTGGTCTGCAACTGGCCTGGCTACCATCTGATGGGGAAGTGGACATAGACACAGGGAAGCTCTGAGGTATACAAGTATATAAATCATGCCTGATAATGAGAAATGGGGCAGCTTTTGAAGCGATCATGTTAGCATGAAACTGCCGGCCTCTTTGCATTCTAGGATGCTGCCAAATTCCAAAGAAAGGTGTACTATCTCTCCGTGCTTGTTGTATCTTAAAACTTATGGACGTGGGGTAGCTTTCTATGATGACTCCTGCCAAATTGTTACGTTTGTTGAACTCCCAGCAGGAAGGTTACCTCAATCATACGAGCCAGTGAGCAAGTCTATAGGACACTCTTAGTTAATGGCTTATATAGGAGGGCTCACCACTTAGATAGGAGGCAGTCCACGGCTAGGCAGCAGGTCCTTGACTATACAAGAAAGCTAGCTGAGCAAAAGCTAAAGAGCAGTCTAGCCATTAAGCAGTATTCCCCAAGGGTCCCCACATCTGCTAAGCCTCCAGTTCCCTGACTTTCCTCTCTTATGGAGGGTGACCAGGAACTGTATCCCAAATGCTTCTTTCCCTCCCATGAGTTGCTTTCAATCCTGGTGTTCATCACTGTAAACAAAAAAGTAGATTAGGGCAGTAGATTAGATTCATCCTGTGAACACTTATCCCTTTACTTCACCTGAAACCACCTCCTCCCTACAACATAATTCAGTACCCACAAACCCATGCTGAATCGTAAACTGCTCTTACCACTAGGAATTCAGTGACAGAAAAGACAGTGAGTGTGGTGGACTCAAAAAGGTAAATCACCAGCTTTGCCATTGGGCTAAAAAGCTAGCTTTCCATGAAACTGGAAAAATCAAGAGTATATTAGGAATACATTCGGATTCTTGTGTGGATAAATTGATTAGAACGCTGTGCAGTTTTTAAAGAAATTGTCATAACCATAGCAAGTAATATTTTACAAGGCACTGTAAAACCAGGACTAACCATAACAGTTTCATGGTGTCTTAAAAAAAAAGACATCAAATAAAGAAATCAATTGAACGGCTGAGAAGACATTTTGAAGTTTAATATAGGAACGTGGACTTCCTTAGAAAGGTGTGCTAATAGTGCACTTAAGGGATTAAATAACATGTAACCCATGGGACAGAAGAACAAAGCTATTACAGGAAGACTTGATCTACTGCCATCTAGTGGAGATTTAACTTCTATATTTTTTAATTTACTACCAAAAACAAGTCCAATTTTCAAATGCTACAGCTTTTAAATAATAAATTGTGTCAGTGGCTTTCAGCCTGTAGAGAGAGGTTGCACTGTAGCCATAGCACCCTGACCCTGCTCTGAAGTCCTAACTTGAATATAATCAAGGAAGTTACACTTTCCAGTGTTTTATAGTTTGGTTTATGAGCTTATTTATTTTAATGACCTTGCTTGTGCCAAAAGAAAAGGATGCTGGGAGATCTCCCTTCAGCTGCATTCATCATCCTGAGAATGGATACATTAAAATGTGGATTTAAAGATGTCACATGAATAGCTAGTGCCACAGCTACAGCAGAACCCAGTCTCCTCTGATAATTATTCTCACTGAAATATTATAGAGGCGACAGACTTCCAATCCAGTGTTCCTTGATCATAGTGCAATGTTGATTTCCCTTTAAAGTGGGTTCATGACTTTAGCTTTATTTAAAATTGCTTGACCCTGCTATCTATTTCCCTTTCAGTATTTGAAACCTGGGTAGAAACAGAATCAAAAAGCAAATCAGTAAAAATGGGACTTGGGCTTTAAGTTGTAAACCTATTATGAGCAATGTATTTCAGCCTTGAGCGCCTTAAAAGTAATGATGAAAGGTAACTTATGGTATTTCCTCCCCCTCTGCAGACTTAGTATTAGAGGCAAAGGAGACAGTACCAGGCACTTGAAGAAATATCATTAATGATTTCTAAAACAAACTACTAATTTGACTGGCATGTATGAAAGCGCACCATTGTCCCATGGGACTGTTTGACCCAGGAAACTATGTACTTCCCTAGCTCTACTCACTTCCTGTTCAGCAATAGGATGAGGTAGCAAACAAGGAAGCAGGCTCAGAGAGGGTGGTCACAGTTGTTTTGTTTTTCTGGTTTACCCTTTGAAGAATGGAAGCTAGCCATGGTTAAGTGCTCAAAGGAAAGAGCAAACTTAAGGGAACAACAGTGAAAGGAGGAAGAAGATTCATGACTTGAACAAGTGCCTTGATTTGTTGGAAGGTACAGTCTAGAATCCTAAGAGAAGACACCACCTCCCCAGAAGCAGCAAGTGGGTATCCATATCAGAGACGGCATCTGTTTGACAAATTTCATTTGAATTTAACACACAAGGAAAATATTTTTATTGAACTTTAATGAGATCTTCATATTCAATCTTTATTTAGCGTGTTTTATAAATTTATAATTTAAAACTCCACATTTTACAGTAACTATCTTATAAATCCCTTCTTTGTTTTTATCCACGTGGGTATTTGTCATATGAATCTCACATCTGGTCTTTAGCAGAAAGATATAGAACTGATAATAGAATGGGATTTAATAGTTTTTAAAAAATGTATAAAGTTTTAAAGCATTATGTAGCTTAAATAATTTAGATTATAAAATGATGCATTTTCATTTTTTTCACATTTAATTTTCAAATTTATGCTAGAGAAAATGTTACTTTTATAACCAGAATTCTTTCTAAAATTGCAATTTAACACACTATGATTCTTTTTCTGAGTCTACCACAAATTGCTCAGAGAACTTGGACAAGCCAAAGATCGGTTCTTTCCCACACTTCTCTGTGTACATTTGAAAAATCATGGAATTAAACCATTATTTTCAATCTGTGTCAAACTCTGAACGGTTCTGAGTTTATGATGATATTGTTCTCATTTTAAATAAGCATGAATTAGTATATAAATTGCTGATTATTTCCTTTACACTCGTGAGTCATTAAAATTTTAAGATATTCAGAGGCTTTATGAAGACCTAAATAACAAAGAGTGTGCTACCCCAACAGATAAATAGCACTCAAAGATCCGGGATGCATTTTAAATGATGAACTATGAATCTTGGAATAAGTGACTACAATCTATTCTCAATGCAATAAATGACAGAAATGTTTTCTATTCATACTTAAAAGTTAGGTGAACAGCAAAACATGTGACAACTACCAGAAAAAAAATGGTTTTCTGAGGTCCTTACTTACGAAAGGAAATATGAAATCATGAACAACCTGCACAGTAAGCACAGAGACTGAACATGCAAGTAAGAGAACTAATGGGAGGAAGGAGAATATACCCAGTAGGAGTTCATAGGACAAGTCAATCTCCTTTATGGATCAGATCTTGTCTTTCATCCACAGTCCAGAGGCTGGTGCAAATTTGAGCAAGATAGTTATTAAAGGCAGTATTCTTTGCCCACACACATATTATAAGACAGCAGAATTTTATCAGTAAAATGTAACTTTATCATTCCCTAATTGTACCCACGCTTTACCTTTCTGTACTTTTAATTACTCATGATTCACATCACTCCAAATGCATGACACTCAAGCAAGCCTGATAGCACGTATATGAAATTTCATCACTCAGAGGCCAAGTAAGAAGACAGTGATGGCACTGGAGAGGTGGCTTGGTGGTTAAGAGCACTGAGTGTTTCTCCGGAGGTTCTGAGGTCAATTCCCAGCAACCACATGGTGGCTCAAAACCATCTGTAATTGGATCCGATGCCCTCTTCTGATATGTCTGAAGATAGCTACAGTATACATAAATAAATAAATAAATAAATAAATAAATAAATAAATAAATAAATAAAATAAGATCAAGGCCACATTGTGGTGAATCATGAAATAACAATGGGTCTCAAAAGTATTTATATGAAATCTCAAGATTCAAATAATCTGCGATTTCAAAAAAGCTCAGTGTACATAGCAACATGCAATATTATCTCACCCATTATATCCTTCCAGTATCTGAATTATCATTTTCTTCATATTTGCCAACATTGATGTTGTATACACCTCTTGACCACTAGTCACCTACTAGCCATTTTGATTGCTCCATGGAATATTGTGGGTTCTCAATGTTTCTGCTCAATGACTGCAAGCTATACAAGTAGTAATGCTGGAAATGTTCACATAGTATATTGTTATAATAGCCTATGGTGTTCTTAGTTATATTACTAGTTGTTAATATTTTAATGTGCCTATTTTAGACATTAAACCTTAGGTATGGATGTGAGGAAAATAATAGCTGTTTTAGTTATTTGTCTTGTTATGATAAATGCATTATGATAAATGCAAGAGAAACAACTTGAGAGTTTGGTCCATGGTTTCCATAGAACAGTTCATCATGGTAAGAAAGGAGTGACAGAGCACTTCCACTAAGGTACAAGTAAGCACAGGCTGATTCTCAGATAGTAGATTCACCAGAGAGAGAGGAAGAAGATTAGAGTTAGAAGCAGGGTAAAATCACTAACCTCACAGGTCTACCTTCATGAGCAGTAGACAAAGTTAAATGGAAATCCAACAGAGGAAGCAAGGTAGATCCGTGTCCTATGTACAGATGTTCCACAGTTGAACCTGGGAGGTATTAACTCTCTCCAGTAAGCTAGTCATGCACCTAGAGTGGTGCCACTTTCAGTACTCAAGTGTGCTGAACTTCAACACCAAGCTTTCTTCAATAGATGTTCCATATTCTTTAACTCTCCAGTATCCTAGCAACTCCAATGGATCTTAGGGCTTCACCTTCTTGAGTTTAGATACAGCCATCTCAGGTAGTCTCATGTAGGCAATCTGTTGTCTCTGCATATTTCATGTCTTTTCTATACTACTTTTCTATAGAACCTTGCCACAAACTTCTGCCCTTTTGTGACTTCTTAACTGTTGCATTCTGCATGCCCAAAAGATGAGTACCATGTGGCTAATCTTACTTCCTGCTGGCAATTCAAGATATACCCTGGTCCACTTTGACCCAAACTACAGTCACCGCCTGATGCTTGTGTGTTCAGAGTTGAGGAAATATCTCTACAGACATCGTTGTTAGAGTATAAATTCCTGTGGTCACATTTTTTTTAAAGAAATGTCATACAAATGGATCTTTCTACTTATAAACTGGAACCTTTGATAAGTAGGGTTTGCCCTCAAGACATCTTTTTCCTCTTATTTTAATGCTAAGTCAATGGATTATCTTGGGTGAAGCAAATCAATAATAGATACAACTGTCTTGCCCACACCTACATTCTCCACAAGCTAAAGGAACTCACATACTCTTTCTTCCAAACTGGCAGGTTTCTCTGATCTTGCAGTCACATGGTTTGATTTGTTCTGGATTCTTATGTAAACCTAAGACCATCCAGGCCATAATCAGGTCACAGTCTGAACTCTGTGTCATCCTCAACTGCCCTCCCTCAAATAAATTAGTCCAAAAACTTTCAATCAAACTTAACTCAATTTTCAGGACAGAAATAGTATATGTTCCTAAACACATATAAGTACTATATTATTCTTTTCCCAATACAGTCGTTTTTCTCATTTGTAATATTATATGCATAGTTTTTACCCTCTATTTTCATCAGATTTTGGTCTCCCAAATTCTCAACAGAATCATTCATTAAGCTCTGTTTACAGTTTTCTGGGGGCTCTTCTAGCCAACATCTCCAGTCTCTTCCACAATCATCCCATAAACAAACTGCCTAAGATTCACAAGCTCAACAGCCCAATGCAGCAATCCAACATCTAGAACCAGTTTTTTGTGTTAGTTACTTTAATCATCATAACAAAACTATTTGATAGAAGGAGCTCAAGAGACAGAGAGTTGATTATGCTTCACCATTTCAGAGGAAGCAATATCAGTGAATGCATGATGAAAAGACTCCATGGCAGCAAGAGTATATGGCTGTATTTTCTTATGTGGTGGCAGAACCACAAGCAAGACAGGAAGTAGAAAATCGTTAAAGAGGCTCAAAGTCCATTCCAAGTTATCCACATCTAGCTGATCACACAACCTCCCTAAACAAAGTAACCAGCCGAGATTCAAAATTTCAAGCACATGATTCTGGGGGAGACATTTCATCTCTATATGGAAACAGTATGTGTAGAGATTGTTAATATTCCTTATTCAGGAAGATACTGTAGGGCTTGTGATATTTACCAGTTAGGCTAATGTAGTGGAGACTGTTATAAATGGACAATATTACTATATGACGAGCATTAGGACACAGGTATCATGAGACATTGCATTCCACTGACTTGCTTTACTGTTTTTCTTCAGCACACACAATAGTTTATCAGGGTTTTTGTGTTTTTGTTTTTGTTTTTGTGAGGGCTAGTTTTATGTCATCTTGACACAAGGTATAGTCATCAGAAACTATTTGACAAACAACAGAAACAACAACAAAAATGTCCTCAATATCAGGCTGTATGCAAGAATTTTCTGCATTAGTGATTGATGGAGGATGGCCCAAGCCTTTGTGGGTGGTACCACCCCTAATCTGGTGCCCTGAGTTTTATAAGAAAGCAAGCAGAGGAAAAAGCCAGTAAGCGTCATTCCTCCGTGGTCCCTGCATCATCTCCTATGTACAAATTCCACCCTGAGAGTATTTCTGTGTTGACTTCCTCCAATGATGAACAGTGATGTGGAAGTACAAGCCAATAAGTCCTTTCCCCTTCAGTTTGCTTTTGGTCATAGTGTTTCACCACAGCAGTAAATTATAAGACATTTTTCAATAAGTATTTGGTGAAAATTTACATGCCAGATTTTTTTGTTGATATTGATCTAGACTAGAATACACATGTAAATAGTGGGTGAGCTTAAATCGGTGTTATTTCTGGCATGACCAACACATATTTTTGAAACTTGTTTCTCACCAGTTGCTGTAGTACATGACACGGTTAGGCTGAAGAGACAGAGACAGAAGGGACAGAGTTTGAGTCTGAGTTTGCGTTTGTGGAGAGTCTGGGCTACGGTCCAGGAACTGGACAGATGACTCAGCAGTTCAAGCACTTGCTGCTTTCAGAGGACCCGTGTCAGGTTGCTAGCAGCCACGTGAAGTGGCTCACAACTGACTAGAATAGCGCCACCTCCAGAGGATGTAACTAATGCCTCCATCCTCCAGGGGTCCCTGCGCTCACATGAACATAGCCATATACAGACAAACATCTACTTATAATTAAAAACAATAATTTAAATCTTTGAAGATATTTTTAAATAAATTTATTTATCCATGTAGTACACACAGTTTCAAAGCCAAAACAAAAGTTATAGTTTGCACTACACAAATGTCCTCATTGAAGAATTATACACAGGGGCTGGATCATTGACTCAGAATCTGAGCAGTATATCTCTTACAGGGACCACGTTTGATTCCTAACGTCTAGAAGGCAGCTCACAACTATTTGTAACAACAGCTGTAGGGAATTTTATGCCTTTTCTGACATCTATGGGCTCTTCGTGCATCTGATACACATACATACATGCAAGAACATACACCACACACACACACACACACACACACACGCTATTAAATATATAATTTTAAAACTCTTTAAATTATATATGAGAATGTTTGAAAACATACTTTAACCAGGATGTCAAAAGTTTATGTTATATGTTGACGGTATAATTCATAATTTAAATGAATAAAATTAAAAAAGAATCATAAAGGGTCACCATGGTATGTGATAAACCAGAATTATCTTGAAGAAAATGGAATGTTTGCCCTCTATAATATGCTGAAGCCTATTCCCAAAAAGGTGGTATATCCAGTTAATCAATTATAGAAGGTTAATTCAATCACAGAAATCAAATTTAAGTAAGCTTAGTGAAGAATTTAAATAGTACATGTCCATCCGTGTAGCAGGTATAACAAGTCCCAGGCCAACCTGACTACACAGACCAGCCCTATATCAAAAATTAAAAGTAAGTTAAAAGTTAAGTATATTCTAATGCCCCCCCCCCCGTGGTGCGCAGCATAATCTCTGGTGATGTTTCATAGGGCATTTACTAATTGCTACAAATGAAAGGCTATAACAGAGAGTGTTTAAAAGCAGCAATGCTCCTGAGTAACTTAAAATGGAGCATGAGGACTGGGAGGTCAGTGGGTAAATCTCTCACCATGCAAGCATAAGGATATGAATTGAGATCCCCAGCACACACATAAAACAAAGACACAGAGGTTGCACATCAGATCCCTGGTGGTGGGAGTTGGAAGAAGATCATTATAGCTCATATCTTGCTAGCCTACCAGTGGGCTCCAGGTTTAGTGCAACCCACGTCTCATAGAGAAAAATCAAGGAAGATGTATAATGTCAACATCTCCCTTCCAAATGCATGTTCACACAAGCAGTGTATGCAACACCTCCATGAAAATCAAATATTATACATATGCAAGTAGTTGTCAAAAATAAAGTTATAGTAACTTTTGCTTTACACACACACACACACACACACACACACACATATATATATATATATATATATATATATCAATTAAGTATATCTAAATGATAACAAATTTAGCCAAACCTTGCGGCAATCATATCACGAATAAATAAAAAAAAACATAGAGCTTGAGAAAGTAATAAGAAACCTAAATAGAGAGATGTAATTCATTTTTTAAATGTACATGTGTATCATTACTACCAAGTTTACATATTTATCATTGAAAATCTGTTTGCCTTGAGGTCAATCATCAGCATATTTGAGATTATTTTATCCTTACAAATATGTTAGATTATCATACACGGAACCCAAGGTAAAAGTGTCAAGGAAGAAAGGGAGGGGGAAAGAGAGAGACTGAGAAGAAAGAACTATGTATATTACCTTTATAAATAAATATGAAAATTTTTGTGTTACTC